>NC_079137.1:38684818-39430651 GCF_945859705.1 Episyrphus balteatus | reverse complement strand
CCTCTGCCATTTTGAAAAACGCGTTAGTCTCAATATCTCGAGAACGACAGGAAATTTGCAAGGATTTTTTAGATTGGAAATATAATTATCTTTCTTTCTCTAGCACATCATTTTTCTATAGTACTTACTTTCAGAGTAACAGTACCGCAAATAGTGTATTTTTTGACATTTTAAATATTTTAAACAACCCTTAGAGTTAAGTGGGAAATAACTGAAAATGAGATACTTTGCGGGTCTCTTACTCTAAAAATATAACTCCTAGAGAAAAATGATGTGTTATAAAAAGAAAGATAACGATATTTCCAATCTTAAAAGTTTTGCAAATTTTCTGTATAATCAGTCGTTCTCGAGATATTGGGACTAACGCGTTTTTCAAAATGGCGGACGCCCCGAAAGACGCAAACTGAGATTAATACTCAGAATAAACCCCTTATCAATACTGCATTTGAATTTTGCTGCCTACACAACTTTTTTCAGATTTTTCCCCCATTGACTGATAGAAAGCAAGAAGAAAGAGTTTTCATAAAAACAAATTAGGTGTTTTTTTTTTCGAAGAGACAGTAAAATTTGTAATTGGTCCCAAAAAGCCAATTTTCGTGATGGTCTTGTTGATCAGTTATTTGGATCCAAAAATATTTCTTCTTACATTTGGAGGCAGATATCTGCGCACCAAAGTCTCGAAGCAAGATTTGGTTCACACTTAGAAATCAGTTTTTGAATTGATTAGGCCTAAGAATTGGGTAGAAAAATTATAAATTTATTTTTTTTTTCAGATTTTCGAAAAAAAAAATCCAAGGGGTACCCTTTGCCAAAATAATACATTTTTCCAAATTTATCGATTGAGACATCAAAAGAAAGATCTCAAATCTTTATTTATAAGTGAAAACTAAAAGTTTCTTGGAGGTCTTGTTGCTGAGTTATTTGCATCCAAACATATTTTTTCTTATATTCGGAGACAAATATCTGCGGAAAAAAGTCTTGAAACAAGTTTTGGGAATATCAGTTGAAAGTGATTAGGCCTAAGCATTTGGGTACAAAAATTACAAATTAAAAAATTTCTCAAAACTCATCGAGTGAGACATCAAAAGGTCTCTTTAAGCTTTATTTATGTCCGAAAATCAAGAGTTTCTTGCAGATCTGTTTGATAATAATTTATTTGCATACAAACATGGTTTTTTTACATTCGAAAGCAAATACCTGCGGACCAAAGTCTCGAAAGAAACGATATAGAAATTCTGCCTTAGATTAAAACTCGAGCTAAAACCTTTAAAACATACTATTTTAACATTATTTCTATAGATACCTTATACTGTTCATTTACTTTAACTTTTGTGGTTGTCAGATCTTTTCTTATAATGTTCCTTATGGGCGCCACTTAACTCCAGTACACCACTGGTATCAGTTACACCTTCATAAGGAAACAATTGATTAGGAATTTTAAGTACTTTGTTGTGCATTTAATTTAGTATCTTTTGAATATTGAATAAAGAGGCACACGTGTTGTTGTATCCTAAAAGATTGTATAGATATTTCCAAATGCATATCCATAATAGGAACCCTTTCACATGTCATCCTCTCTTCGATATCAATCGTCACAGCTGTTCGCACTTCGCGCCTAGGTGTCGCAAGTATCTCAAACTAGTTTCGTATAATTCCTTTTTCTTCAATCGCAAAAGACTTTTTGTACCTATATTGAAATTCATAAAACGCGCTGAACACCACGGCGACTATGTCAATCTATGACAACCATACAATTCCAATGAATCCAAAAATAAAATTTGCAATTTATATCTCAGCTTAAAGCAGCAGAGTGGAGTTGTATGATGAAGAATAAGTATTTAAATTTGGCGCCGATTAATATGCCTTCAGTATGTTGCTTGTTTGCATATATGTGAGCTTGCTGCGGCTGCTCGATAAGCGTGAGAAGTACCCGATGAATGAAATAGTTTGGAAAATTCTTCAATACCCCGCGCTGAACTGAATGCATTCTTCAACCAAAAACAAACTAAAAACTCCTGATATGCAAATTTTTTTGCAATGCGAATTTTTTTCCAGCTCTGATTTTGTTTTTCTTCATTTTTGTTTTTTGTTTTTTATCGAATGAATTCATGCATGTTGCGTTATCTTCCTGATTTTATGCGATTTTTTATTTTTTTTTTTATATTTTTATGTTATTTTTCGTTTAACAAAAGTTAAAATACTGAGAGAGTCAAGCCAGTATAGGAACAAAGAAGGTAGAGAAATTGGTTGCGCACTCGAAGCTTAAAACTCTGGGAACGAGGTTTTGCTGGTTTGCATATGAAATAGGAAAATTTCATATCTGTGATGGCCGCGGGCGTGGTGTGTAAATCCTGTTTGGGTATAAAATAATAATAATAATCGTAATGTGAAATTCACGTTATTTATTGCGTGCAGGGTTTTATGATGTTTGCCATGGCACATGATTCGGGTGAGTAAATCAAATTGATTTGTTGTCAACAACTTGCCAGGGAGCCTATATTGTTTTTTTTTTCTTTTGTATTTGTATTATTTTTTTAAGTTCGAAAATTCTATGAATGTGATTTGATTTTTTAATTTTTTGTGCAATATCATATAAATGCAAAAATGCAAGTAGAATAATTTTATATCTTTATAAATTTGTAGGGAATTTTTGTTCAATTAATTTGAATAGCCATAGAAATATACCAATGTATACTTATATGAAATTCTTTATTGCACAAATGAAAGAATGTGCCGTTAGTTATTTACATTGTGTTGGGAGGGGGCTTTCCATTTAATTTTTAATAATTTCCATAAAAAATGACGATGACCAAACCATAGATCAAATTCGAGGAATTTTTCCCTTTAATAGCAGCGCAGTGGTTGGGATGGACATACAAAATAAAAATCCCCTACTGAGGGGTTTTTCAACTAATTTGAGCAGTTTTATGTTTAGTCAAAACTGAAACTGAACTGATGACAAGCTCAATGAAGACATATAAGAACTTTAATGAATAAAATGATTCTGATCTAAATTTCTGAGCCTTTTTGAATACCTACTTAGCTATTATATAGCATAGTATCTAGATGATTAATGAAAAAAAAAAAAACAAGAGGAATATATGATACTTTAGTCGGGGTTTTAACCCCACAGGAAATAAAATTTAAATTTGTTTTTTATATATTTTGGAAAACTGAGAAATGCATAGAGAATGGGGTTATTAAACTGAAAAAAAGCTAGAAATATTAGGTAGTAAAATATTTGTGGATCACATTAAGCTTAAGTCCAATGATTCAAAAAAATTTTTAAAATCAGTTTTTATTTTTTTATTTTTGAAAAATTAGACATTATGTAGATACCTACTTGTCTACTCAAAGAAAAAATGAAAACTTAAAAAAAATGTCTTTTATAAAAAAATATATGGCTGTAATACATTAAAAGATAAGGTAGAAAGCTTGTTATACCCAAGTAAAAATAAAATTCCGCCGCACCTCTTCTGCACCACTGCCTTACGGCTTTCTTTTGCGCCACACAATGTCCGCACCATGATCAATGATTTGTAAAACACCGCACCACCACCGCACAACGTCCGCACCATGATCAAAAACTTCTGAATCGCCGCACCACCACCGCACTACGTCCGCACCGTTTCATTTTATTTTTTCGTACATAATGAAAAGGTTTGGGCGTGGTGCGGTGGTGGTGCAGCGGCGGTCAAGATTTTTGTTTGTTTTTTTCCTTTGAGGATTCAATTTCTATTTTTACTCGGGTAATTTTTTACTTTTCATTGTTTTGTGACCAAAGAAAATTTGGTGTTTCGCAGCTACAAATGATTTTGTTATTTATAGATTAGTAAAATTAGATGAAAATTGTTAACACAAGTCATACTTGTCCTATATGTCTTAGGTATTGTACTACATAGATTCGCCACTTTACTAAAGCACTGCATAGATCAAGTATAAGAGAATGACATAAAAAGAACAATAATAAATAATATGAATTAAAGAAAGCATGCGATGTAAATGAAGAAATTTAAAGGAAGAGATTTGTCTAAGTTCAGCATTCATGCAATAAAGTGCTAAGTTAATTAGGTTAACAAAAAGTTAAAAAAAAACAACAATGCCTACCTAAACACAAAAAAGTTATTTACAAGTTTGCCAGAAAACCAAATATTTTATGATAATTGGGAAAACCTGTAGCAGGTTAATTTAAAAAACATGTATTTTTTACTTTAGTTTTAAAAGGCTAGGGCCAGTTGGATAGATATGGATTCCCCTAAATTGAGAATTAAGAAACCTTGATAATCATAGAACGTTTGTTCACATATTTTTTTCACCTTGATCAACAAATCATAGTTTTTCCAAAAATCGTTCCATTTTCCAATCTATCTGTCAGTTTGGTTGTCGAAACTTAATCAGGAATTAAGTTTTTTCTTTCATTTTTTGAAGTTTGTTATTATTTTGTGGAATTTGAAAGCGCTAGCAGTAGAAGGTAAGTAAATTAATACTTTTTTATCTATCTTTTTATATTATTTTATTTGTGAATGTGTACCTTTATACTATTTTCAGAAATGTATCAAAAAATCGAAGATCCTGACGGCAAACGAAATAAAAAAAAACAACAAATTTTAAAGCAGCAACAACTGCAATATTACGAAGAGGAATACCACCAAAAGCTTTTGGACGCCTTGGAGGGGCACCGCATTAAAATGCAAATCATGGAGGTCGAGCTTTAAGCCATCACCCCTATTACAGTTGGTGTTTGTCATAAGACGACAAGAAAACGACTTGTTCTAGAAGCGCCAATTTTTGTAAAATTAAAAATTTAACTCTGCAGTTTCCCACGCTCTCCTCCCTTTTTCCTTATGAAACGATGATTGCTATACTTAAGCCTCAATTTTGGATTCCAGAGCTAGTCGTTTTTGTGTCGTTTTATGACAACCGCCAACTATAATAGGGGTAAGTATTCGCTTTGACACTCTCTAATTTTGTTTTAAGTTATTTTTTGTTACTTAATAAAAAGGAAATAAATGTACTTATGTTGAAAAATGTACTAATTTCAATTAATTTAAAGTAAATTTATACATACAAATATCAAAATTTTTGATTCTTTAATTTTCTTTTGTTTTGGCCAACACTGCCAACACTGTATATCTTATTGATTTTAAGATGCATTCAATGAAGTATTGGCTTGAAGAAGTGTCGGAAAATAACCGGCTGATAACTTTGTAAAAATATCAAGTATGAACAAACTGAATTCCAGTTAATCCTTGATTTAATGGTGCTAATCGAGCAAAATTGGATGATTAACAAAATCTCAAATTAACTGCTCAAATCATGGATTCCTTGATTAAAATTTTTGTGAACAAACGAAATCTACGATTATATCAACTGGAATAATCCTTAATTAAAAATAATCGAGTGTCAACAAACTGGCCCTAAGAATTAAAAATATATTTTTGTTGTTTAAGTAGGTAATTTAATTTAAAAATAATTTTTGAAAAATAAAATTTTCGAAAACGGGACATTGTTTTTTTTTTAATTTTCGTTTTAGGTGTTGATTTTATTATTTGCTACTAAATAACACACCAAATATAATTTTGTCTCAATCTCAAGTTGCAGCCAGGCCACTGAAGCAATTTTCTTCAAACTTGATAGTTCAAGGTATTTTTTGGGTAGCTATTTTCGAAATTGACATTTTTTTATGATAAAAATTACTTGCCATAAAACTGTTGTCTTGATTTAAGACTCTCTCGTTAGCGACTAAACCGATTTCAACCAAAACCGTACAAAAGCGTTTAGAGCTTTAAAAAACGACCTAACCAAGTTTTCAAATTTTTAAATTCATGCTTTTGACCTATGTGGGGGCGATATTTACTTTTCAACAAATAATACATAGAGCCTGCTTTAAGAATATTTGTCGTTTACTCCATTTTGTTTGAAGTAAATAATCCCATACCTAAATGAAGGCTGTAGCCTTGTTCATCTTGAGAACGATTTTGTTAAAAAATCAAAATTTGTTCTATAATATCTTATGCGACCTAAAATGATCTTAATACAAGTAACCTTAAAAATGCATTTATGTAAATTCAAATTGAAAGACCCTTTTTTATATTGATATTTTTTTTAAATTCGATTCCAATAGATGTGGAGATTAGATCGATTCCAACATACACAATATCAAACCTTTTTTGACCTCCTAAAAACATCCACCTTTATTCTTTTCGATCACCATTATTAACCTTCTGTCTAACGATCGATTTTTTTTGTCGATATTGGTACTCAAATACAAAAACTAAGCCTCTTTTTTCTTGAATTTCAATTTGTTTCACATTTCTCAATCAAAACAAATAACAAATCGTTTTCATCCAATTGGACCAATTAATTTTAGTTCAACATTTGGACTTGAATGTGTTCTTAGTTGGATATACTTCTTTTTTCCCGCAACAAAATAAATAAAAAAAACCATAACATCTTAGATTCAATATGAATCCCAATTAGGTGGGTAAAATATACAAACACTGAAGACGACATATCCCAAAAATAAACCTGAATCCAAACGAAACACACATTCTAAATAAACATTCGAGTCTGAGCATCGGTGTCGTTGTCGTTTTGTCCAATCGTCCAAGAAAACGAAAAATGTCTTAATTTGAACCGGAAAGTGGAATTAGACAAACCAACAAAATAAAAATTCACACATTCAGTGGAGAGAAATAATTGGTGTGACTCTCCTAAAAGTGAATAAAATGCGGGTCCAGTATATTCTTGCAACTTTGTATTATGGGATCATTGGTATCATGACTCATTAGAATGACCAAGAGGAAACAAGAAGTTATTGAAGTTATACTTCTTATGGGAGGGTGAGTATGAAAATTTACTTTTTGACAAGAATGTCAAAGGGATTATGGCGCGATCACCCTATGTAGCAGGGCTGTCGTTTCACCTTTAGAGTAGGCAGTACTTTAGTATTTAAAAATGCAGTACGCCGCAGTACGGCAAACATAAAACACACAACACGTTGCAAGTTACATGTTTCATGTGGCAAGTTGCATGTGGCAAGTTGCTTGTGGCAAGTTGCATGTGGCAAGCTGCATGTGGCAAGTTGCGTGTGGTAAGTTTGCATGTGGCAAGTTGCGTGTGGCAAGTTGCATGTGGAAAGTTGCATGTAACAAGTTGCATGTGGTAATTTCCATGTGGCAAGTTGCCAGGGTTGCAAAAAGCTCACATTTCAGCTCAGCTCACAGCTCAGCTCAAATTTGAGCTAGCTCACTTTTGAGCTAGGTACCATAGCTCATCTCATTTGAGCTGAGCTGAAAGTGAGCGCCCCAACTTCCAACGCCTATATCTCGGAATTTTGAAGAAAATGAAAAAAAAATTTTTGATGCCAAAACGTAGCGGGGACTCTAACCTACATTTTGGTACAACTTTCATGCCTGTAGGTCCACGCGTTCTTAAACCGGGAGAACTTAAAAAAAAAAAAAAAATAGGCACGATTCTGATAAAATAGGCATGATGTGGCGGTTTAACATGGAAGGCGATTTTTTAAAAATCTGATAATTTGCAAAGCGTAGGCCCATGACACAAGCTATCATTTGGCATCACTTCCAAAAATTGCTCTCAAGCGGTTTAGCTTCTAGGAGCGTTCAAAGATTCGGGGATTTTTCGAAAAAAATTTTACCCCAACTTTCAAAGGCGATTTTCTCGGAATTTTGAAAAAAGTCGAAAAACCGGATTGTACCGGAATTTTTTTTTATAATAAAAAAAAAAAAAAATATTTTAGTAAAAAAATAGAAATATATTTACTATTAAAAAACCAAGAAAAAAGATCACGAAAAATTATCTGTTTTATTTATAAAAATATCCATGTGTTAAAATAATTCCATTAATAACTAGAACCAAACATCTTAAGCTATGGTGTTTTATAAGAAATGGTAACGGAGTTACGAATAACAGAGTTACGCGCGACAGAGTTACGGCCGTCAAAGTTACATGAAACCCAAGTTACGAAAAACTAGAGTTACGAATTCTAAAGCTATGTTAAGCTATGACATGTGATTTTTGGGTTGGCAACAATTGCGAGGAACGATATGGAATTATGGAAATACAAACAAGAGATTAACATTTTTCTCATTGGTCAGAACTAAATGAGTTAAGCGAAAATGGGTGTTATTTAATCTTGTTTTTGTGAGAAGATCTCAAAAACGTTGAATTAGACAAAAAACATAAATATGCTTATGTAAGTTTGGGTTACATAATTGAAATTAACTTCTTATTTGTCCAACTAATATTGCACCTACGTATTTTTTTTTCTATTAATTAATATAATTATTCATAGCGTATTTTGTAATACCCACTTTGTATATCTATACCTATGCAATCAAAATTTTACAAGATTAAATAACACCCATTTTCGCTTAACTCATTTAGTTCTGACCAATGAGAAAAATGTTAATCTCTTGTTTGTATTTCCATAATTCCATATCGTTCCTCGCAATTGTTGCCAACCCAAAAATCACATGTCATAGCTTAACATAACTTTAGAATTCGTAACTCTAGTTTTTCGTAACTTCGGTTTCGCGTAACTTTGACGGCCGTAACTCTGTCGCCCGTAACTCTGGTATTCGTAACTTCTTCGGTTTCCCGTTTTATTAAAGTTTAAAATATCTTCATATTTCATTATACTTTCCAAATAAAAATCAATGTATCGCCTCACCTATCACAGCTCAGCTCAACCATCAGCTTAGCTCACTTTCAGCTCAGTTCAAATGAGCTGAGCTATGGTACATAGCTCAAAAGTGAGCTAGCTCAAAATTTGAGCTGAGCTGTGAGCTGAGCTCAGCTAACTTTTGAGCTTTGTAGCAACCCTGCAAGTTCCATATTGCTACTACTAGTGCTGAAGCACACACAATTCTCATAAAATTACCATATCGCACATTTTATGCGCAATTCATTTACTTTCGTTAACCATATACCGTACGTTCTGAACCGCACAACACGAGTAAATTTCACAGAATAAATTGAAAACTACATGGACGCAAGGAGGATGAAAGAATTAATTTATTGTTCACTTGATAAAAATGTAAAAAAAACTAAGTGTGGAATAATTACTTCATAATAGAAATTAAAAATATCAAATGAAATTCATTTACATATACTGAATGAGAAGTATAACTTCAGTCGCGTGTACATGTGTACACACACACTCTTTTTTTTTGTTAGGTGTTAGAAATGCAATTGGGTATCCTGATCGTTAAATAAAGATTTCAACATGGTTCTTTTGATAATAATTGTCAAGCCTAAACTAACTCAATGCACACAGCTGTTCTTCGCAAGCAATTTTTTACTTTTTTCGCATTCGTAACATAAATTCTGACGTAACCTAGAACCTAAAAAAAAAAAAATACAAAGAATCTTACTATACAGTCTTGCATTGTTTTGCAAAATTGTTTATGTAGGCGAACTTGTAATTTGATCTCTGAAGGTCTAAAGTGCTCTGGATTTTGAAACAAATGCACCGCTCACAAAAAATTGTATTGCGAATTTATTATTTATAACTGTGCCGTTGGCTACAATATTTACTTTACTTACACTGACCGATAGACGATAAATCTCAAGGCCTTTTTTATTTAGTCATGGAATTGCATCCATAAGTAAATCTTGTTCCTTATCAACTCCAATACAGTGTCTGTATTTTGTAACGTGCCTGTTTGAGTGTTTTTTGCCCGAAGTACATATTGACTTTGCAACATGATCTGATTTAAAACATTTATTTTCTCTGAGAAACTTAATCATTTATTATTATTATTTTACTCGTAGATTATGGGTTAATAAATATTAGCGTGCAAATATTTGCCTTTTGTCACATTATTATTAAAAGGATGAGGTTACAAATCGAACGCAATTCATATCTTTATCTCATTACAAAGTAAATAATCATTATTTTCTCAGAGCGACATATCCATCGACTTATTTTAACTTTGCCCCAGAGTACATTCACTACACATTCTGTATAGCGAGACAGAAATTTCTTATCGGATTTGTTGTGTTATTGAGGCGGTTTATCTTTTTGTTTGTTTGAATTGATTTTTTCGCAATTCAAAGTGTAAATGCAAACATCCATTAACAATGGTGATCTCAATTTGTTGGATATTTATGGACATAGGCGATCCCAAAATGTTCAACTCCCCCGACAAAAGAAAAGAGTCGCACCTTATTGTAAATGAAAAAAAAAAGTTTAGATAAGTCCGTTATAAGTTTAGAGACTAAATAACCGGAAATGTTACATTTAAATCTTTAAGCTTATATTGACTTTATCTGCTAAGTTGGCTTTGAGGTGTTGAAGAAGACCCATAGTTTTAAGTGAAAACCAATTTTTGCTAAGGTTTAGATTCTTTAAAAAAAAATCATGTGTGCAATTAACACGTGGTAGAAGTGAAACCTTAAAAAATCATTTTTCTTGCAAAAACACGTGTTTTTATCTTCTCACGCTATTAAATGCATGTTAAATCAAATTTGTATGTGCACTAGATCAAAAGATATAACGTGTGTTGGAAAAGACCATCTTTTTACCGTTATCTCCGAATTTTGAATATGAAATTAATTGAAATTTTGTACAATGATAATTTATTTAATTACCTATCTACAGTACAAATTTCATTCATCTATCTATTAAAACAAAAAAGTTATAACAAGTTGAAGTCGTGTCGCGTTTTCGTTTCATCTTGTTTTAAATCACTACGATACTAAAGAAGTTTTCACTTCAAAAATAATGAAAATTAAGTTTTTCTTGAACCCTAGGTACCTACTTCCGATAATCTAAGTTCAAAAATCTAAAGGGATACATAGAGTGTTTTAAATACTAAGCTTTACGATTCTTGATCATAGGGCTTTTCTTTTCAAGAAACTGAAAAAAATATTTTCAGAGGGTACAAAAAGGAAAAGAATACGAGACTTTAGATAGGTTTTAAAATTCATGTCTGCTACATTTTGTTAAAGATTTATAAGTTTTAAATATATTTCTGATGAAGAAAAAACACAAAATACTAATTTCTCAGAAAACAGTAAAAAAAAAACACACTCATTCTAAATTTAACTGTACAAAAAGTACATCGAACATATTCGACCCAAATTGTTCCAATTTAAATTTGATTCAAAGCGTTATTTTTTATTCTGTTCTTTTTTCTCTCATTGTATTAAATATTGCATAGATATTTTTTTTTATTAACATCTCTTTTTTTTTGTATTTTATTTTTAACTTTTTTATTGTGAAGCAGCTTTTTAGATTTATGAGGGCACTCTCTCTGAAATAAGACCCTGTGCTCTGAGCTTAGGATCAAGACAAAGACGAATTCTGGACATTCCATTGCGGTCTAAAGCACATGTCATATCTAACACCAGAATGCGAAAGCTAGAACTACATCGAAACACAAAGGCAAAAAAAGGTATAAAAAGTAAACAAAAGTACAAAATAACAAAAACAAAATTTTTTGATGTGACATTTTAAAATATAAATTACACTGGTCAACAAGGTTTTAGCCACAAGAACCAAAATACACTTTTCTAGTAGTTTTTGGGGTGCGAAATCCGAATCTAAAGTCAGAAAATTTTGATTGGCCTTAGTTTTTGAAATATTACCGTTAGAAAATGTCAAAAAACGAAATTTTGGCTGTTTTCGAGGTTATGTTTTTATGTGGAGTAATTCATTATGAATAAATTTGTAACGATGCCTATAAGAGCTAGTTCTTTCAAAAAATGTTTAAATCTTTTCGCTATCTCTTTTATTGTCAGAGATTTTTAAAATTTAAGTAGACGTCTTTGAATCAGAAACAAAACTGGACAACCAAATTAAACTTTTTTTTGCCACAACAATCAGAATAAATTTTTCTGAAGGTTTTTAAGTTGCTGAACTCGAATCCACAATCAGAAAAATTCTATTAACCTTCGTTCTTGAAATATTACCGTTAGAAAATACAAAAAAAATGGTTTTTTTTTTATAACGATTATATTTCAAGAACGGAGTCTAATAGAATTTTTCCGATTGCGGATTTGAGTTCAGCAACTCGAAAATATTCAGAAAAATATATTTTGGTTCTTGTGGCAAAATTCTGTGACCAGTGACTTAAATTTTAGATTAAGTTTAGTTTCTCTTTGGCTTATTAAATGAAACTTAAGATATCTCGAGCAATAAAAGAGATATCGGTAAAATTTAAAGTTTTTGAAAGAAGAATATCTGTTCTTAAAATAACCGTTACAAATTTGTTTATAATGAATAACCCCACATAAAAACAGAATTTTAAAAACAGTCAAAATGACGGTTTTTAGCATTTTATAACGGTAATATTTCAAAAACGGAGGCCAATCAAGTTTTTCTGACTTCAGATTCGGATTCAACACCCCAAAAACTACTATAAAAGTATATTTTGGTTCTGGTGGCAAAAAAAAAGTTAAATTTTGTTGACCAGTGTTATCTAACGATTTTGACTAAACAGATGTAAAATACAAAGCAATTTCAGTTAGCCTGCATTTTTAGTTTTTCTTAACAAAAAAAAAAAAAAATTCATTTAACATTGCACTTAACAGTGCACCACGAGATAGTTCTAATATTAATACAAAATTTAAATTATTAAATATGTTTCATGTAAATTTTTTTTTTAACGTAGAACCAAATATTACCTATGATCATCATAATTTCATATTACGTTGTGTTTTTTTTTCCCGTCAGTTTAGTCATACACCAAAATTGAATCTCTTAAAGTTATGATTACTATTCTAAAATTCTGAAATATTGGGTCACTGGGGTGTATGTGGAACATTTTTTTAATAAAAATCTTTTTCTATTTGCTTATCGAATATTAATGTTTCTTATTGAATATTAATGTTAACTTGCTATCCTGCAATTTTTTTTCGGTTTTTGTTGAAGCGGATTACGGTATAGAAGCACATTGACAATTTTTTGGCATGTGTATACGTCACTGTGCATTTTGGTTGTAATCTTATCAGGCATGGAACAATGTTGCCATGTGTTGAGAATAAATTTGTCGTATCCTTATCGAGTCCGAATATAAATTATTCCTACGCACAAATCTAGGCAACATTATTTCATGAACAAATGGCACAGGGTTGCTATAGTAAAATTGAACACTTCATAGGGTTATCGACACTTGTTTTTAATTTGTTTTTTTTTTTTCTTCATGCTGACCAACATGAAATAGGTATGAGAAAAGTACTAAGTCTACACTGTACAGATTGGTTGTGTGTGTAGGTGGCCTTGAGACTATAAAAAAATTGTGTTGTTGAGGGTTGTTAATCGAAATAATTTCATATACCTGACCAAAACACAAGCAAGTATAATATACAACTTATAAAAATGGTGGCTTTAACCTGCAAAATTGCAATATTTTTACTTTAGTTCTAAATGTGACAGGCTCAAAACTCAACTAACTATGGAATTCCATTCAACCACAAAGTTTCAACTTCAAAAGACTTCACCGAACTATATAACTCTTGACAGATCATTAGTTAAAGAGTTCCATTACCTATGAATCACTACCATTCTAAAGTCCATTGTTCTGACAAATCATGAGCACATTTAAAGAAAACAAAAAAAAAAAAAAAAAAACGAAACCTTCCAACTTATGTCCATTAACTTTTTAAAAATAAAAAAGAGAAAAAAAAGTAACCTAATCACACCCAAAAATAAAACACCTCAGCGAGTGTCGAAATTAATTCATAAAACCTCCAAAACCAAACACCTTGTCCAACTGACAGCTTGATATCCCAAATCCCGTCGCAACCGCTAGCACACACCACCATTCGCCTTGTCTTTCAATTTGACATAACCCCATTAGTAACATATCACACAAACATTCATCTGTGGGTCTGAGAGTTCCAAAAAGGCAAAAAAACAAAAACAACAAAAAATGGTCCAAAAAAGTCTATGAAAATAATTCTATTTATTTAAATTTCAAAACTGTTGAGCGCAATCTCTGAAAAAAGAAACACAACAAAAGCCTTTACCAAATATACCTACTTACAATAATTCCTCGGGCAGAATTTGTTGCACTGCGCAATCATTTGTCGCAACTGCTGCTGCGCACACACCAAAATGCAGATAGCTACACTTTGATATGGAAAAATATTTTTCAGTTGCAACTTGAAAGGCGTGTTCGATTTAATTTCAAAACCTGTAATCGTACTTAAGCTATGTGTTACGAGTCCCCCTGATTTTGTATTCTGCACGAGATTTATTCAACTCAGATACATTTTTATCTTGACTTTTTTTAGATATTTTAATTTTTTTCTTGTTGCCTTCCATCAGCTGTGTTTTGTTCAATGAATGGAAGGAGCAGGCCTATACCTAAACGTTCCTATCTTGAAAAGAAAAGTTGCATGCAAAATTTAATTAAATTAATGTCACATGAGGTTACATGTCCTTCGCCCTGACGATTAATAACCCAATTGGTGAGACAACGTGCAGTTTTTGAAGTTATACTTCTTATGGGAGGGTGGGTATGAAAATTTACTTTTTGACAAGAATGTCAAAGGGATTATGACGCGATCACCCTGGGTAGCAGGGCTGTCGTTTCACCTTTAGAGTACGCAGTACTTTAGTATTTAAAAATGCAGTACGCCGCAGTACGGCAAACATAAAACACACAACACGTAGCAAGTTACATGTTTCATGTGGCAAGTTGCATGTGGCAAGTTGTGTGTGGAAAGTTGCATGTGGCAAGTTGCATGTGGCAAGTTGCATGTGGCAAGTTGCGTGTGGCAAGTTGCATGTGGCAAGTTACATGTGGCAAGTTGCCAGGGTTGCAAAGCTAACATTTCAGCTCAGCTCACAGCTCAGCTCACAGCTAAGCTCAAATTTGAGCTAGGTACCATAGCTTAGCTCATTTGAGCTGAGCTGAAAGTGAGCGCCCCAACTTCCAACGCCTATATCTCAGATTTTTGAAAAAAATGAAAAAAAAATTTTTGATGCCAAAAGGTAGCGGGGACTCTAAACTACATTTGGGTACAACTTCCATCCCTGTAGGTACACGCGTTCTCAAACCAGGAGAATTTAAAGGTAAAAAAAAGTTAAGCCCGATTCTGAAAAAATAGGCATGATGTAACGGTTTAACATGCAAGGCGATTTTTAAAAAATCTGACAATGTGCAAAGCGTAGGCCCATGACACAAGCTATCATTTGGCATCACTCCCAAAAATTGCTCTCAAGCGGCTTAGCTTCCAGGAGCGTTCAAAGATTCGGGGATTTTTCGAAAAAAAAATTTACCCCAACTTTCAAACACGATTTTCTCGGAATTTTGAAAAAAGTCGAAAAATCGGATTGTACCTGAATTTTTTTTATGATAAAAAAAGAAATATTTTACTAAAAAAAATAGAAATATATTTACTATTAAAAAACCCAAGAGAAAAGATCACGAAAAATTATCTGTTTTATTTATAAAAATATCCATGGGTTAAAATAATTTCATTAATAACTAGAACCAAACATCTTAAGCTATGGTGCTTTATAAAAGTTTAAAATATCACCATATTTCATTATACTTTCCAAATAAAAATCAATGTATCCTCTCACCCATCACAGCTCAGCTCAGCTCACTTTACCTTAGCTCACCCAACAGCTCAGCTCAGCTCACCAACAGCTCAGCTCACCCAACAGCTCAGCTCAACCATCAGCTCAGCTCACTTTCAGCTCAGCTCACTTTCAGCTCAGCTCACTTTCAGCTCAGCTCACTTTCAGCTCAGCTCACTTTCAGCTCAGCTCAAATGAGCTGAGCTATGGTACATAGCTCAAAATTTGAGCTGAGCTGTGAGCTGAGCTCAGCTCACTTTTGAGCTTTGTAGCAACCCTGCAAGTTCCATATTGCTACTACTTGTGCTGAAGCACACACAATTCTCATAAAATTACCATATCGCACATTTTATGCGAAATTCATTTACTTTCGTTAAACCGTACGTTCTGAACCGCACACACAGAATAAATTGAAAACTACATGGACGTAAGGAGGATGAAAGAATTAATTTATTGTTCACTTGATAAAAATATAAAAAAACGAAGTGTGGATTAATTAATTTAATAATAGAAATTAAAAATATCAAATGAAATTCATTTACATACATATACTGAATGAGAAGTATAACTTCAGTCGCGTGTACATGTGTACACACACTCTTTTTTTTTTTTGTTTTTTTGCTTTGTTTTAACTAAATGATTTTTTCACTCAGCTGCTGCTCCTTTATTGTGAGGTTCGATGTGAATTAATAAATTAACCACACGCTATGTCTTTTAGGAAAACAAAGTGCTGGTCATAAATTACCACTGTGTCAATTTCGATGCTAAAACTCGTAGCTTAACATGGCTTTTGTTTATCTGTCAGCAGCAATATAGTATAGCATAGCAGGCCACAGCTCAACACATTCCAAATTAAAATATTTATTTAAATTAAATTTATAAAAATATCCAAATGATAATAAATACAAAGGAAACACCACATCAATAATACATTTAATTAATATTAATTAATTCAACAATAATATGTATATATTGAAAAAAACAGGCCCGTGGATTGGTTTTTATTTGAGAAGGGGATATTTCTCGAAGACTAGAATTTTAAAAGTTCTTACTTCAGTTTTGTTTTTTTTATACTATGTATTACGGTGTAGAAAGTAGAAGAATTATGTATTTGACAGGTAGTAGAGTAGGGTAGGATGGTATAAGAGTGCGCGGTTGATAAGAGTGCGCAAAGCGATTTTCTACGGTTTGAAAGGGAATATAAGACTGAATGCACTTATTTTGGAAAGATCTAAATGAGTTTGATCTGCTGTCAAAATTTCATGCAAATGTGTTGGTAAACAGAGGTGCTAGTTAAGTTTAAGTTTTTTAGCACTTTTTTTTCCAATTTTTCTTGCCAAACAAATTAAATTTTCCGCTTAACAACAAAAAATAACAATAAACAAAGTATGGGACATTGAAAAGTCGACAAAAAGAAACATTTGAGAAACACGGAAGATTGGTCATAAAGTGCATTGTGAAATACATATATGTATATTCTTCGATTACATGTCTGGACGTGTAAGAGTGCGCACCATGATGATGTATAAGAGTGCGCGGGTTAAAAGAGCAGTAAATGCTATCCAAGGCTTCAAAATAACTGGCATTTGTCCATATACTAGCAAACAGCAGCTAGAAAAAGCAATTCTAACCAAAAAGAAACCAAATACAAGTTTTACAAAAAACAAGCTAATGAAAGTAACTAGGAAATATTGAAATTTTCTCGGAACCATTAATCGAAGACTAAATTGATTGATCCTCATGCAAGGAGTGATGGGTTGAAAAATACTCTGTTTATTTAAAGATAGGCAGTTTAATTTGCGACTTTTGTGCGAATTTACAACTGTACGCAGCTGCGCACTCTTACAAACTAAGCTGCGCACTCTTACACAATAGGATGTATAAGAGTGCGCAAATGACCTAACGTGGTATTTTGTATATAACTTTTGAATTAATACATTTTTGTCACCAGTTTTAAGTTTTTTTCGTTGCTTTGATTATAAACTAAAAACTATATATACAAAAAGTAGTTAAATTCTTTTTGTTATTGTTTTATTTGGTGTTTTGTCTAAAATGCGCACTCTTATACCACCTTACCCTATGCATGTTCATTTGTGCCCTCATAACTTCTATTCTACTTACTATAATTTAAGAAATGAGGTATCATTTTAAGCGTCTTGCTTTTGCGGTGGCTATAGGCTGTGCCAATTAAATCAATTAAACAATTAAGGTTCGATTGACGGCAAGGATATTTGGACAACTCGAAAAGATTGAAATCAATGATAAGACAAGTACAAGTACAAAAAAAGAAGTTGCTAAGTTATTTGCATCCAAGCATTTTTGTTCTTCCTTTTTCTTACAATTCAAAGCCAAATGCAAAAAAAAATACATTTTTAAGAATTTCCTCCAAATCCAAAGAGTGAAACATAAAAAGATACCCAAGTAACAATTTAACTTGTATAATTTATATTTTTGGCTTGTGTAAGAAGAAGGACAAGTCTTATGCAAATCATTTTGGCGCACAGTACCGAATTTCCTCAAGACCTTCCCCAACAGGCAATCCACAAGCTAAAAGCTTGGGACGAACAGCGTAAAACGACCTTATGCAGGGATTTTTTACAAAACAATGAAACATTTTAGGCTATAGCTTCGTAGAGGCCTTGTAGAGGTTGTTATAAGATGTACACTAATTTTTTAATTAGTACTCTACCAGTAGACAGTGCTCGAACATTAAAGATGAGTGAAAAATAGGGAGCTACTTGATACCTCCAATTGAAATGCAATGTTTTTTTCGAATGCATTAGAAATATTACAAGAAGAAACAAAATATTGCATACTTAAACTATAAAAACATTGCATACTTCAAAGAACAAAGCTTTTATATTCCTTCTGTCACTTGAAAATACGAGGCTTCTTAAGAACGGTACAAAAAGCTCTTAAGAAGGCCTTCTTTAACTAAATTTTACAAGACTTCCTTTAAACACTTCTGGGAAGTCTTAAGGAGACCTCCTTTCTTTCCAAAATGGTTGACTTGCGTAATCAAGTCTTAAACTAAGCCTTTACAAACTATAGCTAACTGGACCTTATGCAAGCCAAATTGTTACTTGGGTAGGTCTGTTTAAGCTCTATTCAGAACTGAAAATTAAAAGTCTCGTGGACTTCTTGAGATATTTCCAACTAAACGTTTTTTTTTTACCGACTTCCAAAAAGGAAGAGGTATTCAATTCGTCTGTATTTGTTTTTTTGTCCTTGTTACCTCATAACTTTGGTTTTGATCCATGGAAGTCGGTTTTGTTTTTTTTTTTTTTTTAAATTATTATTTACTTTCTTTTTCTTACTCTTTAGTCTCCTGTTATTCTGTCCATTGTTCGTTGGTAAAGCAAAAACTATGACTTCGAATCAGTGAGTTACAACAAAAAATGGAAGTGCTCCCCATTTCCTTTTATACATCCGGACCTGGTGAACTTATAAAGCTTTTCTCATATTTGTTTTTTTTTTTTTTTTTTTTTTTTTTTTTGGAGGGACAATTCATGTATCCTCTGATGGTGTACAGTTCTATCCCAATCAATTTTTTAGATGTATCTAGAATTTATTTTGAGTTAATCATTTTTTTTTTGTTTTATCTATTAAGTGATGAAAATGTAATGTAATATCTCTTTTGTTTCAAATGTTCACATGTATATCTCTGCATCTATTCACAAAAAGGGGAGTCATTTTTCATTTTCCATTGGAACGTAAATTAAGACATGTAAATTTGAGATATAAGATCAGATAGTTTGATTTTTGATCTCATCAATATGTTTTTTTCGAGATTGATCTTGAAAATATTTTCTGGTATTGAAATGTCACACAATAAAGAATATTTTTTTTTTGAATATTTCAATTTATAACATCGAAATTTACATTGAAAGACATATTTTATCTCGTAATAGGACTGGTTTTTGCTGTATGATTTAATTATCATCTTAACCCTTATGAACTTGATTGATATAAATATTGACTGTAAAATGTAAGAATGCGTGCATAATTGTTAGTTTGCTTGATAAAGTTGGTAAACTAAGTTATTACCTAGAGCAAAGAAAAAAAGTGAAACGCTCAACATATTTATTATAATATTGAAAGCGGAACGAAGATTGTGTATGCAATAGTAAACATATATTATGTAATTTTATAAGACGGTGTTGATTAAGATAGTCATAGGTTAGTAGATTTTGCACAATATGCCCTCAAAGTTAAAGTACAACAATGTTGCACGAACGGAAAATAAGTAGGTACTTTTATGATATTCCGTTTAGGTCAGTTTGCTTTTTGCAAAAATTCAATGGACTATGACGAAGGTAAAAGTATAATTGAATTGTCATAATATGTAGCAATTGTTTGCAACTGTTATTATTGAAATTAATTTATAAGGGCTTTTATTCAGAAAAGTGAATTAAATAAATATCGAGAGAAAAGCATATTTCATACATGTTATTCTCCATCGTGTCAAGTGATTGCAAATTACTTTTTTTATTTTTTAAATAATAATGCATGAATTAGAGGTGTAGGTCCCGGGAGCAAAATTTTGGATGCTGGATTATTTGAAATCGAAAAATTTTTCTTCTTACTACGGGAGTCTCGAAACAAGTTTTGGTTTACAGATATGAGATCACAATGAACAGGCCTATGCATTCGGGTGAAAAAATTAGAAATTTAATATTTTCACATTTTCGAAAAAAATACAAGGGATACCCCTTGCCTAAAAATAATAGGTACATACAACGGAAAATCAAAAGTTTCTTGAAGGTCTGGTTGCTGAATTATTCCAATCGAAACTTTTTTTTGTTACATTCGGGAGCAGATATTTGGGCCGAAAATCCAAAATCCAGAAAACCTAGAATCCCGAAAATCCCAAAAACCCAGAATCCCGAAAAACCAAAATTCCGAAAACCCAACATCCAGAAAGGTCAAAATCCCGAAAATTAAACAGAAAATGTAAATACAGTGGTGGCAAAATAATTAGAAACATCCTCCTTTGTTTACAAAATGTTATTTTTTTCTTACTATAAATACAAAATATTTAACAAATTTTTAGCAAACACAAGTGATGATATAATCCTTGTAACATTTTAAGACAAAAATTTTAGAATTTATCCAACAAAAGAAAAATATTGCAAAAAATCTAAAATATAGTCGAATTTTGTGTGGAAATATAATAAGAAACACTGAAGAAAAATTACTAAGAAATATCCTGTTTTTGATTTTTAGCATTTACATTTGCCAAACTTGGTCAATTAATTAAACGTACAATTAATAAAAAGGACTATCACCAACTAATTTCTATTAGTTGGTTAATGTGGTTGCAGTCCTCGAAAAATGCCACATGTTCCAAAAAAATAATAAAACGTCCTTAACAATATTCCTGACACACCAACCCCTTATATTTTAGAAAAAGAAGGTGCAATAAAGAGGAGATCCTTAGTAAAACATCAAGCTCTTCAAATACCTCTGTTAAAAAATGTTTCTAATATTTTGTATTCATATTAAGAACATACAAACATTTTGAAAAGAAAGAGCGTGTTTCTAATTATTTTTCCACCACTGTAGCTCTTTAAAATTGTCTGTTCACTGAAACTTCAATTGAAACATAAAATGAAACACCAATTTAATAACAATTTGAACAAACATTTTAACCTTAACATTAAAATTCACAATTGTAGGTATTGATTTTAGTTCAATGATTTTTCCCACTTAACTTTTTCATAACACAACACTTCGGATATCACAAGAGGAACTTGAAATCATGTTCAAAAAGAGATATTAACGGGATTATACAGTGATATATTTTTTTATGTGTTTACTTCTTAATAGTTAGCAGCGCACATAGGGGTATTTAGTCAATTTAGGCGGACAAAACACGAAATTTTAAACTGATTCAAAAGTAAAAATTCAACTTCCTACTAAAATTAGATAACTTACTTAGCATTGTCTTATAGTTTTAAAATTGATTACCACTCCAGGTGACTAACAGCAGCACTGTAGAGTTCAGAGTTTTCAACCCAAAAATAAAATAAAATTTTATTATAGTTTAGCGACAGTGCTTAATGAAGTACTTTTTTTTTTTAAGTGGCTATAGAAAAAAGTTTGTATGCAATATTGATAAAGAGATACGAAGCTTTTTACTAGATGCTGTATGTAAATGTTATATTACTTAAAAAATAAAATAGTGATATGTTGAATCTTAATATAAATTAAACGTAAAAATATTGTCTTTCTGTGTTGGTAAGGAGAAAAGTTATACTATTTCACATTATTGCGTCATAAAATTTAATGTTTTCTAAAGGTTAAACTCGTATCAAATTGAATTTGTAAAAAAAAATTGCAACTAAGTACAACTTCGACACATTTGCCCCCTTTAAACGTTTTAGGTTTTAAAATGCTTACTTTGTTTCTTGCATCTATATTTTAAGTTTTTTTTTAAGATTCAACTTCTTGAATTACAAAACATGATCCTTCATAATTTTTTATAAATTTTAAGACCTTTATGTTGGCGATACCATTATTAAAAATCCATTTTTAAGCGTTTTAACAAACCATTTATTTGGGTCCATGCTTGAGACTTTTTGTTTGATCAAAAATAGGTTTTGGAAGAAAAATGTTTTTATTGAAATTAACAGTTAAAATACTTAATTCCAGTATTAATTACCTTGTCGTTGAAGAAAAACCGAAAAAAAAAATTTTGTCCGCGTAAAACTGGCAAATACCCCTGTGTCAGTAAGTATTATTCTTCGAAATCGAGACAACGAAATATTATTTAAATATAAAATGAAAAATTTGAGCAAATTTTTCAATTTTTATAATTTTTTGTGGTCCCATTCGGGATTTTTTTGATGGGTTTCCGGGATTTTTTATTTTCTGGATTCTGGGTTTTAGGGATTTTGGGTTTTCGGGATTTCAGTTTTTGGGATTATTACCACAACACAAAAATATTGCAAATTTAGGTATGGTTTTATGATTTTCAAAAAATTTCTCTAAATCCATTAAGTGAGCCATGAAAGTGTCTTTAAGCCCTTTTCAAACCAAAAGTCTCTTACAGTTGGTTGCTGAATGGTTCGCAATCGAATTTTTTTTACATTGGGGAGCAGACATTTTCTGATCAAAATTACTAAAAGATCTAAATTACTAAAAGCTACTAACACTTTGCAGTCTACAATGTAAATTGAAAAATTACTTGAATCAAGCTATTTGGATTGAAAAATAGAAATAGAATGTTTCACACTTCAAAAACAAGTTAACGGCTAGTTGTTAAAATTCACAATAATAAACATGACACATGAGAGTTCATCTTTCATTCCATTTTTTAACAAAAAATATCTTTCGCTTCTCCACTCTAATACTCTCAGCCAAAAGCTAGATATCCTTTAATTTTGTTAACAACAACTTTGTATGTAGCAAAACTATGACTCTAATTTCAGGTTAAACAACTTTTCAAAAAACACCATTCCTTTGGGAAGTAAATTAATATTTATAGTCTTTTATTACCCAACATGGTATTTGTGTTTTAAGTTTGAAAGCATCGTTCTTCATTCATACCTCTCGCCTTTCATATCGTCCATCGCGCGTTTGCGTCGCGTCAATGACAAATGCTACTCCACCCGACTTGTTAATGGAAACAACTTCACCATCAAAATGGTTAATTGGATTTGGATCAGTAGTTGACGTAGCGCTATTACAACTTCCTTCTGGCTTTTAACACTAGATATATACATACAAGGCAAATGGGCTTCCTTTAGCTCTCTATATAGAGCTTGTAGATACACATTTTTAGTCGTTAAGAGTTTTCTCCCGAAAAGAAATTAACTCCATTAAGCTAACAGCTAGAGCAGCAGCCTCCAGCAGTATAGATATGGCTGCTATATAACTATGAAACGCATTGGTAGCACTCATAATGGAAGGAGCAAGCAATCGAGGGCACTCTGAAAGTCCAATTCAATTGCATAATGTCATGTCGACCTATTCCGTTTTCGTTGCAACAAGAAACCCTCTCTCTTCCTTGCAACTGGTATATCATTTGTGTCCCTCTTGTCTTTGAGACAAGGTTTAATATGCCCTAATGGAAGCAGTTTGGTAAATTAGAGACGCACTGAACTGCACTCTCTTTTGCCTAAATGATGACTTTTCTTTAAGTCGTTTCGTCGTTGTATCGTGGACAAGCAGAAAAAAAAGAGAATATTCTTTACTTTACTTCTAAATGCTAAAAGGATACTCACTGTCTAAATTATTAATTTCCTCGTAAGGACACAAGAAGTAACAAAGGCAAGCTTCTGAAGTAGTTTGAGGAGGGTGCCTCCTCCTTCTCTCATTCCCATACCTTCCTTAATCCATTCGTTGGCAAGTTTAGTGTTTTCATTAATTTTCAAAGAGAAACAAAAAAAAAAGAGAAAAGGTTTTTCTAATATTCTAGTTTCCGCGTTTATGGTGAGAGGAAATTAGTATGCTAATATGGGTCGTTATTAATGCCAGTAATAGCGAGGCTCTATGTTCGAATCTTTTCTTATGTTGAAAATTAATTTTAATCAATTCATTCAAAAAAGCAGAGTATCTCTCGGGGTATTCTGGTGCCTAGACGAAGAGTGGTCTATATTAATGGATTCAACCTGTTTCGAGGACACCTACACAAATGAGATTCTCAAATAAACTTATCAATAATTCGATCTTTTGGGTGATATCGTTTTACATTCGGGGTTAATCGATTATTTTGGTATAAGGTCATAATAATTAATTTCATTCGATGGGTAATAAATAGAATTGGCGAATTAACTTTTATGGTATATAATAAATATACTGTGTGTACCTTTTCGTTATAGCTTCGAGTGTCGACAAACATTTTTGGTTATGAATATTTTTTGAATAAATTGCTTATTTTTTACCTGAAAGATTGGATTTCTCTATATGGGAATGTATGAGCATGTGGCGTTTGATGTAAATTAGAATTCAAAGTATTTTTTCTGATTAGTTTGTCGCTTATTCGCGATTCATGAAAAATTAAAGAAACAAAAATATGTATAATGCGTGGGTCTGAGAGTATTTTTTTTTTTTTTTTTTTATTTGATTGAAATTCAAACTTTTTTTTTTGATACATTAATGCGTTTTTAACATAAATCTTGTCATAGAGATAGATTAAAATTAAATAACTAATTTGTTTGAGCTTATCCAAATGACAGTTTGGTGTGTCTTTATTACGTGATGGTAGCAATTTTTTTTTTAAAAATACCTGTTTTCAATGTTTAATAAAATGGCGTATGCCAACGATTGTTTTTAATTAAATTCTTGTTTTACAATGCTTACATGAGTAATTTCGACTTGGAATTCGAACAATTTTAATATTTAAGTTCAGCAAGACAAAGGTTTTTTTTTTAAGTGAAAACTTCTTTAGTAGGTATCGTAGTGATTTGAAACAAGATGAAACGAAAAACGCGACACGAACATTCAACTTGTTATAACTTTTTTGTTTAAATAAATAGATGAATGAAATTTGTACCGTAGATAGGTAAATAAATAAATTATAATTGTACGAAATTTCCATTAATTTCATATTCAAAATTCTGAGATAACGGTAAAAAGATGTTATTTTTCTACACACGTTACACACTGAGCCAAAAAAACAACGTAAAATCAATAGAAACCACTTTGAATCAATGTAAAATCACTACATTTTAAGCCTAAAGTGAAAAATGATTGAATCAAAGTAGCACACTTTAAATCTAAGTTGTTCACTCATTAAAAAAAATAAAAAAAAGTAAAACTGGCAATTAATATGCGTTTTTTCTCTGGGTGTATCTTTTGATCTGGTGCACATACAAATTTGATTTAACTTTAATACGCATGCTGATAACATAACCTTTTATTTGATATATCACACATAACGGTACGTTCTCTATAAGTTACACAATCTTAAATTGAAAAAAATTGAAAAATACCTCAAAACATCTATGGAAATCTGTTGCCCTGCCACCAGTGGTGTAGGAGTAGGAAGTACCGTAATCTCTTTGTTGAAATTTCGACATGGTTGGCTTTAAAAAATTCTTACTTCTTTTGTAGGCATCTTAGAAATATAATTGAAGCATCATAAAAAAGGTGAAATAATAAGCTCTCAGATGATATAAAATTTTATTATACGTTGTCATATAGAGGTGATGGATTAAAAATAAAGGTAGATTTTTTTCGATTTTTTTTTCTTGCAAGAAAAATGATTTGTTAAGGTTTCACTTCTGCCACGTGTGAATTGCACACATGATTTTTTTTTTTAACTTGGTTCCAAGAAATAGTAAAATTGATAAACAAACAAATTTTTGATACCTATAGAGGAAATTTAAAAATTTAACGGCACCTACCTGCCGATAGCAAATATTGAAAAAATTACTTTTTTCAAAAATGGCACTAACGTGCGTCTACTGAACAATCATAAATAAAATTAGGTACATATGTACAGAAATAAAAAAAAATTAGTTTTTGAATTTTTGAAAATTATGTAGGTATGTATTTTTTTAAATTAAAAAAAAAAACCGTCTCCAAGCATTTAAAAATACATCAAAGAGCATTATTCGTTATTAGTTTAGAACGACATGGCGACAAGGCGAAATGGCGACAAGGCGTCATGGTGACAAGTCGACATGGCCACAAGGCGACATGGCGACAAGGCAACAAGGTAACATGGCGACAAGGCGAAATGGCGGCAAGGCGACATGGCGACAAGGCGACAAGGCAACAAGGTAACATGGCGACAAGGCGACATGGCGACAAGGCAACAAGGTAACATGGCAACAAGGCGACATGGCGACAAGGTGACATGGCGACAAGGCGACATGATAAAACTAAGATAAAACTTGTTTAAAAGTTGTAGTTTTCTTGAAAACCTTCTTATTATCAAGAAATAATCCAGAAATGACTCATGGTTTTTAATTTGACACTTCTTGATTTTTTTCTTCTAAGGTCCTGTTAAAGCAAAGATTTGTTCATGCAATTCCTCTTTCAAAGTTCATATTAATGACCAATGACCAGTGTTACGTTATTTTATTCATTTAGTTCCAAAGTTATATTAAGCTAAAGAAAACACCCTTTAAAATTTTTGAAAACTCATCAAAAATATCGAACAATCTGACAAAAAAAAAACTTTTCAGCCGCTATTGATTCTCCAACAAAATATAACCAAAAATATATTTTTACATCATAAAAATCAAATTACGGTTTAATTTTTATCGATAAGAGGTTTCTTTAAAAAAAATAACCATAAATAAGTCCCCAGTTAAAATTATTATTAAAATTTTTTAAATAACAAAATCTTATCTGTCGGCACTCACTCGTATAAATATACCAGTGCATATAATATATACTCTCTTATCGGATCACACGCATTTGTGCTTAAGCAGTTTTACCGCACCGCTCCGCCACGCCCGCCACTTGGCTGCCGCAAGTAGGTAGTATAAAACTGAAACCTTATAAGAATAAAATATCTCTTAACGTTGATTCGGAAGAATTCCCTTTTGGCTATCGCTGAGTTCTTTCCATCATGGAAACAAAACTCAGCTCAGCTCTTCTCTTCTCTTCTCTCTTTGCCAGACTTAAAAAAGACGAGAATTTAATTTGAAATCGAGATGAGATTTTTGTACACAACAAGAAAACATCATCAACCAGCAAACAACAAGAAAAATATACAAAACAAAAATCAAGTCGCAGATGAAACGTTGCAGATGAGTAGCCAAACGATTTAGCACGGCGCCCATTTCAGGACTTAACACATGTTAATAAGCCACCGACACAGATTCTCGCCAGGGGAACACACAAATCCTTGGCCAAAAGAAATTGGCAAACATTTCTATAAAGAACTCAGCAAAAGTCACAGTCGCTCGTGTTCCAATTGGATTTGATAAAAAAAAAAGTTACAGGGTGTTTTTTTTTTTTGTGAAGGAAAAAAAATGAAACTTGAGACAGGCCTTAGGTCCCATTGAGGTTACACTCATAGAAGGTGTGGGTATTCAAAAGCTGAGAAATAGTGTGTTTTGTAGAGCTTTTTTATGGTCCCAAAGGACAAAACTTTTGGACCTCTTTTGTACTTCAATTGAACTTTCCCATTGAACATTTTTTGAGAACTGGTTCAAGCTCCTCCGACGCGTAATACAAAATTCAAATTTAGTGGTTTACCTTTAAGTTTCTTTCATTTAATCCAGAGAACTTTTTGCCTGAAACACCCTTTGAAATAATAAACGAAAGCGAATACCGGACTCAAAATAATCCATTTACCAGTCTTTGGCACTTTGGGCTATCTCTGGTGGATGCACGCTGCTGCTGCTCGTCATGGAACTGGTTTTCCAGATTTTTATGTGCTTCGGATGCTGCTCACACTTCGCACCATTTAAAGATTTTTCACTTGTTTTGGACTTGCTGATCTCTACCTCCATCCCACCCTCCCCCTCGCTGCTGCCTGAATTGTGCAAGCATAAAACCTTCCGAGGAGTTTGTCAGATTTAGAGCAGGTTCATTTGGAGGCTCTGTGCATATTGGAATACAAGTTCTTGCCACCATCAAGTCTCTAGTGCTGTTCGCATAGACCCAACAACAACCACTTTGGACTATTCTGATGGCGGATGAGGTTGAGGAGCAGTAGGTACACCTAGATGATGATCATGGTCATCATCGTGCCTCCTGTGTCCATCATCATCGTTCGTGAGCCTGAGCCGGTTATGGTCATGCACGCAGCAGAACCGCCCTGATGCCTTTTGTTGGGCGCATTGAACCACTTTTAAACCATTTTTAATGATGCGCTGCAAAGTGTGACTTTGGGGTCTTACAACACACTAACAACACACAAAGAGTTACCCAAGGATTCTTTCTAGTTGTTGCAGCGCAGGTTCTGGCTGGGATGATGGGAGTGTGAGAGAGGCATGCGCGCGATAAGGAAAATTGTGAAGTTGGATGCTAATGGACATTTAAGTGATTCGTTTTTACATTTATTTTGCTTTTTTTCATCTTCACTTGTTTTATTTCGATGTTTAACCTCTGTTCTGTTGTAAGTATGGTATAGCTTTGAGCGGGGGCTTGAGAGTTACAGTTGGCACAGATGGGAGGTGACATTTATGGCCGCCTAAAAGCCTAATAAATGGAGACTCTTAAGAGTTTCCATTGCGAGGTGAAATTTATTGTTATGCAATGCGCTGACATTTTGTGGGTGCGCAACGTGCAACACATGCGACGACGAGCTGTGCGCGAGAGATGACATCTCTGAAGGTGTTGTGGAAAGATGGAAAGATATAAGGTACCTTCCTTCAATTTGGGTGCAAGTATACAGTTAGCAGAACAATTTTATGGGCGGAAAAATGCATATTTAGCTTGAGTGACTGTTGCACACTCTGAGAGTAGTGTGGCATTGTCTGGTCGCGATTGTGAGGTCTGATGTTGAGAGGTGCGAGTGACTTTTATGGTAAATTTTGTACCTTCAAAGTTGACTCTGCCTACAAAGAAATGCTTTCATAAATCTGAGCAAATTGACATTATTTATTGCGCTTTATGGGCTGATGGAGGGAAGTGCAAAACCTCTGAAGATCGATATGAAAAGAAACGAAGCTGAATTTGAAACCGAAACGTAGGAGTGGGATTGCCATTTTTGAAAAAATTAGTCATGACATTGTGGTTCAAATAGAATTTTATATTTGACCTATATAATTAAAAGGTTTTCTTAAGTAGTGTTGATTAAAATCTATAGGAACTTAGAAATATGAAATTTTTGTAGCTCAAACCACGGTCTGAATCCCAATTAACCTACATATGTATATTTTTAATAATGAGCTTATAGAGAATATTATCGTCAATAATGATTTTGAAAAATAATTGTTTTTTAATAACATAGATCTTGCTCAAAAAAATCCACATGAATTTTAACTTGTTTAGTTTTTTGTCAAAAAAAAAAAAAATTAATTTTTGCATCAAAATATCTAGAATAACTTTCGAGAAAATTCAAATTTTCCAATTTGATATGAAGGAACAGAAGTCGTTAAACCTTGTATTTGTTCTGAAAGCGATTCCAAAGAACCCATCTAAAACCACCGCGAGACCGAACCAAATTTCAATAAAAATGATTTATTTACAAAAAAATCTAATTTCGCTTTCCATCATATCCATCTACTGCTAAGAAAATAGAACAGGCAAAGGCAGACTACAAAGGTGTTACTCAAAAAGCAACTTATAAGTTTTTCCAAATTTGGTTCATGGCATGAAGAAGAGAGCAATCTTCGAAGTAAAGATCTAACGAATTTGCACTGGGATGCAATATGACAGGACACGGAGAAAATAATGCAGCAACAAGATTCTTTACCATAACGAAGCAAAAATTCTACAAATTGACAGGATATCTCCTTGAATCCAGTAAAATACATCTCGAAATACTAGAAAGCTATCCTAATCCACATCGACAATTTAAGGATTTTTTTTTTCTTTAACAAATATGGCAATCTAAACAAGTTAGGCCCTTGTGTGTAATAACACGGTGTAACACTCAAAATATACGCGGGCGGAGACCTATCAGGTTTTGTAGAGCTAGTCGCACTGAATACGAAACGGTATTTGAAAATCCCCTAACACCCCCAAAATCTGGAGTTACGGGCAAAAAACGGTTTTTTGGACCTTCACTCATTGAAAAAATTCTAGCTTCGACAATTTTTTACCCATTTCCGATTTTTTTACAGTTTCTGATAGAAGATAAATATACCTTTTTAACAATGTATAAAAAATGTAACTCGGTTAAACCACTTAGAATTTATAAGATGTCAAAGTTCAAAAATTCAATTTTTTTTGTCATTTGCCCAACTTCGGCATCAATTTAAAGTATATGTTTTCAAAACAACATGCTATTTAAAAAATATATTCTAAAACTATATCTATTTCCCAATTGATCGAGATATTTTTTTATGAAAATCACTTCAAAATTGGCTTAGAAAAAAAAATTTTTCGATTTCAACCCAGATACAGAAACTCGAACTTTTAGGTATAGAACAAAAATGTTGTTTCGGCACGTAGTAGGATAAGTTGGGCGCCAGGATTTGATGAAGGGTTTTTGTAGAAGAGCTCAATACAAACATTTTTTTTCTTTAGGAGGGGGGTCTATCTCCCCCCGTTTAGGTGAGAGGGGCATTTTTCTAAAAAAAAATTATCAAAATAAAAAAAAATTATTAAAAAACAACGGCAACACTTACAGTTATAAATGATACCATTATCGAAAGGCAAAATTGTGCGTTTGATTTTAATTTTTAAATAAATATATAATATAACCAATAGTTTTTGAAATAATCGATTTCAAAGTTAAAAATAGGGGAAAAAAAATTTTTAAAACTCATTTTATACCATTTTTGTCCAGACTGTGAATTTTAGTAAATAAATTACTTAGACAGAAAACTACCTTAATTAATTCCTAATCGAACAGTGAAAACTATATGTTTCTATGTCTTCTAGTTTTTGAGAAAATTGAAAAATAAAAACAAATACAAACAAAAAATATTTTGAAAAAAGAAAAATCTGATAAAATAATTTTTCAATTTTCCCAAAAACTAGAAGACATAGAAACATATAGTTTTCACGGTTTGATAAGGAATCAATTGAGGCAGTTTTCTGTGTAAGTAATTTTTTTTACTAAAATTCACAGTCTGGACAAAAATAGTATAAAATGAGTTTTAAAAAAATTTTTTCCCCTATTTTTAACTTTGAAATCGATTATTTCAAAAACTATTAGTAATATTATATTGATTTAAAAATTAAAATCAAACGCACAATTTTGCCTTTTGATAATGTTATCATTTATTACTGTAAGTGTTGCCGTTGTTTTTAAATAATTTTTTTTTATTTTGATAATTTTTTTTTAGAAAAATGCCCCTCCCACCTAAACGGGGGGAGATAGACCCCCCTCCTAAAGAAAAAAAATGTTTGTATTGAGCTCCTCTACAAAAACCTTTCATCAAATCCTGGCGCCCAACTTATCCTACTACGTGCCGAAACAACATTTTTGTTCTATACCTAAAAGTTCGAGTTTCTGTATCTGGGTTGAAATCGAAAAATTTTTTTTTCTAAGCCAATTTTGAAGTGATTTTCATAAAAAAATATCTCGATCAATTGGGAAATAGATATAGTTTTAGAATATATTTTTTAAATAGCATGTTGTTTTGAAAACATATACTTTAAATTGATGCCGAAGTTGGGCAAATGACAAAAATAATTGAATTTTTGAACTTTGACATCTTATAAATTCTAAGTGGTTTAACCGAGTTACATGTTTTATACCTTGTTAAAAAGGTATATTTATCTTCTATCAGAAACTGTAAAAAAATCAAAAATGGGTAAAAAATTGTCGAAGCTAGAATTTTTTCAATGGGTGAAGGTCCAAAAAACCGTTTTTTGCCCGTAACTCCAGATTTTGGGGGTGTTAGGGGATTTTCAAATACCGTTTCGTATTCAGTGCAACTAGCTCTACAAAACCTGATAGGTCTCCGCCCGCGTATATTTTAAAACCTCATTTTTGTAACACCGTGTAATCTTTCTATCTTTGTATATCTATTTTAATTTAATAACTATAATTAGACAAATTCTTCAATGAACATCGTTAAATTCTTAACAACATTCCTAAAATCGATTTTTGTAGCCTGGGACATAATTGTTTTTTTTTTTTTTTTTTTTTTGACATAAAAAAATGCAAAACTTTAAAATACTAAAAATATAGGAATAAAGGTTGGGTAATAAATAATTAATTTTTTTAACTGAGCCATAAAACAACCTATTTTAACTTAATTTTTTTTAGGTAAGAAGATGACCGACAAAAACCGCCATTTTTCAAAATTTTAAGGATTTTCAAAAAATACATAGTGACAAATGAAGGGTGTTTTTTAACATAAGAAAAATAGATATGAAATGAACATACCATGTATTTGAATTTCTGGACAAATTTGAATATTCATTTTTTTTTAATAGGTATATTTAATCCAGTCAAATAAGGGTTCAACCTCGGAATGAATGCTATTAGAATTTATTTTTGCTCAATACCTTCGTTTTGGCATTCTATAACATACCTCAAAAGTCTAGAAAAATCTCATGTCCGCAAGTCGCGATTTAAGGCTCAAACCGCGAAATTTAGATTTTCGAAATAAGCAATAAAAGACAATGATATTACCTATATGCACATATTATACATGATTTCGAAGTATTTTTTAATGCTGATTCCAAAAAATCTAAAATCAAGGCAATCTGACGTCTCTAAAAAGATTTATACCTGTTTTTCATCCGTATAACAGTTCTAACTTACTACCGAAAAACCGTTAAAAGTTATGTTAGCGGAACCAAATTTTGCATGAAGGTTTTTATATCCATTATCATTAAGAATCAAAAATTTATCTTAAACGCTCAGAACGATTAATAAAAATGAAGAAATATATGTCATAGACGAGGGTTGTCAAGTAAAGGTGTTCGAAACTCATTTTTTGCTTAACATTTTTGGTTAAAAAAGGTAATACTGATCAAATTGTCAAACGCTTTAGCATCGAAACAATTTTCTACGATCTTACAATTCCTGGCATGATAAGACTGCATTGTAACCTTAGAAAAGAATGGGAAGTTGTTAATACAATTATTGATCGCAAGTCTAAATACCGTAATGATACAATTGCGTTAACGAATGAAAATGATAATGTCACAGATCCTACTGCAGTTGCAAACATTTTTAACAACTATTTTACATCTATTGCACATATGTCATTTCCTCGTGATTTTTCGTTGTCTTGTGACATTTGTTCGGAATCAGTAACTCTTCCTGAGCTTAATTATAATAGAAATAGTTTCTTTTATACAAATATTACAGGACTTGAAGTTTTGAAATTAATAAATTCTCTCAAAAATTCGAATTCTTTTGGAGACGATGGCATTTCAAACAACGTTCTGAAAAAAATTGGTCTGTATGTTGTTGATGTTCTTGCATATCTTTTCAATTTAAGTGTTTTGAAGGGTTCTTTTCCTGAGTCACTTAAAAAGGCTCATGTTATTCCTGTTTTCAAGAAAGGAAATCGTAAAGATAAAACTAATTATCGACCGATCTCTTTATTGTCTACCTTGTCAAAAATTTTTGAAAAGGCTATGAAGAGCAGGATTTTGAAATATCTCACTAAACTTAATTATTTCAGTACAAAGCAATTTGGTTTCAGAGAAAACTGTTCTACTGAAGATGCTTTGCTCGATTTTTGTGAAAACATTTACAAAGGTCTTGATGACAAAAAATGTTGTGCCGGACTTTTCGTGGACATAACCAAAGCCTTTGATACGATTGATCATGAAATTCTGTTGAACAAACTGTATAGCGTGGGTTTTCGTGGCTTCGTTCTAGACTGGTTTTATTCGTTCCTCAATAACAGAGTTCAAAAAGTTAAAATTGGAAACAGTTTAAGTAATTCCAAGACCGTAAGTCTCGGTGTTCCACAAGGATCTGTGCTTGGACCGATTTTGTTCCTAATTTATGTGAACTCGATTTTTGAACTTCCTTTTGTTGGCAAGGTCAAGGCTTTTGCGGATGACCTAGCGTTTGCTTATGTTTCAACTAACCTTTTTGAATTAGTTGCTAATATAAATAATGATGTACATTTACTCCGGCTTTGGTTTGCTAAACACAAGTTGGTAGTTAGCCAAAAAACTAAACTCATGTGCTTCACTTTTCACACGACGGGATCCCCTGAGTTCAACATTATTTTTCATGCGGCTAATTGTCACAGAGCAAGCTTGCTGTCTTGTGAATGTTATTTATTATACAATAAAGATTTTGACTGTAATGAACATTGTTTCACAATTTGATATAGTAACTAACTACAAATATCTAGGTGTCTTAATTGACCAAAATCTGTCTTGGAATGACCATATTATGTGCTTGAAACAGTATCTCTTATCGACTTTGCGCTGTTTTTACAGTCTTTCGAAATGCTGCTCTTCAAAAGTTTTGAAAAATATTTATTTTGGCATTTTTCATTCAAAATTGCAGTACGGTATTAGCTGCTGGGGGGGAGCATATTTTAATAAAATTCATCAATTGACCATATTACAAAAATATGTTATAAGAAAAATCTGTAAATTGTCTCGTTTAGCACACACTATGGAACTGTTCAAAAGGCTGAAAATTCTACCAATCAGACACTTATATTATTTTAAAGTCCTAAAAATTTTTTTTATAAGAGGTGGCTACTTACAAAGCCCCATATCTGACTTACATAATCTTCGAAGTAATATTGGATCCACTGTAACCATTCCTCGCTTTCGAACTTCTAGATTTAGAAACTTTTTTTCTATCGTATCTCATAAATTGTTTAATGCCCTCCCTGAAAATATTCGAATCGTTAGAATTTTATTAATTTTTCTGAAGGAAGTTAAGCTATGGCTTTTGAGCATTGATCACACTGAAGTTGAAAATTTGATGCGCTATATAGTCTAATTTAATTGTAAATTTGATTTATTATTTTGTTTTTGTATCTTTTGAATTAATTTAAAAACAAATTTGAAATGCAATTTTCTTTTTTATACTCACCCCACACTAAAAAACATATAGGTACGTAACTATCAATTTATTAAGTGGCATTAAGCTCTATTTTGAATTAATTTAATTAATGCCTCAAACTATTCCCTTTCATTCATCTTATAGATATAATTATTTATAATATTTTATTTACTTTGTAATTAATTGAATTTTGTATGATGTAATGGAGTTGGAGAATAAAGAAAAAAAAAAAAAAAAAAAAAATACAGCTATAGCTTTTTCGTTGAAGCGATCATTCAGTTGTTTTTTCCGTTTCAAACATTGGGTATCAGGACATTGATTCGAAGGCCATTTTGGTTGAAGACTTCTTGTCCATGTTCCCGAGTCAATGTCTTTTTTTAAGTTTTTGGACTAATTTCACTTCTTGGTAAAGAAAAGATCATAAAGTGCATTATCTTCTTATCCACACGCTCTCCAAGCATGAATACTCGTCAAACAAATTTTTATTCCAAAATTAGTTTGGTGATCTCGCTGAATCTTGTTTCAATTAGATCTTAACAGGATTAAAAAATTATTATTCACAATTCGTCTGCTCCATCACAATATTCCAAAAATGGGCCTCATTTGCAGGAAACGTTGTGCTCTTTTGGCAAATGTTAGTCAATGTTAGACGCTGGTAGTATTCATTGCCAACTAAAAAAATACATTTTTTAAATATTCAAAAATTTTTTTGACTAATTTTAATACCTAAATGTTATAAAATTATTAAGTTTAGAAAAGTGAATATCTACCGTTCCCGGTAATAGTGCAGTGGAATAAGGTATATTTTTAACCTTGAAAATAAAAAAAAAAAATAAAGGAAAAATGTTTTAACACAAATGTTCACTCGGGCGTATACTTACTTTTTGTCAACGAAAATGTTTTAATGTGTGTTTTTTTTTTTATTTATACTTCTTTTGTGGTGTTGGGTGTTATGGTGCTGTCATAAGGATTTCTCTCTTCATTGTAAAAAGAAAACATCCCATTTTGTACGAAAATTTATAGGAAAATTGGGAAAATTGTTGCTATAGTAAAAAACCAAAAACCAGTATCAATATGCCAGACTAGACTTTGTTATCAAAGCTTTTACATTTTGTTCAGTTTCAAACCCTAAATTAAGCTAAAATTTGGAAAAGAAAATTGTACTAAAATGTTTATTCTGGAAACCATTTTTAAGTTGCAATTTGGAACAAATTAAAACTGTCAGATTTTTTTTAAATATACGAGCAATATACAAGAAATGTCATAAACGGAAGCCTAAAATTTCTTTTACTTTTTTTCAAGTAGAGACAAACCTTCTTTACCTTCTACATATTGATATCTTCTGCACCATCACATAAAATGAACACTTAAATTCTTCAAAAAGAATTCAATGTGTAATTTTATCAAAATCATCTCATTAACCATTCACTTAATTAGCATCTTCAAAAAGAATATAGAGAAAAACCATCAATGCCAAAGAGTAACAACTATACAAAAAAAACAACGGGAAAGTAAAAAAAATAAATGCAAACAAATTCCAATTGAAGAAAAGCAGTAGTACCTTGTAGTGTAGATACTACAGAGAGAGCTTCAGCTGCATACAAATAGATACTTGCAAGCACTTTGAAGTATCTAGAAAACTGTCAATGCACTTCAAATAGCCACACTTAAGTGGTGCATAACTTCCGTACTCAAGCAATGAGCTTCACATCATTTTGCATTCAATCCATTCTAATTGAAGAGCCACCGCAAACTCTTAAAGGCATTGGCATTGCTTTGGTTTGCCATCAGCTATATACTACAGCTTGTTGGTAATGGCACATTATCCCAACAACTATGACTGCACTTTTTCCTTCCCTGCTTTGGATTGTGTTCCATCATCATTCCTCATTGGGAAGAAAATAAAAAAAAAAATATGAAAGCAGAGATAGGAACTTGCCATACGAATAACGAAGACCGACGACGATAAAGAAGCTAAAGGAGAGGAATCATTAAAGCAGCAGCCAGCAGAAGCCCGTTTGAGAATATTACTCACCAGTAAAGTTTGTGAGTATGGAGATGGAGCACATCCATCGTGGTTGCATCCACACATTTCAACATTCTCCAACCTGCCAATTCCGACACCTGATTCCTCTTCAAGCCCCCACACTTATTCAAACACACACTCTTAGTTGGGGCTCTTAAGCCCAGCCACGCTTGATGAGATGAGGCTAGAGAGTTTGATTCTACTCAAAGCTATATAAGAAAGGCGGCCGTGTCGCGTTAGGATTCACCCAACTATAAGTTCTAGACGATGATGATGAAATAGTTCGTAGGTTAGGAGATGTTACTGACTTTTTAAAGGGTCATTATTGAATTCTATAAAAAACCTAGGACACTTGGTGAAAACTCAATCACAACAAAAACATTAGGTACTGTTAAAAAAAGAGCCAAGTTATCCTATGTTGAAATTATGCTGCCACAAAAAGTACTGAGATGTAAAAGTGTACCAAGTTCTAAAGTTTGGGTTCAAATTCGTATCAATAAAATTTTGATTGTTTACTTGGCAATTTTTGAAATAACTTTAAAAATCGGTAATTAAAAGAAAAATTGTCAAGAGAACAATCAAAATTTTATTGATACGAATTTGAACCCAAACTTTAGAACTTGGTACACTTTTACATCTCAGTACTTTTTGTGGCAGCATAATTTCAACATAGGAGAACTTGGCTCTTTTTTTAACAGTAATGTTTTTTGTTGTGATTTCACTACTTTTTGCAAGGTATGGCTGTAGAATTGAAAATCTCTATATTTGATGAAAATTCAGTGAAAATCGGTGGTTGCCACGCCCCCTGGTTAAAATTCTCAAATTTTAAATTTTTTCCTTTATATAAACTACCAGCTCTACGATTCTACCAAATTTCAAGATTCTACGATAGTCAGAAATGCTCTATAATATTTGATGAAAATTCAGCTGAAATGGGCGGATGCCACGCCCCCTGAATTGAAAATCTCAAATTTTCGATTGTTTCCTTTGTATATACCACAATAGACCAGGGTCGATAATTTTTGAAACCAAAAAAAATCATAGTAGAATGAAACCCATTGGAAAAGGAGGTGAATATGATGAAAATTAAAGGAAAAATAAATTACGGGCGAGCCGAGTTCGGGAAGTGGTTGGGTTGAGTTTTTAATGTTAAAAAAATGGTATATCTCGATTTCCGGCAAAACTACAAATCCTATAGAAAAAAGTTGTATGGCAAAGTTGTAGGTAATAAAAAGATCTACAACTTTTGTATCAACAATTTTTTCACATAACCTCAAAATTTATGTGAAAAATTCAAAAAACCGAGTTTTTGGTTTTTTATTTTTATCTTTTTCAAAAACAAACATTTTTCTACGAAATTTGGTGAAAACTAACCTTATTATGTCCCAAATACATTGTAATTTATTTGATTTAAAATATTAATTTGTTCACCTTATTTTGACTTAATACCAAAAAAAACACCCTAATTTTCAATCGAAAATTCACGTGTCAAAATATCAGCTTTTTTTCAAAAAGTCGGTGGGCATTTCGTTCGTTAAAATGTCTATTTTCTGATGGTGTAAAAAAAACTTACATAAGAATACCATAGAACATGTTCTAGTAAAATTCAAAAAATGAAAAAAGCTTGAATTCGAAAAAAAATGTTTATCATATTGTTTTTAATTTTGGCCTTTTTATTCAAATTTACACTTTAATTACTCAAAAAACGTAAGAGTAATTAAAGTGTAAATTTTGAATTCGGCCAGCTCAACAAATGTAGCGAGTTTGAAATTTCTGGCATCTTTGGTGTGGAAGTTAGAGGGGGGTCGAAAATGGCCTGAGTTGTTTAATGTAAATAAGGGTGTAGTGCCAAAGTTGCTAGAGAACTTGGCTGGGCACTACCGTGCCACTTGATACTAGGCCTTATCGGAAGTATCTTAAATTAGATATTCAAAAACGCTGTTGAATATTGAACTTTTTCATCAATTTCTTCGTTTTGTAAGGTATCGGTTCTCTGCAGTTGTCTGCTAACACTTTTGCTTCTATAAGGCATTACAGAAGGAACGGTAGCATCTGTAAAGCTTTATAGAAGTAAAATTGTATTGGGGTTTTTTACCCAAAAATATTTAGCAGAGTCGTACAACCAGCAGTTGACTTTATAATAATTTCTCTCAGAAAAAAAAAAATTGAAAAGAAGAATTTCCTAAACTTTTCGTTGTTGTCATCTTCATCTTGTTCTTTGCCTCCTCACAACCTTTTCATATCTACATAATACTTCCTCACCATTAAATGCATCATCTTTGGAACGTACATAGAAGAGAAGAAGAAGATTTAAGTGTTCCGTAATTAGGAGTCGCATTTCCATAGAAACGAGGAAAATTTTCATCTTCCAGATCTGATGATGTGAGCATCATCATGAGGCCGGAGCTGAGCATGCAATGTTCAATAGTTCGTGTTGTTCTTGAAGTAAAATTTTTCTCTAATAGAAGATGAACAACGGGGCACAAACTCTCGATGACAGCGCGACACAATGACAAACCAAAATGACGACGGGAAGAGAAAGTTGAAAGATAGATTTGTTGACGTTTTGTCTAGAATGAGTACCTTACATATGCATGCATGCATGCAACCTCCTCTAGGATAGGATACTATCTATTAGAGCATGTGAGGTAAACAAAAAAGAAAAAAATCTGTGTGGAGGAAGAAAAATCCATAATTAGATGAAAGGTAGTAGCTCCAAGAAGGTATACTGTAGATATAGAAAAGAATTTACATCATTTCTTGAGATAGCTGAATGATTTTGCTCGACATGTTGAGTTGTTTTTTAAAGTGTGTGGTTAATAGTGTTGCGGTAACAGGTATACACAAGGGCTACTCTTATAATGTTCTTCTTCCTACCTAGTGATTTGTGGAAAGGCGTATACTGGTTGATCAAAAAAATTGCATAGTTTACTTTAATTGGAACAGGAGTAGACTATCTGGCGCTGATGCTGCTGGTAGACAGCAGACAATTGAGTTTGGTGGTTTTACTGTGATACGTGAGTGATTTGAAACAATAAGGAAGTTCAGACATGTGGTGATTGTGGGATTAAGAATTCAGTTTAGGGTGATGAAGATTTTAGAGCCCAATGTGGTCTCGAATATTGGAATTTTCTACTGTCCATATAAGAAATGCTGAATAGGATGATCCATAAGGACTCTAATTGATTTATTATTCTACGATGTTTTTAGACAAAAGTTTGCAAACAAAATTTAATTATTTTGGACATCAAGTAGATTTTAACCCAAGACGAAAATCTTATGAAATAAAATGCAGGACTGGGTCGCTTAAACTTGCTCTAAGAGTTCATTAGCCAACATTTGTAAGACTTTTTACATAGACATTTGGTAAATCTATTTGAAAATTAAATGCACAACCGAAATAAAATGTTCGTGCGACCGAACTTGCTCTTGCTAGAATTTGAAATACTCTTTATATAGAATTTTAGCAAATTATTTAATTATTGTAGTAGCTGCGTAGGATATGAAAACAAAAAAAAACATAAAAATCGTTTTCAAAACAATAAAACAACATCTGAAATCAAATTACAAAGCAAGTATGCAATTTTATTTATTTTATTAAGGTGCATTTTTATAAAAAAAATTTCAAAGTCGGTAGAACCGTTTTAAAAAACTAGTTTTACATAGAGGTTTTTTTTTTTTTTTAAATAAAATTGGTATGCCATTTTATGGAAATCACTAACCAACATCTAATACCAAAAAATTCAAATAAATACAATGACCTTTTTTCGAAAATTTGTATTTAAAAAAAAAAAATTGCAAATTTATTTTTTCAAAATTTTATTTTTGGTTTATGTATATTAAAATTATTAAAAAATCACAGGCATAGCAAGAAAAATTCTCAGCTAAGTTTTCAGGTGTTATCAATGAAAAAAGTTCATCAATTCATGGTTAATCCAATACTGTACCTATCACTTTATTGTATCCTTATAGTCCTCCTTTCTGAATGTTTAAAAAATTATTGACAAATGATTAATGTTTCATAAATTAATTTATCAACAAGTCCAGCCACGTAAAAACAGAAATTAAAGAGGTTTTTCTTAGAAAAAAGTAGTTTGGGTTTTTTGTTAATTTCTCGAAATGACAAGATATTTTTGAATCTGGTTTTCTGTTTTTGTTTAAAAATAAATAAGAGCATCGAATTTTAAAAACTAAATTACTACTTAATCAAATAAAATTTTGAAAAAAATTAGTTCAAAATTTTTTTTCCAATTTTTTTTTCAAAATTTTGATTTTGAAAAATTAATTTTGCTTTATTTGAAATTTTTGTTAAAGACTAAGGCTTTGGCTTTACAAAAAGGTATAACACGTTATTGTAAGTATAACCTTTGATTTTTAATAATTTTTTTTTCCAAAATAAGTCAATTTTTTTTTAAATTGCCCCTCCCCGTTAAACGAGGGGGAATAGACCCCCCCCCCCCCTCCCCTTCCTATACAATATTTTTCTTATCTCGTCCTAACCTACATGCTCTAGCTTTTTGTCACATTACACCTGAATCACCCTGTATAGTAGGTACCTACCTACTACATATATTGCAAGTAAAAATCGCTTTCAAAAGAAAAACAACATCAAATTGATTGAACTTTTATATTTCAAAAAAATAAAAATTCAAAATTTTTGTATAAATCCAAAAACTAATTTTTTTTTCAAAATTTTGTTTTTGATTTAGGTATATTAAACAGATATAAAAAATACTTTTTTTATGAATAAATCGTTTAAATATAAAAAAATAGTAGTTTGTAGTTCAGTCATTATAAACATTTGGAAATGCGGATGAACCGAGAAAGCTATGTTTTTGATATGACTTAGGGGGTACTTTAAAAAGCTTAACTTGACCAATATGAGATTTTTCCGCGATTTTAAAAGAAGGGATACAATTGTTTTTTTTTTTTTTAATAATAACTCGGCTATCAGACAAGATACGAAAATTTTAATGTAATGCTTTTTTGTAGATTTTTTCATGTTCATGTTATTATACGTACGCAAAAAATGTAAATACATAAATTTATTGTAGAACATGAAAAAAACGACCACAGCTGACAGCAGATTTCTTGCGCGAGAGATAACCGATTAATTTATTATATTAATATTACAAATTAGATCCAAGATAATAAAAAGATTAGAAAATATTCGATTTTATCACAAATTTAATTATTTGATTTTGAAACGCCTGCTATATTAAAAACGGATTCCTATCTGTCTATCAATATCATGGACATTTAAAATCAGGTTTAAGGGTTTTCTTTGATTCATGGTCCTGTGTTGGAGATTAATATACTATTGGCATTTTTCTCCTGGGCTTATCATCGCCGATGAGCAAAAATACTTCAACGTTGTGATTAATGTCGATATACCTACAAGTACATTGGAGAATATATTTAGTTCAGCTTATCAAATTTAAATTATTTTTACACAAATTATACTTCTCTCCCATGTAATGTATAAAATAGTTTTTGAGCCATCATCCGGTCAGAGAATACCTCTCAGAATACAGAAACCATCTATAGGCTATAACTGCCATATAATATGTTGGTAGAAGATACCTATTGCTTAATTGCATTCCTTCGACAAGTGGCAATGCATGTCAAATTCCATGCGGAACTTAATTTAGAGAGTCTCCCTTATCTAATCCGAAGGGATTATTGGCCACATCAGTTGAGATTCCTTAATTAACGTACGCAGCAAGTATAAGATAAGCTATAAGGTATCCATAGTAACTATACTTATATCTTCTTGTAGGTATATAGGAGAAGATTCAGCAGATACGCACACTGTATGCACATTCCTCCCGCTATAGGAGACCCCTGCGAGTATAAAGTGTATGAAACAAGACTTTAATATCAAACTTAGTGTACTTGTTAGTTCCTCTCTAGAATTTTATCATCGGTAATAATCTGCAAAGTGATATAGGTAGCGATTGAGGAACAAGTGGACGTTGATTTATCCTTCAATTAAATAAATTTTTTGGGTGATTTTGAGAAGGCGATAAGATCCTATATATGCACATATATAAAGGGAAAAAGGTGATGAAGTGTAAAACTCTTTCCACCTGTGTTTAGAGTGAGTCAAAAATTCCATTGAAGGCTTCTGTTAATTTTTTTTTTTCTCTTTCTTATATTGCATTGGATGGAGCCCTTGAGCCTTGATAATGTCCGCAAAGTGTAAATGACCGACGACGTCGACGGACGCAGTGGCGACTGACAGGTTGAACTTTTATATTTTTATTTATTTATTTAATAAAATTGAATTCCATGCATGTCCTGGAGGTGGTTTTAATTATACACACAGAGTGCAAGCTTCAAAAAAGATAAGGGAAGAACTTTTTATGCTCACATATTTTATGTGTAGGTATGTACATATGTAATGTATTGGAGAATTTGAGGCTTTGGGAATTAAAAGGTGAATAAACAGTATATTTTTTTAAACAAATTTTTTATTTGCAAAAAGAGCATCACCTGTACAAGAAATACAAAAAAGTGTAAGAAAAAACTTTTAACCGTAGACCTACTTTTGGGTCGTTACGCCAACGAAGGCTATGTGAACTTGGCACACCCAAATGCAAATTTTTTCAAACCTGCCTGGTTCGATTGCCAAAGATTTTTTTTTCATCAGCCCACCCTTATTTCTAAAATTATAACGGAATTATTTTTTTTCACGTCAAAATTCACAAAAAAAAAAATGTATTCAGTGTAAAAAATTGTTAATTTTGCACTGTGGTTAGTTTGCCCAACGTTAGCCCAGGATAGGCCAACTTTTATTTTCGCTATCCTACTCTTAGTTTAAGTTATTAAAGAATTAGTTTTTATTCCCCACAAAAAAGTACGCATACACCACAGTGACCTTTTTTTAAATTAATAATTAAGAAAAATTAAATCCACTGGTGTTTGCATTGCTCCTCAAGTTTTATTTATTTGACTTAGAATTTTTACTTGATTGAATGTGGTCCATATAACATTCCTGTTAAGAAGCTTAAGTTGATTTGTTTCATACAAATATTTTTGAATAAAAAAATCATTGATTTTTTTGGTTTGCCATATAAGCACCTAGAAAAGTAGGTGTGTAGTAAAAGAAAAGTAGTGCTTAGTAAAATCTATCCGAACATTTTTCAAAAGTAACAATACCTAAATATAAAATGGTGTGAAGTGATTTCTTTTTCAGTACACGTAGTAGTAGAACATTTTAGACCTTTCTGAACTAACCTTGGTAATTCCAACAAATTACATCATTTTTTTTCAATTTACTAACCTCCTAAAAATCAAAATTTGTTTTTTTTAGGCTTTTAAACTAACAAGAAAAAAAAATCACAACTCTTTCGGTTTCTGATATAGAAAAAAAATTTTGTTGTATCTTTTGAAAACAAAAGATAAGTTAACTTTGGGCAAACGAAAAACAGTGCAAAACCAACAATTTCTACACTGAAAAAAAAAATATTTTCTGTGATTTTTGAGGTGACAAAAATAGTTCCGTTATAATTTTAGAACTTAGGGTGGGCTAGCGAAAAATATCTAGGGCTATCGAACCAGGCAGGTTTTGAAAAAAAATTATCATTTGGGGGTACAAACTTCACATAGCCGTCAAAATGACATCAATATCTGTCCCAAATGTCATGTCTTGTGATCGTCAGCGAAAAACGATGTGTTTTCATTTTTTAGCATTTCTATTGATATTGGTTAAAGACAAAAAAGATCCTTTTTTGTTCAAAGTTCGATACTTCACCGTCGAAGTTTTCGTATCGAACTTTTCAAAAAATAAAATTTAATCTTAATACAAGTTATCCAAGGCATATAGAGACTAAGGGCCAATTTTTCAATAGTCAGTTAAACAGTCAGTTAGTACTTATATACTTAGATACTTTTTTCACAAATTTAAAGACCAATGCATTTAAAAAATACAAGGGAACACAAGAAAACAAAAATAATTATGAATAAAAAAGACGTTTAATTTTGAATATTTTTGAATTTGACATTTTTTTTTTTTTGTTATTCTGTAGAATAGATTCTTTTTGATTGAAATATTCAATTTTGTTATTTGATTGTTTATGAGCCTAATAACTTTATTCGTTGAACGTTGAACTGACTGTTTATTAGAAGATTGAAAAATCGGCTCTAAGTTGGAAAAAAAAATTTGTAGACCAAAAAAATAATCCGAAGAAATTTCAATAAAAAAAATTGTATTGTATAGGATTTATTCATCGAATTTTTTTTTTTAATTTTGCTTTTTTAAATTTTTGTAGTTTCTTAAAAATGAAATACCATTTTTTATTATTTATTATTTTTTATTATCTTTTCGCGTTATTTTTTTTTTTTCAAAAAATGATTTAGAAAAAGTTACTTAAAAAAAATGCTCTAACGGTTTTGAAATTTAAAGATGCATAAAAGAAATGAAATTACAACTTGTTTTGGAGCTCGTTTTGGAAAATCGAATTTTATTATTTTTTTTAAATACCTAAACATTCTACATTTCTATATAAAAATTCTTAAAAATTATAGCAGCTTGAACTCTGAGAGCAAGTTCATGCGACCCAGTCGAGCAATTTATTTTGTTTGCTTACAAATATTTAAAAAACAAAAAAATTAAAATTAAAAAATTAGTTTTCCAAAAACTTCCCTCAAAACTTTTCAAAGAAACTTACCATGGTTAGGGTTATGTTACGACCCCACAGTATTGAGGTAAATGACCACTTCCAAAATTCTTGAGATGCTTATACTCAAAAATCGATTAATTTTAAAAAATCTAAAATTACATCCATAACCAGTTCAAACTAATAAACTTTTTGAACTAACTAGGTATCATTTGCATGCTCAAGCCCCCAAACATTATTAAAACAATTTTCAAATTACTTTTCAGTTAGATCATCGATAAGCTTCAATTTAGATCGATGATTATTATCAACATCTATGTGATGAGTATCTTATAGGCAAAACAAGCACATATTCTATTATGCATATACTAAAAGAATTATCTGCAAAGTACCTCCCCATCGTTATAATAACCTATAAGAACAAGATCTAACAAACGACAATGATAAATGATCCAATATGTTCGACGAGTTCTTCGTAGATCTAATTTGCTTCTCCATCAGCAATGTATTTTTGGAATTTTAATTACTCTCCTCTTCAGAAGCAATATAAACCTATCTAATGTAACATAGGTAGTTCCTACCTATTTTTTTATAAAAAAGACTTTGGCAAATGGGATTCAAATTGAAAGCCCAGTATGTGACCTCACCACCTGGCTTATAAGATTCTAGCCTCAGCATTATATTGGTCGTCGTCGTTATGGCCTTCAGATGAGCGATGGATGTTTATTCGATTAATGTTTTTTATTCTTTTTCTCTCATTATTTTTTTTTGGAACTAAAAAGGTTGTAAGATCAAGGCTAACCGACTTCAAAGTTTTTTATGTGTACATTCATTAAGAACATTCCCCATTTCTTAGTCTATCATGGAATAAAAAAAAAAATTGATTGAAAAATTCTTGAAATTTTGCGCGGTTTTCACTTCCTATCGGAAAGTATCTAATCTCATAGGAATGGGTACACAGATACCTTACATGAGTATCTTTTGCGGTTTCAAAGCTTTGAGTCTATTTTGCTGTCAGTAGGTATCATGTTGCTGTCTTTTAAAACACCTGCGACATTTTGAGGTCTCAATTTAAATCAATTTACTTGAGGTTTTTTGCTTTTGTTTTGCTCAAAGCAACCTCGAAAGTCTGCAACAAAAAAATTACTTTGAATATTCATGGAATATGTGGCACACAAATGCCCACCAGAGGACGCCCACAACAACCGAATAAAAATCCACGATCATGCTGCTGTAAATAAATAACAACAAAAAAAAAAAAAACTGCAATGCATTTTGTGGTGTCTTAATTGAATTCTAGATTTCGCGTTCCTTCATACGTGTTGGTTGGTCTAGAAGCATGCAAGTCTTGTCTATTTGGCCTCAAGAAAAATCTAGAGCAAGCCTCTTTTGGAACAACTTGAAAAGAAATACATATATTTTTTTTATTTTATTTTTTTCAAATTTATTTATTTCTCCTTTATTACGAGGCAACACCAAATAAATGTGTAAATGAGGTAATTAGGGCTTCCGGGCGGGGGTCATAAAAATCGAGAACCCAGAAACACCACTTTATAGCCACACTGAACTATCACTCTTTAGAAGGCTACTCTATACAAGTCTTGTATGTTTGTGGTGCACGCTTCGAAGCTAATTAAAAAATCCACCAATTCAATTTTTTTAACATATTCAAGACAAGCCATCACTGAAATGATGGCAGCAAGCAGACAAGAGTGTTTCGATTGATGTCTAGCTTGACGCGACTTCAACTTTAAGTCCAAACGATTTACGATTTTTATGTTGTATGTATTTTATTTTTCTCAAGACCTCATCTTTCGCTTAACAAATACGCGATTAATTAATTTTATATTTATTTAGTTAGAATTTTTATTTATGTTTTTTTTCATTCGGTGTTATAATTTAGTTCTTTTGTTTCTATTTTAATATTTAATCTGAGCAGAAGCAGAAGATATGTTTTTTTTGCTTAACATTTTTAGCCAATTAAAAGCGCTTAATTATTTCATTGATAAGGATCATTAAATTTGTTGCCTGTTAACAAGATGAGATGAGTTTAAATATGAATTTAACAAACTTAAAAAAAAAAAAAATAAAAAGACAGAAACAGAAAGTAAGTTTTGATTGAGTGTTTGTCTGTTTTGGCCTCGCATTGTGTTGTTATTTTTTTATGTTTGGTTATTTATAGGAAGCTTCTGAAGAAGCGAATTGGATCATTTAAGATTTTTGGAGGAAATAAAATATGTTTAATGCGAATGAAAAAGATCTTCTGGAGATAGCTAGTAGATATTGTTGAGGTTTTCCTAGTAAATTTTATGGAAAATAGTGTGGGAGAATTTCTTTTTTTTTTTAAGTTTTGAAAATAATTTAATAAATTGTATAGCTTGTATAACATACTTCAGTGACTTTTTTTGTGAGTTTATTTACTTCAGTACCTACTCGTACCTACATATTTCTCCGAAAATATAATTTTTGTCTGTATCAATTTCTTGGAAAACTCTTTCAAGTTTTGAAATTTATTAGAGATCACTTTTTTTTAATTTGTAATCCAATCGCTATAGAACACTCAATTTTCAACAAAGACATGAAAAATTTTGGAATACCTAGTACCTAATTACAATTCTTACCTCTGATCTTTCAATTTTTAAAGTTTGAGTCCGTTTATCCAAGATATTCCAGATGCCACCTTGTTTTTGGATAGTACATCCATTGTCGAAAAGTTACGATGAGAAATACTTTTTTTAACACCAAAGATTTAATGTAAAAATCCTTAAGACTTTTGTATGGTATTTGAGGTGATTTAACATTTGAAAAATTTTATTCAGGGTGAGTCAGGAGGAATGTGCCAAAAAAGCTGGAGCGCGTAGGTTGGGTCGAGTCAAGAAAAAAATAAAATGAAGGACTGAGTAGCCAAGTACTTGCTCTTATTTTAAAAGTAGCACTTCCCTATAAGATTTTTATGAAAAAAAATTAGGGAAAATTATAATTTCATTTTTTAAAGCATTTTTGATAATGTCAAAAAAACGTATAATCTGTTTTTAATGACTTTGATCAAAAAACGAAGTATGCCATTTGATTTCTTGTATAGGTATGAAAAGGAACTTTAAGAAAAAATTTTAAAATCGTTAGAGTCGTTTAAAAAAAAAATAAGTTTTTGTATATATGTACAAATTTTCTTCCATTTTTCAAAAAAAAAAGTTTTGAAGAAATAATTAAATAAAATTTAAAAACAAAATTTCGAAATTTGTGGAAGGTACCGTTACCGTTAATGAAGGTGCAAAAATATTTTTTTTTATTTAAAAACTTGAGTTTTCTTTATTACATTACATGTAAACATTTTAACATTTTAATCGAAATCGGTAGAGCAGTTTAAAAAAAAAAATTTCTTTTCTATTTCCTTTATATGGCCAGGTACCGTTATTTTTGGACATTGAAAAAAAATCAGTTTTTCCTCTAGTGCATCCCTCAAAAAAAATTTTGAAACGTAAACATCACTGTTACGAGAGTGTGTTTTTTTGGTAAAAAAGTGTCTATTTCGTTAAGGAGTCTTAACATGCAAGTCGATAATTATGTTGTACTTAGTAAAAGTATGTTCATAAAAGTTTATAATATATGAAATTTAATGTCCTGGAGAATTATTTAATATATTTTTATTGTTTTTCTCTTATTATATATTTAATAAAATGGGGTGTCAACTACTGTCTTAAGATTTTAACATTTTCTATAATTGACACCCCTGTGTCAATAACTGTCTTGGATTGGAGTACAAACGTTGACACTGTGTCTATAGTTGTACTTATAAAGAGTGTCAATAATTAGATCACTCTTTTAAATGAATACTAAGCTGGAAAAATGCCTAAATGTACTAGGAAATACACCAAAACGGACCTCGAAAAACGCTCTTGAAGCTGTGAGGATACAAATGATGTCCAAAAAGGCTGCAGCCAAATTTTTTCATATTCCTCGAACTACTCAACTAACACAACAGCTTCTGACAATTGAAATCTCGCAGGTACCACTTTTGATACAGCTTGTATTGAGCTTGCTTCAGAATTTAATTGCTTATAGAAGTTCGAACTTGTTTAACAACTTGTAGTAAGTTGTTTGAATACTCCTAAAGAAACTTAACCGAAGAAAGCTTGTTTTTCGGATAAGCTTGGTTAGTCAATTTATAAACTATCTGTCAAATCTAAAAGCTTCGATAGAGCTTCGGTAAAGCTTCGTTTAGGATTCTGTAAGACCTTATAAGTACATTGTTATAAAGGGTTTAACTTGTATAACGTTGCCTTTTTCCATGCCCAACAACCTAACTAAAGTTTAACAAAAGCTGAAATGTATCTTCGGTAATACCTTTATCGAAGCTGAAATGTTATTTGGGAAAGGATGTACTTCATGCCGTCAAGGGTTTGTTTTCTTGAAGAAGACAAAAAGGAAAATCCATTTGGGCCACAAAACAGCCGAACGGCTAGTTTAATGTATTTTTGAGCCGACACCCTTCAAAGGATGCCAGATAAAGGTTTAAGAAAATGACTTAAATCAGCCTAAACAAAAAAATCGTAATTTGTATTTCCAACTGTCTGTTTGAAGATATGTCAATAATTGTATAAATATGTGATGTCAATAGCTGTACAAGAGTGTCAATAATTATATATTTTGGTAGAGTTTTAGAAAAATCAAAATTTAACAATATCACGAATCTCTTAACCGATTTTAATACAAATATAATGAAAAACAATTGAGTAAGGTATTTAAAAATGTACTCAGAGTTTCACATATCCATACCAATTATATTTGCCAGCTGTGTGAACTGACAAATTCCTTATGGGTGTCAATAACTGTATCGCTTACGCTATTTGTTGATGGAGCAGAGAAGACAATAGACAAATCTGTTCATATATTCGAGTGCTTGGGCGACACCGACACCATCGACAGCTACAGCTCTCATTAAGTAGATATATAGTGATATTAGAGGCTTAAACAGAAGTTATTGAATTGAAGAACATTTCAGTATTCTACAAGATCAGGATCAGAACGCTTTTCTGTTGTTCAAGGATGGCAATAATTAGATTTCGTTAATCTTCAGCCGAAAAACTCGCTTTTATTACTGCTAAGAACTAAGTAAGATATCAGCACTAATTAAATGCCTTTTTATAAAACATTGTTTTTACAATGACCTAAATCCTCTTTGCGGCAGCCCCCAACCTAAATATTTGTTCGAGGTCATTTGGAACTTTCGGCTCCTCATTTGTTTAACTTTGCTACTTAATACGAGGGATTAGATAAAGTTTGGGGGATGGCAGGGAAGAGTTAGTTAACATGTTTTTATTTTTCCTTTACGATTTGTATCGGCGAAAATTCCCGAATTCACCCGTTTAACCTTCTTTTTTTTAACTTTTTTATTCAACAGTTTAAATAAAAAAAAAAACAGAAAAATGTTTAAAATGTGAGTGATTCAATATACCAAAGCCACATTTCTCTAAGACAGTCTTCGCAACAAGACTCTAGAGTCTAGAGAACTCAAGCTTGATCTTTCAAAATCAGATCCCTTCTTTCCCAATTTTCCTCTTCGCCCACCAATACACAACTAAACTTTATTATCATGTTAAAAACTTTTTTAACGAAAAAAAGGCCATTATCAATTCCATATCTACAGTATTAGCAATTATATAATATAGTATATACTTATTTCGATTTTTATATTGGTCAACCCATATATGTAGCTATGCTGCTTTTACCCAAAACCATGTCAATTATTATAATGTATAATTATTGTATTGAGTTCACAATACACCATCTTTCAATTACCCAACTATCCCAACACGATATGGGAAAAGGCGTGTGTGTAAGAGAAAAAACCAAAAAACCTCAATAGATTAGGAAATACAAAAATAACTACAGCAACAAAAAAAAATCCTCTAGAAAAACTATAAACGCATTCACCAAAAATAAGATGCAGACAGGAATATAATAGAAAAAAAAAATATTACCACCCGAAGCGATGAAGACTGATACAGTGGGGCAATTATAGCTTAAAAAATCATACAAAATCAACAGATCGAATTAAAAATGTATAAATCTTTCTATAAAACTTTTTCGAGCAAAAAATTCATGAACAAAATACGGGAAAACGGTCATACACCCGGCTAACAATATTGCTTCTATAAAGCTTTACAGATAATTCTTTTGCTTTATAGAAACACAATTTTTTGTTCGGAGCATTGAATATTTGTTTCTATCTTGGTCATCCTCTGCCCTACTGTACAAAGGGCCTGGTGATCAGTGGCATTGAGGGCTCTAGCTTCTATTGCATAAGTACCTCCAATACCAGGCCAATAGTGTGTTCCATTTAATTTCTTTGAAATTTTTTTTTTTGTTCGTCGTACTTAAACTTTTCTTTCCTATAACTACACCATGCCGCCCACATTTCTCCACAAAAGACTTAAAAACACTTAAAATATTTCACAGAGGAAATGATAACCCTGATGTACACGTTGAGTGGGTATATGCAACATATCCCAGACGTAGCGTAAAAATACACGATAGTAAGTTTGGATGCAATTCTGGACAGAATATTGTGTACGAAACAAAATTAAAAAAGAGATATAGAAAAAAAGACTTTCTTGGACAATGACCTTAAAAATTTTCTTGTGTCTTTCCGTTAATCCCAGGCATTCGGTTGGTCTCGCGTAATTGGCCCCCTCGCTAGCTCAACTCGGAACCAGTCTTACGTAAAATCAAAAGAAAACAAAACAAACGCATGTCGATCAGCAGCGCACGCACCGCTATATGCTTTATAGACTTTAATCCCGAAAGCGAATCATATTCCAGAAAACGATGGTTATTTTATATTTTTTCGTGTTCTAAGATGAGAGGGGGGAATAAGACCAGCCAAGATCTATTAGAGTTATAGTAGCCTCAACCAGACGATCTCGCTGTTAGCCATGATTGATAGGAATCTTTCACGCGTGTGAGCTTTTTTTATACTTCTCCCGGTTTTGGCGGCTGGCTAGGCTACCAAACAAGTTCTTTCTTCTTCCATAAAACTAAAACTAAGACTAAGACTTCAGGCACTGCTGCCATTGCATGACATGTGAGAGTGCGTCTAATGGCTTAGTCCGGATTGATGCAAGCCCGGCAGCCATCATCATCAACAACATCATAGAGAAAACTACTCGACGATCAAAAATGCATCTGTGTAGCTTTTCAGCACCCAAAGACTTTAACCATGGCATGTCTGTGAGGAGAAACGCTCGCTGGACAATTTTAATTCCAATGAAGGAGAACCAGATTCTTGCGGCTTCCTTCCTTTTTTCGCTGGTACAGAAATAGGGTACACCGAAGAGAACAAGGCGGTGGCCGCACGAGAGGGTGCGGTCGCGTGGAAAGAAGTATTCCGTTCCGACTAAACACTCTAATGGATCTTCAGCACTCTGAGTGATTTATTTCACACGTTGATAGGACGGAACGTCTTTTTGACGTTTATTGTATGCATCTTCTTCTTCTTCATCATCATCGTTGTTGTTGATGCTTTTGAGTCTCTTTTGAATTGGGGATTCTTCTTATTCTTTGCTAAGCGTTGCACATTGTCGTTCCGTTTTTGTTCTTACACGGGAGTGTGGCGGACGGACGGATGGAAGAACGGAACGGGTACAGTGATGGCTGCTACTTTTCGAAATTGGCGGGCGAGTTCTTCTTCAATACTCTGCAGCCTCTTCTTTGTATTTGGATGTTTGCTTTAATTAGTTGCGGTCTTCCCTGGAGGGAGCCACAAGCATATCTTCGCAGTGAAGTACGATGAAGATCGCGGGACGGCGGCGCGATGTGGGCGTTGAGTTGGAAGAAGATGAACAATCATAAATGCTTCCTACGCTTATGTGTGCCGATTTTCGGGAACGTCACTCGTCGCCGTGTCGCATCTTCGCTTTTGATGTCAGCAATACGATGACGGCCGATCAGTTTCGTTCTCATAATCGCATTCGGGTAGGTAATCTCGCAACTTGCTTGCAAAGAGACTGCGATGGAATGATATGCAATAGCATCGAGTGCTGCTGCGGCATCAGATGTCAGAATTGTATCTACATCCTGTGCAAATGATGCACACGTTAAGATTCAATATAAACCGCGACTCTTTGGGTGACGATGATGTTGATGGTGATATGTTATAAAGATGGGGAAACGAAAGGAGATGAAAAAAAAAAAAAAGTTGATGATGAAACAAATGACATTGCAAATTGATTTTTATTTTAATTCATCGAATCGGATTGCATTTTGCATCGCAGTGGTAAGAGTAAAATGGGCCCTGTTGGGAGAGATTCACAAGTATTACTCCAAAGATCTATTGAGGAAGTTGAGACAAAAGAGGTTGTTTATATGATTGAGTTTCCGGCATAGAACGGATGAGATGGAAACTGAAGAGGTATAGATTTTTGCAATTGGATTATTTGGATTTATGTAATTAATTAAAGTGAATGGGCGTGGAGCAAATGATTTGGAAGAACTCGCGCTGTTCGGAGAATTGCACGTGTTTGCAAAAGGGATAAGGTATCGATTTCTTGGGAATAATAAAATATGACTTGTAAATTGTATTAGATTTTTTAATTTCGTAGGTAGTTGTCTGGAAATTTCTAAAGAATCGATGGTGGAAGTCGTAAGAATGAAAATGTAGTGGGTAGTTTGGTAATAGTATGAGTTCTCGATTTCAAGTTCTAGAAAATTTACAACAGTCTTTATCGAAGCATCTCTCCTTTAAACAATGTAAACAGACATGTTGTTGACGAACAGCGTCCAGGCTAAAAGAAATACACCTACTATAAGTCCAAGAAAAACTGACGATTCCAAATTAAATAAAAGCAAACTATTCTTCCTTTTTTATTTTACAGAATTTCTTGTAAGACAAAAATTTCAATTTCCCATCTAGTGATTTGTCCAAATGTGTTAACAACCTAGCTTGAAAATTTTATTGGGAATTTTAGTAGACTTTGATTATGATAAAGAAGGTCGACACCCTTATTCTGAACGAAAAAAAATCAGTCAGAAATTACATTATATTATGATAAAGAATGCCAAAAAAAGAAAATTACACAATACACATACTCAAAATTGGACACCAGAGCCATAAAAATGCGATATAAATTTGTTGTTTGTCATTTTTCGTTCTTATTAAATAAATCCTTCCCTTTACTTAGAAAGTACAAAAATTGCCGATTTTGTTAACTTCTTATTGCATTTAAAAATGTTGCTTTCAACTAAAATAGACAAAAATTAATAAAAATAGCAGATTTTAAAATTTTTCACATTTTTTAACAACAAAAAATTAAATGATGCATTAGTAAAAGCATTTATACTCTACTTAATTTCATTAGTACAAAGTTTGTAGGTAACGGATTCAAAAACAAAATGACAAATAAAGAAGTGGGTACTGCAATTCTGTCTGTCTGTCTGTCTGTGTACCTCGAGCTATAGCCTAAACTAATGCAGCGATTTTCTTCAAACTTGGCGATTCGGGTGATTCCCTAGACTACAAATTGAAATTTTTTTTTATGACCAAAAATAATGGTCAAAACGCCAAAACCACGAATCTGCAAAATTGTAGTTTTGAGAAAAACGACTTCAAAGTTTTGGAAACTCATACAAACTTATGGAAACTCCTGCAAAGGACATTGATAGTTTAGTATGCTAGGCAACAGATGGACAATTGGGTTTGGCGCAGTGAATGGAGGGACCAATAACAAGGTGAATTACGCATTAAAGTGAAAGTATCCAAAAATGAAGATTCGCGGTTTTGATTTTGTACCGACGCGACGATATAACGAAATAGAAAAGTAATTTTTTTTTTTTTCAAAAACGGCTCTAACGATTTTGATTAAAATTTTTGTGGGATAAAGGCATGAAAGCTTCCTTTGGGAAAAAAATGTTTGTACCGTTACCTTTCACCTATTTTTGGATTTTTAGATTTTTAAAAAAATTCCAAAATTTTTTTTTTGAAAAATCAATTTTTTGAAAACGGGCCCATGAATTTTATTTAAATTTTGTTTTTGTGTCTTGAATATTATTTTCTTAAAAATGGGTTAGGTACCAACTTTTTTCATGAAAAATGTTAGAAAATTTGTATAATAGGTACCTATAAAAAATTATCTTTTTAGATATACATAGCTCTATAGATTTTCGATTTTTTTTTTTCTTAAATATCATTTAAAACACTGTTAAATTAATTATAAAAACGGTTTTTTTTTAACACTACTTATGAAATTTTATTCTGCAAAAAACCATAAGAGTTGCTTTTACCATAAGAGCAAGTACGACCAAAGTCGTGCATTTTATTTAACATGTTTTTCATTGATTTATTTAGGTTAGGTAGAGCTTTAGTCCAAAATAATTTTTAAAATTAAATTTTCAATAAAAAGTGTTTTTTTCCACCATTCATAAGTTGAGCATGGTTTTAGAGTAAAATTTAAAAAAACTGAAAACCGACCAGTGTTGCCGTTTTTCAGAAAGGCACCAAGAACGGCTAGAACATACTTTTATGGCAAGGAATCATAACTCAGCAATAAAGTAATTTTCAATTTTCTTAAGAACTCTACAAATATAAATAACTACAGTCGACTCCCTCTAATTCGAATTTTAACGGGACACAAAAATTGGTTCGAGTTAGAGGGAAATTTGACTTAAAGGGAGTTCGACTTAGATGGAGTCGACTGTATTTGGTTTTCAGTGTTTGATTAAAAATTGATAGCGCAAAAAATTAAAGTAGCTGTTTTAGAACTTAATTTCACAAAAAGTGAAAAAAGAGTACCTAAATATCTACTAAATATATTCATTTTATTTTTTTTTTTTTCATTTTTTGGTTCAAAACTATGTTGAAAACGGGCCCAACTATGGACATCATAGTGTTTTGAGAATTCTCCAACCTTCCGATTTGGCTCACTTCTACAAAATCTCAATACCTATAATAATTTCGAATTTCCTTCACCACTTTGAGTAAGGAAATTTGATATTATTGTTAGCTCCTTCCTTTTCCTATAACATTTTGTAAGTTGCAATGTATTTCGAATTGCGATAAAATTATCTCCACTAAGTTACGAAATTCTTTTTAGAATGAAACTCAAAAATAATTCCCTCTTTGTATTATTATTTTTTGGAAAATTAATTAAAACAGCCAACCTGCTTATTATACATTTTTTCGCACAATGTTGTATTTTTTTTTTTTTTTCAGATATTCTCAAATCGACTTGTATAGGTACATGGGAACACTCAATCATTTTAACGCAGCTATTTAAGGATATTTTGTTTACTCTTAAGATTTTCATTCATTCAGATTCTGGTTTCGGATGCTCCCTCTTCCTTGAATGACCTTTTGTTTATATTATTGTCTGTGTAGTTGCTGGTGTGCTATTCGTTTGATGATGTTTGCCTTCTGGCTAAGGCTACCTACTCTGTAGCAAGAATCTAGAAAGATATTAGTCTTCTTCCCGAGCTATAATATCATCAAGTGGCTTAAATGGAAATGTTACTTTTATTTTCCAGTACCAGACTAGGCATACTTCTAGTTTGACAAATTAGGAGAAGAAAAGGCAAAAAGGATGGATTAAGTCGAGGGCATACAACAGACACTAGCACCTTATAAGAATGAAGATGACGGGCGTATGTTATTTTAGGATACAAAACGCATGGCATTCGAAAGAAGCCTCATGGTTTCGCGTAAATAAACAAGTGGAGTTTTTGAACTGTAAACAGATTTATTCCTGAAGGGAAGAATGATTTATTTTCGTTGCATATTTTTCCGTTTGTGCTGATGCTTTGTGCGCTATTTGCTACATATGAGGTACCTATAGTAAGAGTGGAAGTGAAATTCAATGGTTAATGAGTCATTTTATGGAGATGAAGATGAAGTGTATACAGAGGTGTCTGTTAGTGGTTAAGGTTATGGTTTCTGCAGCTAAACAAATACAAGATGTTTTATTATTTCGTTGTCGTTGAGTTCTAATGAATGTGTATATTATTTTTCTTGGATGAACTATGAATTGTGAATGAATTTTTGCAGATAAATTGTTTTGGTTTTGGCAAAAAATAACAATTTAGCAGAAAGTATTAAATCTTAAATGTTTAAATTGTCAGTTAAGGTAAATAGACTTTTCATTTGAAGGGCCTGATGGTATTTCTAGCTTAGACAGGTATTCAAATTCTATTGAAGACTTATAAAAATAAAAAAAAGATGAATATATCTATATCTACACTGGTGGCAATTATGGAGGTTTAATTTTATTTATGCAGCAACAATAATTCAATTGTGGATTTTGGATTGGTTTTGTTTTACATTTTTAAAAATCTAGAAGCTTAGTCATATTTGTAAAATTAAAATTAAGTTAATTGATTTAACCCTCTACCGCATACTAACCCATATATGGTTTATCGATTTCATATCGATGTATTCCCGTTATATTGCACCAAATGTCAAAAAGAAAAAACTTTAATAAAACTATGTGTATTTTTTTATAATTGACCAGTTTTTATTATCAGTAAGAGAGTCATGATTCTGAAATAAACTCATTGTTTCAAGAGTATGTCTAAAATGCAAATCAGTGAATAAAAGGGTGAACTTTTCAAATGTTTTTTTATAAGAAATAAGTAAGTTGCATTCAATTAAAAATAAGTTTCGTATGAATTTATTATACTTTTATATGTTTACGAAGTTTGTTTTTTGTTTTTTTAATAATTTTTGTCTATTTTTGCGTTTTTTCCAAAACACCATATATGGGTTATCATGCGTTGGCGACTTACATTACTGATTTTTGTGGGAATTTTTTTTTTTTGTAAAATGAATTCGAAGACTTTCTATGGAAAAAATAAATGTGTTAATGCAAAAACTGGTGATGGCTTTCGAAGTGATGACGATATAGCTTCAGATTCTGGCCCTTTTTAACATCAAACAAGCCATCTCCGAGCACTTTTGCAAATCTGTAACACCTAAAATGTCACGAAAAAGATGAATTCCTTCCGCTTTGGCAGGTGATCAAAGCAGAGATGGAACAAAACAAAGCTGAGGGAGTTATATACAAGTCACGGAAGTCCAGCCCCATCTAATCCCGAAACTACAATTCACTCACAACAACCAAGGGCAAAAGCCGTTGAATTCAGTACTAACTGAAAACATCGACCATATCCCTGAATGACAAACAAAAACACCAATATGTCAAATTTGTTGACTGAAAACGTATTGTGTACATGTAGAAAATGGAAGGTGTTCTTCTGCAACAATGATAAAAGAAAGACTTTGAATAAATTCCATGAATAAGGAAAGTCCAATGTAATAAAAACATATTTTACAAAACATACCTTGAATGCATACTAAACCATATATGGGTTATTAATTGTTTCAGTTTTTATCAAAAAAAAACCCATTGAAATTGAAGTAATTTTTAATTTTTTTTTTAAGTGTGATATATAATTACCTTTCTGCTTCGGAATTCAACTGATAATATTTATGGCCAAAAATTTTTTTAAAATAAATTCATATTTTATTAGAAAAAGTTTGGAAAAAAGTCATTTTAAATTTCTTTAACACATTGAAATTTTTTTTAATTCTGAGTTTGAGGACCATTTTTTCAAAAACTCTTAATTAAATTTATGGATTTAAATTTGAGAGACAAGAATGAGCTTCTGGCTTTTTAAAAATGTATTTTAAAATATTGTAGGTGTTGCCGTTATTTTCAAAATGTTTTTTTTTTTGTGTTTCAGGTTAGGTATGTTAGAAAATTGCATTTATCGCTTAAACGATGGAGGATTTTCCCTTACTCCTTTATATTTTTTTTCCTTAAATTACCTAGAGAATCTTTTGCTATCATTGGTTTTATGAAATTTAAGCAAAAAAAAAACATGGTTTTGTTAAAAAAAAATTAAATTTTAATTTTAAAAAAACAATACGACAACATCGGCAATTTTTATTCTGAAGACTTTATTTTTTTTTGAATTACCTACATTTGAAAAAAAAAAACGTCAAAATCAGAGCTGTTTGGGCGGGTTCCCTAATAATTTGCTTTTGTTACTCGACTATTTCAGTTTTTTGTTTTTAAGAAATAATTCCTTGAATTTCTGCGCTGAAACAATGGTATGTATCTATTTCAAATTTAACTGCTCTGTTTCGTCGTCATAGAAAACTTTTATGAACATCATTGCTTTTTCAACCATTAATCAAAGCATTAGATATATAGAATAGAATGCTCACAAAAATACTCACTAAAATTTTAAAGAGCCAAAAACATTTTCCGAAAAAGATCAGTGAAGTTACAAAAAGAGAGCAGTTTTACATATAAAAGCAGTGAAATCTTTAGGAGCATAAGACTTTTTTCTACTTGTTCACTTGATCGTTTTATGTTCATCATGTATGAGAAAAAAAAAAAAAAACAGCAAATTGGATTGGGTTGGATTTTTGCAATGCTGCGGAATGAACAGTGAGCAGCTACATATATAAAGGAGCAATCGAAACTGTTGTCTGCTCAGTAGAAGAGCAGACTGATTGAAAGCATCTATCGCAAAAGCAGCATCAGCTGTACTTTTAACTCAAAATTATATTCTATTTCTTTACTTACCAGATTAAGGAACAGAAACAGGAGCGTTTTTAAAAATCTAAAATTCACTCTTAGTTGCTTTATTACTTTTTTGTCAGTAAATCTGCCGCAGCCATATAAATGATTAAAACACATTCTATTGACCAAGAGTGTCTTGGCTATTTGCCACATTACCATACTAGCTACCGAAACTGTCATCACTGGACATATAGCCGACGCACAGCCACACGTTACACCATCTCAATATGAGTTTCATTTTGCCAGTAAAACATTTCCCCATAAACATTTGCTGCGCACCGCATAGCTTATAAAAATTTCGCAATCTTCCATGATAATATATGCATCTATCGATGTGTAGGTATAAATGAAAATTTGCGCGCTAGATTGTAATAAAATTGAAACAAGATCTCCTTCGGGTCAATCGAAAGAGTCATTCCTTCAGCTTCAACTATAAAGAAGAGAAGAATTCGCGCCCTCCTTGCTGTCCCCATGGTGCCATCACATGGGTGCAATATCACTCTTCTCCCGGAACGTGTGTAGGACATAAAAAGATCCTCATTTTACCACTAATATCAGAATCTCCATGCGACTAATGGAACAATGATCTGTGTAGGCGTTCTAGTCGCATATTCCAATCGTGTGGTACATTCATTTACAAGTGGAGTAACAAGTTTTAGCAGATCGCTGCGCTGCGCTGGCTGTGGCGCAGAGCTGGCCATCATCAGCGAGCCACCATCGCAAGTCGTCGTGCGTCGTTCGTATAGTAGACGTCGTCATCATCATCGTCCTCCTTCTGGGGACGAGCACAAATATTGTGTACTTTCTTACCCCTCAGTATCCTCTATAGAGAGATTGCTGTGCGATGACACTTAATAAATGATCATAAATGGGCAGGCCGTGGCCGTGCTGCGTTGCGGAGGGCACCACAACGACGACGGTCGTTCTAACTCCTAATAGAGATTTCATGGTGGAAATTGTGCATGGCGGCAAAAAAAATAAATAAAGTATCCAACCCAGCGAAATGCCAACAAATTGTGGAAAAATCTTGAGAAATCTGCAAAAGAAACGAAGAGAACAATTTTTTTTTTATAAATCTTCGTGCCATTCGATTGAGGGTGAAAAATTGTGATTACAGTTGGAGTCGCAGAGTTATATACGAAATTGTTGTTCTGTGGTGTATATAGGAGCCGTATAATAAGAAGCGCCTTCGGTGGAAAATATATTTGTGCGCACAGTTGTGGCACTAAGCTTGAAATATTTTATCAAAATAAAGCATTTATTTGGAATTTATTTATTTTTTTTTTTTTCAAGAAAGTTTTGAAGATGTTTGGGTGTGAAAAAGAAGAAACCTTTCATTACTTCCTGTTATACAATGTCTTAAGTTTTGAAAAATGCTAATCTATTTAATCAGTAGGAATTGAAAGTAGGTACAAATGTAATCTGGAAGATGTTTTATGGTCGTGTCCAATATTTCGGTAGAAACTTTTTCCAATAGTTGTTATCACACTTGTAGGTACTCATTAACACCTTTGTGCAGATTGACTCCACTTCTTCGTCACCATTTTTATTGGTCCTACTTATATCAACAAAGTCTTCCCAGTTCTGCTTTAGTAATTGACACAGAGTTGTATGAGATCTTTTTTACTTATTCCATTTTTTCGGGCCCCCAGCAGTTGTTCATGCAGCTTGCAGCTCCCATACTTGGACATCTTATTTTCAATTGTCTAGATAAGGCAATGAAATTTTGAGTCTCTAGGCTGCTCTGGGGTTAATATTAGGGTTTTAAACTATTTTTTCAAAAAATATTTTTAAAAAGACGAATGACAGCTCTACATCCTTTTTTAAAATAAATTTGACATCAAAATCATCGGTGAGGTCTTTTTCGACTTTAGAAGCAACTTGCGTTCCTCCGTCATCCCAGACAATCAAACAAGTCATTAAAATAGTTGACTGGTTGGAACGTAAGATCTCCTTCTTCCCAACCGAAGCCAACTTTCCCGGGAACACTATTAACTTTGCACTTTTGCTAAAACAACCATTATCTTTACCAACCTTTATCAACCATAACCATGGAAGGCATCAGTAGGTAAGTTTTTTAATTACATAGAAATTGTGGAGAAACTATCACTTTTCCACTTTCTGTTCGCCGAATTCCATTAAACACCCAAACAACATGCAATTCCAAAGGTGTTTGCAGTTAATGTAACATGGAATTTTAATAAAATCAACCGATCTATTGCTCTGAAGTCACCAATATCAGAAGTTATTAACACCTAAAATGGAGAAATAACAATAATAAAGGAGAACATTTAACTTTTGTATCCTACTTTGATAAGTTCTCGCCAAAAAGATCACGAGATCGAATCCCTTAATACGATCTTGAAGCCTACCTTCCGATGGACCCTGCTTCCTAAAATGGACGAAAAAAACATTCAGCGACTTGAATCTGAGCACCCCAAAGGAGATTGCCCAAATTGATTAAACTCATTAGCTACTTCCTAGGTAAGGTGCTATTAAAATGATCTCTAGCTCAATGCCAATTTCCCTTCTCAGAAACGAATGTATGCTTTGAAGAACCGATACTCGCATGAAGCTTTAAGAAAGTTAACAACAAAAGAATTTCATCTCTGACATGAAAATTTTCATCACTTTTGCCTCAAGTCACGATAGAATATGGTTTCTTTATGTCGAAAACGAAAACATTTGACATAGGTTTGATTAAAGCCTCTTCTTATAAAGTCAAATACTTATTAATAGTAACTGTAACAATAATGCCAAAACCTTAAAAATGCCCTACATTCAAAAATGCCCTACCATCACAAATGAATTACCTTCAAAAATTAACTACCTTCAAAAATACCCTTATAAAAATGCAGTACCCTAAAAAATTATCTAACTTTAAAAATTCCCTTCCTTAAAAATGCCCTACCTTAAAACATGCCCGAACTATGAAATTGTCCTTCTAAAAAAAAAAGGCTTTATAGCTTTTAAAATGCCCAACTTATAAAGATGCCGTTCCTTCAAAATTGATCTTGCTTTAAAAGTTCCCTGCCTCAAAAATACACTACCTTCAAAATGTCCTATTTGTGAAAATGCTCGAATTTCAAAAATGCCCCTCTTTTAAAAATGTCCTACTTATAAAAAAGGTCTTATATTTCTACTCTATTAAATTATAATACGGCTAATAACTGAAGATATCTCAGACAATAAAAAAAATATCGGAAAGATTTGAACATTTTTTTTAAGAAACCGGTACTTTAAAACATAACCTCAAAAACAGTAAAAACGCCTTTTATGCATTATCCCAACGCTGAGTTAATATTTCAAAAAAGAAAAAAGTGACTAAATATTCTAACTTCGGATTCGAGTTCAGCGCAAAAGTCTCAGATACAAAATAAAAGTTTAATGATGTTAACTTTCCCAAAAACAAATCATTCTTTTATATTGGAAAAATGCTAACTTTCAATTGATTTTTAAGGTCTAAAAATTCCACCAAGAGAAGAGTTACTATTGTCAAAAATTATTTGAGTAGACTCGAAGATAAAACCGAAAACCTAGCAGATTTTTTACCAAAAAAGGTTTAAATTGGCTGTATATTGTGCTCTTTTGGGATTTCAAAAAAAAAAAAAAAAAAAAAAAAAAAACAATGAAACTAAATTAGGCACTGTGTTAAACGATTATCTACTAATGCCCTACCTGATAAGACTATTGCCTTACCTTAAATTCAACTGTGGCTACGGGCCTGTTTTATATTTCAGAACTTTCTGTACCTGACTTTATTTCAAAACAGATGAATTTGGCTCTTTATGTTCTTTCTGAGATTAAAATTTTCTTTAGCTCTAACAAAAATATTATTTTCTCTTCTTTCTTTCAAAAGCTTTTCTTCATGCAGCTGAGAAGCTACAAGACAACAGTGTGATGGTTAATTTCATAGGCGGACGTTAGCTCTCCAAAATGCAGGGTTTTATCGAGAAAAGCAAAGTCAAACTCAACTTATAGAAAACAAACGAACTTTTCAAATTGTGTTTCTTGTTCTTTATTGAACAATATTAAGCTAAATACTTAATCTATAACACTATATAATACCAGGCCTCCAAATGAAAAGAATTCTTGACAAAAAACCTGCAGCCGAAGCCTCCAAATGAAGGGGAGAAGAATTCATCACTAATGATAAAGATGGCCACTGATCTTGATGAGAGTTATATTTCTGCAATGAAATTATTGAACAAGGATTAGGTGTGTGCTAAACAGCAGTGATAGCAGTGAGAAGCATACAAAAAACATAAAAAAAAAAGAGTGTGTGTACACATGTACACGCGACTGAAGTTATACTTCTCACTCAGTATATTAATTGAATTTCATTTAATATTTTTATTATTTTTCTTTTATATTATTATGAAAATAATCAAAGAGCGTATTTTTTTAACAATCTCAGCTTATGGTATTCTTAGGAAATTTTTTTGATGCTATCTCCGTATCTTAACCCAAGACAATCTGACTTCCCTGAATATAGTTAGGTATGCATGAAAAAATCTTTATAATTGGAAATTAAGAATCTTCATACCAATTTCCGGAGCTAAATTTTTGAGAAAAAAAAAATTAAGTTTTATCTACGATTGATGGCCTTTATATCAATACAAAATTAGTTTTAATCTATGTTGTTTTCTTTTCCCGTGTTTTTTTTTACCATACTGCATTTTTAAATACTAAAGTACTACCAACTCTAAAGGTGAAACGACAGCCCTGCTGCCCAATTGTCTCCGAGATGGCGATCGCGTCATAATCCCTTTGACATTCTTGTCAAAAAACAAATTTTCACACCAACCGTCCCATAAGAAGTATAACTTCAAAAAGCTATTAATAGCTGCTATTTAATCACTCTTTAAATAGCAGTTAACGTCTCAAATTATTCCTTGAATTTCTCATTTGATCGCTTCATTGTATAGGAAAAAACCAAAGTCATTGAACAATTTGACTATAATTTTTGGGTTCTTGTAAGTTGTTTGATTTTGTTTACAGCACAGATAAACAACGATAATATTAAAGAGAAGAAGAATAAATAACTAATACTGAAATACGTTTGCTTTATAAAAGCACGTAGTGTTTCCCATGTGGTCATATGTTCATTTGTATGAGGTATCTATTGTTTTTTTTTTTTTTTTTTGGGGCGATTTTCTTCAAGGAAATTTCTATGGTTTACAATTGTTTTGTTGCCGAAACAAAAATATACTTTTCTAAAGGTTTTTGAGATGCTGAACTCGAATCCGAAGTCAGAAACAACTAATCAGCTCCTGTTTTTGAAATACCTATTACCGTTAGAAAATGCAAAAAAACGTTTTTTTGAGTTCTTCGGACCTTATTCTTTTGTATAAGGAAAACTGTTTGAGCATATTTAGTAACAGTTTCTATAAGAACTGTTTTTCATCTTTCGATATCTGTTTAAATCTTTTCAATATCTTTTGTATTGCCCAGGATATCTTAAAATCAAGTACATAAGTGGGTTTGGCTTCATATAATCATAAAGGAGATAATATAAAATTTATAAAAATACCAAACAACTGAGGATATCTCGGGAAGTAAAAAGATATCGGAAAGGTTTAAACAGATTTAAAAAGGTGGAAGATAGTTATTTCCTTATATAAAAGAATAAGGTCCGAAGAACTGCATTTTTTAACGGTAATATTTTAAAAACGGGAGCTGATTAATTTTATTTTACTTCGGATTCGAGTTCAGCACACCTTCAGAAAAGTATATTTTTGTTTCGGCAACAAAACAAAATTTTGTTAATCAGTGTTATAGATGTCATGCGTTTGCTGTTCTAATTTTGCTTTTACATTTTTGTCAGGTTGTGTACTGAGCACTGAGCAGCTTTATTGAAGAGCAATCGCAACTGTTCTCTGCTCAGTGGAAGAGCAGAGTGATTAAAAGCAGCTATCGCAATAGCAGCTACAGCCCTAACGAGGATATTATTCAAGCATTGTTCAGTGACACGAAGCAGTGTACTTCAATACTGAACCTAAGGTTCTATCGATCGTATTTTCTTGTCGTCATTTCAAGACTAACTGATACTATTGCATGAGCAACAAATTAGACAACAAAATTGAATTGAATGTTTAGCAGTTATTACTAATTCTGAACAATACATTAAGTGCAGCAGGGATTCAAGAACAAAGTGTTTCTGACTAAGTAAATACAAGTCTTTAAGTCTAGCTGCCACCAAAAATGTTCCATATATATAAGCTTATATAAGTTTTCAATATGCTTAACATATGAAAGCAAGAGATGGATTGAGAACACCTCTCAATATTGTTGTCACTAAGATTTATGTATCTCAAGAAAATATTCTAAAAAGTTTCTAACCTTAAACTCATATTTTTGCATATAACCCTAATTGTCAGAAAAGCAATGACATTTTTTTCAATAAAGAAAAAGTAGCACAAATTTTATATTCAAATAAGACAGGGCAGACAAGTAAAAATAAGTTCTGACTAAACCTCGACTTCATTAAGAACTTAAAACAAAAAATCATGAACTCGTGAGTATTTTGCCTACGGGTATAAGTTTATTTTAAGTCAACCACCTATATACCTGCTGGATAACAAAAAAATCCATTCTCTGACCAATTTACCTTTTTTAATCTTTAATCTGTTTAAGTCACACCGGGCCTATAATCAAACAAGACAAAACATAGCGCAAGTTAATCCGTAATTTTAATAATTCATTGACCAATTTTAATGGTAGTTTGGTGTTTGGTTTCTTTTGTTTTGTTTTAATTTTTTTTTTTTTTTGTTATAGAACACCGCACCATAATTATTTCATTTAAAATTGCCGTTGACCTAATGATTATTATGGGGGAAGTTTAAACGGGAAATTGATGGTTTCAGTTAAAAAATTTTGTTATAAACCTCACCATGTTGAAAAAAAAACACACAAATCAATAAGTTTTTTTTTTTTAATTTTATTTTGCATTTAAAGACTTACTTTTTTTTTTTTTTTGAATAATTAAATGAAAAAAAAAACTAGGCCACTGAAAGTGCATCGACATTTTAAGGTTTCATGTTTTAATTTTTTTTTTTTTTGAAATATTTAAAAGGCTGAATGCACTTCGTTTTGTACCAACAACAACAAGAAGCAATAGCCGACGACATCGGCATGAGGCTATCACAACTCACCGCGTTATCATTTTCGAACTCGAAAAGTAACTCAGATACTGTTCTGTATCTGACATCAGAATGCAATAACCATTTGTGTCATTCTTGGCATCGATTGAGGAAGCATTAATGAGATGTGAGCTTTTTTGTTCGACTTCTTTTAAACACACTTTGGTTACACATGAATGTAGAAAGGGTTTCCGCATGTATTGTTTATAAAGATACTCGTAATAGAAAAAATTTTCGTTCTCAGAACTTTATTGTGAAAAACAATCACTATAAAAGAGTTTCGCTAAGTAAACACCAACTTAGCGAAAAAGTTTCTCAGTCGCAAGGCAAACAAAATAATATAAGACAGATTTTCGACTACAGTTTAATGCTTTTTTTCTGTAGGTACTCTGAAAATTGTTTCGCTAAGTTGATATCAACTCAGCGAAATACTCTTTTCTTTCAATTTATGATTTTAAAATTTTATTTTTGTTTCAAATTTATATACGATATCGTATAAATGGTTGAAAAAAAACCTTTTTCTAAATAAGGGTTTCGCTAAGTAAACACCAACTGAGCGAAAAAGTTTCTCTTTCAGAAAGCAAGCACAAAAACACTAGTTTGATTTTCGACAAAAGTTCTATGCTATTTTTTCAGTAGGTCGTCTGAAAATTGTTTCGCTTAGCTGATATCAACTCAGTGTAAATACTTTTTTATTTCAGGGTAATTGCACTATATCGTTAATTTTTTCCAATTTATTAGCGAAAAACTCCTTATTCATTTTTTTATTCTTAAACCTCTGTCGGCACACGCGGGTGCGAATTTGGCAGGATAAAAATAAAAAAATTACGATTTTTCAAAAAAGTGGTCACAAAAAAGTCTCTTTATTAGGGTGAAAATATTTTTTTCGGAATTGTGAATACAATATTCTAATTCTTTGGAATATTCTACATCAATTTCATAATTGATTTTCTATAAAATATTGTAACGGAAAAAAGTTCTAGCGACACGAAAAAGTATAAACCAAATTCGCACCCGTGTGCCTATCACGTCACAAAAAAGAGGTGTGCCTACAGAGGGTTAATCAATAAATTGCTAACTTACTCTTTTTTCGCTCAATCGGTAAGAGCTTAGCGAAATTTAATATTTGGTAAATTTTCTGACAGCTATGACCTGAGTCGATACAAACATAAAATAGCATCATGGCAACCTTGCTTTCAACATGTCCGGCCGGATAATTGCTTCCCATATCGGGGCGTGCATTCTGATCGCACGTTTTGTCAACACACAACAACCAACCAACCAACAACAAAAACTCACTGAACAGAACACAACAACAACAACTTATATCTAAATGTTCATCCAAGCATTTTGGTTGTTCAATGTCCAAAAGCACTTAGAAGAAAATTATTAAATTTTCAAATTTATCGCCAAAAAGCACTTATCACTCGTGAGCTCAAGAGAGACTCGCGCGATCATATTATTTTGTGTGTGCTGCGCGAGTGCGATAGTATATATGAATTGAACGCAACAACATACGATTATTTTGTTAAGTTGGCAGCGTGCCTGATTAGAATAGCTTGTTTGGGGGGAAATAATAAACAAATAAATTTAATCAGCTCTATAGCTTGGGATTCTGGATGTGATGCAATGGCTTTTGGTGGGCCATCAAAATGGGGAGTAGAGGAAAATGAGCGCTGATATCTCTTTAAGCTTCTTACACACGCTTAATGCATCTAAAGCTTAATATAGGATAGGAATAGGAGCGGGATATCGTGCGTGGGTTGGGTTCTTGTATCTTGTTACACATGGGCTTGGGACATTTTTTATTTTTTTGTATAGGTATTCTACCTAAAAACTATAATCCTAGTGAATGGCTACTACTCGTGTAGATATTGGAAATCGAACATGATTTGGTATTAATGTTTTATCTTGAATAGGCAGCTCTTGATGTTGTTAGCAAGAGAGGTGTGGTTTGTACACTTATAACGTATATCTTAGCAAAAGAGGGCTCAGTTAAGGTTGATTATTGTTCTATGGTAAAAAAAAACTTTAATTTTCTTACGGTTTATTATTTTGATTTGTACCTCGAAACAAAAAAAATTCATTTGCTAATCTCAAACTGTGAGAAAAATTTATACATATTGTATTTAGTAAAACATTGGTTCTCAGCAAAGAAAAGACCCGAAAGTCTAAGTTTAAAAAATTTATAAAAATCGTAGGTATGCGTTCAAAAGGTCTTAATTTCTTTTTTTTTAATCATCATCCGGTTTACAAAAAATTGGTCTGAGAGCTCACAGTAGATTTTGGGAGTGGAGGTACAATTTGGAAAAGAAATTTCGTTGTTTTGAAAAATTTTTACGAATTCAGAAAAAACTGTCGGTGAAGTGATCACTAATAACCAAAGCTGTCTTAGGAAATAAATTAAACGTTGGAATAAAATCAGGTATGACTTTTCTCAAACCCAAATAGTCTTTCAAAATGCTGTCGAATAATTCTCCTGTTAGTCTAACAAAATCGAATAGGTCTTTAACTATCAGTTTTCCGAGCATCAACCGAGTAAAAATGTAATACTACCGCCGCACCACCGCTGCGGCTCATGATCACCATTTTAAAAATTTTCTAAACCACAGCACCACCCCTGCACCACTTCCACACCATTTAATTAAAAAAAAAAATGAAAAAATATGAAAAAAATCTCTGCACCACCGCCGCATCACCACTACACCATTTCATTCTGTATGAAAAAAATCGGTGCACCACCGTTGCAATATTACAGCACCACGTCCGCACCATTTCATTTTGAATGAAAAATTCAGTGCACCACCGACACACCACGTCTGCACCATGATACAAAATTCTATTCTCTTACTTATACAAATGTTTAAGTCGTCTTCAAAGTTATTTTGACTTAAGCAACAAATTGTCAGTCCATACAAACATGACTTGGTTAAGGCGCTGGACTTCTAATTGAGAGTACTCTGGATACTCAAGTTCAAGGCTCCTTCTCGTCGGTTATTTTTTTTTTATTTTTCAATAATCCAAAATTATGTATCATGGTGCAGCGATTTTTTTTATATAAAATGAAATGGTGCGGACGTGGTGCAGTCGTGGTGCGGCGGTGATGCACCGAATTTTTCATTCAAAATTAAATGGTGCGGACGTGGTACAGTCGTGGCACGGCGGTGGCGCTCCGAAAATTTCCGCCAAACAGCGGTGATGCAGCTGTATTGCGGCGGTCAAGTTTTTTTTTATTTTTTTCTTTAAAAATTCAATTTAGGATGTAATGAGTACTGAACTACTGCTTTCGCTTGCATTTTGCTTATCTTCACATCAAATCTTCTATAAATCTTAAACAACGCTAAAATTTCGGTTTTTGTTAAAAAAAAAATACTTAAATTTTGTGCAAATTTATCAAAAGCATTGCCTACATTTCTTTCAAATTTTGCATTACATTTTGTTTAACAATGCAGAAGATAGTATCAAATACATTTTTGCTAAAAATAATACGGAATGTGGGGTTAATCATAAACATTTAACGACAATTTGGAAACGTTAAAAAATACCTTCAACAGTTTCTTCTTTTATCTTTAGATGAAATTCTTTTCTTTAATCTTTCTAGTTTGTACCTATAAAGATTTCTTTGAAATGCAAGAAATAATCATAAAATTGACCAGTGATAGTCTTAACACTTTAATGTTCAAAGTACCATCACAAAAAAATTAGCCAACCAACGAGTGGAAATGAAGATCATCAAGAGTCTTCTAATTACAAAGCCGTGTGAGCTATAAATTACTCGAGAGCTAAGGGAATTAGATTTGCATGCAAAACGATCAATGAAGATCGTAAATTTTATACTTGGAACAGCATGTTTCTTGAATAAGACGTGTGTTGCAGAAGAAGCGTACCTATAACCATTGACCGACACAACGGAGACGGAACGCGTTGAACGCCAGGGCATGATGGACGCGACGAACCACAAACATCGTTTATGTCGACTTTATTAAGTCCCCTCAGTCCATCATAAAAATATTGAATCAGCAGTTGTTTTTTTGTTGTTGTTTGTCCGGACATCTTGACATCTTTTATGACACCACTCGTGAGCTTGCCTTATATGCAAATATGCCTCATGTCGTCGTGGGCAATTATGGCAAATAAAACCTAAAAATTCCTCCATCACCCGAACCTAGAGTTTGCTTAAAATATTTTTAAAAGATCCAACGATCTAAAGAGATCTTCAGGTCTTCTGCAGTTACCAATGAGTAATCACGCGTGTGTACGCGATATTAATCGATATTTTTATTTTGTTTATAAATTTTCGGAACACTGAAACCAAGAAATGATGCGAGAGTTGTGTTGCCATTGACCCTCGGGGGACGGAAAAAATTGCTCCGCTGTGTGATGATGGTACCTTAAAAAAAAAATCGTACTTACAGTGCGGTGGCCCTTGAGGTGTTTGTCTCTCGCGTATTTTTGGTTTTCGAAAAATTAATTAAAACATGGAGAAGATCTAAGACACCGCAAATAAAATGTTCGCCAGGTAGGTATATGGTCTGGCTTGATGGCAAATGTGTGTGTGCCAGGTATGCCAGGCTTAAATTCAGGTATTTCACAACGGGACAGAGTATACCGCCTTGGGGTAAAACGGCGTTAATTACACGATGCTGATGATGTTAATTAAGTGATTTTCACTTAAGGTGCTGGGAATGTGGTAAGGTTGGGTTTGGTATAAATATAAAAATGGGGAAAAAAATGAGGAAACAGAAAAACAATTAGGTTTTGCGGTGGCTTACTACACAGAAACTTCAGAAGTTGAGATCGTTTCGATGGTTTTTTTTTTTCATTTTGTAATATAAATGAATTAATAGATTTATTAAACAATTCAAATGCATTAAACTGTTTTGTGTTTTATTCCCACGTACTTGAATTGCGGAATAGAGAAAGGGCTTCAAATGAATGAGATTCTCTTTTGATTTGTAAGAAAACGTTTAGAGGTTTTGAAGGGAGGAATTTTAAATGGTATGCTTTGCCAACACAATAAAAGTTGTTAACCTCTTTTATGTTAGATTGAACTTAAAACAGGAGTAAAGACATTTCTAATTCCGAATATTTAAAGAAAAGTAACAAATTACTTACATTAATTTATGCTGTTATAAAAAAAATCCGCAAAAAGAAAATTTCCACACCTAAGTTTAACATAAAAACAGTTTACCTTCCTGGGCCTTCTCTTACCTAGGGAAATAGGTAACTCGGTGTTCGATGTTAAAATTGCTTAAAAATATTTCAATGCCAAGGCCGGAAGAGAAGACATTTTTGGTAGCCCAAGTAAAAATTGAATTCCGCCGAACTGATTCCCAAACGGCCTTTTAAGCGATGAATCACCGAATAACCGCTGCACCACGATCAAAGCCAGATACAGCAGCAGAAAGATAATAAAATGCACTAATGGGTCGAACGAACTTGTTCTTATGGTTCAAGTTGCTAGAATTTTTAGGATTTTTTATACAGAAATTTAGTAAATGTAATTATTGAATGTATACAAAAACAAAAAAAAAAAAATTAAAAAAAACCAAAAAATCGTTTTTCAAAAAAGTAAAACAACAAATTTCCCTCCAAAACAAGTATGCAATTTCATTTGTTTTATTAAGATTATTTTTAGAAAAAAAATTTCAAAATCGTTAGAGCCGTTTTTTTTTAAACTAATTTTTTGCGCTTGCATGTTTTTCTTGTTCGTGCAAGCAATTTACTTATAGACCTGTAGGTATAGTGGATAACTGTTATTTGTCTAGACATATCTTAAGAAAAATTTAATGCAGGCTGAAGATTTACCTATTACATTTTACATTTTTTATCAAGAATTGTGTTTTTAGTTTTAGTTTTTTAAATGAAGTGTACTCGTAATAGATTGTTTCTTTCTTTAATTTCTTTTGAGCTTCAAAAAAATATTTTGTGTTATATTCATTGGTTATAAACATTGATTTAATCAGTTATAGGAGAATTTAAAAAAGTTCCAGTAATATGAATCCCTCTAAAATCCAAAAACGCCTTGTTTTAATTAGTTCACATTATCGAGGGACTACTGTAGTAGTTTCGGAGAAACTGGGACAGTCCCGTATTTTCATAGTTTGTCCAGAGGTTTTATTTAAGAAACCCGGGACGTATAAGTGTCCCGCAACTGTCCCGTATTTCCACATCCTCAAATTTTTGTATTCAAAATTCTAAATACTTTGTACGGAAAACAAGAAAACAGTGGTAGGAAAATAGATCTTCTAAATCTTTTTGTCAATTATTTAGTTCTAGTTTGTGTTTGTCAGGTTGAAAAGCTGCACCAGAAAATGTTTTCAGTCAAACTTCAAAAGATTTAAGGACATATTAAAAAATGTTAAATTAAAATATTACAAAATTTCAAAAGCATTTAAAATAAAATTAAAATATTAAAAAAAAGCTCTCACAATTTTGATTAAAAAAATATTTTTTTAGAAATTATTAACAGTAGGGTAAATTAGGGCATTATGGCATACCTAAGCACAAACTCAAATAACTTTACTACGGACTACAATTTTTACTTCAATCATTTTTTTTAATTAAATTTCATAAAAACGTAACATAAATAAATTATTTAAGAATAAAAATTCAAGCTTTTTAACAAAAAATAAATTAAATTAAAAATAGTCCAAAAAAAAACCATATTGCCCTATGTACGGGCAATATGGCGAACCCCATTTACTTCGGAACCCTTTACTTTTTTTACGTATATTCAGCATTTCTGAAATATAATTGTAAATAAGTTTCATAAAATTAACGTTAAATTGAGGTTATTTTCAAATTTAAAAAAATGCAGAATTACTTTTGAAATTAGTTTTACATAAGGGCATTATGGCGCAGTCGGGTATAATATAGCGCCATAATGCCCTTATTGCATCTGCGCCATATTGCAAAATATACACATATTCACAAAACTCCAAAAACTAAACACAATTCTTACTTCAGTTAAAATATATGAAGTGATATAACCAAACCAAAACTGTACTCTGCGTTTCACTCTTTACAATAAACACGTGCACTGTATACTTTCCGAGATACACACAAACAAAAACAAAGCGATATTATATTTGAACCCAGAACCGGTATATTTTTTTTTGTTTTCTTTTTTGTTTGGCACAAAAATAATAGCACTGACCTGCGATCGTCACAAGGCTAGTGTTCGACGAAGGCCAAAGTTTCTGCATTGGTTTTATTTAAATGCGAGTATTGGAAGTATGGTAGTTGAGAGGTGCGCCATAATGCCCGGTGCGCCATAATGCCCGAAGTTACCCTACCTATTATAAGACCGTTTTCTTGATTTCTGACTTCCTCGTTAACAACTTAAAAGATTTTAACGAAAATGTTCCCATAAAATAGTTTAGGGAATCTTGATATCAAAATTAGGAAAAATTATGAAAACTCATTTTATTTACTTTTTTTTTTTGAAAAACCAATGTTTTCAAAACAATCCAACGAATTTTGTATCTACTCCGGGTTTTGCCAATAGAAATATGCAAATGAACACCGAGCCACGATCAGTACGCATCGTCACAGTTTTCCGCTAAAAAGTTGTGGTTCGGTGATCAAATCCAAAATTTGTAATTTTACTAGATAAGCCCGATTGTTGAACACACTTTCCTGAAACAAGATTTGCAAACGGTCTTCGCAAAAAGTTTTCCAGCGTAGGTATGTAGGTATATTGTACAAGTACATATTGATGTCTTTGTGAAGAAGGGGAGTCTGGATCTTTTTGGTTTGGTTCAACCATTTCAAGCTTAAAGATAAAACATCCTGCGCTTTGACCGGTATGGTGTTGGAAAGCCTAGAAGAATTAGTTGGGATAAAGCGCAGCCCTAAAAGCCTCCATATTTCTTTGTTTTTAGTATAGTCTAAAGCTTCGATTTAACACATAGTAACTTTGTATCCTAGTCCCCAGTTCCCAGCGATTGCTGTTGACTTCTGGACAAAGAGTTTCATGCTGCCTCAAACTGCGTCCTTGTAAATGTCATGCTACCTGTCTTATTTGTTTCGGCGTGCAAAAGTTTCTGGTTGGTCTTCACTCGAAATTGTCTCTTGACTTGGTTAAAACAAATAATAAATCAAAGTGACTGGACTTTCTGATTGTTTTTTTCATTCCATTTCTGAATAGATTCAAGAAAACCCTCTCTTTTTTCTTTATTTCTTACTTTAATATATTTTTTTATTTCCTTTCCTCAAGTTTAATGTAACAAATAAATAAAAAGATTTCCTTAAAACCTTCAAGCCCTTTTCTAACCAGCTGCGCAACAATAATTTCGCATATCTAAGTCAAAACCTTCATATTATAATCCAAAGCCAAGTAGAGATGATGTTGATCAAGGTCTTGTTCGCCAATTCACTTCAAACTACTATTTCTAGATATAAATTGCCAACCAACGCCCACCTTCTTCTTGTAGCCAACTTTGTAATACACAAACTCCCTGCGAGTCAATATAGAGAAGAGTATGACCGCGCGCGCGAGCTGCGCGCACACACGTTAAGACTAATCGCATTCGTTTGTTAAATTATCCACATCCAAAGCCTTCAACTGTCTAAAATATGTTTATACTTACTCCTCTTCCTAAATGCCTTACCAAAATGCCTCCACCTTCTCCTCCTCATCCAGCTTCGGACTGCGGAGCTCATTTGGTGAAATTTATTTACCCAACGCGTCCCACCGACATTTAATCAGGAAAACTGATCGCTAGCCTTGCAGAACGCTGAACGCACCATCACGGACAATGGAGAGTGCAACTACTGGCACAAGTGAACTGAAATACGCATGATGCGATCCATCCCGTGAAGAAGTCCAGCGCGATTGTGCACAATGTTTAGGTTTATAGTGAACAAGCCCGGTAGTGGTCTATTTTATAAAAGTCATCGCAAAGAGTTCCATACTGGGGGGAAATAATAGTGCATCATATACGTTTTTATAGAGTTTGAAACTTTTTAAAATGTAGGCGTTAACCTGCTCTTTAAGGTGCATTATTTATATCCAACTATGTTCCTATAGAAAGATAGCACATCCACAAATGTAGAAAAAAAAACATATACTTTATCATGTGGAATGCATCTGGAGCACCTCCAGCAGCAGCATTCGTAGGAATATATGTACATGAAGTACCTACAAAAACAGGAGCAGCATTTGAATCAAAGCCCTGAAATTTTTTTTGTACTAAAAAAACTTCTTTTTTTGGTTAAGAAATCCTTATAAGTAAAGAAGCCTCCTTATCAGGGAGCAAAGGGATTGCGAGGGAACAGCTCTTCATTTTTATTCGAAATGAAGGAACAAACAAACAAGATAATCCTCTTAGGTTTTTCTTTCTTTATATGCAAAAGGGCAATTTAACTAGAGATGCCTCTTCATCCGGTTCCTCATCATCGTCATCATTGTATAGTTAGTCGTCGTAGTCTTCGTCATCCCATGCCAGAGTCGAGTAAAAACAGCAGAAGCTATGCTTTACCATGTGCATTCTTTAGAATTGGAGCTGCGTTATCAAAACGGCATATCAGGGCGTATAATTCTTGGACGCAGCGCAGCTAGTATCCGCGCGCACAGCCGAACTTGGGGTAATCAATAATATTCGAATGTAAGCTAGAATGACGCAAATTGGATCTTGGGCGAGTTGGATTAAAAAAAAAAACAAGTGCATAATGTTGCTATGCGTTTTGCATCTTTAAATTTACCAAGACCATAGAGAAGAGGATTGGTTAATAATGTTTGTTGAGAGGAAGTAGGGAATAGCAAAAAATGCCAGTATGTAAATGTGTGGGTTGAAATCAAGGCTATCACTTAAAATTCATATGAGTTAAAGAAGAGTGAATTTTTATTAAAGTAAGACTTGAAACGAGGACAAATCGAGGACTACTACTACTAACTACTGCCATTGATTAATTATACATACATAAATACCATAATCTATATTAGGCCAGTACTTATTTGCTTTTTTTCGAAAATTAATGAAGACATCCGCTCAATCGTCTCCAAATAAATAAAAAAAAATTTCACTAATTTTTATCTACACGATTAACTGGTCCTGTACACTGAGCCAAAAAACAACGTAAAATCAATGGAAACCACTTTGAATCAATGGAAAATCACTACATTTTTAGCCTAAAGTGGAAAATGATTGAATCAAAGTAGCACACTTTAAATCTAAGTTGTTCGCACATTAAAAAAAATAAAATAAAGTAAAACTGGCATCCGCTGGGGATCGAACCTGCTACACCTGGGTTGACAAGCTTGTGCTTTACCACTGTGTCATCTCACTTATAAAAATTGATGTGACAAACTGTAACTTAAGCATAGGACGCTTTTTAGAAAATTAATGAATATATTTTTCACCATTGATTCAATGTAGAACGTATTAAAAATTACTATGCGTTTTTTCTCTGGGTGTAACTGTAACCAGGTTAAATTCTTGAACATGGACTTCGCGTCTGATTTTTGGTGCTTGTCCTGTTAGAAATAGAACTTGTGACTTATGGAAGAATATTTTCACACTTTAAAAAAATAATCATTTTCTGAGTAGGTAAAATAAGTTGCATTTTCTCTTCAAATAAAAAACACTCTTTGACTTGAAATATCAATAGCACGCGGTCGGATGCGCGGTCAGCCGCGACACAACGCGACACAACGCAACACAACGCAACACAATGCGACACGACGCAACACAACACGACACAATGCGACACAAAGAGACTGTAAAATCGGTAATTGGTCCCAAAAAATCCAATGATTCGTGTAAAACGTCTAAGAACTTAGTATAAATGTTTAATTTGTCATCAAAACCAAAAATAAAATGAATCATTGGCTTTTTAGGATCAATTAAAGATTTTACTGACTCTTTGAAAAACCCTTTCACCTAATTTTTTCACCCTTTCACCGGATTTTCTCTATTTCCCCCAAAAAAAAAAAAACACCCTTGGACCTAAAATATTTGTATAGACTGTTTGGATTCTTGGTTTCTTTTATAAATGAAACATTTTTTCAAATTTTCTTTGGTGTAACAATTTTTTCCCAGTTTTTGTGGTACTAATTCCGAATTTCCTTTCACTAAAGATAATTTTGTACACTTTAAAGATTCTTAACTCTTTTACCAACCAACTTTATTGAAAACATGTGTCATATGATGATATTCGACAAACAATTTTTTTCAGTATATTTTTGACCTTCACCCCAAGACAGTACTATGAAATATTAAAATCGTACATCTCAGACCGATTGTTTAGAGTAAGGTACGATCAAGAATATTCGGAATTGAAGAAAATAGAAGCCGGTGTACCACAAGGAAGTTTCCTAGGTCCTACCCTGTATTTACTATAGGTACACAAGGGATATCCCACCATAATGGCTACTTTTGCAGATGATACCGCAATTTTGGCACTCGACAAATGTGTCTCTAAAGCAGCAGTAAAACTACAAAATGCCGTCGACACAGTTAGAGATTGGACCGAAAAATGGCGTATCAAACTCAATGAAACAAAATCTTCACATATAAACTTTACAAATAAAAAGATAAACAATATTCCAATATTCATTAATAACACTGGTCTGCAAAATTTAAATTTTTTTTTCTCCTTCAAATAATTTTTTGATATTATGAAAGATTAGACTTTCCTGAATCTAAATCTGGTATCAGAAAAATTCTATCAGGTACCATTTTTGTAAAAATGATTTTTGAAAAATGTGAGTAGTTTCTAAAAAACCCCTCTTTTAGATTCATTTGAACTTGTATATAATTAAAACTATTTGTCTCATTGACATTACTCATTTTTTAAAATACTGATTGACAATAAAAGCAGACATTTCGAAATCCTTCACTATTTAGTAAATCCTACATGAACAAAAGCACCTTAATTAAGGAAAATGTAAAATATCAATGCCCATTATATTTAAAAAGTCAAATATGTAAAGAAAACCAAAATAAAAAACATTAAACAAAATTTTTACTTGTTTTGTAATTTTATATACTATTTTTTCTATTTAGAAATATCTTATTTTTAATAAACTATTCGATAAACTGCCTTGTAAAGCTTCAGATTTGTTTTTCCTAGAAACAATAGTACACTTTTCTTATAGTTTTTGATGTGCTGAGTTAGAATCCGAAATCAAAAAAATTCTATCACGTCAGGATTTTAAGATATTCGCATTAAACTATCACAAAATCAAGTTTTTTTTAGAAAATCTAAAAAAAACTACTATATCTCAAAAACCAGAGCTGGTCGAAATTTTTTGAGCTCGGATTCAAAATCAGCACACTAAAGTCCATTAGAAAAGTATACTTTTGTTCTAAGGAGAGAGATATATTAATTTTTGGAGATCAGTTTCTTTATGGTAAGATATGCCAAACCTTCTAAACTTACTTAAGGAGTTATATCTAGTTGTAAGTGCAAAAAAAACCTTCTTTTTTGTGGATTTTTTGTAAAGAGGCATTTAATTATATTAACCTAAAGAATACATATCCCTATAGCAAATTTAATGTATAAAAAGAATTCGCTGTGTATTTAAAAAAAAAATATTGGGTTAAGTTATTTTTGTAGTAGATCTCCTAGACGACCTCCAAAAAAAATGTGTCTGGCGGTGAGCACGATTACTCCGGAACGGCTGGACCGAATTTTCTTTGATACTTTTGTCAGGTAATGAACGAAGGAAAAAGGTTTTTGACAATAATTGGATTTTGTATGCCATTTTAAAGTGTACATTTTCGTGAAAAAAACGATTTTTGTCTTTGAGAAGCCGCCATTTTGTCAAAAATCAAAATTTTGACTATTCCTCTGATTTGTATCAGAGATATCTTGCTCACCGCCAGACAGCTTTTTTTGGAGGTCGTCTAGGAGATCTACTACAAAAATAACGGAACCCAATATTTTTCTAAATACACAGCGAATTATTTTTATACATTAAATTTGCTATATGTACATGTATTCTTTATGTTTGTATAATGAAATGCCTCTTAACAAAAAATCCGCAAAAAAGAACGTTTTTTCGCACTTACAGCTAGATATAACCCCTTAAATTAAGATATCCCGTAGAAGAAAAGAGATATTGAGAAGATTGAAATTGAATTTGAAAGAAAAAAATAAGTTCTTTCATAAACCGTATCAATTTTAATAGAAAAAGATTACATTATGCCAAAATATTTCTTCGAAAACAGCAAAAAAATGGGTTTTTGAGATTTTCTAACGGGAATATTTTAAAAACGTGACGTGCTAGGTCAATTCTGACTTCGGATTCGGAATCAGCATACAAAAATCCTTTAGAAAAGTATAGTTTTATTTAAAGGAGGATTTCCTTGCAGACCAGTGTAATCAAGCTGTACCTTACGCCAATACGGCCAAATACCTTGGAATGACTTTGGATGCAAAGCTAAAGTGGAAAGAGCACATCAAAAGGAAAAGAGAAGAACTAAACTTGAAATATAGAAAAATGTACTGGTTACTTGGTAACAACTCTGATTTATCAACCCAAAACAAAATAATGCTGTATAATCAAGTACTAAAGCCTGTTTGGAATTATGGTATCCAATTATGGGGCTGTACAAAGAAAACAAATACCGAAATCATCCAAAAATTCCAAAACAAAGTCCTTCGTGGAATAGTTAATGCACCTTGGTACATAAGAAATAGCGATCTACATCGTGACTTACAAATAGAAACGGTTACAGAAGTTGTTAAAAAATACGCTGTATCCCATAATCAGAGACTGCAATGTCATACCAATTCTGAAATGGTGTCCGTCTTGAATACCAGAAACCATGTTCGGAGATTAAGAAGAACCAAGCCTCATGAGCTTATGGTCTAAAAAAAACATGGGAAAGTATTAAAAGTTTAAACTTCCCCCAAAGTGATTTTACAAAGTTTAGAAAGAAAAATCTGATGTAGATCTCTCACGATTGGTCCTGATAAAGAGGTGGTTTTAGTGGTTAAGAGTCCCACACTACTTGGTATCGAATACTGCCAAGTGTCTTTTGAAGATTTCCTCCCGTCAAAAAAAAAACCTTCACCCCTCCCTCTTTTCCGCGAAAAAAACACCCTTCCACCCTTTATAGACTTTTTTTGTACTTGGTTCTTATCCCAAAAGGAAACTTTTTGCCAAGTTTCATGAGTGTAACAATTTTTTTTTAAATGCCTATTTTACCTGTACTACATATAAATTGAGAAAATTTTATTCACACATACAAGATGATACAATTGTCAAACAAAAATATTGAGGCGACAAAAATGATATAATTAAATAAACAAACTTTATTTTTTTTATTTCTAATGAAATTTAAAAAAAAAATCCAATTTTTATGATTCCAAAAAGCTTTAAAATAAACTTTTACCATAAGAGCAAGTACGTGCAACCCAGTCTTGTATTTTCTTTTTTTAATTTCTATTTTACTAGTATTTATAAAAACAAATTCATACCTATTTAAAAAAATCGTGGATTTATTTTGTTTTTTATAAAAATTCTTTGTTTTACAAGAAATTGAATGATATACTTACATATTTATTTAAATTGATGTTTTTAGGCAACAGAAATATATTGAAACTCCTCCCACTTTCCCATGATAACCATTTCTTTAAATCTCTAATATTTTAAAATTTCACAGCTACCTATACTAAACTCATCGATCTTAATACAAAATTCAATTGTTAACAGCTCATTTCACACTTTTCAAAATAATTCTTTTAATAGGGGGTCCTAAAAAGAAAAAAAAAAAAAATACTGACAAGTGCATTCCCCAATGGATTTCCAATAAAAAGATCGAATACCTACACTTGCTCATCCAACTTTACCGTCTGTAGTAAGGGTAGGATCAACTTATTTGTATCGCTTTTGTAGATCATATTACAAATGACCTAAAGATAAATGATTTACAATGTGTATTCAGATTACATGTTTTGTAATCACAATGGTAATCCCTCCAATTCGAATCCTTATTCCACTACATCGTGTTTCTCTCCATATCCCACTGAGAATTGAACTGTGAGAAGTTAATTTTTCATTTTTTCAATAATTGTTTTTTTTTTTTTTTTTTTTTTCTCAATATGTAGAAGCAATAAAATACATACTAATACACTAACGATCTTCATGACATGGTGAGTGCCCTTTATCTCTTCACCGGGAAAAATTTAAAAAAATAAAACATGACCAAAATTAAAAATCGGTGTATCTCATAAATCATTCATCCCAAATCGATTAAAGGTAAGCGATCTCACTCCAAAAATAAAAATAAAGATCAGACATCTCCAACCAGTAGGAGGCATGCATATGAACGCAAGCGCGGTCTTCCTTCTTTGAACACCCATCATTGGCATAGTAATTAGCACCCAATTGGTCTCGAATCGTGTCCAGGTTCACTTAACTTCCAAACAAGAAGATTCCGCCACTTATCTGACTGAATTGAAAAATATTATTGCCAATTGTTTGACAACTAAACGATGTTTAATGACAGGCATCATCATCTTAATACATTTTTTAAAAGTCGGTCTGGTCATTTAAGAGAGGATAACAAGGATAATTTGGTAAAATTTGTTTTATTTTTTTTACTTTTTTGTTTTTTGCAAACATTTCTTCCTTTACAATCTTAGTTTTGAAAAAAAAACGAAGAAATCATGAAAGCTTGCCATTTTGTTTTAATGATTTAATGACAGGCAAGTGGGTAATTTATCTTTCATCGTTAGTTGTCATTTTAGTGTGTTTTTTCTTTTTTTTTTCTTTTAAAAACTTTGTTATTAGGATATTTGGACATAACTTTGACTCTGGAGCATGCGAGCAAACATTGTATTTTAACAACTTTTTTAATGTTATTGCGTAGGATGGGTTAACGTAATTGTTTTGAACTATGAGTAATGTCATCAGTTTTAAAGGTTTTGTTTAGTTATGATGGTTTGAAGTTCCAGTAGAGTCTAGAAGAGCATTTAGTCGTAAAAATCGTTCAGTAGAAAAAGACTGACTTTATTGTAAATTATATTCTGGCCTAGAGGTGTGATTAGTAAAAGACAGACATGAGTATACATGATGGGTTCAAGATTAAAGCAGTGCTTATATTTTAATTAAGGGTACTGTAGGTACCATCTGGTAATTAAATACATGCCAGTACATTCATTTAAAAAAGGAGAATTACTTAAAGGAATAAACATTACAAATTTAATCGAAATAGTGGGTACGTTTTCGAGAAAATTTTAAAAATATGTATGTATATCGAAAATTTTGTATGGATGGGGGTATACTATTTCCAGTATTAATTACCTTGTCGATGAAGAAAAACCGGAAAAATAATTTTGTCCGCATAAAACTGGCAAATACCCCTATGTGCGAAGGATGTTTATGACGAAAATTACTTATTTGGGCTTCTCCATCATAGCGAAGTAAAATGTAAGATTCGTTTTTTAAATTACAAAAAGAACTTTTTAAGCAGTTTTGATCCTCAAACAAGGTATGCCATAAAAAAAATAACAAAGAATTCTAAAGAATTTGTTTTTTTTTTTTGTCGAAAACAATTCTTTTTCTTTGAAAAATAGCAGTTCTTCGAATGATAAATTTTTTGCCCTCTCTAAAGGTATTGAGAATGTTTCAAGTAACAAAATCGCATTTCTTTGGTTTTTGATTGAGTAAAAACTGACGATTCCTCGAATGACAATTCGTTTAAAACAATTCATCAATATTAGCCTCTACAATAACCTGAAATACCTTTTAGTAAAGCCAATAACTTTTACTTTTACGGAGTTTGTCCCCGGGCCGTACTTTGCCAATCACTGATCTAGAATCTAGATTATTGCTCTTTTCGTAGCCACGAAGAACGACTTCCCAAATAACACAACAGCTTCTATAAATTGAAATTTCGCAGTCACTACTTTTTGTACAGCTTGTATTGAGCTTGCTTGAGAATTTTACTGCATATAGAAGTTCGAACTTGTTTAACAACTTCTAATAAGTTGTTTAAATACTGCTAATGAATAGTGGGTAGAGTGGTGGACTAACACCAAGTAGATACGAAGTTCGATTCCTGGGTGAGGTAAAAAAGTTATATACTTTTAAAATTACACTGGTTAACAAGGTTTTTGCCACAACAACCAAAATATACTTTTCTAGTAGTTTTTGATGTGCTGAACTCGAATCTGAAGTCAGTAAATTGTTATTGGCCTCCGTTTTTTAAATATTACCGTTAGAAAATGTCAAAAAACGTCATTTTGGCTGCTTCCGAGGTTATGTTTTTATGTGGGGTAATACATTATGAATAAATTTGTAACGGTGGCTATAAGAACTGATTTTATTCTTTCAAAAAATGTTTAAATCTTTCCGATATCTCTTTTACTGCCCGAGATATTTAAAATTTAAATAGCGGTCTTTGAATCAGAAACAACACTGGCCAACCAAATTAAACTTTTTTTGCCACAAGAACCAAAATATACTTTTCTGAAGGTTTTTGGGTTGTTGAGCTCGAATCCGCAATCAGAAAAATTTTATTAGCCTTAGTTCTTGAAATATTACCGTTATAAAATGCAAAATAAAGGTTTTTTTTATAACGGTAATATTTCAAGAACGAATTCTAATTTTTCTGATTGCGGATTCGAGTTCAGTAACCCAAAAACCTTCAGAAAACAATATTTTGGTTCTTGTGGCAAAAATTCTGTGACCAGTGACTTAATCTTTAAATTAAGTTTAGTTTCTCTTTGGCTTATTTACTGAAACTTAAGATATCTCGAGCAATAAAAGAGAAATCGGGAAAATTTAAACAGTTTTTGAAAGTAGAATATCAGTTCTTATAATAACCGTTACAAATTTGTTTATAATGAATTACCCCACATAAAAACAGAACCTCGAAAACAGCCAAAATGACGTTTTTTAGCATTTTATAACGGTAATATTTCAAAAACGGAGGCCAATCAAATTTTTCTGACTTCAGATTCGGATTCAGCACCCCAAAAAATACTAGAAAAGTATATTTTGGTTCTTGTGGCAAAAAAAAGTCAAATTTTGTTGACCAGTGTATTAGTAACAGATACCTACACGAAAAACAAATGGAATGTTTTTTTTAATTTCAGATTAAAAGATAAAATTCATGATTTAGAATCAAATCAAAGCCAATTAAAAGAAAATTCTTTTTTGTTTTTGTAGTTGTTTTTTTTTGTTTTATTTCGATAAGACATGTATTAAAGAAGCTCTTCAAAGCTATCTGTCAAATCTCAAAGCTTCGGTAAATCTTCGTTTAAGCTTCTTATAGACCTTGTAAGTACATTCTTATAAAAGGACAAATTTGTATAAAGTTCTCGTTTTTTCATGCCCAACAACGTTACTGAAGTTAAAAATAAACCAAAATGTAGCTTCTGTAATACTTTTACCTAAGCTGAAATGTTAGTTGGGTTGTGTGCTCTTAAAAATAGTGAGCCAAGTTTTTTGAAAAAATGTTTCAAGATTTTTATAAATCAAAAATAAAAATGGCTTCTAACTTACGGTTCTTATTTTTTTCCTAAAAAAATTTTTTTATACAAAAATTTTAGGCTATTGATTATGTCATTTAGAAAGGAACTAAGACGTTCACGGGTTTTTATTGCAGGAATCGTTCAATGGGTTATAAAAGAACATAAAACCGCGGAGTGCTATTAAATGAGAGGGTGGAAACTGAAGATAGGGGTGTAAAAGCCCCCTTTTTGGTTTTTTCAATATATCTCGTAAACCGAGCAAAATTTTAGTATATTGCTCTCAAAACTTTTTGTAGAGAATTGAATTTCCTATTAGAATAATGTTTTCTAAAAATTGAAAAAAAAAATTTCCATACCAAAATAGTCAAAACAATCATAAAAAAAATATAAAAAAAATCGATTTTTTGAGTTTTTTTGCTTTTTTAGTTGTACATTTTTTTTGGGTTGAGATAGACATAAACATTGCTCCAAAGAAAAAAAGAAGATTAAATTTCCTTCAAAACCCTGTACTCACTAAATTTTTTCATTGAAAATTAACCGAAGTATGGCCATTTTAATCTATCTTTTTTTCGCATTTTTAGTTTTACTCAAGTAAAACAGAAACATTTTAGGGGAAAGTACGATAACTTAAGCACCAAGAACTGATAATGAGATTTTGTAGAGGGGTTAAATACAATCATTGTTTACTATGGGAGGGGGGATCTATGTCCCCCCGTTTTGGCGGGAGGGGCAATTTTCTAAAAAAAATACTTAAAATAAAAAAAAATTATTAAAAAACAACGGCAACACTCACAGTTTTGATTGATACTTTTTTCAAAAGCTAGAATTATAAACTTAATATTAATTTTAAAATGAAGTTATTTTAATCAATTGTTTTTGAAATACCCGTTTTCAAAGTCAAAACTTGTGAAAAAAAAGTTTAAAAAGCACATTGAGTACAATTTTCACAAAGACTGTGGACTTCAATACGAAATTGATCGACAAAGTAAACTGCCTTAATTGATTTCTTATCAAATCATGAAAATCATAATGTTCCTATGCCTTCTAGTTTTTGAGAATATTGAAAAATAGACAAAATACTTTCATTATTGGAATCACTCGTTTATTTCAAAAACAATTGATTAAAATAACTTCATTTTAAAATTAATATTAAGTTTATAATTCTAGCTTTTGAAAAAAGTATCAATCAAAACTGTGAGTGTTGCCGTTGTTTTTTAATAATTTTTTTTTATTTTAAGTATTTTTTTTAGAAAATTGCCCCTCCCGCCAAAACGGGGGGACATAGATCCCCCCCTCCCATAGTAAACAATGATTGTATTTAACCCCTCTACAAAATCTCATTATCAGTTCTTGGTGCTTAAGTTATCGTACTTTCCCCTAAAATGTTTCTGTTTTACTTGAGTAAAACTAAAAATGCGAAAAAAGATAGATTAAAATGGCCATACTTCGGTTAATTTTCAATGAAAAAATTTAGTGAGTACAGGGTTTTGAAGGAAATTTAATCTTCTTTTTTTCTTTGGAGCAATGTTTATGTCTATCTCAACCCAAAAAAAATGTACAACTAAAAAAGCAAAAAAACTCAAAAAATCGATTTTTTTGATATTTTTTTTATGATTATTTCGACTATTTTGGTATGGAAATTTTTTTTTCAATTTTTAGAAAACATTATTCTAATAGGAAATTCAATTTTCTACAAAAATCTTTGAGAGCAATATACTAAAATTTTGCTCGGTTTATGAGATATATTGAAAAAACCAAAAAGGGGGCTTTTACACCCCTATCTTCAGTTTCCACCCTCTCATTTAATAGCACTCCGCGGTTTTATGTTCTTTTATAACCCATTGAACGATTCCTGCAATAAAAACCCGTGAACGTCTTAGTTCCTTATTGCCCTGTTTTTTTCGACATAATCAATAGCCTATTTTGTTGCTGATCAAATTTACTTAACAAAGTGTTTTAATAAAAATAAATTTAATTCTTTATTAATTTTAAAAAAAAATTCCTAAAAAAATTATGGAAGGTAAGAACCTGTGAGATATACACAAAAAATAGTTTAATATTAAATTCTTTGTATGCTCTAGTCAAGTTGAATGAAAAACACTTTCGATACTTAACTATAAAATTGGCCTCTTTCTTGTTAAAAAAAAAAACAAAACACAAGAACAATCTACAAAGATTAATTGTTTGTCCTTTTCCCAGCAGTGGTGCACATATTCCAGACTCTGTCTGAGCGTTATATGTAACTCAAAAACCCCGCATTATCCGATAAACTATTAACGATCTCTCTCTGTTCTTTGAGCCCACTAAATACCTAAATACCACACTACTAGCAATTATTAATGGCAAATCGATCAGGAATGTTTCATCTATTTCGTAGATAAGCGACAGAGAACTCAAGAAAACGGATGTATCTGGAATTTCGATTGTCCAACTGACCACTTCAATGACCATGGTTTTCTGAGTCTCATTGTGTATAAAAGCCAGCCACATCACCGCCACCGTCTTTGCCGCCCGCCACTCCAAAGTGCGTCCCTAATTAAACTGGCAAAAGTTAAGATGGTTCATACAATCACTATTATACGAGAACATGAAACATTCCTTCTGCTGCCGGCTCTCATTGCTGTCAGAATCAGCGGTAAAAGGAAACAATGGGTCATATAATTAAGTCCTTGTAATTATTATATTAAAACAACTTTGTAGATTGTACCACGTCGATGCCATACGATGCGATGCTTTGGTTTATTTCACTCGCCATTCTGTCCATTTTCCTCCGACTACTTAGGTAGGTATCAAAATCCAACTTCTGTGTACTGCTTCAACGTGCTACCAAAGGATGGACTTGCAAGCTTGAACGCTTCTCTTTTGTGGGCAATATTAAAGCCTCCAACTCTAAAGTATTAAATCGCGAATCTCCAACGTGGGCATCTTTATTTTATTTTGTTTCGTCTTTTCTTTTTATAAAAAAAGCAACAACAACGGTGATGAAGTTGATGATGATGATGATGATGACGACGGTGAATCTGCGCGCCCTGAATCTGTTCGCTGGAACAGCAGATTATCTTGAATGACTTAAGGATATTTATTGAACGTTTAATCGGTAAAAATCGAACATTAATCGAGTACAAGAGCGCTCAGGGAATTATACGTGATATTTATTGGCATACCAAGGGAGCAGTATAACCATCAGTATTAGTAGGTACTGGTGTTTAGTACACAGCTATACAAAAAAATTATAACCAAAAAAAAAAAAAACATCTGGAGCTACCGCGGGAGGATTGTAACTCTGCGGTCGCGGACTGAACCACTTTCTGTCTGCGCGGTAATTAATTGTTCCCTTTTTTTAAATGCGGACTTCGCTTAATTTCATGGGATAATATAAAAAATCCCCAGCCGGAATTTGGTTATTTTAAAGCGACTTTTGTTCAAGCGGATGCAAAGAGTATGTGACATTTCGGTAGCTAACACAAAAGGAACTCAACATTTTGTCCTTGTGCAATTTTTTTTTATTTCTTGTATGATCATTTTTTGAGTGTGCTTTGCTTTGCATTTTGGGATTCTGTCCAAACACTTCAAAATAATTTGTCATTTCATCGTTTTTCAGTGACTGTTGGACGTTGTTGTTTTTGTTTTTTTTTTGTGGTTCTTTTTTGTTATTCCCACAAAGAGTCTGTGAACATAATGTAGTTAAGGTAGCTACATAGATCGAATTGGGGACATTTTAAAGAAATCAAACGACAAAAGGCAAATGACAACAAGGGTTGATGCAAAACATAAAACAAACAGTAAAACTAAATTATTTTGAAGTCTTTATAATTACATTAAAAAAATTACAAAAATTCCCCGGCATAGTTTGGAATTTTTGGTAGTTAAACAAAGCTACTACGTTAAACAAAAGAGCTGATGTCAAAACTTTTAAATATTGAAAACTCTTAGAATATTTTATATAGCATTTTTTTGTAATAAAGGCTTTTCTAAAAATATTAAAACTGTAATGATAATTTAATGTCTTCAAATAAAACAAAACAAATTGAAGTTATGAGTTGGATTTCGACAATTTCTTTGGATCATTTTTTATTAACTTTTTTCAATGAAGTTTGGTTGCTCAGGAATTTTTTTTTAAAGAAATCTTTTTAAAATGGTACGTAGGTTACTACATATCAATATTTAATAGAAATTGGTAAAAAAATGATCCCTAGACATGACAAATATAATTTTTTAATAGTTTTTGATAAATTAGGCGAACTTTTTTTTAACTCTCACAAATTCTTTTACAAAAATTAATTCACTATTTTCTGATGGTAAATAATGCTTCAATTACCATTTCCAAATAATGATTCTTTAAAGATATAAAATTCGTTCTTCAAAGGAAAAAATAACATCTCAAATGAATGTGAGCTCCAAAAAAGTATGGAATTTGGTTTCTTTTATTAAGGTGCATTTTAAGAAAAACAAAAACATTTTCAAAATCGTTAGCAGTTTTTAATAATAATCACCCTTTTATAATAGAATTCGACGAATGGTAAAAAGCGACAGTTTCTATCATTTGCGAATATTTTGCTATTGGTGAATTCGACGAAAGAAAGATGAACGAATGTCGGTTAAAAATCCTGCACGACTTATTTGGTTTACTGAATTCGCAGATCATTTGAACTCCATACAAGCAGAGTTTTTTTTTAATAAGCACAAAACAAAACACAGAATTTAATATGTAATTTCAAATTTAAAATAACAATAATTTAGTGAGTATTTAACATTTTTTAAGAAAATGGACAATAAATACTGAGCAATTATAAAAATAAACAAATAAAATTGATAAACCTTATACCTATTAATAAATATGGTACAAGATCTAAAACCAAAATTTCAAATAAGTTTTTGTAAATAAATTAAGTTGAAATTGAATCAGTCGCGTTTGTCGTGTGGGAAAAATTCAGAATTATTTAAAAAATAAAAACGATTCTATGAAAGGTGCCGTTAGAAAAGGTTTTTGATGTACTTACTTTTTGTATCAAAGGATTTAGACTCTTCTAAAAAATTAAAACTTGAATATTTTTTTTAACAGCATCGTTACTAGTTCCAAATACCCCTCTTCACAGTATCTAAAAAGTTTCTTGCGAGTCAACATTTTTTTAATCGACATTTATTGGATAAATATAAACGGCATTTGATATTAAAAATCAGCCCAAAACCGGTATAACAAAAAATTAAATATTCAATATTATTGAAGTCCTTTATTGTTTGCCATAAAACCTAGTTGGCAACAATATAATGCCAAAAGAGTCAAAATTCTTCTGAAAATTAATAGGATAGTCGCAAAAACTGTTTTTGATTACAAAATTCCAAAAATATAGCACTTTCAAATAACTATGTTTTACCGTTTTTTATTCTGCTATTCTGTTATTCTGTTATTAATATTATACAAAAATCTAATCTGTCAACAAATCTTTTATGATTTTCATATTTGGTATTTGGCATGCCCATTGCCCAATCTGCTATGAAATCTGTTATAAAATCTTTTACAAAGTTCAAACTGTCAAAAATTCTTTTACGTATCTCATTTTTGGTATTCAGCAAGCCTTAATCTGTTATGAAATCTTTTATGAATCAAATAAAAGAATAATAGTCAGATTTTTGCTGCTTTTATCATAAAAGATTTCATGAAATTAGCAAATTTTCAATAAAAGTAGGTGTTTTTTAGGTCCGTCAAGATAGCACCCACACCCCCAAATTTCCAAAATCTGAGTATGCAGTAATTTGTTGCTAATTTGTTGCTAATTAGTTGCTCTAATCCCGAATTTGTTGCTCCACCCCTTCCCCCTCAAAATCGATGGAAAGGGTGTGGGTGCTATCTTGACGTCAAGGGCCAAATATAGGTCAAGGAGGCTGGGAATCGAACCGCAGCCCTCTAGGGTTAAGGACCAGGGGCCTTCATCAGTTACAATAGCTACATCAACGAATTTTAATATTAATTGGTGCGGCCTGTTGGTCTTCTCGAAGCATTTTTTACAACATTTTTTGCTATTTAGGTATTTCCCGATGTTCAATCAGAATCAATTATTGATTTTTGAGGTAGCTGATGTAGTTGATGCAGCAAACAGGCATCAGTTTTATAATGTGGGGGATTAAATAATGTAACGAAATTAGTGATGGGAACTATCGAATGATTTGAACTATCGATATTTAGTAACTGAATGATTTGAACTATCGAATAGTTCATTCATTCATTTATTCATTCGAATAAAAGCTATCGAATAAAACTATCGAATAAAAACTATCGAACAAACTATCGAATAAACTATCGAATAAAAACTATCGTTTAAAAAAACTATTCAAATGAAAAAACTATCGTTTAGGAAAACTATTTGAATGAAAAAACTATCGCTTAAGAAAACTATTTGAATGAAAAAACTATCGTACAATAAAAAATCTATTCGAATGAGAAAACTATCGTATAGAAAAACTATTCGAATGAAAATAGTAACTAAATGAATGAGTGATTTAAAACTATAGAATGAATGAATATTTTACAACTATCGATAGTTTGATAGTTTTTATTCGATAGTTCCCATCACTAAACGAAATTGGGTGATGTGCATAATAAATAGTAAATGCTTTTACTTGAAAAATTGTAAAGTATGAACTTTTTTATTCACATTTTGTCCATATCAAACCTAGTTTATACTTATTAGTTTTCTACTGCTAGTATTTACTATTTTTTTATGCATACGGGCCTTATCTTTTAGTTTTAAAGTTTTCTTCTATAAATTGACAAACTGTACTCAAGATACCCTATGAATAAAAAATAAAAGTACAAAACATCTTGTCTTGGTCGAGTGCAAACGACCACTTTACGTCCATTTGTATATGCCTTTTAATACGGGAACTAAATTTTCAACGCTATCGCTATCACGGACATGTTGATCGCTTTGCAAAAGAACTTGTAGTTTTTTGTACCTACTTTTTTTTTTCTTTTTTAAAAGTACAAAGGACAACATTTAGGTACATCTGCAAGTTGTCGCGTCGCGTCGCTTTTATAACGTTCTCGTTTTCGTTGTCCACCGCCACCAAGCCGCATTATAAGAGCAAGTACATCTCGCTCCCTCACCTTTTGTCCTTTCGAGATTGAGTTGCCTTACCCAGACATTTTGTGACCACCATCAGCACCAGCACAAAACCAAGCAAACAGCAAAAAGAAGCATCAGAAGCACCATCATCATCATCATCATTGTCGTCATCGTTGCATTAAATTCCGCCACCAACCAACGATGACATCGATGTCAACAAATTTCTCAAGTTTCACAAAAGGACGAAAATAAAGCCCAGAAATACTTTGGCGACATCATTATTATTATCATCGTCGTTGGTCGTCTCGAGATGTTGTCCTTATGGTAAAAAGGTATAGATTCGAGTTGGTTGTGAACAAATATAAAAAAATTTAATATAGGTAAGAAGTGGAAAAAAATGAAGAGTGAGAGAGTGCAGGTATTGAAAGGGAAAGACAGTCCTTTTTTTTGTTGCTATATTGTTATTGAGTGCGTTATGTTTTTTGCATCTAATGAGGGTCCTCCTGCGGGCTTGTGGGAGAAATAGGGTTTTTTTTTGTCATCATCCTGGTGCAGTGTGCTATAGTATGGCCACAATGTGCATCACAAACTGTGTATCGGTAAGATTCTTGATTGAGAATGTCCCAGATTCCTTTCAATTACCCTTCCTTAACCATGATGTTGCTGTGTTTCAGCTTCACGGAGTCCTGTTTTTTTTTGCATTTCTCTTTGGTCATGGAATTTTAAATTGAGCGTAAAAATGCACAAGCACTGGGAAAATTAATTACTCTTTTGATAGAAAGACGAGAGTTTTTATTTAACCTAATGGAATTTGGTTCCTTATACCTATACATCGATCGACCTGTGTTAGTAACGATAGAAAGGACATCTTTCTTACTTTTTTTTTATTTTGTTTTCTTTTTTTTTTCGCTTATATTTTCTTTGTAACCGAAGACTTTTGGGATACTATCGAGTTTCGTTTTCTGGTGACAGTTAGTGGGAGTCAAGCTGAAAAAATATATAATTTTTACGCAGTGATTCATAATAATCAAAAATATCCTTGGGATAATAGTCTCAATGAATCTTTGAGGTATTTTTTTCTCTTTCTTATTTTACGGTTGGATAGATATTTTTTTTATAAATATCGAAAGATTTTGTGAGATTTTAACAATGTTTTAGTAAGATTCGCAGGAGATTTCTTCTTATAAGGTATTTTTTCATCTTTCTTTTTGTATAATGAAACAGCTATGGGGACATTATTTTCATGGTAATTTATACTTTTATTTAGGTTCTCAATGAATTTTCTATTAATAAATTAAGTATTGGACAAAAAAATATTGTAAACGATAGTTCACATGGTAAATTGAGTGACACAAAAAATGCAGGTGTTTAAATGTCTATAAATATTGCTTTAAAGATAATCTTAATAATACTTTAAGCTTGGGAACAAATTTTTCGTCTAACTTTTTGAAAGGATATGATTTTTTTATCCATTTAAGATGCAAAGTCAGTATGAGAAACAAAAATATTTATAATTGCCAGATCTAATAAAATTTCCAATTTGGCATATCTAAAAGCCTATTTTATTGACATTATAGTAGGAAGGTACAATTAACTCAAAATCAGTTAAATATACATATATATATAACATATATTTTTTGCTCAAAATCTTTGGTTTGACATTCTATACCTAACATTTCCACAAGTCACTTTTTTAATGTCAAAATATGTGTAATTTTGAAAGTTGTTCCAGCTTGTTCCCGATTTGTCCCGCAATTTTCCAAATCTTTTTTTTTTTTGAAAATTTTTGAAAAATTGGGATTTTAGAGCCAAAAATCTGTGCTTGAACAAGTCCCCATATTTCTGAAAATTTTTGAAATTTGTTTAAGATTTTGAAAGTTGTTCCTAACAATGTACCAAATTTTTGGAAAGTTCAATATGTAAAAAGTAAGGGTCCGAAGTCAAAATGTTTCTAGGTTGATTTTTTCCAATTTTGAAGTAGTAAGGTACAATTTTTTCAACTTTTAAAAATTGTTCTTACCATTTCAAATAATTTGAATTTTCAATTCAAATCAATTGGAAACGTATTTCAAAAAAATTAAAAATAAAACTTTTCTCGTTTCTGTTTTTCCAAAATGTGTTTTGAATAACAATATACAGGGTGTCCCACAGTCATCGCCTCAAACGAAAACCATGGATTCCTGAGTTCATTTTACGTCGAAAAACTTAAGAGGTAATTTTCTCGTTTTCGTTTTTTGTTCGATTTTTGCTCTCTTTTCCTTTAACTGACCTTATCTTTGCCAAAGTTTTAGTTTGTCTCGAAACTTTTTTTTTCTGCGGACAACCATTTCTCCACAATTTATTAATATTAATTTTTTATTTTATTTTGTGCTTTTTACTAAAGCCCAGTTTATTTTTATAAAAAAATAAGTTTTATGTTAGTCTACTTGTAGATTTTAAAAGCTGGATCTTAATTTAAAAAAAAATTGATATTGGGGAAGAGCCGACATTCAGGGCACAATTTTGTTAAATTAAAAAAAAAATTTTTTTTGTTATTTGACTTTTTTGAGAAAAAATAAAAATTCAGTTTTATTGCCACTGCTTTAAATATTACGTATGAAAAGATTAATCAAAATCGTAAGAGCCGTTTTCGAGAAATTCGTAATATCGTATTTTTTTGTATGGGAGGTATACGTTCTAAACGAGATATAAAAAACAAAAAAAAAAACAACTTTCAGAATTCCATAAAAATCATCTGTACCAAATTTGAAGAAAATCCATCCACAGGTTTAGGCTGTGGAAATGTGTACAGATTGACGCACAGACGCACAGACGCACGGACGGAATTGCAGGACACACATTTTCGGAATTCTCCATCATCGTAATGTTGGTTTTGATTAAAACCTCAATTTTTTTTTTCGACACGAAACCAATACTTGCCCTATAGAGCAAGTAAAAATCTTTGTTAGTAGGTAATCCAAATTAAAACATAAGAAAAAAGAGTATAGGTATTTTAATTCTTTTGGATAACGAGCTCCCCAGACCCTCTTTTGACCAAAACTGAGAATATGAAATAGTATAATAGTAAAAAAAAAAAAAAAAAACACTTAATAAACACTTAAAGGACGAATTTAATACGATAAAATTTAAAATTAAAGATTTTAAAATATTTAAAAAAATGTAAACGATGTAAAAAAAAATCCAAAACTTGTTCCAGGTAGTTCAAAGGCTCTTCTAAAATATTCCAGACTTTTTTAATAAGAGCTCTTTTCGCTTCCTTAACGCTATTTTTCTATCACCCATAACATTAAGAATTAATTTAATTCAAAACAAAGAAGCTTGTCGATATTTTCAAAGAAAAAAAAGGTGAGGGGTTGTGATCTTTGAGTTCAGATCACAGCCCCATCCACAAAATAAAATTAGATCAGAGGCGGCATTCGAAATGCCATAATATAATCACAACTAAAGAACTTCTCCCTCAACCCTCACTTTTAGTCCATATAACATAATATTTAAAAAAAATAACGATAAATCCCCATATTTCCTTTATTGCATGCAATCTAGTTAGCAAAAGTGAAATGTCTCAATTTGTTTGGCCACGAAAGAGGCGGAACACTGCCAAGAAAAACTATCCAACTATAAAACACCACCAACACTATACTTTCTCTCTCAACTGGCCATCCATTAAATATGACAAATTCATTGAAAGGCCTTAATTACCCCACTAGCACCGGCTAGTGTTTCACTGACCATCCCCCAACATCAGTCATAGACCCTCGCTCGTTCATAATTACCAGCACCCACCAAGCGAAAAAAACCCCATCAAGCTGAATGAAAACGAAAATTACCCTTGCAAAAATATTATTATTGTAAAAACCGACAGCTCTGCCAATCGATCGGCACAGGCGGCTTTGACAATGGCTAAGGCAGGCAGTATATTGATGGTAGTTATTGCCAACAAACATATTAACCCAGTTTAGAAAATTGCCCCTATACAACATATAGACCATATGCATGAGTCGGGCATACATTTCATACAAATAAACACTATCAACCCCTGCTCTCTATGAGGTCTAAGCCGACCGCTAGTTGGTGGTGGTTTAGGAATGATAAGTCTCCATATAAGTCTATTGCCGTCTACATCGTTGGTCGGTTTGGGTTAGTAGGCTTTTTGTTTTCAACGAGGCTAAGAGGAAGGTAATTGAGGCATTAACTTTGGTCGGTAATCGCTTTTGAGCTCTTAATCCAAATCGCCTTTAGGCCTCTTCATATAATACTTACAGCTTCATACCTAGCCATCACTTTCTTTATTGATTCGAAAGGAAGATGTACGGCTACCTTTCATCAGATATTGCATCGAATGGAATAGAGGGCGGTTTCCACTACTGCCACCCCTCCCATTTGCTGACTTACTGCAGGTAATCGCATACAGCAAAGCCGGCTAAATCCATTCTGCTGACCAGCTGAGATAATTGCTAGTAGCCTGTGTTGAAGTTGGGTTAGCTATATAGAAGTGCTTTTGTGTTCATAGGAATTGGCTAAACCATCCCCCTTTCAATAAAGCCATAACCAGAGCAATCAGCTTCACCCGAAGCTCCATATTATATTGCTTTTAGCTGTCAGTTGCAACGATTTCTCATATTGAAATCGATAATAATTACTTTTAGGCTTACAAGAGTTCTCTCTCTCTCTCTGTCTGTCTTCTTTGATTGTCTTATGTCTCTGTGTAAATTGAATGGATATAATATAGTTTGTATTTGTATGTCACAGAGCTCACAGGTTGCCCCTGTTTTCTGGAGATACCAATATACCTCATAATATGCCAGCTATATGTTCATATAGAAACGTGCTTAATAAGTGGGTCTATTGTGTGTTATGATGGTTGTGTGTGTTCTCATAAAAGGGCTGAGAGAAGACAAAAGTGCTATAAAATTGCAGTGAACAAGTCGATCAATTGTTTTGCTGACAATGCACAGTCTGATATAGACTTTTCGGTTTCTGTTGTTGATTGCTTGAGTTTAAATTGCTTGGCAATTAAGATCGGAAAGTGAAAATTATAGTTTCAGCAATTAGGCTATATAGAGTCATTTGCAGGTTGAAGGTATTGACGTTTTAGGTTTAAAATTCTTCAAAATAATGAATGTAAAAATTGTCAACGATGACAACATTGACTTATGTGAACTTTAAGATGTGTTTGTTTTTATTGAAAGTGAATCTTCATCAGCTTACATACAAAAAATTAAGATTAACCCCTTTGCCGAAAAAATGCCTTCGTCCAAATTCATTGAGTGAGATATGGGTATCGAAAGAAAGGTCTCTTTAAGTTCTGAAAACCAAAAGCTTCTTTAAGGTCTGGTTGATGAGGTACCTATTGGAATCCAAACATATTTTTTCTTACATTCGGAGGCATATCTGCGGACAAAAGTTTCGAAACAAGTTTTGGTGAACAGACTTACGCATTTGAGTTAAAAATAACACAATTATATTTTTCAGTTTTTCGAAAAATATTCATGGTTAACGACCAAACCAAACCAATGCCCACTGATTTCAATAGTTTTCTTAGGACCCGTATGCATTACGATTTGGATACGAATATCTTCTAAACGGTTAAAGCAATCAATTTAATTGCAATTTTGGAATTTTTTGTAAAACGTTACATCTTGTTAATTTGAAAATAATGTAGTTTCAGTGAATTGGAAAATTTTTAAAAGTAAAAATTGTTTTTATAATTTTTTTTTAACTTTGACCTCGAATATCTTTAGAATGGTTGGATTAATGAAAAAAGTGAATTAGTGTTTCATTAATTGCATCCAAAAATAAAGATCATTAAAGCCCAAATAAAACCTAAAAAGTTAATAAGACTTTTTTTGTGGACAATCTGTTTCCTACAAGAATATGTCATGGCGTTTGATTATTATAATTTTTCAATTTGTTACAAAATTAAGAACAAAAAGCGAATTTTAAAAGATTTTCTCGACTTTTGGCCCTCAAATATCGACTAAACGGTTAGATAATTGAAAAAAGTGTAAAAGGCCTTTTTTGAAGAACGTTCAATTTTCTAGAAGATTATTTAAAAATAAAATGCACGACTGGGGCCGCACGAACTTGCTCTTGCAGTTCAACGCACTTTTATGTTAGGTTATTAGGTTATTATGTAGGTTATTAGAGCTGCCTCTATATACATTTTTAAGAAATTTGGTTGATGTAGGGGAAGAGCCGGCATGGAGGCCAAATGTTAGTTAAATAAATTTTTTTTTTATTTTACTCGACTTTTTTGAGAAAAACTAAAAAGTTTTACTGCAATTACTTTGAATATTACGTATGCAAAATTTTATCAAAATCCTTAGAGCCATTTTTGAGAAAATTGCAATAACTCCATAATTATATACGGGAAGAGCCGACATCCGCGATTTAAAAAAATGTAAAGACCATATTTCCACTATCCGTATTTTTTGAGAAAAACTAAAAACGCAGTTATGTTAGAACTATATACAGCATTACGTGTGCTAAATTTAATCGAAATCGTTAGAAACGTTTTCGAGAAAATTGCAATAACTCGAAAATTTTGTATGGGAGGTATACGTTCTAAGCGAGATATTAAAGAACAAAAAAAAAACCAACCTTGGAAATTACGAAAAAAACATCCATACCAAATTTCAAGAAAATCCGTCCACTCGTTTAGGCTGTAGCTACTTGTACAGATGGACGCACGGACGCACCGACGACGCACCGACGCACAGACCGACGACGGACGTCATGACGAAACCCACTTTTTTGGGCTTCTCCATCATCGTAATGTTAGTTTTGATTAAAACCTCGAATTTTTTTTTTACACGAAACCAATACTTGCCCTATTGAGCAAGTAAAAAATTGCTAAAAAGACAATTAATGAAAAAATGATTTTTTTTTTCGTAGAAGCTTGATGTAAAAATGGAAAATTGCGAATCGGAGGACCTTCCCATGTATATTCTAGAGGTGTCTAGCAATCGATTTTTCGGAGTACAAAATCGAAAAAACGAATTTCGATTTTTTTGATCCACCCTAGTGAACAGGTTTATGCATTAAGGTAAAAACATAAAATAAATATTTTTTTCAGTTTTTCGAAAAAAAATTTCAAGGTAACCCCTTTTCAAAAAAAAAAAAATGCATTTTAAAAATTTAAAAAATTCGTCGAGTGAAATATCAAAAGAAAGGTCTCTTTAAACTCTATTAATAACTGAAAACCAAAAGTTTCTTGAAGGTCTGGTTGCTGAGTTATTTGCATCCAAACATACATATTTTTTCTTTCATTTGGGGCAGATAGATATAGGTAAGCGAACAAAAGTCTCGAAACAAGTTTTGGTTTACAGATATCAGTTGACAGTGAACAGGCTTATGAATTAAGGTAAAAAAATTATAATTTTTTTTACAGATTTTCGAAAAAAATTCAAGGTGCGAAAAAAATGCATTTTAAAAAATTTCATCCAAATTCATCGAGTCAGATATCAAAATAAAGGTCTTTTTCAGGTCTTTTTCAGGTCTATTCATGACTGAAAACCTAAAGTTTCTTGAAGGTCTGGTTGCTGAGTTATTTGCATCCAAATATATTTTTTCTTATATTTGAAGATCTGATTGCACTACTTCTAACTACTGTGTAAATTTTGGACAGTTATTCTGAATATTACGTTCAATACCAGAAATTTTTCTCTTGATGGGAGGACTTTCTTTGGACCACCTGTTTGCAGTACAAAAGGCGTCATTTTAATAATCATTTTTATCAAAAAACAAAACCAACTTCCATGGATCAAAACTGGGTTTTATGGTTTTTCTAATAGTTCCTATGGCCAGAACTGAACAAAATGGGACCACATTGCAGCCACCAGCTTTCCAATACAAAAACAATTATCAAAATTGGTTTACTCAGTCAAAGTTATGAGGTAACAAACGAATTGAATACCTCCTCCTTTTTGGAAGTCGTTAAAAAGACTCTTCGCACATAATCTCTTTTCTGTGCCAATATGAAAAAGAAGGCTTCAAATATTTATTTTTCCACGTTGTGTCACAACTATTCACAAGCTACATCATGGATCTGTTCTTTCTTGTAGATAAACACAAGAATTCATGATTGGAATTATTAATTTGACAATCACATTTTCACATTTTCCTTGTTGACGATGCTGTTCTTCAGTTGTTGTTAACTAGCAATATGACAATCAATATTTTTCTCTGAAAGATAAATAATTTAATATCATCTATGGGGTCATTAATCCAACCATATGAAGAACCCTTTTCAAAATGATCGTACTAATCACTATAATATTGTGTTCAAACAAAACTCTCAGGATAATATTGTAATCAGCTTCCCATCTTTTTCCCTTGTCAATCAATGTAACTTTTAACTTCTATGTGGGTATAAAATATTTATGTTACTTCCTTTTTTGAGGTCCTCTCTTTATCAATTCTATCCTTCCTTTTTAGTGATGATGATGATGGCTTCCAAATCAGTCCCGCAGATAAGACACATCACAGAGAGACAAACAAAAATTATCATTATATTGACACTTCAAGCCACCAACATCAATTCGAATCCTTTTCATAAATCAACCCTCTCTTCATCCGGCCTGCAGTGCCGCTAAAACTAAACAGTCCAACTATTAATTAGTTACATCATGCATCCTCACATGTCTCAGTGAGATGCATTATCAATGCATCACTCATTGGAGAGGAGAAAAATCTATTCTATTATTAATTAGTTGGGAACAATCCTTGTGTCATAAATCAATGTTGTTGGTTGTTGTTGTTGTTGATGTTGCTTGTTGCCAGGCTTGACATCAACATCAGAGAGAGAGAAGAGCTCAGTCCTTATCTTTGAATCTCATTTTTCATCTTCACAACGGTCGGGGCCGCAGACGGGAGATCGAAGACCAACCGACGACTATACGATGACAAGGACAATACCAAACAGCAATAACAACAACAACAATAACAACAACAACAACGCTGTCGAAGTCCAATTAAACGCGATTTCTCATTCAACAAGATTCCGCATCCTAAACATGATGTCATTGGACTTTACATTGTAGGTACAGATGGAGAGGTATGGTTTCAAGGGCTTTAAGCTACTTGAACATCATCGATTGCAATCATGTCCTGCTTAGAGATTGTCAGTCTCTCTTTCTACCGGCAGCAGTCACACCCTAAATGTACACCCAAAAACCTATCAGAAGTGACCTAGTTGTATGATGGCATACAGTAGTACTTTATATCAAGGGAGAAGGAAACGGAGATTTAGTCTCCAGGTTACGTGACACACAATACGATTTATGATGATGATGATGATGATGGTACTTCAGTCAGCAGAACAGAACTCAATTTGTCCTTGCAAAGGATGTCACCCACACACCACAAAATAGTTGCATGCACATGAACATGCACATGTTCGAGAACTTCGTTTGTTCCACTTCAATGCATGGCCACTCTGTAATAGTATAGTTGTTTCCAATGGCAATTTGAATATCTACAAGTGTAGTCAATATATGGTGGAGATGGGTGGAGAGAGAGGGAATGAGATGGGATGATGACAAGGGTCTTGTGAATTTTCGGTGAACATGTCAAGAAGGTTGTCAATAGATTTTGTATGTTAAAGAGAGTTTTCTTTCGTTGGATGGTCTCCTTTTCGATATTTGCATGAATGCATCCTGCAAATGCCAACTTAAATTACATATGCACACACACAAATAAGGAAACGCACAAAGAAGAATGAACAGTAAATGAATGCCCGAATAGTTATTTATTTAGAGAAAAACCCTGTAAAAAACATTCAGATAGGGACGATAAAAGCAGAATAGTGAATCTTAACAATACAACCGAATAAACGAAAACAACCTCAAGCATGCAGAAAGGTTTGAGGTCAAAATCTGGAAAATCGAAGTCCCGAAAGTATAAAATCCCAAAATCAAAAAACCCGAAATCTCATAATCTCGAAAATTAAAAATCCAGAAAACTCAAGATTCCGAGAATCCAGAATTTCCGAAAAATTATATTTAGCTATTAATTTTCCTGGTCTATTTTCGGGACATTGGCCACTTCATTAATTGATTTTAGGTTCTCCGGATTTTTTTGTTTTCATGATTTACTGGATTCTGGATTTGCGGGTTTTCTAGATTCCGGATTTTCGGATTCTTGGTTTTCAGAATTCCGCTGCTTCACGTGTGTCGTGTGGTGTTGCACTTTATTGCTGTGGTTTGGGTTGATATTCCGAAAAACGAAATCTAGAAAACTCAAAATATCGAAAGTTTAAAAAACCCGAAATCCAGAAAATCAAAAATCCCGAAAGCCCGTGATGCCGAAAATACAAAATCAAGAAAACACGAATCAAAAAAACCCAGAATTCCAAAAACTCAAAATTCCGAATAGGATACTGAAATACCGAAATATGGTATCTTTTTTTACTTTTTGTATTTTATCTTCGGGATTTTAGATTTTGGGTTTTCAGGATTATAAATTTTGGGATTCTAGTTTTTTTAGATTCTGGATTTTCGAGATTCTTGATTTTCAGAATCTCGCTGCGTCACGTGCGTCGTGTCATATTGTACTTTATTGCAGTGGTCGAAATCCCGAAAAACCAAAATCCCGAAAATCCAAATTTCAGAAAACATGAAATCCAGAAAATCAAAAATACCGAATGCCAAAATGCAGAAAAGTACAAAATCCCGAAATTCTAGAATCCCAAAAACTCAAATTCCCAAATAGAATCTTGAAATACTGAAAAATTAAATTTTTCTGTTTTATTTTCGGGATTTTGACCTTTTATGAATTTTGGGTTCTCCGAATTATGGATTCTCGAAATTTAAGATTTTTGGGATTCATGGGTTTTCCATATTCTGGATATTTGATTTTTCTGTTCTGGATTGTGAATTTTCTAGATTCTGATTTTTCAGAAGACTGGCTTCGTCCTGTCGCATTTTCAGAATTTTCTGCGCCTGGTAGTTTTTGGTTTAAATTGCTAAAAAAATTGAAGCTACACGGCACACTAGCGTAGAACAGCAGAACTAACGCTCAACCTGAAGCATCAATCTTCAAACCAGTGGCATTCCAATACTATAAGCCAAGTTAATATGAAAGCAAAGTCAAAACTGTTCCTTTTCCACCTCATGCTAACAATTTTTTTCTTCCAATTTATATTTTTTATAGATCAGGAATCATACCTGTGGGAGGGGTTCGCAAAGCCTCGTCGAAAGTCATAATAAAACAGTTTTTTTTTTATTCTCCCAAAACACAGGCCTCTCTTCGATGGCCTACTTTCACGAATTTTGCTAAGTGCAAGCACCAGCTTACAATGACAATTTAGCCTTTCACCTGTCATCGAATGCAGATAACAAACGTCATCTGCATATCCAATTGCCTTACTCAGCTTGTCATTATGAAATTTCAAAATAATGAGATTCTTCTCTCCTCTCTCTCTCTCTGATTGCTCTGGTGGCGTGGTAAGTGTGTGTGTGGGTCAACGATGTCTTTTTCTTCTTGGTGAACTGGAGCAATGGGCAAATCCGTGGGATTAGGCCATAAGACAATCGGACATGAAAAAACAAAAATTCATTATACTAATGAGGGTCAGGCCTCTGCCTCTGCTCTGTGCCGATGAGAGATGTGCAAAGTAGGTTTGCTGCCTATGATTGATAGCGGATATTTTTTGTAATGTGTTTATCGATTGGCAATGTGTCAATTAGTTTGACGTCTTTATGACAGCTGACCTCGTTAGAGAGCCCATACGTGAGTCATTCCACCTAATAAAAGTTGACATAATCTTCTAATCGAAGAGTTCAATGTCCTTTCTCTGAAGAGCGAACAAATTTCCATTTTATTCGTAAATTCACTGTCCCTTTTGTTTGTTCGTGTCACTCTGGTGGGATGGAATGGAACTATACACAGGGCACCCAAATCTAATGTGTTGTCTTCGTGGCAGTCGTCATCGTCGTCAGAATGGCTATCAATCCATCAGTCCTCGGCACAAAGTAAAATCGGTCATCGGATTGAATTCCAACTCGTAGGAGCAGCCATAAACAAACTTTGATTTCAAGGAACCTTACAGAACCACACACGGATCCCAGCAGCATTACCAACATCCCAGCGAAACAGCCGCGAATCCATGAAAATGCCCAGGAATTGCAAAAACTTGTGTATGTTTTTTTTTTTTATTTCTTCGGTTTTTTGTTAGTTTGACGTTTCGGGAAAAAATGGGAAAAATTTGAATTTGTAATCAGTGATAGGGCAACCAGCAAGAGTGGGAGATGGGCAGTGTGGTGGACAGGGACACATAAGTTTTGCATATGGGCTGGGATTTCATTTTTGTTGTTGGTATAGTGTTGCCTTAGGATTTCGTTTTTTTCTAAGCCTGGCCAGTATACCAAGCGAATATACAGCAACATCGAGCGAGCTTGACGATGTCAAAATGTCACAGTGAATGGTTTATGCTGTTGGTGAAATTTCCATACCTTCAGGCTTTAAATGGGCATTGGAATTGGATGACAGATAAGAGAGAGAATGGCGAACAAGGCGAAACGGAGGCGAAGGTGGATTCAAACCAACCAATACTCCGCTTATGCATATAGTCTATAGGTATATGTCGGTCTGATATTTTATTCTTTTGTGTCAGTTGGCTGATTTGACTGTTCCAGTGGTCAGATGAAGAGTATCTGTGTTAACATGGGTGATGGGCGTGCGAGTGCTGGTTGTTATGAGCATCAACGATGCATGGGATCATGGTTTTTCATGGATGAATGTCTGAAGAAGATTTTTTTGCTTTTTTGTGCGCGATGTGTGGAGCGCGGATCATGTTGATGGCGCATTGGAATTTTTGCAAAAAAATTTTTCAAGCGAAATTCTTAGGCAAAAAGAAGGTTCTGTGTTTTGACAACAGGTGCATCCAGAGAAGAGTTGTCAAAGGCAATGAACTTCGCTGTTGTTGAGTTTTTCTTTTTTGTTTAGATATTAATCATCATAATGGGATTTCAAATAAATTTGAATTCTATTAGAAAAAGACACATGGCGTGGTTTTTCAAAGGAGTTGAGTCACTGAATTGTTACAAAACCAAGTACCGGAAAAGTTGTGGGGAAGAGAAAAGAGGTAGAGAAAACGTTGTGTCATAACATAAATTTGCATGAAATTGAGGGACTCTCAACTGATTTGCACCGAATTGTTTATTTTTTTTATTATATAGTGAAACGCAAGGTTTCTAGAAATCGTTTTTTTAATGAAAATGAAGTAGAGTAAAATCAGAAAGTCGTTACTTGACCACGGGTTAAGGTTCTGCCATCACAAAAGTTAATAAGAGGATTATAATTCATTGTGATTTAGGTTGTATAGATACCCTCGAATTTGACGATACTATAAGCCGCAATTTGTTAAAGTTTAAATTTCTACCACGAAGTAACCCGTGGTTTAATTGAAGTGTTGTGGACTACCACTGGTTCAAATCCAGTGGCACCTCCTAAACATTTTTTTAAGTGACTGTTTTTTTTCAAATAAAATTTTCAAATAAAATTTTCAAATATAATTTTTTTTTTATTTTAATTTTTGTTTTTTAAGGGAGGAAATCCCACGGAATTTTTTGTTTGCTTACAAAACTCATTTATCATCTAAAGGAAATAATTTCAGTAGTCTTAGGTTAGCCCTACATGAAGCCTCAAAAGTCCCTGCGGAAGGTTCGGAGCGCATGGGTTTGGGGACTATTTCAAACCCATGCTTTAAACACATTTTTCTCGTAAAGCTTTTTTTTCCGCGAGCCATTGCATGAACCCTAAGTATTGCATTAAGTAGGGGAGAGTGGCGGACAGTGAGACACCCTTTTTTTAAATTGGTATATCTTAGAATGTTTTCGAGATAGCTTAACGAAACTTTGAAGTTAGTTTAAGACATATTTTATCTTAATGTTGCAAAAAAACTTATAGTTAAAGAATGAATGGGGGCATCACATTGGACTAAAATGTAGAAAAAGTCAAAACGTCTCACTGTTTGAAAGGGGTGCGATCAGTGAGACATTCTTAGGTGAAAAAAAAAAATAACGAAAACGTCAAATAATTAGGTAATTGACAAGTATATACTTAATTAATTTATGTTACTTTAACCCATTTATTCAAAAAAAAAAAATAAAAAGCCAAAAAAAAATGAAAGAAAAAACAATACGAAATCATTTTGAAGTCATGCTAAAATAATAGATTTTTTTAAAATCTATATGTCTCACTGTTTGCTTTTTAAAAAACCTATGTCTCACTGTTTGCTTTTTAATAATGTCTCACTGTTTACTTTTTGTCATTTTTCGGAAAAATATAAAATTACAAAAAACGAGAAGGAATTCTAATTCAATGATATTTTTTTATGAAAGAACATATAAATATAATACATATCGTCGGTGAAACCAGAAAACTGTGTAACTCCATTTTAGCAAATTTTATAGGAGAGCAAAAAAACAAAATCGTTTTGAAGGCATTTGTATGAGTTTCCATTTTCTAATTTGCTAATAAAATAAAAACTATGAACTTTAAGGGGATTCTGAGTTTAAGGAACTGTAGATATTAGGTTTGTCTAACAGATGGCATTCTAATATAATTTTCAGAAAATTTGGAGTTACACACTTTTCTGGTTTCACCGACGATATGTAAAAAAAGTTCTGTCCACTAACCAGATTTTTTTGTGTTATACACTCTTTTTATAACACTCCAAAAACTACTTTCACCTGATTTTGTGTGATATTTTACGGCGGGGGAAAATGGACAGCTTTAATTAAGTCGGGACAAAATTAAAAGACGCAGACGGGGAAATAAACGTTTTGACCCAAACTAGCGTTACTGTGCTTATTTTCAGAAAAGAGAAAAATGGATTGTCTCACTGTTTGCACCGTCTCACTGTCCGCCACTCTCCCCTATTGAATTTGTAAAAAAATTGTTTTTTCGTTTTTCGGTCCCTATCTAAATTTTATTTTGCACTTACTAAAAGCATACACTAACATATGTACATGTTTATATGGGGAAAAAATTCCTTTTGATTGCAAATAATTTCCTGGATCTGAGCATTGCACGGCGCAAACTTGAGGCGTAAACTTTGAAGGGCTGTAGACGTAGAGCCGCTATTTTTCCAATTTTTTAATTAAAAAAAATGTATCAAAACTTCATAATGTCACATTAAGGTACAATTTTGAATTTCAATAGGTAAATGCTTTCAGTTATCCATACAAAATGATTGAAAAACCTTGCAATAAAACAGAGAAGGACAGATTTTTAATGAAAAAATAAATAAGACAATTAAAAAAAAAATTGGCTTTTTGCTTTGTTTTTTTTTTTTTTTTTAGATTACTTGTTTCAAAAACTCATACAAATTATTTTTAATTAGGTACAAAAAAAAAAAAAAAATACAGTAATGTTAAAAATATATTTTCAGGCTTTGAAAAAAAGTTATTTGGGTTGGTATCAAAATGCTGAAAAAGGAAATCCCAAGAAACCGAAATCCAGAAAACCTGAAATCCAAAATCCCGAAAGGCCATAAAAGAGAAAATCCAAAATCCAGAAAATCCAAAATCCCGAAATCCTAAAATCCCGAAAAATTATATTAACTTTTTTCAAACTTTGACCCGGAAAAGATAAGAGCTTAAACCTTAGGCTTATTACTAAACTAAGGCCATAACCATAGTGTTGATAAATGATCTATAGGGTAGAGTTGCTAGTAGCCGGCCCCTTAAGGATTTTGTCTCAAAAAATAAAGCACAGAAACGTCAAATATCAACATTTTTAAATAATTCTTGAAATGTACTTTATTTATTAATTTTTCGGTATGGTTAAAAAAAAAGTTAATAATATTTCCAAAAAATATTTTATTTAAGTTTTTGTCTAAAAAAGTCCGATTCCCCTAAATCCGGCCTTTGTTTCCTATTTTCGGCCATCTAGTGTCCTATTTCCGGCCACTGACTTTATTAGGTCAAGCTTAAATAAATTGAATGTTTTTTATTTAAATTTTTGTGTTTTAAGAATTTAAAAACTATTTTAATTGTTAATAAGTTATAACTTTAAATAATTAAAAAAGGTATCTATTTTTCCCCATTTTTAAAACTTTTATCAATAAAAAGGGGCCGAATACAGGATACTCTTGAATTTCAAAGCTTTTTTTTTTGTGTTCTATCTCCGGCCCCCCTTAAAATTACCAAAGTTCGCATCTTTTTCCTTTTTAAAACCTATTTTATTTGAAGAATAATATATATTTAATAAGAAAAACAACATTTCAAAGCATTAGCTCGAAAATTGTTTCCACAAAACACTAATTACGATAGTGGGTTTCGGCAGTAAAATTACACAAAAACCATACCCGATTGGATCACTTCAAAAAAAGTAATTTTTTCTAAGAAAACTGAATAACAAGAATAATAAGAATATTGTTATTTTAGGAGGGACATTTAAAAGAACAACATAAGAGCAAAAATTTGGAATAAATCCTACAAAATCACTAGTTATAACGATTTTTCTAAAAGGTGGCCGGCTACTGGAGACGGCCGAAATTAGGCAACTCCTCCCTACCTACAAATTAAATAGAACGACTTTTTTCAGCTTTAATATTCTGTTTCGGTAGAAAACTTTTATAGTTTTTTTTTTTACTGCTTCTACAATGTATCTAAAAACTTCCGTTCTTCGAAATTATAATCACCAGAGTAAGCAATCAATACAGCTATAAATATCAGTATACCCAAGTTTTCTCATTCTATACCTTAAAAAAATTAGTTTAAACTTAACCCCAAATGCATCAACAATTTACAGACATGTTTAACAACTATAAAATCGTAAATTCAAATTCACCTTTTTTTTAAAAGAACACTTCATTGATCAATGCTAATATCTCCGTAGATAAGTCAATTCGTTTGGGAGCATAAAATTCCATTAGTTACGGATTTAAAACATCATCAAAAATGTATGTGAATTGGGTCATCACAACTTAGTCACTCTCAATAAATGCCCAAAATGCACCAAATGATAAATAAAAATTTGACTGTCAAAAAAACCTTTCCACCAAAAAGATTTAAACCGAAAAAATGGTGTTCCATATAATACTTTATACCTTTTTAAAACTATCAATGAAATTAAGATAAGCCATATTATGTACCTACTTTTTGTGATGATGAGCAGTTTAAATAGAAACTCCTTTCTCTAAAATTTAAAATCAATAAAAAATACAAAATCTACTAAATATAATTTTAATTCTGAGATTACACAAAACTAGGCTTTAATAAATTACCACAAAAACAAGATGGCACATTAAAAGTAAAAGTTTTTAACTCCAAAGATCGTGTCTGCTAAGTGCCATCTTCAATTTATAATTTCTTAATCTGGTGCGTGTGTCATTTTGGAAATATACAAAAACAACAACAACAAAAATTCAAATAAATTAACAAAATAAATACCTACTTATAGTCTCTTCATCCGAATTCCCCTCTCGGTCTCGACCGACAACAAAAATGAGACACAATAAAAACAAGAGAATTAAGGCAATAACAATTATTAAAGTGTCTCAGTTTTGACAAAAAAATAAATATCGAATGCATTAGTATGTTGCATCATTTTGAGGAACGAACGTTTTTCTCCTCATTAATTTTTCGACGCGATAAGGTGTCAAGACGGTTTCCGTTTCTCGTTCGTTCGGAACAAGCAGCGGCGTGCTGACATTTGAAATTAATTTTGCTCTTGGACACTCTAAGCGGGGATACACAGAGACTCTGGGTGATAAGAGAATGATGATTCTTGTTTGTTTTTAGGTCCATCGCGGGGCCAGTCATACAAAAACGATTCTTAATTATGTCATTTTGGGGTCCGAAAAGTCGGTACATTCCACTTCCATCATCACCGGAATGACAGAATCCATACGAATAACGACATTTTGTCGCCTTCTTATCCGGTAGACGTGACAATGTAGTTCGGTGATAACAAATTTCGGTTAACCCTTTTTTTTGTTTGACGTGTCGTACAGGTCGGTGTTGATACAGTAAGGTTGGGGTCGTAACAGGTTGGCCAAAAATTGGGTTCCAGATTAACTCAGCGAATACGATTGACTTAGTCTTGCATTTTGTTATTTTTATTCTAATGAATGAGGTGTCAATATAATATTTGTTGCTAAGGTGTCCGTCTAGAGACTTAAAATCGATGCCTTAATCTGTCTAAACATTCTACATAATTTGATTGTTTTTTTGTTTTGTTTTAATGGAAACCAATTTGTTGCAGTTTCAGATGTCTTGCCTCTTGCCTATCATAACTACTTAACTCTCCCTACGCGTCGATCTTTTTGGTTTGGTTGTTTGTTTTTATTTCTTTTTGATGACTTAATCCGATGATTGGGCGAAAGTAAGGAATTCTACGAAATTATTAATCCCCGTCAAGAATTTTTGACAAAAAAAAAATATTCGACCAAACATTCATAATAATCTTATAAATTTGGATTTATTTTTTATTACAGGTATTTTAGTTGGAGTATAAAAATGAGTTTTTAAAGCTTTTTATGATGCTTGAGTGTAGGTGCGACTTTAAATTTTGATCACAAAAAAATATTTAATTTTTGTACTTTTATTAGTTATAACTGTTCCATTAGCAAAACAAAATCAAACTTATATTCATGAATGAGATTTTTTGTCCGAAATCATCATTTCTTATAATATTTGGAATGCCTACACTGCTGAGGGAAAAAACGCAACGTAAAATGTAAAATGTTCAACGTTGATTTAATTTTGAAAAAATTAACATGAAACTTCTTCAAAATAAAATTGAAACAACGTAACAAATTTTTTTTATTTTTGTCGGACTTCAGCTTTTGTTGCATTTTATCACTCTAATTTTCAATAGTGAGATAGCACGTTGGTAAAGCATTCGCCAAGTAACCCAAGAGTTGCAGGTTCGATCCCCTGCGGCTGCCCATTTTTTCTTTTTTTTTAATAAATTGATGCTTTTTTTAAAGTTGAAACAACTTTGATTTAAAGATGTTTTATAACGGTAAACCACTTTAAACTAACGATGTTCTACTTTGATTTTAAAATTTTTGTCTTCAACGCAAAATCATTCCGAAAAATAGTTGGTTTTCGTTTATTTTAAGTTGTTTTTTTCCCTCAGTGTGTATTCCAGGATTATACAGGGTGTCTCGGAATAAGATAAGGGCATTTTAGCGGGTATATTCTACGAAAAAAATTGTTCTACAGCAACTCTCTATCTGCAAAGTTGATAAAACTTACAGATGATTTAATAAAACGCTTACTTTAGTACAGTGGCTCTTTACCTTAAGCAAATTTTCGAATCGCAAAAATCGAATAAAACCAATTTTTTGAGAATTTAATAATAAAGGAAAAGTACCAATAAAATTTTGTTTTTATGTGTCGATTAATATGTATTTATTTTTAAATTTCATACCAATATTTTTATTTTGAAAATTTGTATGCATAAAAACCTTTCAAAAAACCGTACCAATAATTTAAAAAAATTTTTGTCGCTAAATTGCATGCTAGGTTTGGGTTTAAAACTATTCTAAGAATTGTTTTTGTACTTTTAAATTCTTTGAAAAGAATGTCTTTCTCTTCAGACCAAAGTCTCCAAACAAGTTTTAGTTGTAATATTTGAGTTCATCTTCATAGTGAATAATTTAATTAATTAATTAATTAATTAATTAATTATTACAAATCTACTTTTTTAAACAAAAACAAAATGCAATAACATGTCGAAAAAACTGCTTTAAAAAAAAAATCAATAAATCAATGGAGTGAGATATTTAAATAAACATTTTTAATATAGATTATATTATTTTCTTTTTTCCTGAAACATTAAGACCAATGAAAAGCGAAATATTTAGCAAAAACTAAAATTCAAGATAGCGGACAAAAGGTGAATTTGGTAATTTTGAAAACTCACTGGGTTTGGTTTTATGCGTCTGCCTATTCTCTATCATATGAGAAAATATTATTTACGTCCCTTACTTTGATGGACACTTTGTGGCGGACACTTTGCGCAACAAATTTTGTTACTACAATTTCTAGAAAAGAACAAAATTTGAAAATTCAACTTTTTTGAAAATTTTGACCGTTACATATGAAATTCAGTCTTATTTTACCGGAATATTGAATAACAAAAAAAATAATCAAGCTACAAATCGAGGTTTTTGGATTTCGTCTTAGTCTGAGTTACTTCAAATTTGTGCAAAAAAAAAAATTTCGAATTTCGTATTTTTTTGGATTTTGGAAGGTTACTTTTGAGCTATGTTTTTCAAACAAAATCTTGAATATAGTTCAATATAAGTTCAAGTGACCTCAACTCCAAAAATTAATAAAGCGTTTAATTTTTGGAGTTGAGGTCACTTGAACTTATATTGAACTATATTCAATCACTCCACTTAAAATAAAAATAATTTTAATAATTTTTTATTATTTTTGTTATTTTTTTCTTCGTTAAAATCTTGAATATTTCAAAAACGGTTTGAGCTACAAAATTGGGGTTTGTATCAAAAATAATGTATTCAAAAGCTACAATTAATGGCAAAAGAAAAAACTTAAAAAAGTTTTTTTTTTTTAAAGTCTCCACTGGCCTCATCAAACCGGAAGTGCACTTCTGAAACTTTAAATTGATATAAAAAATGACTGGGTGGAGCTACAAAATTAATTTTTGCGCAATAAATTAGCATTTAATTAGCTACAATTTTGGGCATTAAAAAAAATATTAATTTTCCTACTTTCGTCCGCTAACTTCAGTCTTATTTTAGGGGAATTTTGAATAACAAAAAAACTGTTCAAGCTTCAAAAACCAAGTTAATGTAATTGAAAAGCATTTAAAAAGCTACAAATTTGGAGGTCAACTAAACTCATTAATTTCAATCATTTCAAATTTTGTCCACTAACTTCAGACTTATTTTAGCGGAAAATTCAATAATTCAAAAACTATGCGAGTTACAAATTTTAGGTTTGCGCAACAAATTAGCATTTAATTAGCTACAATTAATGAGATAAATTTTTTTTTGATTCCGCCACAAAGTGTCCGCCAAAATAAGGGACGTATATTATTTGGTGATGGTAAAAACTGCTTGGTCAGATCATAAATGCACTGGAATATAATAGAATTTCTATTAAATCTTGATGATTCAATGACGCCCCATCTCAATAAAATCGAGACAGTGATCTAAAAATGATCATTAATACCCCGGTTTTTAGTACACGTCTATAATTCAGACATCTTCTTAAACTAAACTAAAATTCCTATTTACCTTTTCTACAAGAACTTTATGAGAATATCAAAATCTTATGTGTGCTCAGTGTTAGTCATATAAGAAGCTATTAAGAGCTACTGCATTATAAAATCACTTTAGCATTTAAGCCCAACCTTAAACTGTCTTAGCTCACTTGTTGGAACCCACATCAAAAGTAACGCTCGCAGAAGCCAAAAGAATAACCAGTTAACAGCGCAGTAATTCTAACGGCTGCTACATTAAACATGGCCTAGTACTAGATGTAGAATTGTAGACTTTATGCTACGAACCCATGTTGACTATGTCTCTAACTTCTTCATCTAAACGTAGTAAGTATATGTGAGTATAGAGCAGAGGTACCTTGTAGGTTTTTATGTTTGTGATGTTATACAGATCAGACTTTTTTGTTGCTACTATATCCACATCCACCTGACGACGATGAAGACGACCATATCCACAACAACGACGACGATGATGGCGACAACAGCAGTGCAGTGGTAAGCTGGTGGCAATGGCGAAGGTGGTGGTGATGTTTTTTTATTCCTGTTTTTTTGTATTTATTTCTTTGTTTTAGCAAACAGAAAACCGAATGCAGAAAGTAAAATAAATGGAAACACTAAACAGAGCACAAAGTGACTTTATATACGAATACGAATCCCAAATGTAAACCTTCCGAACGAATCCGCTTAGATCTACGACCGGGCTACAAAAATTCCCAGGCTCTCTGAGATTTTGCATAAATAAACTTTGCATCTTATCATGGGTTAGTTTGTTGTTGTTTGTCTGTTAGTCTGTTTGTGTGATTTTTGTGTGTTTTTTTGTTGTTGTTGTTTTGTCAGTTCTTGTGTGTGTCACACGTTGTAGGGATTTGGTATTTTTTATTCAGAGTCAGAGCTTCCAATGGAAATCCTCTTTATAGCTCTAATATCCCAATAGACTGTGCATTAAAGATTCAGGGTTACCATCGGTTTGTATTAAATTATTTAGAACTGCTATTAGATTGGTATTAGGAGGTCCCAACATGAAGATTCTACCTGGAAGGTAGGATTTTTAACTTAAATATTTATTCTAATGGAGGCTACAGAGCTTCTGTAGTCCCAAGAAGAATTTGAATTTCAAGACCTAAAATGTTGCAAGATACACCTTTTTTAAATATTTTCCAAGGTTCCGATGTTAAAAGGTGGAGATCTATCACAACTTTTAGTCTTTTCAACAAATCCACTTTTTTAGAAAAAAAAAAAAAAAAAAATCACAATAAAGCAAGATGGCAACCCTAAAAACTGCATAGTGATGTCCAGAGATTCTTATGTGGTGCATAAAAAAGACGAGACTGTGAATAAGATGGCCTCATTGTTGTACATTGGCACAGATGTGAACATACTCTAGAAAAGAAAAGAGTTTGAAGAGGGTGGCCGAGGAGGACGAAGGATGATTCTTCTTATAGGTCTCTCCTCCAACTCGCCTCCAACAACAACTGGACCTGGACGATATGTTGCGACAGGTTGGTAATATTTGTTCGATTTTTTTCCGGCATTTGTATCGATATCAAGGGATTAGGATGGCAACTAGTTGAATGGATGTTGGTATTTATTTAGAATATTTAAAGATAACCGCACATTCAATAGAAAATGACGTTCAAGATGTTAGACAACGACAACAAACGGCAATGATGCAATGAAGGCACCAAAATGCGCCTGATGAAGATGCTGAGATCTTGTTTTCATGGAATAATGAATGTTTTGAGAAAAAAAAAAAAAAAAAACAGAATCTAGAGCAGAAGTTATTGAGTTGAAGTCATGGCATAGTGTGTGTCAAAAAGATATTTATGAATGAAGTCAAAGTATTTATGCAGTTTTGTTCTCTTTTAGGCCTACGAAGAGGTATGGGTTAAAGTTATAAGAAAGAACAAGTTTAATCATAAATAGTTGAATTTTCTCTGATCTTAGCTAAGGAAAAGAAATTCCTAAAATTGAATGGCTAAGCATAGAAACATAAGCGAAATGTGCGTAGGGGATTTTTGCTTAAGATGACATATTCGATAGTCGATGAATAAGAGGAAGAGGGGGTAGGAGATCTTCAGTCTGAAAACGATAAATATTTCTCCATACCAAAAAAAAAAAAAAAAATCGGACAAAATTTAAATCAAATGCACGACTGCGTTGCACGAACATGCTCTAAGAATTCCAGTTACTTTTTATATAATTTGGTAAATGTTTATGAAAAAAAAAATTAGAAAATTAAAATTCATTCTTCAAAAGGTAACAAAATAACTAATTTCCAAAAAAGTATGCAATTTCAATTCCTTAAAATGAGTAAAATATTCTCAAGTAGGTCACCTAAAATATACTTCATGTTTTTTTACTTTTTTTTGTTGAAAACTTATGATATGAAGATTAATATTTGAAGTAGCTATAACAAATGAAATTTTGTATTTGTATTTTTTTGTTTTTTTTTTTAAATGATTGTATCTCAGAAAAGAGTGGATACAAAGTAATCCATTTTGAAAATTTGAAATTTTTGTAAACACGAAAATTTAGTACGTAATTATATAGTTAGATTTAGTTAAAAAATCAATTTTTTATTGTAAAATGAATTTTTTTAATTTGTTGTTAAAAAAAAAAAATTATTAAAGAATTGTGCTTACATCTAGGAAAAAATGTACCAAATTTCATTCATTTGTATCCACTATTTTCTAAGATACGATCATTTTAACAAAAAAACATAGGTACAACATTTAATTTGTTTAGGTACAACTTTTATAAAAAAAAAATTTTAAAAATATGTTAGGATCTTCATAAATATGCAAAAAAAAAGTATACCTAACAGTGGCGTATTGAGGGGGAGGGGCTCAGGGGGCTCAAGCCCCCCCCCCGCCCCCCTAGCCTTCAAGATCATGTTATATTTTACCTAATTTCATCTTTTTGTATATGCTTGACTGAAACTTGTTCGTTGGGGTAGTTTTTTTTCGGATTTAAGTCCAATTCGGAATTCTTCAGAATTCAATTTTTTAGTATAATACGTACGTCGAATAACATCACCGTTTAATTTTGCAAAAGTTCTTATGCTTTTTTTCAAAAATAATATATTTCTCAAAGCTATTGAAAATTGAAATTTTTGATATATCAAAATCTTAGTAGGTATTCAACATAACTAATAGTTTGTTTCAACAAATTCTAGTTTGGGCTTCGAATTTGGATTAAAAAGGGAACATATTTCGAAAAAATATATATTTCGGATTAAACATCAAAAATAATTTAATTAAAAATTAGTTTTTTAGACTTTCATTTTTTGCATTTTTCGAATTCAATTCACTTTATTTCTGTTCGTGAATTTGGTGCCTTTTTCAATGAATCTGTAATTTTTGGACATAATATTAGGTACCAAAACTTATGTGTGTCTCCTTATTTATTGCTTTGAATTCTTCTTTTTTCCATTAAAATTGCCGATAAAATTGCATACAGCAGTAATAATTTAACTTCAGAAACAAAATAAAAATGGATGATCTCTCAGTTTCAGCAATTTCGAAGTTTTCGAAATCGATCGAAATGAAGAATATGATTTCAATTCACTTTCGGTCGAATTGCGGAACATGGGCGTTTATATCAAAAAGTACACCGTGAAAGGAATAAATCTGTAAACAGTTTTGAATTCAGCACATGACAAAGTTCAAACAAAATAAAGTGTTTTTTTAAGGATGACTAAACTTCCTGCTATAAAATGTTTGGGACACAAGAACTTTGAAAACAGGAGACAGTAGTACGAAGCTGTGAACGTTGAGAGCAGTTAAATGCTACTATACCACTTTCCGTACCGCAGCACAGCGCTTCACTCTCGATCAAAGTTAAATAAATTAGAGAGAAAAATTTTTCGTACCCTTCTAAAAAATTTTTGAAAAATTTTCCAGCCCCCCTCCAAATTTTTTTCTGAATACGCCACTGTACCTAAGGTATCAAAATCAAGAAGTCTATTTTAGGTGGCCAACTTGAGAAATTTTATCAATACCTAACTCAATAACTAATTTTTTTTTTCAGTATGTAGGTACATACCTACCTATTTTTTTTTGACAAAAAAAAAAAAATCATGTGTGCAATTCACACGTGGTAGAAGTGAAACCTTAAAAAATCATTTTTCTTGCAAAAAAAAAAAAAAAAAACCTATTTTTATTCTATCATCTTCAAATAAATGTTTTTTATATGACAACCTAGATAAATTTTATATCATCTGAAAGCTTATTGTCTTAGCTCAAAATATATATATTGATCAAGTCTATGAGACATCTACAAAAAGAGCTAGATTTTTTTGAACTCGATCAATATCCATCAAAAAAAGCGAATTTCGACTGAGATTAGCCCAAAATTGTATCAACGTCTAAAAACTTAGTTAAATCTACATAGGGTAAATTAGGGCATTATGGCATACCTAAGCACAAACTCAAATAACTTTACTACGGACTACAATTTTTACTTCAATCATCATGGCACAGAGGAATAGATGGATGACTTCAGAGCCAGACATCGTGGGTTCAAACCCAGCGGTCGGCTCAGAAGTTTTTTCTAAATCGCCAGCTTAACTGAAGCCACCTGTGCGATAACATGAGACAATTTTCAACTATGTCTCCTCCTCTGTGCCACGTAGTTCAGTGTTGTATGTTCTTCTCTCGTTCTTTCTCTCTTTGTCTTTCTGTGTTGTATTAATGTCTTGTGTTGTATCAGCAAAATGGACCTAGATTCCGAAGCTGCAGTGTTTCTAGTCCGGAGATTTATCTTCAGACTAGTTTAATATGTAATGTAATGTAATGTACTTCAATCATTTTTTTAAATTAAATTTCATTAAAACGTAACATAAAAAAATTATTTAAGAATAAAAATTCAAGCTTTTTAACAAAAAATAAATTAAATTAAAAATAGTCCAAAAAAAACCATATTGCCCTATGTACGGGCAATATGGCGAACCCCATTTACTGCAGAACCCTTTACTTTTTTTTACGTATATTCAGCATTTCTGAAATATAATTGTGAATAAGTTTCATAAAATTAACGTTAAATTGAGGTTATTTTCAATTTAAAAAAAATGCAGAGTTACTTTTGAAATTAGTTTTACATAAGGGCATTATGGCGCAGTCGGGTATAATATAGCGCTATAATGCCCTTATTACTTCTGCGCCATATTGCAAAATATAAACATAATTCACAAAACTCCAAAAACTAAACACAATTCTTACTTCAGTTAAAATATAACAAGTGATATAACCAAACCAAAACTGTACTCTGCGTTTTACTCTTTACAACAAACACGTGCACTGTATACTTACCGAGATACACACAAACAAAAACAAAGCCATATTATATTGGAACCCAGAACCGGTATACTTTTTTTGTTTTCTTTTTTGTTTTGCACAAAAATAAAAGCACTGACCTGCGATCGTCACAAGGCTAGTGTTCGACGAAGGTCAAAGTTTCTGCATTGGTTTTATTTAAATGCGAGTATTGGAAGTATGGTAGTTGAGAGGTGCGCCATAATGCCCGGTGCGCCATAATGCCCGAAGTTACCCTAACTCTATCACATCCTTTTTAGGTATTCGTTGGTGGGTATTTAGTGCTAAAATAATGAAGACTCATCAAATTTTTTTTTAAATAGCCAATAATAGTTTTCAAAAGTATGATTTCATTTCGCATACCTATTAATTTAATAAGCTTTCTAAGAAATGGAACCTACTTTTGCATATTTCAATCATTTCTCATTTTAATTCTTTGTTTTTGTTTTTAAATTTAGCTGTTTATTTCAAACATGCCAAGTTTGGAGTAGGTTAACTAATTAGCTTTAACACTCATTAATATAGGTACCTAAATCAATAAAAAAATAACTTATGTATTTTACATTATGCATTATTCATTTAAAATTTCCAAATATAATTATTATTTTAAAATCGAAAACCCAAAGTTCAGTAGGTTTTTAATCAAGTCAAATGATTTTTATCACCAAACATCATCAAATTAAAATTTCTCTTCAAACCTGATTTTTGTCAAGATGTCTCAATTCATTATCACTATATCCATTCCGAATGTCACAAAACGATTTATAACCTCAACGCTTTGCACTATAGAGTCTCGCTATAGCTCATCCATTTCGATGGATAATGTATTTATTTATTCTTCTATCAATTTGTTATCTTCAATGCAACCCGAAACAACATTTTCTTCAAATAATCTTTTCCAACATTAATCACCCACGAACTTCGTGTTTGGAATGAAGGAAACTCAAATCTATGACTTCCAATTCGATTTTTTGTTTTTTAGGCGGACACAATCCAATTAGAAGAATTAACTTCGAATGCCTCAACATGAAGATGAGTGTCGTGGTCTTCAGAACATCTCTCATGTTCAAAGGACACAAGAAAAAGAGATATATGAGACAATCACGACCTCTTGTGAGGTCCCGAAACTCATCGTTGAGGTCTAGTGAGCTATTTTCTCATATTTCACAGTCAAATAAGTGTCAACTGTCAAAGGAGTATTCGATCTCCCAAAACTAAACAAGAAAAAATGATCTAAAGGCTAATTCAAAGATCCAGGATAAGCTTAAAGGCTATAGGTATGTGAAGGTATCATTGGTCTTGAAGAATATCAAATCGTGTTGATTTCCAAGCATCAAGTTTCAGAAAAACTAAATTCCTTACAAACTATGATAGCCCCTATGAAGAACTGCGGCGGATTGTCTTACCATGATACATGACAAATCAAAATAAAAGGCATGTAGCTCAGCGTTGGTCACCTGTTGACGACAGCGTTTTCCGTGGAACTTTTAGCATAATGTGAGCATAAATATGCATGAGCTTGATCTTGTTGTGCTATGTGATACTCCGGAGGTCTTCCACAAAAATACATCATCATTGATGATGATGATGCTGAGATGATTATGACCAGAGCGATGGGCAAGACACCAAAACAAAGACCGTTTTTTTTGTTTTTGTTAATTTTTAAAACTACAGCTACGCCTTCGTGTTATGGGCATTATGAATTAACTACAAGTTCCAAAGTTATGTTCAACAAGGGACAACCACTGAGGTCCAAAACGAAAAGATTAATTGGCGAATCGATGAGGTTGACTCGTTTTGAATTAAGAAGATTGGTTACAATTATTGCGTGGTCGTAATTTATTTTTGTGTTACGAGGGTAAAAACGTTGTTGTCGTTTGCTAGATTCTCATCTCATGACTTCTAAGATGAATCTATGTGGAGTTAAATGGTTTTTCTTTTTTAAGTTAAATAAGAAATTACATAGAGAAAGGGTTAGCTTAGCTCTATTTGATTGCAATTGAATGAATTTTTAGCAATTAAAAGAGTTCTCTTATCACGAAAGATTAATTAATGGGAATTTTTGGGTCATAATTGTAAGTGACATTCCTAGAAGATGTGGATTCGTCTTTTTTTCTTAACAGATTTTGATTGAGGGTCATTTTAAAGTGTTACAATTTAATTGAAGGAAAGAAATGTATAAATTAAAAAAATTCAATAAAAGATAAGCAACTTGACATTTTTTTGAAGAAATTCTATTTACATATAAGTTTTTTTAAGGGTTATGAAAAAAAGAAAGAATAAAACTGTCAATTTATTTAGAATTACTAAGATGACATTTCATTTGTATTCTTTTAATTAAGGAAAACTATGATCTTCATTGTGGTTTCAAAAATGTTTTAATTAAACTGATATGACGTAACGAATTATGACCCATTGAAATATGTAGCCCAACAAAATACTTCAACAAAATAGCTAGCTCCTTCCACATTACATATTTAGGCCGTATGTGAATTGCGTTAAATAGTTAACACCGTGTGAAATTTTTGACACTATTGAGGTGAATAAAAAATGTTCAGCTGTAAAAAATGTATTGGGCTCTGGGACCTGGTTAAATTTAAGTTAAATTTTTTTTGCAGATGGTTTTGTTTTGTTTTGTTTTTTTTTTTTTTATTAAAAAGGAGTATCATGGCACACAAAAATTTAAACAATAATCCATACAGCTGAATTTTTTTTATTAACCTCAATAGTGGCAAAAATTTTACACGGTGTTAACTATTTAACGCAATTCACACACGGCCTTATAAAAAAAATGACCTGAAGTTAATTTTGATTTATTGATATAAAATAAGAAAAATAGGCACCAACATTCAAATATCTGACTACATCTCTAATTAATACATGGTAACCCCTTAAAACAATATGTACAAAAATTGGAATGAAATCACTTCTTGAAGGAAAAAATTCACAACTGACCGGGGTACCTACTTGAATGCTACAATATTGAAAAACAAAAAATAATCGATTTTGATAAAACTGACAAAATTTAAAGGCATTATTTTGGAAACCATTTGGCCCACAGAGAAAATATGTAGGTATGTGGGAGCGGGTCATAATTCTGCTTGTCAAAATTCTGTACGACAAAATTCTGTGGGGTCAAAATACTGTAATACCATAATTCTGTACGTCATTATACTGTAAATACAAAATTCTGTACGTCAAAATACTGTATGAACAAAATACTGACATGCAAAATTCTGTTTTGTAAAATTCTGTACGGCAAAATACTGTAACTGTATATCAAAATTCTGTAAAAATGCTGTAAAAAAATATCGTTTTGATAATGTAAAAAAGTGCGCGCGCACTTTTTTACATTATCAAAACGATATTTTTTTACAGCATTTTTACAGAATTTTGATTTACAGAATTTTGATGTACAGAATTTTGAAATACAGTATTTTGACCAACCAGAATTTTGCTATACCTACAGAATTTTGATTTTCAGAATTTTGTTCCTACAGCATTTTGCACATACAGAAATTTGACATACAGTATTTTGGCATACAGTATTTTGAATACAGAATTTTGCAACATACAGAATTTCGACCCCAACCCGTAGGTATGTACTTCAATTAATGGAAATTGTATGAACCTTAAGTCAGTGCAGACCGTCGGTTTTGTTTTTTGATAAAAATGATTATTATTATAAATATAAACCAAAAATCTAAACTACCAAATTTGACACAGAATTGACAACGTTGACAAGGTTACTGGGTCACATAAACTGTACCAAAGTTAGCAGAAGATCGCAAATCAAACTATTGCAAAAAACATTCACGGGTAAAAATTTTGTTGTAGTTTTTAAGACCACCTTTGAAAGTAGGCATGCAAAATAAATTTGTTTATTAGTTTCAAATATTTTTCTATTAAAAAACATTAAAATGTATAATCAAAATAGTTAAAAAAAATTAAGTAAAAACTAATTCCTAGGCACCTAACTTTATATTATTTATCTTTGTAAGAATTGAAATTAAACACACATCTTCTTCTTTAAAATTTTGTATTGAATTGGGTTAATGACAGCAGCAACAATTTTTAAATGAAATAACATTTACTGTACATGGTTTCAGTGTTACCGTTCCCTAAAAAATTACCTTATTTTGTGTAAAAAAAATTTTTTTTTTGTAACAATTAACAAATTCTTTCTAATAAAAAAAATACATAAAAAACAAAATATTAATTTCAATAAATCTTGTATTGGATGAAATGTAATATACCTACATTCAAAGTATTTAATTTAAAATTTTTTGGCGTTGTGTCATATGTAACTAAAATTTTCGTAGAAACCATCCCAACATTTTTAAAAATGAAATTTTTTTTTTTTTTGAGTCTTTGAAAGGTTTTTGAAATTATTTCTTTCTTTATATACCTAAAATAACTATACCTGAAATATCATACACCAATTTGGTAAAAATTTGGATTACAAAATTCAAGTTTTATTAATTTTATTTTATCAACGAAATTTTGTACTCGTATATCTACAAAGATAAAAATTTGAAAAAAAAAAAATCATTTTTGGTAATTTTCTCAATGGCCCTCTTTAATGGGTCCCAATTTAGCCTAATTTTGATTTAAACTAAAAATCAGTAGCAACAAAACATACATCTAAATGCTTAACTTAAAAAAAATGCTTGGAAACAGCTCACGTGTAACTAAGTTAATTTAAGGATCAGCATTTTTGTTGGTTTAGAAGTAAGATGTACCTATGTTTTATCGCACTTATGTATAAATTCGAATCTATTATTCACAAAAGCCAATATTTTTGAGGTTAGAATTCAAACTTTAAAAGAATTATTATTAAAATGACCCAATTTTCTTATAACGAACGTGAACGTTATAAAATATTTAATTGCACTTTGGAAATAACATCCTTTATCTTATCTAATTAGGTCAGACAACATTTTTAATGGATTTCTGAGGAAATGTTTGCAATCAATCTTTATTCTGATCCCTTCCTTTGAATTCTTTTGAATCAATATTGCGGGGATAAATCAGAAAAGATACCACCAACCAGAGGCGGCGGAAGGGGTGTGCGGAGTGTGCCCCCGCACACGGCCCCGCTCTTAGAGGGGCCCCCCGGTCGCAAAATGAAAATGTCTCAGAAATAATAAAATCCGAAAAACCATGTCTCTTCTCTTTATTCAAAACAATCAAATAATTGAAATTGGCTTGTTTCCACTCGATTTCTATAATTCCATCGAGATGAGTCGAAGCATATGTACATTGGCCACTTTTTGCAAAAGTAGGAAAGAAAAAATAAATTAAACAATTTAAGATTATTGTTTGTTTTTTTTTTTCTCAACTGAAGCAGATAATTAGTTTGCCCAGCAACTTGGATTATATAAAATTTTGCTTTTAAAATTCCCAATTAAATTTAAAATATAAAATCTCAGTGATAAAAACTGTTTTTTTTTTTTTCTTTTTTCTATTTTTCAATTTTGTATAGGAATTTAAAATTGTATGAAATAAGTTTTTGTAAAGGTTAAGAATGGGTAAACTTTACTTCCCTTAAAAAAATTCTTTGCTCGCTTACGCTCGCAATTTATATAAAATGATTTTTTACACTTTCTAGAAATTTGGACACTTTGTTACTTAGGACTTAAGAACATTTCTGTTTTCCGCCGCCAATTTAATGATTAAAAAGGACCATTTTCTTCAGTGGAATTTTCGAATTTTCGCTGTTCGAAATTCCGTATTCGAACACATTTTGCGGATTCATCGATGTTTCAAAATACGGACGGATTTACAATCCACCAAACTTTAAAAACCCGTTTTAAATCAAAAATTTTGCTCAAACAAACATGCGAATAATTTATCAGTTATTTCGTAAAAAAAAATTAAATGATTGATAAGTATCTAATAGAGAAAAGCAAACATCAACAAAAATATTTCCAATTTTTTATATATCTTCCTGTATTTAGCAGGGGGAGCCCCTTGGTTTTTTCCGGTCTCTTCTTCTTCAACTCAAAAGCAAAATTGAATCACCAATTAAAAGAAGCAATAAGTCCTCAATATTCCTAAAATTACATTTTGATGTAAATCTTGTCTCTATACAAAAGAAAGAAAAAAAAAACGGTTTTCTAATAGAAATCTATGGAGTTTGGTATTAACAGCATAAGTTCATTTTTTTCGAAAATCTATTTTCGTTTGGTCTTAACTGCATAACTCTAAGTAAACTAGTTCCAAAGATATTCAATGGTCCTAACCACACTTAACTCCTTTTTTCTAAAATTATATTTGATCATAATGGCATAACTCCAACTTGTGCTGTTTTGACCAATCAAAAATGTTTATACTTTTAAATAAGTGTTTGGTCAAAACAGCACAACTAAGTTCCTTCGTTCGAAAAATTAAAATTCTTTAAAAAAAATATAGGACACAACTCGAAATAATCTTATTCTTGAACGAAAAATAGTTTGGTCAAAACAACATATCTTACTAAAAAACGAAAGTTAGAAATGCTCTATAATATTTGATGAAAATTCACCGGAAATAGGCAGTTGCCACGCCCCCTGGCTGAAATTCTCAAATTTCAAATTTTTTAATTTGAATAAACAACCAGCTCTAACATTCTACCAAATTTCAAGGTTCTACGATAATCAGAAGTGCTCTATAATATTTTATGAAAATTGATCTATGAACATTTATCTATCGATATTTTTCTATCGACATTTATCTATCCATATATATCTATTAAAATTTATCTATCCACATTTATCAATCGACATTTATCTATCGACATTTATCTATCTATCCACATTTATCTATCGACATTTATCTATCGACATTTATCTATCGACATTTATCCATCGACATTTATCTATCCACATATATCTATCCACATTTATCTATCCACATTTATCTATCGACATTTATCTATCGACATTTATCTATCGACATTTATCAATCGACATTTATCTATCGACATTTATCAATCGACATTTATCCATCGACATTTATCTATCCCCATATATATCTATCCACATTTATCTATCCACATTAATCTATCGATATTTATCTATCCACATAAATGTGGATCGATAAATGTGGGTTGATAAATGTGGATAGATAAATGTGGATCGATAAATGTGGATAGATAAATGTCGATAGATAAATTTGGATAGATAAATGTGGATCGATAAATGTGGATCGATAAATGTGGATAGATAAATGTGGGTAGATAAATGTTGATAGATAAATGTCGTTAGATAAATGTCGATAGATAAATGTGGATAGATAAATGTGGATAGATAAATGTGGATCGATAAATGTGGATCGATAAATGTGGATTGATAAATGTGGATAAATAAATGTGGATCGATAAATGTGGATAGATAAATGTGGATAGATAAATGTGGATAGATAAATGTCGATAGATAAATGTGGATTGATAAATGTGGATACATAAATGTGGATCGATAAATGTGGATAGATAAATGTGGATAGATAAATGTCGATAGATATATGTGGATCGATAAATGTGGATAGATAAATGTGGATAGATAAATGTCGATAGATAAATGTGGATAAATGAGGATAGATAAATGTGGATCGATAAATGTGGAAAGATAAATGTGGATCGATAAATGTGGATCGATAAATGTGGAAAGATAAATGTCGATAGATAAATGTGGATGGATTAATGTCGATAGATAAATGTCGATAGATAAATGTCGATAGATAAATGAGGATAGATAAATGTGGATCGATAAATGTGGAAAGATAAATGTGGAAAGATAAATGTGGGTAGATAAATGTTGATAGATAAATGTCGTTAGATAAATGTCGATAGATAAATGTCGATAGATAAATGTGGATAGATAAATGTGGATAGATAAATGTGGATCGATAAATGTGGATTGATAAATGTGGATAAATAAATGTGGATCGATAAATGTGGATAGATAAATGTGGATCGATAAATGTGGATAGATAAATGTGGATAGATAAATGTGGATAGATAAATGTCGATAGATAAATGTGGATAAATGAGGATAGATAAATGTGGATCGATAAATGTGGAAAGATAAATGTGGATAATTAAATGTGGATCGATAAATGTGGATCGATAAATGTGGGTTGATAAATGTGGATACATAAATGTCGATAGATAAATGTGGATAGATAAAAGTCGGTAGATAAATGTGGATCGATAAATCTGGATCGATAAATGTGGATTTATCTATCGACATTTATCTATCAGTTATCTGTCCACATATATCTATCCACATTTATCTATCCACATTTATCTATCGACATGTATCTATCGACATTTATCAATCGACATTTATCTATCGACATTTATCTATCCACATTTATCTATCGACATTTATCTATCAACATTTATCAATCGACATTTATCTATCCACATTTATCTATCCACATTTATCTATCCACATTTATCTGTCGACATTTATCTATCCACATTTATCTATCGACATTTATCTATCCACATTTATCTATCCACATTTATCTATCCACATTTATCTATCCACATTTATCTGTCGACATTTAACTATCCACATTTATCTATCCACATTTACAATCGACAGTTATCTGTCCACATATATCTATCCACATTTATCTATCCACATTTATCTATCGACATTTATCTATCGACATTTATCAATCGACATTTATCTATCCACATTTATCGATCCACATTTATCTATCCACATTTATCTATCCACATTTATCTATCCACATTTATCTATCCACATTTATCTGTCGACATTTATCTATCCACATTTATCAATCGACAGTTATCTGTCCACATATATCTATCCACATTTATCTATCGACATTTATGTGTCGACATTTATCTATCGACATTTATCTATCCACATTTATCTATCGACATTTATCCATCGACATTTATCTATCCACATATATCTATCCACATTTATCTATCCACATTTATCTATCGACATTTATCTATCGACATTTATCTATCGACATTTATCTATCCACATTTATCTATCCACATTTATCTATCGATATTTATCTATCCACATAAATGTGGATCGATAAATGTGGATCGATAAATGTGTGTTGATAAATGTGGATAGATAAATTTGGATCGATAAATGTGGATAGATAAATGTCGATAGATAAATTTGGATAGATAAATGTGGATCGATAAATGTGGATCGATAAATGTGGATAGATAAATGTGGGTAGATAAATGTTGATAGATAAATGTCGTTAGATAAATGTCGATAGATAAATGTGGATAGATAAATGTGGATAGCTAAATGTGGATCGATAAATGTGGATCGATAAATGTGGATTGATAAATGTGGATAAATAAATGTGGATCGATAAATGTGGATAGATAAATGTGGATCGATAAATATGGATAGTTAAATGTCGATAGATAAATGTGGATTGATAAATGTGGATACATAAATGTGGATCGATAAATGTGGATAGATAAATGTGGATAGATAAATGTCGATAGATATATGTGGATCGATAAATGTGGATAGATAAATGTCGATAGATAAATGTGGATAAATGAGGATAGATAAATGTGGATCGATAAATGTGGAAAGATAAATGTGGATCGATTAATGTGGATCGATAAATGTGGATAGATAAATGTCGATAGATAAATGTGGATGGATTAATGTCGATAGATAAATGTCGATAGATAAATGTCGATAGATAAATGTCGATAGATAAATGTGGATAGATAAATGTGGATCGATAAATGTGGATATATAAATGTGGGTAGATAAATGTTGATAGATAAATGTCGTTAGATAAATGTCGATAGATAAATGTGGATAGATAAATGTTGATAGATAAATGTGGATCGATAAATGTGGATCGATAAATGTGGATTGATAAATGTGGATAAATAAATGTGGATCGATAAATGTGGATAGATAAATGTGGATAGATAAATGTCGATAGATATATGTGGATCGATAAATGTGGATAGATAAATGTGGATAGATAAATGTCGATAGATAAATGTGGATAAATGAGGATAGATAAATGTGGATCGATAAATGTGGAAAGATAAATGTGGATAGATAAATGTCGATAGATAAATGTGGATTGATAAATGTGGATACATAAATGTGGATCGATAAATGTGGATAGATAAATGTGGATAGATAAATGTCGATAGATATATGTGGATCGATAAATGTGGATAGATAAATGTGGATAGATAAATGTCGATAGATAAATGTGGATGGATTAATGTCGATAGATAAATGTCGATAGATAAATGTCGATAGATAAATGTCGATAGATAAATGTGGATAGATAAATGTGGATCGATAAATGTGGATAGATAAATGTGGGTAGATAAATGTTGATAGATAAATGTCGTTAGATAAATGTCGATAGATAAATGTGGATAGATAAATGTGGATCGATAAATGTGGAAAGATAAATGTGGGTAGATAAATGTTGATAGATAAATGTCGTTAGATAAATGTCGATAGATAAATGTCGATAGATAAATGTGGATAGATAAATGTCGATAGATAAATGTGGATAGATAAATGTGGATAGATAAATGTGGATCGATAAATGTGGATAGATAAATGTATCCACATTTATCTATCCACATTTATCTGTCGACATTTATCTATCCACATTTATCTATCCACATTTAAATAAATGTCGATGGATAAATGTCGATAGATAAATGTGGATAGATAAATGTCGATAGATAAATGTCGACAGATAAATGTCGATAGATAAATGTGGATAGATAAATGTGGATATATATATGTGGACAGATAACTGTCGATTGATAAATGTGGATAGATAAATGTCGATAGATAAATGTGGATTGATAAATGTGGATACATAAATGTGGATCGATAAATGTGGATAGATAAATGTGGATAGATAAATGTCGATAGATATATGTGGATCGATAAATGTGGATAGATAAATGTGGATAGATAAATGTCGATAGATAAATGTGGATAAATGAGGATAGATAAGTGTGGATCGATAAATGTGGATAGATAAATGTGGATCGATAAATGTGGATCGATAAATGTGGGTTGATAAATGTGGATACATAAATGTCGATAGATAAATGTGGATAGATAAAAGTCGGTAGATAAATGTGGATCGATAAATCTGGATCGATAAATGTGGATTTATCTATCGACATTTTTCTATCCACATTTATCGATCCACATTTATCTATCCACATTTATCGATCCACATTTATCGATCCACATTTATCAACCCACATTTATCTATCCACATTTATCGATCCACATTTATCTATCCACATTTATCAATCCACATTTATCTATCCACATTTATCAATATACATTTATCTATCGACATTTATCTAGAGACATTTATCTATCGACATTTATCTATCCACATTATCGATCCACATTTATCTATCCACATTTATCTATCCACATTTATCTGTCGACATTTATCTATCCACATTTATCTATCGACATTTATCCATCGACATTTATTTAAATGTGGATAGATAAATGTGGATAGTTAAATGTCGACAGATAAATGTGGATAGATAAATGTTGATAGATAAATGTGGATAGATAAATGTCGATTGATAAATGTCGATAGATAAATGTCGTTAGATAAATGTCGATAGATAAATGTGGATAGATAAATGTGGATAGCTAAATGTGGATCGATAAATGTGGATCGATAAATGTGGATTGATAAATGTGGATAAATAAATGTGGATCGATAAATGTGGATTGATAAATGTGGATCGATAAATATGGATAGTTAAATGTCGATAGATAAATGTGGATTGATAAATGTGGATACATAAATGTGGATCGATAAATGTGGATAGATAAATGTGGATAGATAAATGTCGATAGATATATGTGGATCGATAAATGTGGATAGATAAATGTGGATAGATAAATGTCGATAGATAAATGTGGATAAATGAGGATAGATAAATGTGGATCGATAAATGTGGAAAGATAAATGTGGATCGATAAATGTGGATCGATAAATGTGGATAGATAAATGTCGATAGATAAATGTGGATGGATTAATGTCGATAGATAAATGTCGTTAGATAAATGTCGATAGATAAATGTGGATAGATAAATGTTGATAGATAAATGTGGATCGATAAATGTGGATAGATAAATGTGGATCGATAAATGTGGATAGATAAATGTGGATAGATAAATGTCGACAGATAAATGTGGATAGATAAATGTGGATAGATAAATGTGGATCGATAATGTGGATAGATAAATGTCGATAGATAAATGTCTCTAGATAAATGTCTCTAGATAAATGTCGATAGATAAATGTGGATTGATAAATGTGGATAGATAAATGTGGATTGATAAATGTGGATAGATAAATGTGGATCGATAAATGTGGATCGATAAATGTGGATCGATAAATGTGGATAGATAAATGTGGGTAGATAAATGTTGATAGATAAATGTCGTTAGATAAATGTCGATAGATAAATGTGGATAGATAAATGTGGATAGCTAAATGTGGATTGATAAATGTGGATCGTTAAATGTGGATAGATAAATGGGGATTGATAAATGTGGATAGATAAATGTGGATTGATAAATGTGGATAGATAAATGTGGATAGATAAATGTGGATCGATAAATGTGGATATATAAATGTGGGTAGATAAATGTTGATAGATAAATGTCGTTAGATAAATGTCGATAGATAAATGTGGATAGATAAATGTTGATAGATAAATGTGGATCGATAAATGTGGATCGATAAATGTGGATTGATAAATGTGGATAAATAAATGTGGATCGATAAATGTGGATAGATAAATGTGGATAGATAAATGTCGATAGATATATGTGGATCGATAAATGTGGATAGATAAATGTGGATAGATAAATGTCGATAGATAAATGTGGATAAATGAGGATAGATAAATGTGGATCGATAAATGTGGAAAGATAAATGTGGATAGATAAATGTCGATAGATAAATGTGGATTGATAAATGTGGATACATAAATGTGGATCGATAAATGTGGATAGATAAATGTGGATAGATAAATGTCGATAGATATATGTGGATCGATAAATGTGGATAGATAAATGTGGATAGATAAATGTCGATAGATAAATGTGGATGGATTAATGTCGATAGATAAATGTCGATAGATAAATGTCGATAGATAAATGTCGATAGATAAATGTGGATAGATAAATGTGGATCGATAAATGTGGATAGATAAATGTGGGTAGATAAATGTTGATAGATAAATGTCGTTAGATAAATGTCGATAGATAAATGTGGATAGATAAATGTGGATCGATAAATGTGGAAAGATAAATGTGGGTAGATAAATGTTGATAGATAAATGTCGTTAGATAAATGTCGATAGATAAATGTCGATAGATAAATGTGGATAGATAAATGTCGATAGATAAATGTGGATAGATAAATGTGGATAGATAAATGTGGATCGATAAATGTGGATAGATAAATGTATCCACATTTATCTATCCACATTTATCTGTCGACATTTATCTATCCACATTTATCTATCCACATTTAAATAAATGTCGATGGATAAATGTCGATAGATAAATGTGGATAGATAAATGTCGATAGATAAATGTCGACAGATAAATGTCGATAGATAAATGTGGATAGATAAATGTGGATATATATATGTGGACAGATAACTGTCGATTGATAAATGTGGATAGATAAATGTCGATAGATAAATGTGGATTGATAAATGTGGATACATAAATGTGGATCGATAAATGTGGATAGATAAATGTGGATAGATAAATGTCGATAGATATATGTGGATCGATAAATGTGGATAGATAAATGTGGATAGATAAATGTCGATAGATAAATGTGGATAAATGAGGATAGATAAGTGTGGATCGATAAATGTGGATAGATAAATGTGGATCGATAAATGTGGATCGATAAATGTGGGTTGATAAATGTGGATACATAAATGTCGATAGATAAATGTGGATAGATAAAAGTCGGTAGATAAATGTGGATCGATAAATCTGGATCGATAAATGTGGATTTATCTATCGACATTTTTCTATCCACATTTATCGATCCACATTTATCTATCCACATTTATCGATCCACATTTATCGATCCACATTTATCAACCCACATTTATCTATCCACATTTATCGATCCACATTTATCTATCCACATTTATCAATCCACATTTATCTATCCACATTTATCAATATACATTTATCTATCGACATTTATCTAGAGACATTTATCTATCGACATTTATCTATCCACATTATCGATCCACATTTATCTATCCACATTTATCTATCCACATTTATCTGTCGACATTTATCTATCCACATTTATCTATCGACATTTATCCATCGACATTTATTTAAATGTGGATAGATAAATGTGGATAGTTAAATGTCGACAGATAAATGTGGATAGATAAATGTTGATAGATAAATGTGGATAGATAAATGTCGATTGATAAATGTCGATAGATAAATGTCGTTAGATAAATGTCGATAGATAAATGTGGATAGATAAATGTGGATAGCTAAATGTGGATCGATAAATGTGGATCGATAAATGTGGATTGATAAATGTGGATAAATAAATGTGGATCGATAAATGTGGATTGATAAATGTGGATCGATAAATATGGATAGTTAAATGTCGATAGATAAATGTGGATTGATAAATGTGGATACATAAATGTGGATCGATAAATGTGGATAGATAAATGTGGATAGATAAATGTCGATAGATATATGTGGATCGATAAATGTGGATAGATAAATGTGGATAGATAAATGTCGATAGATAAATGTGGATAAATGAGGATAGATAAATGTGGATCGATAAATGTGGAAAGATAAATGTGGATCGATAAATGTGGATCGATAAATGTGGATAGATAAATGTCGATAGATAAATGTGGATGGATTAATGTCGATAGATAAATGTCGTTAGATAAATGTCGATAGATAAATGTGGATAGATAAATGTTGATAGATAAATGTGGATCGATAAATATGGATCGATAAATGTGGATTGATAAATGTGGATAAATAAATGTGGATCGATAAATGTGGATAGATAAATGTGGATAGATAAATGTCGATAGATATATGTGGATCGATAAATGTGGATAGATAAATGTGGATAGATAAATGTCGATAGATAAATGTGGATAAATGAGGATAGATAAATGTGGATCGATAAATGTGGAAAGATAAATGTGGATAGATAAATGTCGATAGATAAATGTGGATTGATAAATGTGGATACATAAATGTGGATCGATAAATGTGGATAGATAAATGTGGATAGATAAATGTCGATAGATAAATGTCGATAGATAAATGTCGATAGATAAATGTGGATAGATAAATGTGGATCGATAAATGTGGATAGATAAATGTGGGTAGATAAATGTTGATAGATAAATGTCGTTAGATAAATGTCGATAGATAAATGTGGATAGATAAATGTGGATCGATAAATGTGGAAAGATAAATGTGGGTAGATAAATGTTGATAGATAAATGTCGTTAGATAAATGTCGATAGATAAATGTCGATAGATAAATGTGGATAGATAAATGTGGATAGATAAATGTGGATCGATAAATGTGGATTGATAAATGTGGATAAATAAATGTGGATCGATAAATGTGGATAGATAAATGTGGATCGATAAATGTGGATAGATAAATGTGGATAGATAAATGTGGATAGATAAATGTCGATAGATAAATGTGGATAAATGAGGATAGATAAATGTGGATCGATAAATGTGGAAAGATAAATGTGGATAATTAAATGTGGATCGATAAATGTGGGTTGATAAATGTGGATACATAAATGTCGATAGATAAATGTGGATAGATAAAAGTCGGTAGATAAATGTGGATCGATAAATCTGGATCGATAAATGTGGATTTATCTATCGACATTTATCTATCCACATTTATCGATCCACATTTATCTATCCACATTTATCGATCCACATTTATCGATCCACATTTATCAACCCACATTTATCTATCCACATTTATCGATCCACATTTATCTATCCACATTTATCAATCCACATTTATCTATCCACATTTATCAATCCACATTTATCTATCGACATTTATCTAGAGACATTTATCTATCGACATTTATCTATCCACATTATCGATCCACATTTATCTATCCACATTTATCTATCCACATTTATCTGTCGACATTTATCTATCCACATTTATCTATCCACATTTATCTATCGACATTTATCTATCGACATTTATCAATCGACATTTATTTATCGACATTTATCTATCCACATTTATCTATCAACATTTATCAATCGACATTTATCTATCCACATTTATCTATCGACATTTATCTGTCGACATTTATCTATCCACATATATCTATCCACATTTATCTATCCACATTTATCAATCGACAGTTATCTGTCCACATTTATCTATCCACATTTATCTATCCACATTTATCTGTCGACATTTATCTATCCACATTTATCTGTCCACATTTATCTATCCATATTTATCTATCCACATCTATCTATCCACATTTATCTATCCACATTTATCTATCCACATTTATCTATCCACATTTATCTGTCGACATTTATCTATCCACATTTATCTATCCACATTTATCAATCGACAGTTATCTGTCCACATTTATCTATCCACATTTATCTATCCACATTTATCTGTCGACATTTATCAATCGACATTTATCTATCGACATTTATCTATCCACATTTATCTATCGACATTTATCTATCCACATTTATCTATCCACATTTATCTATCGACAGTTATCTGTCCACATTTATCTATCCACATTTATCTATCCACATTTATCTGTCGACATTTATCTATCCACATTTATCAATCCACATTTATCTATCGACATTTATCTGTCGACATTTATCTATCGACATTTATCTATCGACATTTATATATCCACATTTATCTATCCACATTTATCTATCCACATATATCTATCCACTTTTATCTATCCACATATATCTATCCACATTTATCTATACACACTTATCTATCCACATTTATCTATCGACATTTATCTATCGACATTTATCTTTCCACATATATCTATCCACATTTATCTATCCACATATATCTATCCACATTTATCTATCCACATTTATCTATCCACATTTATCTATCGACATTTATCTATCCACATTTATCTATCGACATTTATCTATCCATATTTATCTATCCACATTTATCGATCCACATTTATCTATCCACATATATCTATCCACATTTATCTATCCACATTTATCTATCGACATTTATCTATCGACATTTATCTATCGACATTTATCTATCGACATTTATCTATCGACATTTATCTATCCACATTTATCTGTCAACATTTATCAATCGACATTTATCTATCCACATTTATCAATACACATTTATCTATCGACATTTATCTGTCGACATTTATCTATCGACATTTATCTATCCACATTTATCTATCGACATTTATCTATCCACATTTATCTATCGACATTTATCAATCCACATTTATCTATCCACATTTATCTATCCACATTTATCTATCCACATATATCTATCCACATATATCTATCCACATTTATCTATCCACATTTATCTATCCACATTTATCTATCGACATTTATCTATCGACATTTATCTATCGACATTTATCTATCGACATTTATCTATCCACATTTATCTATCCACATTTATCTATCCACATTTATCTATCGACATTTATCTGTCGACATTTATCTGTCGACATTTATCAATCGACATTTATCTATCCACATTTATCTATCGACATTTATCTATCCACATTTATCTATCACATTTATCTATCCACATATATCTATCCACATTTATCTATCCACATTTATCTATCCACATTTATCTATCCACATTTATCTATCCACATTTATCTATCGACATTCTACCAAATTTCAAGGTTCTACGATAATCAGAAGTGCTCTATAATATTTTATGAAAATTCAGCGGAAATGGGCGGATGCCACGCCCCCTGAATTGAAAATCTCAAGTTTTTCCTTTGTATACACCACAAGTCCTATCACCGTGTAAAATTTCAAGTTTCTACGATATCGGGAAGTTCTCCATAATTTTGATGATCTGTCAGTGAGCCAATGAATCAGTGAGTCAGTTACGGTTTTTGCGATTTTTAAAGCCTTTATATCTCAGAAACTACTCATCGTTGGAGGCTGAAATTTTGCGAGGTGTTTGGTTTTGACCAGCTCAACAAATGTAGTTGACCAGCTCAACAAATGTAGTTTGAAATTTCTAGCATCTTTGGTGTGGAAGTTAGAGGGGGGTCGAAAATGGCCTGAGTTGTTTCCTGTAAATAAGGGTGTAGTGCCAAAGTTGCTAGAGAACTTGGCTGGGCACTGTACCAATTTAAGAAAAGTACAATTTAATCAAAAAAGCAATCAAGAGTTAGTTTTTATTTTGATGAAGAAAGTTTGATTTTTATTTGAATTGTCAAATTTTAGAAAATTTCGCATTTAATTTTTCTGAAATTTGGAATGTAGATTAAAAATTTCTGCAAAATTTCATATCAATTTTACTTAAAATAGTTTTTTTTCCGAGAAATGTTTATAGCGATTTCTAACGATTTTGATTTTTTTTAAAAACGCGCCCTAATAAAAGAAATCAAATTGCTGAAATTCATTCTAGATGCTGTTTTTTTGTTTGATTTGAAGAACGAATTATTTTTTTTGATATGTACGTTTTAGAATATTTAACAAAAAATCTTATTTATATAAAAAGTTTTAAAAATTAAAGCAATCTGAAACTTAAGAAAAAGTTCGTGAGATCGAGTCGTGCATTTTGTTTTTCATCTACAGCCCTGTTCCATTGGAAGTGGTAGTCTTCTAATAGTAGATGTTTTGGTTAATCTAGTACTATCATATACTGTCTTGGAAATCGATAGTAAACTACTAGTAGTACTTTGCCACCTCCCAAAGGAACAGGGCTTACATTGAAATGAAACGTTTTGTCTTAAGTTTGTTATTAGAATTTTGAACTTGATACTTTTTTTCAAAATAATAGTCCAAATTCATTTTCTCAGGGGCCCCGAAAATTTACTCTAGCACACGCCTCATTTTGGTCTAGCGCCGCCTCTGCCACCAACATTAAATCCAAATTGACACTTATCCAATTTGCCAAAAACATACATGACAATAAATATTAAAACAAAATTAAAACCTGCAAAAATATATTTCGTCGAACAATGAAATTAAAATGGCATAAATATTTTTGTAGCTTCCGATAAGCGAACAAAAAAAAAAAATGAAAAATAAAACAAACCGATAACCAAACAAAGACTGAAATATAAATTACCGAAGAGACAAAAAATCGCGCATCAAAATCATCATTCACGTTTATAAAAAAAAAAAATTAAAAACCCGAATGGATTAAGAATCCATAAATTAAATTAATAATAAAAGATTTATTTGAATTTTATACATTCTGGCGGCTTTTGAGTTATCAAATTGAGTTTTTTTTTTCAAGAGGATGGTATCGTGTTGAGTCGACCTGATTTGCGCGTTTTAATTTAACAGAGTTCTTCCATTAAAAATAAAAATTTTTGAGCTTTTGAAAGAAAGCTTATTTTTAAATTGGTTTGTTAGTTAATTAATTATGTTTTCATTGTATTTTAACCAGCTTATCACTAAATTAATTCTAATGAGAGACTAAACATTTAAATTTAAAATTTGGTTTCTGAAAAAGGTTCCTCAAGTTACGTAATAATTTTACTTCTCTTTTGCTTCTAAATTCTACTATCTTATGTAAATTGTAAATTGTAAATTGTAAATTGTAAATTGTAAATTGTAAATTGTAAATTGTAAATTGTAAATTGTAAATTGTAAATTGTAAATTGTAAATTGTAAATTGTAAATTGTAAATTGTAGGTAAATTGTAAATTGTAAATTGTAAATTGTAAATTGTAAATTGTAAATTGTAAATTGTAAATTGTAAATTGTAAATTGTAAATTGTAAATTGTAAATTGTAAATTGTAAATTGTAAATTGTAAATTGTAAATTGTAAATTGTAAATTGTAAATTGTAAATTGTAAATTGTAAATTGTAAATTGTAAATTGTAAATTGTAAATTGTAAATTGTAAATTGTAAATTGTAAATTGTAAATTGTAAATTGTAAATTGTAAATTGTAAATTGTAAATTGTAAATTGTAAATTGTAAATTGTAAATTGTAAATTGTAAATTGTAAATTGTAAATTGTAAATTGTAAATTGTAAATTGTAAATTGTAAATTGTAAATTGTAAATTGTAAATTGTAAATTGTAAATTGTAAATTGTAAATTGTAAATTGTAAATTGTAAATTGTAAATTGTAAATTGTAAATTGTAAATTGTAAATTGTAAATTGTAAATTGTAAATTGTAAATTGTAAATTGTAAATTGTAAATTGTAAATTGTAAATTGTAAATTGTAAATTGTAAATTGTAAATTGTAAATTGTAAATTGTAAATTGTAAATTGTAAATTGTAAATTGTAAATTGTAAATTGTAAATTGTAAATTGTAAATTGTAAATTGTAAATTGTAAATTGTAAATTGTAAATTGTAAATTGTAAATTGTAAATTGTAAATTGTAAATTGTAAATTGTAAATTGTAAATTGTAAATTGTAAATTGTAAATTGTAAATTGTAAATTGTAAATTGTAAATTGTAAATTGTAAATTGTAAATTGTAAATTGTAAATTGTAAATTGTAAATTGTAAATTGTAAATTGTAAATTGTAAATTGTAAATTGTAAATTGTAAATTGTAAATTGTAAATTGTAAATTGTAAATTGTAAATTGTAAATTGTAAATTGTAAATTGTAAATTGTAAATTGTAAATTGTAAATTGTAAATTGTAAATTGTAAATTGTAAATTGTAAATTGTAAATTGTAAATTGTAAATTGTAAATTGTAAATTGTAAATTGTAAATTGTAAATTGTAAATTGTAAATTGTAAATTGTAAATTGTAAATTGTAAATTGTAAATTGTAAATTGTAAATTGTAAATTGTAAATTGTAAATTGTAAATTGTAAATTGTAAATTGTAAATTGTAAATTGTAAATTTTAAATTTTAAATTTTAAATTTTAAATTGTAAATTGTAAATTGTAAATTGTAAATTGTAAATTGTAAATTGTAAATTGTAAATTGTAAATTGTAAATTGTAAATTGTAAATTGTAAATTGTAAATTGTAAATTGTAAATTGTAAATTGTAAATTGTAAATTGTAAATTGTAATTGTAAATTGTAAATTGTAAATTGTAAATTGTAAATTGTAAATTGTAAATTGTAAATTGTAAATTGTAAATTTTAAATTGTAAATTGTAAATTGTAAATTGTAAATTGTAAATTGTAAATTGTAAATTGTAAATTGTAAATTGTAAATTGTAAATTGTAAATTGTAAATTGTAAATTGTAAATTGTAAATTGTAAATTGTAAATTGTAAATTGTAAATTGTAAATTGTAAATTGTAAATTGTAAATTGTAAATTGTAAATTGTAAATTGTAAATTGTAAATTGTAAATTGTAAATTGTAAATTGTAAATTGTAAATTGTAAATTGTAAATTGTAAATTGTAAATTGTAAATTGTAAATTGTAAATTGTAAATTGTAAATTGTAAATTGTAAATTGTAAATTGTAAATTGTAAATTGTAAATTGTAAATTGTAAATTGTAAATTGTAAATTGTAAATTGTAAATTGTAAATTGTAAATTGTAAATTGTAAATTGTAAATTGTAAATTGTAAATTGTAAATTGTAAATTGTAAATTGTAAATTGTAAATTGTAAATTGTAAATTGTAAATTGTAAATTGTAAATCCACTAATATATGAGTGCCCACTTTTATTCTTGATAAAATATATAAAATGAATTTTGATAGGATCATTTTTTGATTGAATAAACTTAAGTTTAGGTGATCTGAACCAAGTAATAAAATACTAAGTGCCCTAAGGCTACTTATACAGGTTCATAATTCCTTAAAAGATTCAGAAAACTTTTCGTTAAGGAACCATAAAATAATACAGCTTCAAAAGATCAAAAAGCACATCATAGTTAAATAAATACTTTAAAGTCTTTCCAAGAAACCCTCCCTCAATGATGATGGCGCCTATAAAAATACTTTCTTTATAAAACTGACATAATTCCTTGAATTTTAGTACGGTTTCTAAACATTCTTTAAAAATTCACCTCATCTAAGCGGAAACCTCTCGCACCCAACACAAAAACCCAAAAGAGTAAAAAAAAAAAAAACCGAATCCACTCAAGATATCCCACAAATAGCACGTTCCTAACCAAAAAGTACTCAGCGAAAGTGCTTACGCCACAGATAGTGCTACACGTATAATACAAAGTGAGCAGTTGTAGCCTCGGCTAGCCATAGTGTGTGAATATTTCATAAGTTTCAGTCCCAAAAAATAAAAGCACCACACTTGTTATTCTGGGAAATTCAGGAACGTTTTTTATTCACTTTTTTTTTGCATCCTGTAGAGTTTTTCACCCTTATTTTTTAATGGACTTTCATTGCATTTGTGGTCTACCTTTTTACTGATGACGGTGCATATGTGAGTAAGGCTCTATATGTTGTAGAGAACTTTGAAGGAATTGAAATATCTTGTTTTATAGGGAAACGTTTGGTTTTTTATTTCGTTGATTCTTTTCTAGAATTGCATTTGATTTTTGCAACTTGAAGGATATTCATGCACGGACAATCTCAATTTGTACAGGATTTTTCTATATATCTACTACCTTTTTCCCTATGAATTCTATGTATTTATTCTTTTTTTTTTAACCTTCTTAAGTTTGTGTAAGAAGATTTGATTTTTATGTGTTTTTGAAGGGAAAACATCAGGGACGTGCGATGCATGCAATAGTTGCACGAGATGAATATTAAATGCAAAAGAAGAAACAACAAACAAAACTTACAATGTTTGCATTATCGCACAATGAAATCTGTATAAGGTTTTTTTGGTTTTGTTCTGTTTTTTTTTTTTTTTTTTTGTTTTCGTCTCTTTTTTGAATGTGGTACACAAGAAAAGGTAATTTGATCATGAATAACACAATTTCCATGACCCACGGAGCCGTTACTTTAATCGTTGTTTAACTTGGTGGTAGCTACCATTTCTATAATTTCCATGGGAGTTTCATCTTCCATTTTGATAATCATCTTGCCAAGATGCTAATGTTTTTTTTTTTTGTTTTGCTGTGCAATATGATGATAACACGATATTGTCAGTCAAAAAATAAATAGGTACTATCTTAAAAACATTGTCAACATTAAAATCAGTTCACAGAGCTTTTAAAGGTTTATGCAAATGCAAAGGCGAGTCGTATTTGGTGGTACACAAAAACATAAAATATATGAATGGGTCGCATATTCTTACTCTTAAAGAAGATTCCAATGTGAAATTTTTTTTAAATCCATATTTAAATTAAATTGTATCCAAAAATAGTGACTATAGAGTCCATGCAGATTGCTATCTTATCTCGCAGTAGTTTTGGTCTGGAGGGATAACGGTTAGATTTGGTTTCATGTCCAGCCCATAAGTTTTTGGTATGATTTGGATTGTATACCACTATATTATGTTTTATGTCACGCCAGACTTACCTAAACATTGTTTTTTCGAATTTTTTGACGGTCGACAACTCCAACCTTCTCTTGAGTATTTTTAACACAAGGCACAATATTTTGCCTCTTTCAAGACAAGACGAAGGATTGATTCATTGCTCGTCATAAAAATAAACTATTTAGTAAAAACATCTGAAATACTGTTTTTTTTGTTTTAATAGTTTTTTCTTAATTTTTTAACAATATAGGTACATATCATTTTCTTTAATTTTTAAACAGATCCATATTGCCGATTGGTGTCCAAAATTTGTAATTTTTTTGTAAGCCAGTGTTTTACTTCTAATTCGTTGATTGGAATGGTTTCTACTAGATTTTAAAGACATTTCTTTTGTCAAATTGAAGGAGATATTTTTCAATTTTCAGGATTTTTGCCTCTTTCTTTGGAAGATTCGAGTGGAAGGAAAAAAGTCTTTTTTAAAGTTTTGTGCATTGGTACAGCGAACAGGAAGTGCACTTTTTAAACTTCAAATTGAAATAGAAAATGACTAGGGTAAAGTCGGGTGATATGGCACCATGGGTGATATGGCGCCCTTTCAATATCTCCTACTTAATGACTTCTTTTCAAAGCAAAAAGAGCAAAATAGAATTCAGTCTGACGTAAGCTTTCAGTGGATGCATGCGGACCGGCAGTAACCATTGCCACTTAAATTTAAAAAATGGACAAACAAAAAAGTGAGTTCAATTTGAGCGAAAAGTTTTTTTGTGTAAAATTGTTGTACGTGTGGTTCCAAAAGTATTTGACGCCGAGGGTTCATTTTAACACAAAAAGAACGGTAACGGTTGTATTTTTATGTTTCCTCATTGCAATAACTAAGCAAACGTGATTATTCGTGTCATTTGAAGAAAACAGAAGTGTAGTCAAATGGGGGATATGGCACCCAAAAACCTCGGGATATATGGCACCGGTGCCATTTCCCCCGCATCTACTTTTCAACCTATTTATTTTTGAACTGACAATATTATTTACAAAAAACTTCAGCAATCCAGGCCAAGTGGGCTAAAACCCAGCTCACAGCAGGCGTTGGAGCTGCTGAATTACAAAAAAAGCAGGACCTAAGTATTTGCGATTCCCTTCACACTTCACAACATTAAAAGGCTTCTTTAATGACCAGAACCTATAAGTTTGCCAAATAGCTTTCAGATTGGCTGAAAAGTGCGGAATAAGGCAGTAATCATAATGTCACTTTTGGTCTCATGATTCGAGTACGTCTTTCGACAACATATGCAACAAGTGTCACAAAAAAATATCAAGAAGACATAGGGTGCCATATCACCCTCGATTAGGTGCCATATCACCCTCCATTTTTTCAATCATGTTTTTTTTAATGTTTTTTATTTTTGCAAAAAATAACAAGAAATTATCTTTCAATTAAACTTATGTAACTATTTTGTATTTAAGAAATAGTTTTAAAATAAATCTGCTTTTGTTTGAAATAGAAATCTTCTTTATTTCTCAAGTAATAACGAAAAACGAAAATGGGTGCCATATCCCCCGACTTTACCCTAAGAGGTGCTACAAAATTATTTTGCAAAGCTACAATTTCTAAAAAAAAAATTAAAAAATTCAACTTTTTTGAAAATTTTGACCGTTACATAGGTATATAAAATTGAGTCTTATTTCAGCGGAATATTGAATAACAAAAAAATTAAACGAGCTACAAAATCGATATTTTTCGATTTCGTCTTAGTCTAGGTTACTTCAAATTTGTGCAAAAAAAATTTTGAATTTCGCATTTTTTTTGGATTTTGAAAGATTACTTTTGAGCTATCTTTTTAAAACAAAATCTTGAATATTTCAAAAACGGTTTGAGCTACAAAATTGGGGTTTGTATCAAAAATAATCTATTCAAAAGCTGCAATTAACGGAAAATGAAAAAACTTAAAAATGTGATTTTTTAAAAAGTCTCCACTGGCCTCATCAAACCGGAAGTGCACTTCTGAAACTTTAAGTTAAAATAAAAAATGACTGGGTTGAGCTACAAAATTAATTTTTGGGAAATAAATTAGCATTTAATTAGCTACAATTTTGGGCATCATAAAAAAAAATTAATTTTCTTACTTTCGTCCGCTAACTTCAGTCTTATTTTAGCGGAATTTTGAATAACAAAAAAACTGATCAAGCTATAAAAACGAAGTTTAAGTAATTGAAAAGCATTTAATTAAATTTGGAAGTCAACTTAACTCATTAATTTTAATCATTTCAGATTTTTTCCGTTAACTTCAGACTTATTTTAGCGGAAAACTATGCGAGCTTCAAATTTTTGGTTTGCGCAACAAATTAGCTATAATTAATGAGATAAATTTTTTATGATTCCGCCATAAAGTGTCCGCCAAAGTAAGGGACGTATATCGGAAACTACATCATGAGAAAGTTTTCAATTATCAAACTAACTCCAAAATTTTAGTATAAAAATGTTGAAAAGAAATGACAATTTTCTTAGTAGTTTAGGTAAAATGGGTTCATCAACAAGCATTACCTGCTATTCTAGTTCAATTCCTTCATCGTCACTTTAAAATCAATGCAAGTCATTACGTGTGGTAAAGTTATTTCTTTAGTCAATTGCCATAACTTTACTGACCCATTGACCAGGCTTTAAAAATTAGTTTCCTCATTGAGATTTTTTTAAATATAGAAACCTTCGTTTATGCGTTTGTTAACACACTGAATTTAGTTGAAAAAAAAAATAAAAAAAAAAGTTCGCTGCTCAGCTCCTTTGTTTAAAGGAATCCAATTATGCAAAATACAAATACCTAATTGTGATAAAATATAATTTAACACACAAAATGATAAGAGTCGTTTGAGATTAATTTTAAACGAAAGAGATAGAGTAGAGTAGCCTTTTCCATCTGTGCTCTCGATAGAAAATGAGTTTCAACGAATAAACTGCAGGAAATCAAAAGAGTTGAAATAATCGACGGCCACCATTTTATTGCCCAAAGTGCTAATAAATTTATGTGTTTTGTTTGATAGAACTAGTGTTAAAGAGTCGATTATGCAGTGGAAGTTCTATATTCTAAAAACCTCTAAACCAATAAACAACTAAATCCGTGATTAGTCAGAAATCCCACCACTCTCAGACACAATTTTTTATGTTTGGCTAAAAAAAAAAAAAATGGGTAGGTGTTCAAATAACCGTCTTGGTAGGTGAATCGGAACTAAATAATTGCCAACATCAGAAAAAAAATGTTTGTACTTCATTTTGAAGTAAAGATTATTAGGTTGATACCCGTATGTTATATTGAAGGGTCGTAGCAGAAATGATTAAGAGAGACAACCTTATAAAAGATTCCCTGGCAGAGTTTCTGATTTTTTTCTTTCTTTTCTATTTTGCTTTAGTTTCTTTTGATTCACATCAAACTTCAACTAAGAAAACTTAAAAAGTCTTTTATTTAAAAAAAAATTACTTCGTTTTTTTTTACATAAAACAAAAAAATAACACTCGAACGTTTTTACACGAAACCAATACGTGTCCTATTAGACAAAGTCAATATAGTAACAGTCAATAAATTCACTTAGCCCAAACAATTATTTTGTATCTTTTGGAGTATAGAGATATACACTGGAAGAAAGAAAAGGTCTTGACCCTAGAAATTGATCTACCTACCTACTGTGAGCCAGGAACTTCCTCGAAAAAGGACCCCACTCTACGAGTTTAGATATAGGTTTGGTATATATTATAGGCCCCTTGTTGTGGCACTGCACAATAACAATGCAAACTTTATAATACCAAATATGATGGTACGACTTTAATAAGACTTAACTGCCATAGTGGGTCCGAAAAAAATAGAAATAGATATCCATTTCGTATCTATCGGATATACCAATCGATTGGAAAAATCAGCAACATGCTGCGGCTTTTCATCGCTAATACTGAAGCTTGTGGTAGTAGTGGCTGAAGTCGAGTATATAAAAGGTATTAAGGTGGAGGTATGGTTGTGGTGACGCGGGTGGTTTTTGTCCAATTCGCGAATTGGTAGGAAATTCTCCTAATTTCGTGTCATTAGTGTGTGATAACTGAGACCATTTACAATTTGCCATCATCACGACACGACACAAAATTGACTGCGCGCACAGGCTCATTGCGGGTTCCAGTATAACTTTTGGTAGAGTATCGTCTTGCAAGCTATATCCAAACTCTATAAGCCTGCAGCCTGTGTGACTCTGTGTTCCATGATTATTAGTCGCTAGCAGATATGTTTGAGGCCAGAGGTCATATGGATTTTGAGTTAAAGGAGTAGTTGGAGTTTGTTTGGATATAGAAAAAGGGAATGAATCGTCAACCCTATGGAGAGCGCGCTGATGGAATCGTGGTGGAAAGTCTTTTTTTTTTCTTCGATATCGATGTCTTGAGTCTTTTAAAGGTTCAAGTATATTGCGCGATGTGATCAGAGAGCCACAAGATGAATTGGAAAAGATATAAATGCCAAAGGACTGAAACTACAACAACAAAATAAAATAAATATAAAAAAGAAGATGATCTTTTTTGAAATGTGATTTTTTTTGCAACAATGTTGTTTTTTGTGGAATCTCTGCTTGAGAATTTAATCACATAATTAAATCGATGGATTTGTCTGGTATAGACCTTAAGAGGTTAGGTGTTTGAGGGAATAAATTTAAAAAGAGACACATTGATGACATTCGTATGAAAATGATTAATACAGGGTGGTATGGACGTAAGGTAAAGAAAATAACTATATTAAGTCTTTTTTGCAAGGATAAAAGAGTTATAAAACAGAACTTCATTGATAAAAAATCTCTACAAACACATGGAATTTGGTAAAATTCATAAGAAAACTTGAGAGCAAAATTATTGATAAAAATGGGCACTCTAGGGTCCAATTAGTTTTGAAGAACTCCACAAGTCATGTGAAATCGCTAAAGTCTACACGAAAACTTTGAGCATGACTCGACTGAAGACCAATCATTTCATCCAATTCTGTATTTTCCAGTGCTTGGGACAGACGGACCTATGCTTATAAATGACCATCGAAATTATAGAAGATGCCTTGTTTTGAAAGCAAAGCAAGAAGAGAGAAACACCTCCTGACAGTGGCGTACGTTGATTCGCCGGGGCCCCGGGGTAAGACTAAATTTTGGGGCCCCTTTGATATTTTAGATACAAAAAAAAAGAACGTATACACCATACGTTTTTTTTTTTTTGTATGGCTTATTTATTTTTAGGTTTATTTTAATGTTTTAATATGTTCCTAATGCACTTTGTTATACTTACTTAAAATGTCTATCATAAAAGTAGTAAACACTTGTACTAGGGGCCCCCAAAATTAAATATTTAGAGACCTCTAAAATAAATTTTTTTTTAGCTTAGAATTGATAGTTCTTGGGGTCTCTGTTCTGAAGTAATAAATACATATTTGATTTTCCATCATCAGACATAATTTTTTTTATTTTGGGGCCCTGAAAAATTATTTTTAGAGCCTCAAAATTAATTGCTAAGAGGCCCCTAAAATATAATATAATTTTTTTGGAGCCAAGAATTAATAAGTATTGGGGCCTCTGTTCTGAAGTAATATTCGGAATGATACCAATAACGTAATGTTTTTATTTTGGGCCCTGATGTATTTATGTTGGGGTCCCTGAATTGATATTTAATTTTCCATTTGATTGTTTTGAACCACTTTTGAGGATCCTCAAATAATATTTTTTTTTTTTGCTTTTTTGGGGCCCCTAATGTATTATTTGTGGCGGCAAAGATTTTTCAAGTAATATTTTTTGGGGCCCTAAGATAAAATTTTTCTTTTAAAAAAAACAGTTTATTTTTTTTTGGGGCCCCTGGGCTAACCTTTTTTTTAAATAAATATATATTGTGTGGGTACCAATGCATTATACATTACACTGACACTGAATGACATAATTTGTCTCCCTGGTTACTTAGTAACTCAATTTATGCTAACAGTTTCCTTCTCTGCATTGTCTCCAGTCTGACAAAGAAAAAGTCTTTGCAAGAAGCCGACCAACCGTCGGATTTATTGCATTTGTATGGTTAACTCGTTATAAAATACTATACTTAACTTACATTTAACTTTTCCTTAAATAATGAAATGCACGACTCGGTCGTACGTACTTACTCTTGTAGTCCAAAGTATCGTTATCTAAAATATCTATTTTAAAGTTAAGATTTTGTTAAGTGTCGAGAAAAAAAAATTAATGTTAAAAAATTTAATTATTTTTTTTTTTTTAACTTTAAAAAATTTTTTTTTTACATTTGAAACTTCAAAATGCTGTCTGTAATTTTTTATTGATGAAATATATGAACTTAATAAATATGTCATTTTTTTGAAAAACGGCAACGCTATATTTCCGTTTTCCAAATTTGTTGACAGAAACTAAAAACGTGGTTTTGTTAGAATCAATACGAGTATTACATAAAATAAATTTAATCGAAATCGTTAGAGCCGTTTTCGAGAAAATTGCAATACCTTGAAAACGTTATAGGTATGGGAGATATGCATTAAAAAAGAGATATTAAAAAAATTTAAAAAAAAAACGGGTCTAGGAAATTACGTAAAAATCATCTGTACCGAGTTTCAAGCAAATCCATCCATCCGTTTAGGCCCTATCTCGATGTACAGATGGACGCACAGACGCACAGACCGACAGACGGCATGACTAAAATCATTTTTTTATCTTCCCATCATCGCAATGTTGGTTTTGATTAAAACCTCGAATTTTTTTTCTACACGAAACCAATACTTGTTGAAAAAATTATTATTATTATTAGTATATGAAATGGAAAAAAATATTGCCCACAAACAATTTGGGGAAAGGCGTTGGATGGACGAAAAAGTGGGGTTGGGTGTCAAAAATCGTGTTTTTTTTTACAATTTCTGTTTAATACAAAAGGTGTAGATTTAGTTCTTGATTTTTAAAAAGTTTGGGATTTTTATTTTAATTTTTATTTTGTTTAATTTTTTTTTTTTTAAGTTCAAATTTTTATATCTCAAAGTTTTTAAACGTTAGAGCAATTATTTTGGGACCAGATTCGAATTAACTTGGTTTATATATTGCAAAATCGTGCTGGCCAATTTTACTGTCATATGCAGAAAAATCATCTTTTTTTTTCATTTTTCCCAATATTTTCAGAAATAAAAGTATAGTTTTTTACATAGTTTTAAATTAAATATTTTAATCTTTCAAAAATCAAAAATTCTTTCGGAAAATGTTTTGATTGAAAAATTATGCTTTCTTCCAAAATAAATTCACCAAAAATTAATATTTTTCTAAAAAAAAATCATTAAAAATAGGTAAGAAAAAAAAGTAAGTTTAAATCGAGTTTTGTTGAAATCCAACAATTTTTGTGAAAGATAAACATTTTTCTTTACTATTTTTGAGAGGTTTGTATGTGTATAAAAAAATCTATTTGAATGAAGGTGGTATTTATTTTTACTATCTATATAACTTTTCAATTTTTTTTTACATCCATCCCAATTTTTCGCCCATCTACCCCCTTTACTCTAATTTATAGTCAATTTATTTTTCCTCCTATGCTGCTAATATTTTTTTTTTTTAATTATTGGCACTGGTCTAAATTGTACCAGATGCATTCATGATATCGAAAAGGTATACGGTGCATGGAAACAAAGAACTAATTCAATAGTTTTACCAACTTCAATTTATTAGAAAAAGGAAGCTTTCAAGAAAAAACAAGGACCATAACAGCTGGAGTTGTAGAATATAGAAGGATCAAAACTATGATGATTCCACTTCAACATCTTCACCTTATTCACATCGAACCAATCTTGCTCTGACAAAGTAGAAAGCCGATAATTCTCTAACATACCCAAAGTCACAACTAACAATTTTTCTTCTATAAAGCCTAACAGCTGGTTCTGAAGCTTATGTATAGATTTATAGAAGCAATGTTGTAAGTTGGGAACTATATCAAATCCAATCTCCCTTCAGTAATCAATGTCGAATTCATTGAGAATTAAGATAATTGTTTAATGCTTACCTTGGGAGCAAGTTCCAAACCGGAAGAAGAAATAATATTAAGAGATCATCTTTAAACAAACAATACCCTGTAATATGGGGGCATTTGTCTCAGTAAACTTCTTTGATGTTCCGCTAAATCTACTATTGTGAAAGAGGAAGTTTTGGTCTTTTATCGAAAAAAAAGTATCCCCTTTAACGAAAAGATCATGAACTGTATAAAGGACAATAAAACTATATAATTTATAAGCAGCTTATCTATGTGCCATCAATTCAATCTCCAATTCATTAAAATGTCGTAATGTTTTTATGACCAAATCAATTAAATAAGACAATTAAATAGTTTAATTCATCCGGGTTTTCAGTTCTAAAGTCTTAATTAATTTTTGTTTTGTAAGAAACAAATACATAAGTGTAAATCACCTACCAAGCCCTCTAAATGACTTGTCAATTTCTTTTGGAAAATATCAAATTAGACAGCAAATTGATCAAACACATATCGAATTTCAGTCGAAGGGAAAAACTTAAACCTAACAGAAATATATCTATGAAGAAGAAGATATTATATGACTTAACCCCCGCTATGATCTACGATGAGAATCGAACATGAAACATGGTTTTGATTATTAAAAAATTCATCGATATTTCCCAAAACTCACCACAGCCAAAACAAACAAAATATTGGGCGCCATCGTGTGTCCGATTGTTGGGAGAGAGCATCTCTTGGTGGTGGTGTTAAATAAAATTCAATTCAATTCGACTTGACAGATTCTATAAGATCGGAAGTCTTACGAGCGTCTGCTTCTGGGACTTGAGGAGGCGCCTACAAACAATCATTTAAATAAATTTCTCATCAAGCGTGCTTATACTTTGGGGTCATCGAAGAGTTTAAGAGGTGTCATTCTGAAAACCAAAGGAACTTTGACTTTTTTGTATCGATGCTCGAAATGTTATAAAATTAAATTAAACAAAAAAAAAAAAAAACAATTCTATAATAAAATTGATTTTGAAATAAAAGTGAAAATTCTCATCGAGAGGGTATCCGATAGAAAGACAAATAAACCTAAACCCGCCCCAGGTAGTGGGATAGATATAAAGGTGATTATGATAGTTGTTGCCTTTTTTGGGGAAAACAAGACATCACAATAAATCCCATTTATGCACCCCATCGAGAGGCGATAGCAGCTACACCAATTGTTTGTTTTTTCTTCTTTGATTAGTTTTATGGTTTTTTTTTTTTTGTTTTGGTTATTTTTTGTCCCGCTGAGGGATGTATCTCTCTTGATTGAGATGATGTGTGATGCAGTTTTTTGTGGAGCGAGATTAGGTGTGGTGTTGTTTTTTTGTGTTGTAGGTGTTCGATATGATATGAATCCGGTTTCGGTATTTTTTAAGAAAATGCTAGAGTTTGTATCTCTTTTCTTTGATTTATGATACAAATTTTATTTTATAGTTGAAAAAAAAAATTAGTTTATTGTTGGACAGTGCATATGATTATTCAATTCAGTAGATAACCACATTTCCTGTAAGCAATCGAGATTTTTAGTGATTCAGATCTAGGTCGTGTACGAGCTGTACCAAGATGTGAATGTTACCGACAAAGCTATAACGCATAAGGCAAGTGTATTTTTAATTGCACGTGTATTTATATACACTTTTATATTTGTATATAAACGCGGGGTGAAAATTGGGGTTTTTAAGGATATCTGGGAAAAATAGGGTAGAGGGAGGAGGTTTCGACACCTTAACAGTTAATGAATTTTAGTTATTTAATAAAATGATGTATATATATCTTTTTGTTTTTATTTTAACTTTATATCTTTTTAACTTACTTTTGAAGGAAATTCTAAAAGTTACAACTTGTTTTTGATAAATTATAACACAAAAAACAAAAAGAGGGAAATTGTCAAATACTCCTCCTTCAAGGGAGCCTTCGTCAACCTCCGGCATAGGTTGGGATTTTAGATTAAAATAGAGAAATTTTAATCCAAAAACAAAAGAAAAGCTCAATAATGCAGAAATATATTCTTATTGAATGTAATAAAATTTACTAACTATAATAATACATGATTAAAAGATTATATTTTGTTGTTGTTGTTGTTTTTTTTTTATTCAAGACAAAATTGATGTGCTTTTAATTTCGTACTTTTTTTTAGCACTTGAAGGAGTTTCTGTAATACCTGAATCAGTTTTCCGACACTAAATAAACTAAAAGTTAATTTTTGATGTCGAACACTCCCTTATGCCTCCCGCTTCTACCCCACCTCTAGAATTGAATAATGTTATATGCGAAAGTATAAGATAATTAAAAAATCTATTGGAGCTTTCCATTGTAACGTATATGAAATTTTTGCATGTTTTTTAGTGTTTGAAATAGATTTTAAGTGCCGTAACAGTTTTTAGACCGATTTGAACACTTAGAAATAATTTTATATAATCCCTTCTATGTAATGAAGCGTCCACAAGTCGCAATTTAACAAATATAGTTACCATAAATTAAATACATGTGTTGCGTTACGTATGCGTCATTAAGTCCACCACGTTTAAGCGTTTAAATTACTTAAAACTTGATGAAAAGTTTGGCTATCTGAATATCGATTTAGGAGTTAAGTTCGCAAACACTTGTTAACTCTTGATAAAGAGTTTTCTGCCTCTAAAGAAGTTTTTCATTGCAATAAATCAAATCTATATCTCTTTTTCCTAATTATAAGAAGTTACCATTTTTCAGGGAATGCTCCTATTTTGCATAGTGATGATAATAATTAGGTATTTTTACCGACTTCCATGGATCAAAACTGTGTTTTATGGATAACTGAACGAAATTGAAATGGACCCACACTGCAGGCACGAGTTCTAATACAAAAAGAATTATCAAAATTGGTTCACTCAGTCCAAAGTTATGAGGTAACAAATATTAAAAAAAAAAATAATTACAGACGAATTCGGTAAAAACAAAAACTAATTTTTTGTTTTTTTTTCTAATTTTAATAATTAGTGAAAAAAAATTGTGAAAATGTACGTTTTAATGTGTTAAAGTAAGTTTGATTTTTTTTAAACAAAGTATATATTGTAGGTACATATTATAACTACTAATTTTTTTGATTTATTTTTTTAAAAAAATTACCTAATTTACAATTATTAAAAAGTAGATCAAGAAATTTCTTAGTTTTGAAAATTTCAAAGAAAAATGTTTGTGGTTGGAACTACAAAGAAATAAATGCAAACAATAATTGTTAGGTATATTTAAAATCTTAATCAATGCATATTTTTAATGCCATTAAAAAATTATTAGTTTTATTTTTACCACTATGGATGAATTAAATGTTTTTGTTACCGCCATTCTTAGGCCGTGTGTGAATTGCGTTAAATAGTTAACGCCGTGTAAAAATTTTTACGTTATTGAGGTGATTAAAACAATTTCAGCTGTATGGTTTATTGTTTTATATTTTTCTCTGCCTCTTTTCTGCCATGGTACTCCTTTTTAATAAACAAAAAACAAAACCATCTGCAAAAAAAATTTAACCTAAATTTAACCAGGTCCCACACCCCATTACATTTTTAACAGGTAAAAATTTTTTATTCACCTCAATAGTGTCAAAAATTTTACACGGGGTTAACTGTTTAATGCAATTCACACACGGCCTTAGAATGCAAATAAAAAGTATGAATATTTTTTTTAATCTTTCACATGACAACATTACAATTTTCACCTAAATATTCTTTTTAGCAGATTTATGCACAAAAATGGTTTTTTTTGGAATGTATTTTTGTTTTGCCGAATATCTAAGATGTAAAGTAAAGTAGAATGTGTTCCTACAAATATTTGCTATCGTATATTTAAATTTAATTTGTATTAAAATATTTTAATACAAGTGAACGTAAATTCAATTATCTACCTCAAACGCTAATAATCTTTTTTTTTTTGAAAACCCTACCTCAAATGCTATTTCTATGGTTCTGGATTATAAATAAGATTACCTACAAATAATAAGAACTAAGAAACTCAGCATTCTAGATGTTGATAATATGTACTTCATTTTACTAACTTATATTCTTATTAGGATAATATTATTGTTGTTTATTATTCTTCAAACGGTTATAAGATCCAATTAGGTTGGTAGATAGTAATTGAATTCAACCAAATAATCATTAGTCCAACCAAACAACTCCATGAAGTACCAATAAGTATGCAATGATTTTCTATTACCCCTTAGAGCATACAACGACAAAAAAAAAATGCAACATTTTTCCATACACATAATGGTTACGTTTTTATGAATCAACAACTGACCGTCTTCTCTGGAATTTAAATTTTAATTAGAAATTCACATTGCAACTAGTTTAATGGTATAAAAGTCCAATAGCTTCTGACCATCGCTGCCCGTCGTCGTTGGCCACATCTGCACCGTTGCATCTTTCTCTTCATACAAACCTACTATATAGAAAACCCAGAGAAAATATAAATTTTTTTTTAAAGAACATTAAAGTGCTTTGGCTTCCGGCTGAGGTAAGCCAGGTTAATGGACACACCACACAGTTGCACCAAAGCAACAGTTTCAGTTACGAGCATAAAATAATAAAAACAGAAAATTGGTCGAAGCTCTTTCCTTTTGCCATTTCAACGTTTGGTAAGGGTGTTGGATGTTTGGTATCACAGGGATAACTCGAGCCAACTGTAACTGACCGTGGCTAGAGCTGAAAAGATGTCCTTTCATTCCTTCTACCACCATCAGCAACCAACAGTTTTGATTCCCTCCCACCCACAAGAGCAGCCCCAAGTAGATATAAAATAAATCTCAATTTCACGCTTCAAATAATTCACTAATTAGAGAAAGGACATACAAATGAAATAAAAGTAAAACAAAAAAATTCGCATAAAAATAAATACCGTCATCATCATGGCGGAGAGGGAGTTGGTTCGTATAAAAATTATTCATTGGAATGGTTAATGGGTAGTCTGGGTCTGGGTTCGGTTGCTACTACAACTCTCTGTCTGTCTCGGAGAGTTATTAGGTTCAACGATTTTGAAGTGAGCTCATTGATGTTAAAGCTTGACTCTATACATGCTATGTAGTTAATTAAGTTCAAGGTTTAGTAATTTCAACGAGTTCACCAGGTTTTAAGAAAGTTATACTTTATACTAGGCTTTTGTTATTTAAAGGAATTTATAGAAAATTATTTATTTTTAATTAAGATATGGCACAAAATGTTTGATTCCACAGATGATGTTTGGAATATTTCAAATTGCTATAGACATCAAGAGGTTTTAATCAAAACCAACATTACGATGATGGAGAATTCCGAAAAAGTGGGTCTCGCAATTCCGTCCGTCCGTCTGTGCGTCCATCTGTACACATTTCCACAGCCTAAACGGGTGGACGGATTTTCTTCAAATTTGGTACAGATGATTTTTATGGGATTTTAAAAGTTGGATTTTTTTTGTTTTTTTTTATATCTCGTTTAGAACGTATACCTCCCATACAAAAAAATACGATATTGCGAATTTCTCGAAAACGGCTCTAACGATTTTGATTAAACTTTGTATACGTAATATTTAAAGCAGTGGAAATAAAACTGCATTTTTATTTTTTCTCAAAAAAGTCAAATAACAAAAAAAATTTTTTTCATTTAACAAAATTTTACCCTAAATGTCGGCTCTTAACCAATATCAATTTTTTTTAAATTTAGAGCCAGCTTTTAAAATCTATAAGTAGACTAACATAAAAGTGCTTTGAACTGCAAGAGCAAGTACGTGCGACCCCAGTCATGCATTTTATTTAAACTGTTGTCAACAATAATGTGTTTTCCACAGATGAAAATGTAGCCTAACAAATATTAAAATTGAACGAATTTATGTTATTTTTTTTTCACCGAATTATGTTTTTGGAATAAATTATATAAGTGAAAACTTCTTTAGTATCGTAGTGATTTGAAACAAAATGAAACGAAAAAGCGACACGAAAAATCAATTGATTATAACTTTTTTGTTTTAATAGATAGATAAATGAAATTTATACAGTAGATAGGTAATTAAATAAATAATGATTGTGCAAAATTTCAATTAATTTCATATTCAAAATTCTGAGATAAAGGTGAAAAGATGTTTTTTTTTCTAAACACTTTATATCTTTTGATCTAGAGCACATAACAAATTTATTTAACTGCATGCTGATAAAATATTACCTTTCATTTAATATATCACACATAACGGTACGTGCTCTACAAGTTATCTAATCTTTATCCATGGTAGAAATATGATTGAAGCTTCATATAAAAGTTGAAATAATAATGATATAATATTTATTATAGGTTGTCTTTTAAAAAATGGATTTAATGGCGTTAGAAGAGAAAAGAGATTGATTGTTTTGCCTTTTTTTTATGAAAACTAATTGGGTTAAAAAAAATTCTAGCTCTTTTTGTAGATGTTGTATAGACATGGTCGATATAAATATTTTGAGCTGAAACAATAAGCTTTCAGATGGTATAAAATTTATTGTAGGTTGGCATATAAAAAAAGTGATGGAATAAAAAAAAGTTGTATTTTTTCGATTTTTTTAAAATGATTTTTAAGGTTTCACTTCAACCACGTGTGAATTGCACACATGAATTTTTTTTTCAAACCTACCTGGTTTGATTGCACTATGTTATCCCAGGATAGCCCAAATATTTTTTTTCGTAAGCGCACTCTTAGTTCTAAAATTATAATGGAATTTTTTTCACCTCAAAAATCACAAAAAATAATTTTTTTTATTCAGTGTAAGAAAATTGTTGGTTTTGCACTGTGGTTCGTTTGCCCAATGTTAGCCCAGGATTGTCCAACTTTTATTTTCGCTATCCTACCCTTAGTTTAAAAATTAAAGGATAATTAGTTTTTATTCACCACACAAACAAAAAAAAAAAGTACACATACACCACAGTGAACTTTTTTTTAATTTAGAAAAATTAAATTCATCACTAGTGTTTGCATTGCGCCTCAAATGTTATTTAATTGACTAAGAATTTTTACTTCTTTTTTTTATTTTAATTTTAACTGAAACTTCAAGCACCAGATCATGTTCCACAATCACCCATCATGTTCCATAACAAAATTAGCGACAGGAGCTAACCATAACACATTGCCTCTAAAGTGTATGTCCTACAACACTGAATATGACGTCGACGGACGAAAACAAGAGACTGCAATGATGATGATGGTCGGTTTCAGCTTGACTTTTCGTGATATTCGTGCTCGCGCTGTTATGTCATTTTGGAATTGAAATTGGAATTTAGATGACAGGTGCATATAGGATTGCAATTTGGTTTTGATTTGTGCTCCTCGCGATTCGATATAAATATGTGTACCAAACGGCAGGAGGCAGTGTAACTCAATAACAACATCACAACATCACCAGCAGAAGTGAAGTTTTGTTCAAGCTTTTTAAGATGCCATGAAACATGAGCATTTAAATCTGGCCTTGTTGTTGAAGCTCGTGGTTCCTTAAAGTTGATGGTAAAATTGTTTCTGGATACATGATGCTGGCTTAAAATATCGACTTGACGGAAACATGTACATCTCTCGCGTTTTTTTAGGTTGATTTTGAAGAAGCGTTTTATAACAGTTACAAAACAACCTTTAGCTATATATTAACAAAATCCTAGTGTAACCATTAATTGCCAAATGTGGTGGAGCTCATATTATAAAATCTCAACCCAAAGAAGGTCATCATAGGCAAAACAAACACAGTCTCATCCCATGAACGTTGGCGCGCGGCCATCGTATAACGTCTAGTTGCAGTGTCTTCCTCTGCGGTTATTTAAACATCCTTCGGTCTTTTGCCTTTAAAAGACTTTCAATTTATTTTCATTTAATTTTTATTCCCTCCTTTAGGTCGCGTTCATTTACTGTCATACACAAAACATCCACCACACACAAGTCAGCAGCCTTAGCATTGCATGGGCACTCTATTCGAGTGTTCCTCTAAAATGATTCCATGCCCAACTGATGCCAACTCCATCTTTAGCCCTAAGTGGCTGTCCTTTCCTTATAGAAGACCATGAGCGCGGGGCTTCAGCTAAGTCTCTATATGTATATCTCTCGCTTGTTTTCTAGCTAAAAGCTATAGCTGACTCTCGCCAACAGAAAGAAGCAAAATAATTTAGATCACGAATTTGTTGTCTTATGCAAATTAATCAAATGGAGTTTAATTTCAATTCGACATTTGTTTTGTTTCTGTGTTTTATTTATTTATCTCTGGTTGTGTGTGTGTTTGTGTTGGTATAGGGCAACAGATAGTCCTGCTGTTTGAGTAGGAAGGGGAAGGGACTTATAGGTTATATAGGCACTTCTAGTTTGCCATAAAGTGATGCCTAAAAGGAATCTCGCGCGCGCATCTCGAATTAAGAAGAAAAAATCATTACGATTGCGCTCGATTCAATTATAATTTCTGTATTGATTGAATTTCTTCAATAAACCGGACGATGCGATGGAGAATATAAAAGACGAAAGGGTTGCCTTTTTTAAACCACCATATCAACAAATAAGAGGAATGCAACATGCAACAAAAACGTCTTGGGTTATATTTAAATAATTGTCGTCAACTGCATTTGGTGATACAATGATTTTGCAACTTCCAGAGCTAATATGAATAAGATAGTTTTTTTTTTCTGTTTGTTTTGTTTCGATTTATAGGGATCTTTAAGTTTCAAGAAGTCATTCACTTGAGATGGTATAGGATAACGATCAGGAGGCACGATCTCAATGAAGGGGAGAGTCTTTGTTGGATGGATGACATTTGATCGATTGATCTGTCGATACCAAGACGACGGGATGACGGGAATACATTGTTGAGAGAGTTTGAGTTTTGACAAGGCACCATCATCCGGAGTAGAATGATGAAAGTTTATTTATTTATTTTTTTTCATCATTTCATCGTGCATTCACCTGTTTTGCAAATTTGTACTAAATTATTCAATTTTCAAAGAGTGGAACGAAAATCAACTGCAAGCTTATGACAGTGATGAATCTTGAAGAATTGATTGTGGCTTTTGATTTTGTTGTTGTTTTCCCTTTCTTTTGATTGCCTATCCCTATTTTAATCGCCAGATGCTTGTCTTTTACAGAATGTTCATAATGTAGATATTTCATTGTTGATATTTGTATTTCAGTAAAGTTTTAGAGGAATCCATGTTTGATTGCAATTTTTTTGAAAAACTGATTTTTAATAAATATTATTTCTCTAAAATTTCTTTTATACATAGATTCTGAAAACTCTTTACAAAAACTTAATCGTGAATTCAAAATAACTAACAACAATAGTAGTCTAAGAGCCAGGAGCAGATTTCTTGCATGAGAGGTAACCGATTCATATGAATGTCAGAGGTAGCGTGGGTCATGGTGATGACGAATACCTTAGTCTGCCTGCATTTATTTGGGGCGTTGTCGAGAAAAAGCGTATCAAGAGTACCATTTTCCTGAAAATCGATTAAGTGAGGGTAACCACTTAAAATTTATAGATAACCAACGCCACATACTCACTGATAACAAATATACCAAAGGTAGATATTTTAAGTGGGGCCAAACCCCCGGCAGACTGTCCCGAAAATGCTTTTTTTTTTTTGGCGTTTTTAGACATTGGGGTAACCACCTAAAATTAATCGCATCCTGTAGCGGTGGACTCCCTGATAACAAAAATACCCATGGCAGACATTTTAAGTGGGGCCAAACCCCCGGCAGACGCTTTCGAAAATGCAGTTTTTCTGAAAATGTATTTACCTAGTTTACTTTTTCACATAACTCGCGTATTATTGGACCTAGCAGAAAAAATGTATGGTAATCTTGAAGATAATTTAATTGTCTACAGAATATGTTAAATAAGTTTTTTTCGATTAAACCTTCGGTTTAAGAGTTAGGGTGGTTTTTTTGAAGCAAGTCAAAGGGTGATTTTCTTATTTTCGTCATATCTCTTTTATTTGAGCTTTTTTTAAAATTAATTTGAAGTAAAAGTTGTAGATCTTTTTATTACCTTCATTTATTACATAAACGGTTTTTCGATTTGACAGACCGTTTTCGATCTGTAGGAAAAAAACTTCAAAAAGTTTGCAATTTCTTATATAGCTTTTTCCTATATGAAAAATTGCAATATTTCTGCCCCTCCCCGCCTAAAACTATACGATTTTTTTCTTGCCTGAGTGCAACCTACACGCCTAGGTTTTCGAATCGAATCAAATCGAAAAACCGCACATCAAGCACATCAAAAACCTTTAGAAAAGTAAATCTTGGTTCTTGTGGCAAAAAAAGTTCAATTTTGTTGTTGTTTATTTTTCTTATACAACTTTAAAAAAAAGGGAACTTTTGTGTGGTTTGCATTTTTTAAATATTTTTTTTTTAATGGTTGTCTTCAAAGGACTGTTTTAATTCAATAGCATAAATACCGCATTCATGCAAAAAAAGGTTTTTCGTACTGTAGAAAAAAAAATATCTCCAAGAAATGTTACTCATACACCACAGTGACCGTTGTATTACCAGCAAAGGAAGCTCTACATTAGAGCCGCTAAAAAAAACAATGTATATAGTATGTATTTATAAAAAAAATTTTCGAACAAATATAAAATAAAAATTCCAGGCCCCCGTATTTAAAAATTGATTTAACAAAAAAAAAACTTTATTTTTGTTTATGTAGGTGTATTAAAGCTATAAGCTTTTGTATTAACTTCGTTGAAAATGAATTAGTAATTTTTAAGAAATTAGAAAATAAACCGTTCCATGGCAGGTGTTGTTAATAATAATATTCAAAAAAAAAATGTTATCAAAAGATATTCCTTGTTTGAAAACTAAAATTAAATTTGTGGTATTCTCTTAGATTTTCTCTGACTTGTTGTAATAAAAAAATGTTTGAGATTAATTTTTTATTTTAATCAAAATTGTATCTGTGTGTTAAATTAATATGGCATGTGATTGAATGAATTTAGCATGTTTCCATGTTTTATGGTGATGTTAACCGGTAAATAGAAAGTCAATATCAAGTTTTAACATATAGATCTGGCATAAAATCGACTAAAGAATAGATGCAATGCAAATAACATTTCAGCACATTGAAAATTTCATTTTTTTTTTACATTTTTATCATACTCTGGCCGAAAATATTCAACTATGCAAAATTTTAAGGAAAATTTTTATCAAATTTTACATAATGTTTGGTATGGCGATATCTAAAAACAAGGTTTTTTGTTAAGTGCTGGTCCTAGCAGAAAAGCTCTTCGATTACAGTTGTACTCACAGGTAAAAAATGCGACCCCAAATTTTGTAAAAATTGATTTATAAATTTCTAAACCAAATATTATTGTCAACACTTTTTGTTTAAGGTTCTAAAAAAAATCAAAACTCATAAGACCTTAAATAACGTCCCCAAATAGTGATAGAATTCCCAAAATTAGAAAATTGCTTAGGTTGTTAATGTCAGCACTCCACAAACTCCCTAATAAATCTCTCCTTTTGTTTTTTTAACTTTTCGGTTTGATATTATTTAAAGAACAAACGGAATTTAAGCCAATTTGACGAAGGTATATAAGGTTCCCCAATGAGCAGAGGACCATCGACAACAGGACACCCTCATTATAAACTTTCTAATTTTATTGCATTCCGAATGCCACATAGCCCATAGTTTCCTTGGAACAATAGAAAATAATAATAAATTCCCGAGCTTAGCCCATCGATTGCAATAAATCACTGCGCCCTCTGCGCGGCGCAAAAAAAAAATCGCTGATCAACCATCTTCAAGGTGAAAGGTGCGACAGTGTTGTTCCACAGCGTTTAACCGTATCGCTATTCCAAGAATTGTCTCACACAATAGGGCACAACCACAGCAAGCCATCTTTTTTCACTCTGAGTCGAGGACTGTATATCCCTATATACGTATAAAACTGAGACTTGGAGCCCATTAGCGGGTAAACAAAAGCACAGCGTTCGTCCAACACCTTTTTTTTTTTATTTAATTTTTATTCTGTTTTGTTGTTGTTGTAGGTAGTTTTTTGTTAAACGAATTTGAATTGAATTCGATTTTTCGAGCGCCCGCCATTTGGCACTTTTGGTTTCTTGCCAAAGGAACTAAACCAAAAGACTATCCAGATTATCCACACTCGACGGGGGTATAACTACTCCATAGCACCGGAACGGGCATCCTTCTGAAGTCTTTTGGCAAACAGGTAGAGATACCTATAGAATACGAAAGAGCAAAGCCAAAGCAGTGCCAATGCCAAAGCAGCATCTCGCTCGATTATAATCACACGGGGATTGTAAATCAAATCGAATTGAACTGACTCTAAAGAGGATCATTATCGCATATGGATTCGTTGCCATTCATTCCGGATGATCGGAAATAGTGGCAATGGAGACGAGTGTGCTGTGTGTGCCTCCACTAACAAAGTCCCCAAAACCAAGAGCAGCGCCTGATGGTGCTGTGATCTTCACTCGTTCAACTTGGTGGTGCAATCAAAGTTTTCAGATCGGACTCATAAATAATCTGTCGCGACACACATACGCCATCAGAGGGCTATGAATAGTAAACTCCATTTCGATCCCGAATGGGTTAACATCTTTTGTATAAACTTTGCCAACTTCTTCTATATAAACTCGCGGAACATTTTTTTTATCGATAAAAAGGGATGCACTTGAATTATGGATCAGGACAGAATTTCTGTAGCAACCAGTGAATCCTGAAAGTGCTTTAGGCCGCCACCACTATAACTGTGTGATAAATCAAATTGTCACTTTTAGAAAATGTGTGCGACTTGAGGAGTGTGTGATGCAAAATATACACTATACAGTCCCAGAATATGGGGATGAGGAATCCTGTGACTGGCTCGCAGACATGCGGGACAACAATTAATATTCCCGGTCCTCCAATGGAGAGATGACATTATTATATGACTTGAGGTGGGTTATATAGCGGATGCTAAATAATGCCTCCCCTCTTCTAATTCTACATATATCAACATTTATGACGAACGAAGGTGGCAGCAGGGCGGCGGTGTCAGTTGTATGGTGTCTGGTTTTGTTGCGGACCTCCATGTCGTTTCACCTAAATGGCATTCAATCATGTCAAATGGGCGCAGTTATGACGCAAAGTGACACATTAATTAGAGATGCCTTGATGAATGGACAAAACGCTGACGGTGGTATTTTCTGGTAGTTCTCCTTCCGCTACCACCGTTTTCAGTAGCTTATAGATGAGAGATGAGACAATGTAGTTTTTGAAGTGTTTACATGCGTTTTGGCGGATCTAAATGCAGCATGGTTCTATATAGGCATATTTATCGTAAAAGGGAATTTTGATAGTTATCCTAAGTTACGAGCAATAAACTTGGTGATTTTCTTTCTTGAAAATAGATTGAAAACTAATTGACTGCCTTATTCGTGTTGTTAAGAAGTCTTAAGATAGATAGGCAAAATATACACTGTACGATGAGTTTCAATATTTTTCTGAATGTTTCTGATGAGTTTCGGTACAAATCAGGGGCGTACACATCATTTGGGCAAGTGGGGCGGTGCCAGGGGGCCCCCAACACGCCAGGGCCCCGTAAGGAGGCAATGCAGAGAAGGCAACTGGTTATAAAAGTACCGAAGCAAAAAGATAAGATATTTGACATGAATCACTTCGGACAGAAGTGAGACAAATTATATTTTTCAGTGAATTGGTAGCCTAAAAAAAAAAAGTATTACCTCAGGGGTCCCAAAAAAAATAAATTGCTTTTTTGAAAGAAAAATTAAATTTTATCTTGGGGGGACAAAAAATATTACTTACATAGTTTTAGCAAACAACAAATGATAGGTACATCAGGGGCCCCAAAAAAAAATAAGTGGGCGTATACGTACTTTTTTATTTGTTCTAATTTCCTAAATCAAAGGGGCCCCAAAAATTAAGTCCTGCCCCGGGGCCCCGACAACTCAACGTACGCCCCTGGTACGAATCATATCACAGAGAAATAGCTTTATGATTACTTCTATTTACAATATTCTCTAAATGTTAAGCAACAGGACTAAGGCTTTGTAAGTGGTCACTATAACCCCGGTGAAGTACGAAAACCTAAGTCTAGGAGTCCCATTAGGGAAATGAATCCTGTTTATTCAAATAATATAAACCTGGGCTTCATTTATGATTAGATCTTAGAGAGACATTTCTTTTAATGTTTCACCGGATGAATTTATCTTAAAGACACCTTTCTTTAGATGTCTCTTTCGATAAATTTTTAAAATTTTTTAAATTTATTATTTTTTTCGAAAATCCAAAAAATAAAATGTATTTTTTTTTTACGGGACTTTGGTCCTCAGATACATTCCTCCGAAGTGTAGATGTAAATAACTCAAGTTGATCATTTTTATTAGAGAGTCAACTCTAAATCTAGCATTTCTCTCTACCAAATTTCTTTTTCCAATATTTGAAAGAGTCTCCATTTAGCGGGAGGGTTTAGCAAAAATATACTTTTTTGCTTTTTTAAAATGGTTTTTTTTTCGACAATTTTTTCTCGAAAATCTAAAATATAAATTTTTTTAAAATGCATTTTTTCGGCAAGTTGTTGACCTTTGGTTTTTTTTCTTGAAAATCAAAAGCAATAGTCGGAGAGGCGACCGTCGAGTTACTTAGCTCATAAGGTTAGAGGTTAAAATTGGTGTCAAATGAAAGATAAATTGATACTGAAAATAAAAAAATAGGGTTGCCACTTCTAAAATGGGAACTTCCATGTGGCAACCCTATTTGAAAGGAAAAATTGTCACATAACTAATACATTCATATCTTTGTTATTTGGCCAGATAAAAGTTTTTTTTTAAATGCCAAACGAAAGTCAAAATATTAAAAAAAAATAATAAAATAATATAAAGAACGTAACCCTACAAATGTGGCAACCCCATTCAAATGAATACAACACTGACAAAAATCTTCTTTGCAGAAAACAGTATAACTTTTTATGCACTAGAAAGCTAAACTATACGCCATATTTTAGATAATACTCCCTTCTATCTAAAAAATGTCGGGTGCCACCTCGCAAATGCAGACAAGTACTCGGCAACCCTACTCAAATGCTAAAAAACGCAAAAATCACTTGTTTTTTGGCCAAAGTGTATAATATTTGACCGAGTTAAAGGCTGTAAAATACATCATGTTTAGCTAAGACTCTCTTCTATCTAAAAAATGTTGGGTGCCACCCCGCAAATGTAGACAAGTACTCGGCAACCCTACTCAAATGCTAAAAAACCCAAAAATCACTTGTTTTTTGGCCAAAGTGTATAATATTGGCTAGAGTTAAAGGCTATAAAATACATCCTGTATAGCTTAGACTCTCTTCTATCTAAAAAATGTCGGGTGCCACCCCGCAAATGTAGACAAGTACTCGGCAACCCTACTCAAATGCTAAAAAACCCAAAAATCACTTGTTTTTTGGGCAAAGTGTATAATATTTGATCGAGTTAAAGACTATAAAATACATCATGTTTAGCTAAGACTCCCTTCTATCTAAAAAATGTCGGGTGCCACCTCGCAAATGCAGACAAGTACTCGGCAACCCTACTCAAATGCTAAAAAACCCAAAAATCACTTGTTTTTTGGGCAAAGTGTATAATATTTGATCGAGTTAAAGGCTGTAAAATACATTATGTTTAGCTTAGACTCTCTTCTATCTAAAAAATGTCGGGTGCCACCCCACAAATGCAGACAAGTACTCGGCAACCCGAGTACTTGTCTGCATTTGCGGGGAGGCACCCGACATTTTTTAGATAGAAGAGAGTCTTAGCTAAACATGATGTATTTTACAGCCTTTAACTCGATCAAATATTATACACTTTGGCCAAAAAACAAGTGGTTTCTGCGTTTTTTAGCATTTGAGTAGGGTTGCCGAGTACTTGTCTACATTTGCGGGGTGGCACCCGACATTTTTTAGATAGAAGAGAGTCTAAGCTATACAGGATGTATTTTATAGCCTTTAACTCTATCCAATATTATACACTTTGGCCAAAAAACAAGTGATTTTTGGGTTTTTTAGCATTTGAGTAGGGTTGCCGAGTACTTGTATACATTTGCGGGGTGGCACCCGACATTTTTTAGATAGAAGAGAGTCTAAGCTAAACATGATGTATTTTACAGCCTTTAACTCGATCAAATATTATACACTTTGGCCAAAAAACAAGTGATTTTTGGGTTTTTTAGCATTTGAGTAGGGTTGCCGAGTACTTGTCTACATTTGCGGGGTGGCACCCGACATTTTTTAGATAGAAGAGAGTCTAAGCTAAACATAATGTATTTTACAGCCTTTAACTCGATCAAATATTATACACTTTGGCCAAAAAACAAGTGATTTTTGCGTTTTTTAGCATTTGAGTAGGGTTGCCGAGTACTTGTCTGCATTTGCGAGGTGGCACCCGACATTTTTTAGATAGAAGAGAGTCTAAGCTATACAGGATGTATTTTATAGCCTTTAACTCGATCAAATATTATACACTTTGGCCAAAAAACAAGTGGTTTCTGCGTTTTTTAGCATTTGAGTAGGGTTGCCGAGTACTTGTCTACATTTGCGGGCTGGCACCCGACATTTTTTAGATAGAAGAGAGTCTAAGCTATACAGGATGTATTTTATAGCCTTTAACTCGATCAAATATTATACACTTTGGCCAAAAAACAAGTGATTTTTGGGTTTTTTAGCATTTGAGTAGGGTTGCCGAGTACTTGTCTGCATTTGCGAGGTGGCACCCGACATTTTTTAAATAGAAGAGAGTCTAAGCTATACAGGATGTATTTTATAGCCTTTAACTCGATCAAATATTATACACTTTGGCCAAAAAACAAGTGGTTTCTGCGTTTTTTAGCATTTGAGTAGGGTTGCCGAGTACTTGTCTACATTTGCGGGGTGGCACCCGACATTTTTTAGATAGAAGAGAGTCTAAGCTAAACATAATGTATTTTACAGCCTTTAACTCGATCAAATATTATACACTTTGGCCAAAAAACAAGTGATTTTTGCGTTTTTTAGCATTTGAGTAGGGTTGCCGAGTACTTGTCTGCATTTGCGAGGTGGCACCCGACATTTTTTAGATAGAAGAGAGTCTAAGCTATACAGGATGTATTTTATAGCCTTTAACTCGATCAAATATTATACACTTTGGCCAAAAAACAAGTGGTTTCTGCGTTTTTTAGCATTTGAGTAGGGTTGCCGAGTACTTGTCTACATTTGCGGGGTGGCACCCGACATTTTTTAGATAGAAGAGAGTCTAAGCTAAACATAATGTATTTTACAGCCTTTAACTCGATCAAATATTATACACTTTGGCCAAAAAACAAGTGATTTTTGCGTTTTTTAGCATTTGAGTAGGGTTGCCGAGTACTTGTCTACATTTGCGGGGTGGCACCCGACATTTTTTAGATAGAAGAGAGTCTAAGCTAAACATAATGTATTTTACAGCCTTTAACTCGATCAAATATTATACACTTTGGCCAAAAAACAAGTGATTTTTGGGTTTTTTAGCATTTGAGTAGGGTTGCCGAGTACTTGTCTACATTTGCGGGGTGGCACCCGACATTTTTTAGATAGAAGAGAGTCTAAGCTAAACATAATGTATTTTACAGCCTTTAACTCGATCAAATATTATACACTTTGGCCAAAAAACAAGTGATTTTTGCGTTTTTTAGCATTTGAGTAGGGTTGCCGAGTACTTGTCTGCATTTGCGAGGTGGCACCCGACATTTTTTAGATAGAAGAGAGTCTAAGCTATACAGGATGTATTTTATAGCCTTTAACTCGATCAAATATTATACACTTTGGCCAAAAAACAAGTGGTTTCTGCGTTTTTTAGCATTTGAGTAGGGTTGCCGAGTACTTGTCTACATTTGCGGGCTGGCACCCGACATTTTTTAGATAGAAGAGAGTCTAAGCTATACAGGATGTATTTTATAGCCTTTAACTCGATCAAATATTATACACTTTGGCCAAAAAACAAGTGATTTTTGCGTTTTTTAGCATTTGAGTAGGGTTGCCGAGTACTTGTCTGCATTTGCGAGGTGGCACCCGACATTTTTTAAATAGAAGGGAGTATTATCTAAAATATAGTGTTTAGTTTAGCTTTCTAGTGCATAAAAAGTTATACTGTTTTGTTCAAAGAAGATTTTTGTCAGTGTTGTTTTCATTTGGATGGGGTTGCCACATTTGTAGGGTCACGTCCTTTATATTATTTTATTATTTTTTTTTTATTATTTTGGCTTTCGTTTGGCTTTTCAAATTTTTTTTTATCTGGCCAAACAACAAAGATATGAATGTATTAGTTATGTGACAATTTTTCCTTTCAAATAGGGTTGCCACATGGAAGTTCCCATTTTAGAAGTGGCAACCCTATTTTTTTATTTTCAGTATCAATTTATCTTTCATTTGACACTAATTTTAACCTCTAACCTTATAAGCTAAGTAACTCGACGGTCGCCGCTTGGACTACAAAAAAATATAATTTTCTACCTAAATGAATGTTTGAAAGCAAATAAATCAGCAACCAAACCACCAAGAAACTTTTGGACTTCAGTTATGAATAGAACTAAAAGATAGGTACATTCGATGTCTTATTCGATGAATTTGGAGAACATTCTTTTTTTAAATGGATTTTTTTTCGGCCCTGATTTTTTCTGGAAAATAAAATAATAAAATTAATCTTTTTGGATGAAAATAAATCGGGAACAAAACCACCAAAAAACTTTTAGTTTTCAGTAATGATTTATTATTATAAAATTTTATTTTAATGTCTCCTTTCTCAAAGGATATCTCCAATATAAAGTTTTCGAGATATTGCAATTTTCTCAAAAATGTATAAAAAATAAACATGTAATTCTGCAAATAAGGCTGCACTTTTGAAATAAGAAAAATATTTTTTTGGATCGTTATAAACGACACTAACCGATTTTAATGCAAATTTTGACATAAAAAGGTTTATACTGATATTAGAGCCCCCGCACACTACAAACTTTCTATCGGCCGATAGTTTAGTCGGGTTGGGGTCCTAGTGTGCGCACAGGCGCCGACTAAACAGTCGGTTCGCTAGGAAATATTTTAGTTTGAAGGCAATTGTGTAGCAAAACAAACTTTTTTTTCGATCAAACAAACTTTTTGATCGGCAGATACTTAATCGTTGTAGTGTGCGCACTCTCATACATTTTCATTCTGATTAAGAGACCGACTAAACTGTCGGCCGATAGAAAGTTTGTAGTGTGCGGGGGCTCTTAAAATTAAGAAAACTTAAAAAAAAAATTATTTTTGGATTTAAAAAAAAAATTAATTTTTTTTTTTTTTGAAAAACAATTTTTTTAAAAGTTATTTAAACGAGAGCAATTCAAAATTTAAATTAAAAAATGTTTGGGGTGCCAACCATTGCACTCCATTTAACCAAAACATAAATGTACCGGCAATAGTTTTTTCTTAAACGTTTTCCAACGGAAAAAGTATTGATTTTTTTTTTCGTCTTTTAACCCTTTCGGACCCAGCGTTACTCTCATGTAACATTTTTTTAAAAATTCGTAGGAAATATTAAATTAAACAATTTTTTTAGGTTACGATGGCTTAATTGAAAGATAATAATACCTAGTTACTGGATTATTACAAAAAGTTAGTCAAATATCATACCTTTAATTTTTATTTATCGAGAAAGGGACTAAAATTCACATTGAAGAAGTAGCATACATTATAGTTTCATAAAAATTTATTATCTCAGTTCTCCGACTTTTTTTGGTGGTCATAGGCAGTGCATGTTGCTTACATGTAACATGGGAAAAACACATTAGTGTTTAAGACGGCATTGCCTTAAAAAGACCTTTCTTTAGATATCTCACTTAATGAATTTGGAGGAAATTTTTTAAATTCATTTTTTTGACCAAGGGGTAAACCTTGATTTTTTTTCGAAAATCCAAAACAAAATAAAATACATTATTTTTGTACGAGACTTTGGTCCGCAGATATTTTATTTTGATCCGCAGCGATATCTTCGTCCGAATGCGACTCAAATATATCATTTTTATATAATAAAAACAGATCGATTTACTATTTTGGAGAGTCAACTCAAAATCTATTAAATTAGTTGCTATAGGTGTCACCGCAAAAACTGTCTTTCCAAAACTTGGAAAAGTCTCCATTTAGTGGAGGGTTTTATCAAAAAAAAAAAAAAAAAAAATACTTAGCTTAAATTTCACGGGCTCTATACGTAATAGGCTTAAAATGGTTAATTTTTCAAAGAAATGGTTTTATGAAAAACAAACAATAAACTGGTTTCGCAATAAAATTTAACACGTTTTGATAAGAGCCTTAAATATACGCATTGTTATGGTAAGGTTTTGGACTGCATCCGGAACGGTAGATGCAAGAGTATTTTTTTTACTGTATTTGTTTTCAAAAGACTGTCATGTAATACATCTTTGTTCGATATTTTTTTGATCACCCGATCTAATAAGACAAGATTTAAATTTTTTAAATCATTTTTTAAAGTTATTAACGTTTTACCGAGCAGACATTTAGATTCTTTCAGTATAAAAAGTACATACATATACTTTGCTTTCCTAATAGTTTCAATACCTATAACTTTCTCATCAACAATAAGTTTTTTTAATACAGTTACAAAAGATATATGTAAATATGTATATACAATTGTTGGACCTTAACCGCGACTTTGAAAAAGGGCTTACTTTAGACTCAATTGAAAACCGCCATTGGACTGAGCCATGTATATATATCCCAGGCGGCGCAGCCAGCGCCCACCTTTGTAATAGTTCTCTCCTCTACGCTAAAATGCCACAATCGGCCTATAACTTATGACCCATGCCAACCCCGTGCTCCAATGGCAAATTCATTCGCAATAGGAAAATAATTAATTTCGATTCCGGACCGCAAGTGGGCGTCAATTGCATATATAGACGACCAAAGAGTCCCTACATCTTCATCTAGTTCCGCTAAATCTCCCTCTGATGTGGAGAGATTGTCCAACAGCATCCACCACCACCATCACCACTACCAGCATCAACATCACCACCATCACCTGGCTAGGCTATATACGATGTGACTCTTTGGTCCAAATGCATTCCTGCATAATTTCCAGCATCACACCAAGAACGTTTTCATTTAGAATCACATTGTCGTCGATCGTCCGTCCGTCGTAGTCGTCGTCGTTGTTGGTTTGTTGCAGTAAAGCGGTGTTAAACATGTCCAACTACATATGTCGTTCCACGCGAAACCCCAAAGACCCACCAGCAGAAAACGCTATTATTTCCCAGGGCGGATTTCAGATTTCACCGCCATCATCATCGTTGGAGTCGTTGTCATAGTAGTGTCGTCGCTGTTGTCCTCATCGTCGTCGTCGTAGTTGTCGGATGTCGTCGACGTTGTTTTCCAAGTCCTCATCATCCAAACGTCCGTATAGTCGTGCCTTGTCCATTTGATGTTAAATGCGCTGCCTGATGCTGAACTGGGACACATCGCAGGTGAGCGGTTCGTAAACAAAACGGACACAAAAAAAAAAAACAAACTTCAATTCGGACTAAACCCCAACAACGCACAAAATGAATGGAGCAGAAGACTGCCGTGGCGTGGCGAGGAGGTCTCTCAGCGGAAATCCAATCCTAATGCTGGCTCCAACCATCTGATGTGTTTTTCTCTTGGCTCTATATAGCTTTGGAGTTTGCGGTTAAGCGTGGGCGCTTGTGTCTTCCACTTTGAGGTGGCTTCTCTCAACCCTGACCGTCAACGCGCATTGACGGTCGTTTTGTCTTAAAGGCTAGGCTAAGGCATATACGGAATTGTATACTGACTTTTGTGGTGTGGTTACGGATGTGCATTGGAACCGCTATTACAAGCACCAAACAAACTCTCTAATTAAGTTGCAATAATCTACACCACCAACGCAAGCGATTTTTATGGAGTTTTTTTTTGTCTTGTTTTCATTTGAAAAAAAAAAAAAAAATACTCGGTCCCAAAGAAGTGCCTGGACCAAACGTGATGATGATGACTATTGAACTCATAAATCGATTGAGTTCATTGTGTGAACAGTTCACAGTTCAGGAAGTAAAGATAAAATATTCATATTTTTAAAAACTGAAAATTGATATCCGCTTTCGTCTTGCGGTCGATTTCTTTCCATTGACCAAGAATATAATATGCCTACACAATCCCGCTACACTGCTACAGACCCAATCCACGAGAATAAAATTAGACTCAAAATTCATGTGTGAATTAGTTAATGAATCGGAAGTGAATGTTAAAAACTATTGTTCACTGTGATCTCATATCTGCAAACCAAAACTTGTTTCGGAACTTTGATCCGAAAATATCTGCTTCCGAAAGAAAAAAAAAAAAATAATTTTTCGATTGCAAATAATTCAGCAACCCGAACTCCTACAAACTTTTGGTTGGAATAGAGTCTAAAGAGTCCTTTCTTTTGATGTCTCATTCGACGGATTTGGAGAAAATTTTTGAAAATTCTGAATTTTTAGACAAGGGGTAACCCTTGGATAATTTTCGAAAATCCTTAAAAAAAATAAATTTGTAATTTTTTTAGCTGAATGCATAGGCCTGTTCATTGTGATCTCATATCTGCAAGTCAAAACTTATTTCGGAACTTTGATCCGAAAATATCTGCTTCCGAATGAAAAAAAAATAATTTTTCGATTGCAAATAATTCAGCAACCCGAACTCCTACAAATTTTTGGTTTTCAGTAATAAATAGAGTCTGAGGAATCCTTTCTTTTGATGTCTCATTCAATTGATTTGGAGAAAATTTTTAAAAATTTGGAATAATTTGAATAATTTTCGAAAATCTTAAAAAAATAAATTTGTAATTTTTTTAGCTGAATGCGTAGGTCTTTTCATTGTGATCTCATATCTGCAAACCAAAACTTTTTTCTGGAACTTCCGAATGCAAAAAAAAAAATTAAATACGATTGCAAATAATCCAGCAACCCGAACTCCTACTAACTTTTGGTGTTTTCATTATGAATAGAGTGTAAAGAGTCCTTTCTTAAATAAATAAAAAAGGGACAATCAACTAAAATTATCATTCAATTATGGGACACTTTAATATAGGGTCAATGTGGGTAAATGTAAACAATTTCATGTCTTTTTTTTCTTTTGACTTTAGATTTTAATATATTTTCACGGAACAACTTGACAGGTATCTTCAAATGCAAATATGAAATGATGGCAATTCTTCTTTATAAATATAAGCAAATATTTCCCAAATTGTTTAAATTACTGTCAAATATGCCATGTTTACAAATACCCCACCATGTTTGTGTTTTTTTTACAAATTCGGGGTAAATGTAAACAGTGGTTTAAAATTTAGAATTTCCTCTTTATCATATGGATAACGATTTGAAAAACGTTCAAGAAGGTATTTGACAAAAACTTTTTTCAAATTCCAATAAAAGTTTTTGTTTTCTTCCTTTGATTCTTTATATAGGCACCCAATATACATCCTGAGCAGCACTGAACATCATATTTTTCATTTTTTTACGTCAAAGACCGATTTTATAATATATAATTTTTCTGAAAGACCAACGACTTGTCTGACACTTTAAAAAATTATCTTTCACGGAAAATACACTCTTCGAATGAATTCTCTCTTGACAGCAATGAGCTTGACGTATAAGTTTAAAGAAACATGCGTCCGCGATTTGTACTTATGTATGCGTCAAAAAGATTTAACTGAAGCTTGTTATGAGCCATGTTTTCATTTACCCCTGTTTACATTTACCCAAATTGACCCTATCACATATATAAAAAAATAAAATTTCCTTAAAAAAGGCTTGTTAAAAATGTTTTAACTCTTTGGAATAAAAAAAAATTATTTCTCAAAATCTGCTCATTTTTTCAATACGAAAAGTATAACGGCCTTGGTGTCCAATTTTTTTTATTTTTTGGTTAACTGTTATTAGTTAAAACGGTGTTTTACAATTTTTTAATTTTTGCTTCAAAACCTTGTTATTTTGTTCTTATTGGTATTCAAGAATATTTTAACTTTAGTAAATTAAAAAATCATGCAGATTTTAGAAACATCGATTTTTTGATAAAATAGTGTTTTAATCATTGAATTGCCCTTTTTTTAATGGAGAAAATATATAGAGAAAAGACAAACAAATCCGTGATGGCAGAAAAATTCTGGATTAATTTTTTTTTTAAACATGATTAAATCATATTAAAATCCTGCCAAAACACACAATTTATTGAAATTCTATCTTCACGTTCTCCTTGCTGCAATACAACATTTTTATTTCTCAAAAAAAAAAAAAAAAAAATTGACCGGCAAGCTTTAATTCCTTCCCAACAATTAAGATACTAACACTTCAAATGCTTCTTTATTTTATTTCCAAAGAAAAAATATTGAATTATATTTTTAATCTCACCAATTCCAAGACCTATTAAATAATTTGTCTTAAGCTGTCAAAAATTCTCTAAAAAATCATACAGAACAAAAAAAAAATTCTTTAAAATTAGAACTCTGCTCCCGACAAATTATCACCAAAATTGATTTATGAACTCTCGCACTTCCATGGAAATCAGTCCGACCAAAAACTATCTATTACCCCATCATGAATCACCAATAAGTTCCACACCATACAATTCAAAAGCGCACCTTTTTTTTCTCAGGGTTCTACCTTAAGATGTTTTGTTTTTAGTAGTATTCGGTATCCACCACGGCTAGCAGTCAGCTCAAAATGATAAATCTTTTCCGTCCTCTTCGAGACACTATCAAAAAAGCCTTAACAAAAAATAACAACAAAAACTATAAAACAGAACGAAAAACATCGAAATAAAATCCAGACTGACGTAACAATTAGCGATAAATTAAGAGCAGCCAGAGCAACATTGTGCTCTGGCTTTGGTTTGTTGTTCATCGTTCATTGTTTTTCTGCATTGACTTTGAGATTTAAAACAGCTAGCTAGCACACCACACCAGAATTAAGCTCTATACGAGTCTTTCGGTCGTAGTCGAGTCGGCTACCTTGATAAGGGTTAACATTTTTTTTTTTTTTTTTCAACTTTATAATTCGAAGACGCAGCCACACATATTTTTGCTGGAAAAAAAATTACAAACTTTGTTCAAGGCAGGATATACCTGAGCTCCAAGACCAGACCGCACACCACTTCACATAATCCTCCCAAACGACCAACAACCAACAAACAAAAACTCAAAAAAAAAAAAAAACTCTGTGAAAAGGTCGCGAACAGAAAGAAAAATTAAATTCGCAATAAATTTTGTTTTTTATTTTCAAGTTCCGCAGTAAAAATGTTGATATACCTTCTTTTACACTCAGAGAAAATTTGTGAAATAGGATGAAAAAGAAGAGGTTTAAATAAGTAAGAAACCAAAAATAGAGGACAAAAAAATGGGTTTTGTAATTATCTTGAAAAAATTGATAGCTTGTTACAGCAGCATGAGGAGTGTGTGAAGTAAGCCCATTAATTTTTTAAATTGTTATTTTCTAATGTTGTACCCAATTTGTACCTCATTTGTTCGGGAATCATACAAATTATTTAAAAAAAAATCCAAAATGAAGGTTTTAGAGCCAAAAAAACAATTTTTGGACCTTTTCACAAAAATTAAGTTTTTAAAAATTGTTTTAAAATTTGAATAAAAAAACTTCCAAATTTTTGGACCTCTAAGTTCAATATTTTAAAAGTAAGGCTACGAAAACAAACAAAAATTTCGCCCCCTTTTTTCCGATTTTTTTGATTTAAAATTTTTTTTAACGTTAAAATAAAAATTTAAGGATCTCAATTTTTTTGTAAGAAAACGTTTTAAAATAAAAAAAAACTTTAAACCTTAAAAATCGAAAAAAGAGAGGCTAGATTTTTTTTGTTTTAAAAAATATTGATCTCAGAGGTCCAAAAAACAATTTTTGGAGAGACCTGTTTTTTCGAAAATTTAATTTTTAAAAGCTGTTTCTGGTTTCAAAAGTTCTTTAAAAAAACTTTGAAGCTTTTGGGCCTCCGAGTTCAACATTTAGAAAATTAGGCACTGAAAACAAAAAAAAATCTAGGCCCTTTTTTTTCGATTTTTTGGGTTTTATATTTTTTTCTACTTTATCTTTATCCTTAAAAATACAAATGTTACGATCTCAATTTTTTGATAACAACACATTTTTTAGAGTTTAAAAAATATAAAAACCAAAAATATTTTATTTTTTAGTTTTCGTTGTCTGAAAGGTCCGAAATAAAATTTTGGAACAGACCCTTTTTTACGAAAATTGAATTTTCAAAAGTTGTTCCTGGTTTTAAAAGTTGTTTCAAACAACTTCCAAGTTTTTGGACCTCTCGGATCAATATTTCGACAGTTAGACAACGAAAACAAAAAAATGAATCTAGCCGCCTTTTTCGATTTTGTTGGTTATTATATTTTTTCAACTTTGCCTTTAAAAAACACTTTTTAAAAATTAAACAAAAATATGAGAACCTTAAAATCACCAAAGGGGGCAAGATTTTTTGTTTTCGGCACATTTAAAAAAAATGGAAAATTGTAAGAAATTACTTTTAAAATCCCGGAAAATTTTTAAAAAATTCAATTTTCGAAAAAGAGAGGCTAGATCAAAATTTTTGAAAATTTTTTTAAAACATTTCGTACATTCCGGAACAAATCGAAAACAATCTGGAGCAACCTTCAAAAATAACAACTTCAAAAAAGGGAAACTAACTTCACACACGTCAGCGTGAGACCATATTTTCGGCAAAACGATGATGCACGGTGGTGGTCTTGAAAACGCGGAACTTTTTATAAAAATGGACCCCAAAAGTAATGATGCAGATTTGTTCGAAATGATCTCAGGATCAGGATAAATTTCAATATCCTACCTGATCCCTTTTTTGAGTTACAGGCATTATACATATATATATTTGACTTAGAATGGGGAAAAAATTCAACAAAAGCACATTATAATGTCCTCTACCTTTTTGGAAAGCTAGAATTTTATGTTTATTTGAAGTTGATTAAGCAAATAGTTTTTTAAAAATTTAATTTTAAAGTTATTATTTTGGAAAAAAATGTTTTTTTTTTTCTTTTAGTTTATTTTATTCAATTGTTTTTACTAAAGTGTAACATTTTTTTACACAAATCAATGCTCTCATTGATTTTAAGTCAAAAACTAAAAACCGCATGTTTAAAAGTATCTTAGTTTTTGAGATTTAAGGAAAAATGTATCTTTTCACCAAATTTTTTTTTTAGCTTTTAGCCTCAAATCAAATTTAAAAAAAGGTCACTGTAACGCTAACGGGAAAAGTCAACATGGATTCATGAAAAATGGCTTTCACGATGAAAATCGAGAAAAAGTTTTCAAGACCACCGTGGATGCTTACAAAGTGATATAAAACTGATTTTATTGTCCAAAACTGTTGTAAGACAAAACTGTCTTACAACGAAAACCTCTAAGGGATAATAGCTTTTCTAATTTTAACAGCTTTTTGACTGATTTTTTTTTAAAGAAGGCTTTGAAATGAAAACAATGTAAGTCTGAAATGTATTGTTTTTTTCTCAGTGTAGATGCTCTGGGTCGAATTCACAGCCAACATTGAAGGGCGCGCGTTCCCTATATGAACAAAAAAATTAAAAAAAAAAACAAATCAGCACTTGATCAATGCCATAGCACCGATTTGCATATTTTAATTAAATCCTCGCATTAGTCTTATACTCGCCCATATGTGAGCAGTGAACTTGAGCATAACGCGGGTGAGGACTACACTATACAAACGATGAAGAGCTCTTTTAGGGTGTTGCATTCATCGGCGGATTAATCCAACATCCAAAGGAGTATCTTTTCTCTTCTCTATATACAAAGTTGCTTTTTATTCGAGTGCTTGGTTGAACACATAAACAACAAAACACAGACCGGATGAGCTCGCGCAATAGCTCTATAGTGGAGAAAATTCTCACAGCCCAGCCAGCGCCAACGATACGAGAAGATTTGGATTAGCCGAGTTGTGTGCTATCAATCCCGGACATGCACTTAGCCGACATGGTCTTCGATGATGGTCATTGCCATGAATGTGTGTGCAAGGGTGCAGAGCGACAAGAATGAGAAAAAGTAGTGCAGTTTTTTTTTCAACTTTCAAGTGCGTTGTAGATGGTTGTCCTTAATTTTTCTCATTCACACTGAGGTTAAATTTATCGGTATAGATGATGGAAAAGTCTACATATTTGTCGGGTAATTAATTTTTTGGGATGATAGTGGATTTTAAAGGTATTCATTTTTTCTGTGACCTGAGTTGCACTTTGCACAATTGAGTTGCTAACCCGCATATTGAGTGGCAGACTTGTATTCCAGACTTGAGCTGTCGGTTTGAGTGGCAGATCTTTAAGACCCCAACTTAAAGACTTAAGTGTAAGAATTGAATAGCAGACTTGAGTAGCAAACCTGAGTCGAAAACTTGAATCGCAGAATTCAGTCACAAAATTGAGTCGAAGAATAAAATTCCAGAATTGAGTGTCTGAATTGAGTAACAAACTTGAGTCGCAGCATTGAGTGGCATACCTTTAAATATCTGAGAGGTAGACTTGATTCGCAGACATGGGTTGTAATCTTGAATTGCAGAATAGGGTCCAATGCGTTTGAGTCCTATAAACTTGAGTCATGACTTGAGTCACAGACTGAATCGTAGATTTGAGTGGAAGAGACTTGAGTGGCAGGCTTGAGTCTTGAGTGACAGACTTAAGTCGCAGAGTAGAATTGCAGGTTTTAGTTGGAGACTTGAGTGTCGGTCTTGAATGGTAGATTTGAGTCATAGAGTTGAATTACTGACTTGAGTGGAAGACCTTTATGTCGCTGAGGAGCAGAATTAATTCGCAGACTTAAGGCGTTTTTTTAAAACATGATCACAACAAAAACATTACTGTTAAAAAAGGAGCCAAGTTCTCCTATGTTGAAATTATGCTGGCACAAAAAGTACTGAGATGTAAAAGTGTACCAAGTTCTAAAGTTTGGGTTCAAATTCGTATCAATAAAATTTTGATTGTTCTCTTGACAATTTTTCTTTTAATTACCGATTTTTAAAGTTATTTCAAAAATTACCAAGTAAACAATCAAAATTTTATTGATACGAATTTGAACCCAAACTTTAGAACTTGGTATACACTTTTACATCTCAGTACTTTTTGTGCCAGCATAATTTCAACATAGGAGAACTTGGCTCCTTTTTTAACAGTAATGTTTTTGTTGTGATTTTACTACTTTTTGCAAGGTATGGCTGTAGAATTGAAAATCTCTATATTTGATGAAAATTCAGTGAAAATGGGCGGTTGCCACGCCCCCTGGCTGAAATTCTCAAATTTTAATTTTTTTTCTTTGTATAAACTACCATCTCTACCATTCTACCAAATTTCAAGATTCTACGATAATCAGAAGTGCTCTATTATATTTAATGAAAACTCAGCGGAAATGGGCGGATGCCACGCCCCCTGAATTGAAAATCTCAAATTTTCGATTTTTCCCTTTGTTTACACCACAAGCCCTATCACCGTGTAAAATTTCAAGTTTCTACGTTAACGGAAAGTTCTCCATAATTTTGATGATTTGTCAGTGAGTGAGTGAGTGAGTGAGTGAGTCAGTCAGTCAGTCAGTCAGTTACGGTTTTTGCGATTTTTGAAGCCCTATATCTCAGAAACTACTGATCGTAAAAGGCTGAAATTTTGTGAGGAGTTTGGTTTTGACAAGATCAATAAATGTAGCGAGTTAGAAATTTCTAGCATCTTTGGTGTGGAAGTTAGAGGGGGGTCGAAAATGGCCTGAGTTGTTTCCTGTAAATAAGGGTGTAGTGCCAAAGTTGCTAGAGAACATGGCTGGGCACTACCGTGCCCCTTGATCCAAGGGTCCCAATATATGGAAATCCTTTAAGGGCGAAATTCATAGTCGTTACTCAAGTTAAGATACTTTTCAACTTAAGCATTCACTTTAGTAGAATAAAATCTTGACAGATGACAGATGGATTGTGAACATTTTTTCCGCAAGTCGAGATTTTACTTTTCTCAAGTGGATCGCTCTATTCTTGCTGCTAAAAATAACACTGCTTGAGAGAATGCTTAAGTTGAGAGAAATCTCAACTTGAGCAACGACTATGAAAGGAAATGTAGAATCCTTTCACCCAAACGGTTTTTCCAGAAACAAAAAATAATCATCATGTTCATACGAAGATGACCTCCATATTCAACTTAAATCACACAACTCCAATCCAACAAAAAGAGATTTTGTGAATTTTACAAAAATAAGTTTGAAAATAAAATAAACACAATACTTCTTACTTCTTCGCCAGAACACAAGAACAAAACTATAAAAAAAAAAAGAAATCGTTTTGGTCAAAAATCTCTTAACCATTGACTTTGGATGGTATTTTGCATATTTTATTCAAATTTGTCCAATCGATCGAAAATTACACTTCCTACTCGTCATTCTTTACCTGGAACAATGCACTACCACTCTGTGTTCAGTATTGAACCCCATAGAGCAGTTTTCGTACCAATGTGATGCACTTTTCCAAGTTGGTTCTACTCTGCATAATGCTTATTGACTCCCTTTTTGTAGAGATATATTGTATTATTATAAGTTGGAGTTCTCGCTGAGCTTCTGAAATTTCAAAAGAGTCTGAATCTCTCTTCAAAACAGATATCAACAGTTATTATAAGTAGAAAGCCAGTAGTAGTAGAGTCCCAAATGGACTTCTTTTGGATCTGGGATGAGGATACCTTCATACATCATTTTCGTCGTCGTCATCCCACTCACACAAACTCCACCACACCGCACCCAAACGATAACAAAATGGGAATAAGGTACACCAAAGCGAGAAATACATCGATGGGTTAACTTGGTCAATGTTGCTTACTTTGTTGTTGGGAGCTGCTGCTCCCAGTCAATCAGATGCCTCATTTGCATATTTTTTGATGCACTTTTTATGCCAGTTCAAAGAGCGGGGGTAAGTAGCAAAAAGTATAGTAACAATCGATTTGGAAGGAAAGGTTTTGGTTGCGCTTAAAAGAAACTTAAAACCATACGAATGTAGAAAATATATCTGAATGCATAAAGTTGCCAAGTTTCACTTTTTGTTAGAAGATTTAGCTCAAAAAAATTGACGTAGACCTTAGTTGGAGTAGTCAGGATTTTAGTTTTTGAACTTATTTTTGTGTTTAAATTTATGTTAGGTTATAGGTAGGTTTCGTGTTTTTACTGACATCTTCAACCTTCACCGCTTCATCACAAGCTCCAACTAGTTTAATTAGTGAGGAATTTCCTTGCGAAATCATGGTATCACAACGGACCAATAAGTGGTCTAAGTGTGTCAGTCGTTTTCCTGACAGCCATTTCCACCTAACCTAACCTTACTTAAGTGTTTTTATAGTCTTTGTACATTTAAAACTAATTTAAAAGCATTTTCTTTAAATAATAGTAGTGATTGATTTTTGCGTCTTGAGGAACAAATTTTACCAATTTTATGCAACGTGACATATCCTATAATTAGCAGATAATCAAGACGCTTTCAACGATACCTCATTTGAGAAATTATGATAAGTAATTAAGAAGCTATGATGCCGCAAATGATCTTATTTTATATGCATTTTTTCTCGAAAATCCAAAAAATTATATAATTTTTTTAAACTAAATTTTTAAAACGCTTTTTTTTTCTCCAAAATTTTTTCTCAAAAATAAAAAAAAAATATAATTTTTTTTTGTCTAAATAAATGTTTGGATGCAAATAAATAAGCAACCAAACCTCTAAGAAACATTTGGTTTTCAGTTGGTAAAGAGACCTTTTTTTCGATGTCGCATTCGATGAGTTGGAGGAAATTTTATAAAATGCTTATTTTAGGCAAAACCTTGATTTTTTCTCGAAATTCAAAAAAAAATACTCAACTTTTTCAAATACATTTTTTCAACAAGGTGCTAATCTTGTAAAAATTAGGTAGAAAAAAGTGGTTGTCTGTAAAGCCGTTTAATACGATGATTTTACGTGTTAACGTCATAAGAAAACAGGTTTTGTGCTTTAGTTAAAAAAAAAAAATAATCTAAAAATTATGTATTCTCCAACTTTCTTGTAAAAAAAATTATAAGATAATAAATTTAATAGTAAAATACTTAAGCTAAGATTAAGACCTTTCATATTTATGTCTATATGTTTGGTAGAAAATCGGAATAAATTTTTGAATACTACCATAATTTACAAGATAGAAAAAGCTTAAAAAAAATACTTTTTTTTCTTTTCTCATTATATCAATTTCTTAAATGAAATGCTTACAAAAAAATACACCATTAAAAAGTTTAATATTTTTTCTAAAGAATAAAGCCATACTTTAATTTTTACAATGCGTAAAAAGTATACAAATAATTTTTTTGAAAATAATCATTTTTCATGAAAAAGTTAAAAAAAAGTGGTTGTCTGTAAAGCCGGTTACAATGCGCAAAAAGAATGAAAATAATTTATTAAAAACAATCATTTCTTATGAAAAAAGTGAAAAAACCACTTCCATCACCCAAAAATCCATTTTTTGTATAACAACCTATAATAAATTTAATACCATCTGAGAGCCTAATATTTCAGCTCAAAATATTTATATCGCTCATGTCTGTGAGACGTCTACAAAAATAGCTAGAATTTTTTGAACCCAATCAGTTTTCATCAAAAAATGCAAAAATAACAATATTTTTTATCTTCTCACGCCATTAAATTAATTTTTTTCTTGAACAACCTATATTATTTTATATCATAAGAAAGCCTAATATTTCACCTTTCATATGACGCTACAATCATATTTGTATGATGCCTCAAAAAGAAGTTAGAATTTTTTAAAGCCAACCATGTTGAAATTTCAAACTGAGAATACGGTACTTCCCACACTGGTGTCTGGTCATGGACCACAGATAAAGTCCTGTCTATTATCTATCAACAGTATAAATTTCATTTATTTATCTGTTGAAGAAAAAAAAGATAAAAATAAAAAAAGGTAAAAAAAACTTGTTTTTCCCGTTGTTCGGTCAAAAATCATTTAAGAATACCAATTGCACATGCATGCGCACGATTATAAGCTGTATTCTCTATAAATTTAAGTTTTATTGAACGTTACAAAAAATTGCTAAACATTAAAACCAACCCAAAAATACCTTTAAAATAGTAGGTGTTTTTCAAAAATTCATACTTTAAAACGCAGAGACCCCTGCGTTTTTTTTTTTTATTATCTTTTGAATGGCATTTCTTCAAATTGTCATAATCACTATTTTGTCAAAGGTCTTTAAGTTTAAAGAAACCATTTATAACTTGGTTTTGAAATTTTTTAGAATTTCTTCAATACTAAACTGTCAACCTTACAATATATTTATCTATCGATTAAAAAAATTGAGCTTTCTACAAAGTGGCGTTTAGAAAACAGCCAATTTTGTTTTATCCCTATTTAGGCCGTGTGTGAATTGCTTTAAATAGTTAACCCCGTGTAAAATTTTTGGAAATATTGAGGTGGATTAAAAAGTTTTCAGCTGTTAAAAATTTAATGGGCTCTTGGACCTGGTTAAATTTAGGTTAAATTTTTTTTTTGCAGATGGTTTTGTTTTGTTGTCGTTCGTGGTAAGTGTGCGCAGCCGGTAAGTGTGCGCATTAGGGCTGTAAAAGTAACGACAAAATGAGTACCCGCATGTATACGTTACTTTTGATACTAGTACCCGCATCAATAATATCGTTACTCGTTACTTTCGTATGTTTCGCATGTTTCGCATGTTTCGTTACTTTCGTTACTTTCGCATGCTTCGTGTGTTTCGTACATTTCGTATATTTCATGTATTTGATACGTTTCGTATGTTTGGTATTTTAAGTATGTTTCGTACATTGGTATAAGGGTGTAAAAATATTTTTTTTTGAAAAAAACCAAAAACAATTTCTATAATCTAAGCTTCATTTTAAGGTCATAAACATTAAAATTAGTTGGGGCATTCTCATGTAATAAGAGTTTAAAGGTAGCTATATTGAATTTTTTTCGTTTTTTTTTTAATCAAACGTGGAAACTTTTTTGATTTTTTTCCAAATTTTTAGACAAAACTTTGGTAATTTTTTGTTTATATTGTTTCAGTAATCTTATCACAATTCTTTGGAGACCTTTATTTCAAAAGTGCAACGCGCAGATCTCGAAATATTAACACTTCAATACAACCATGTCGAACAATTTTTCATTTATTTTTTCTATTGAGAGTGATTTTCAAACCTCGTTTTCTCTGATTTTTTTGTGTTGAAAATTTTGCACCGAAAATAAACTAATTTTTTGAAAAACCAAAAAACTTTTGTACATTCTTAAGCTAAATATCAATACCATTAACACCAAGGCCATAAAAAGATTGGTTGCGTCGTGGATATACATATTTCGGCCTAATAGAGAAAATACAAAAACGTCTCTTTTGATATTTCTGTATAAATTATCGATAACACAATGATTATTGAACCTTGGCACTACTGTTTTAATCGAGACAAAAGTAAACTCCAGATAATTATCTGCATTTAGCATTCTGACTATGGTTACGATACCGACACGAGATGCGAAATGCGAAAAATTGAGTGTATCACTTCATTTCGTATCTCTTACATCGGATTTAGTATTGAAACTGGAATCGCGTCGTTACTCGTATGTTTCGTATCTCGTACGTTTCGTATGTTTCGTTACTTCAGTACCCAGTAACGAAACATACGAGTAACGATACTGTTTAGAAAGTAACGTTTCGTTACTCGTTACTGAAGTGAATACCCGCATTTTAGTAACGAATACATACGATTTGCTACAGCTCTAGTGCGCATTGCTAATTTCTCGAAACTAGTGTAAAAATTTAAATTTCTGCTAATGCACAATTAATTAGATATCTGATCTTCGCCGAAGTCGAAGTATATTTATGCTTCTGTTGTTTTTAGTGTTTCGAGAAAAAGCAAAAGAAAAAAAAGCTAATTTTCCTTAAAATTTTTCACAATTTTCAAACTCTGACAGTGGTCTGCCTTTGACTTAAAGTGAAGGCAATTGATCTTTTTTATTGAGCTTACTATTTAAACTTTATGTTCCAATTAAAATTTTATTGTTTTTAGTATTTATTTATTAATATTTTATCAAAAACAATAAAAAACTGCATTTGGGGTAAGTGTACGCAAAAATTTGGGGGCAAGTGTGCGCATGCAAATGCATGGGATTTTACTGAAAATATATATATTTGCATAAAATGCTTCAAAATGCATCAAAATTTCACAGTGTACAGAATCGATCAAAATAATAAGAAAATCGTATGGGGGCGGGGGTCTTAGGCCCCTCGTTTGGTTTTTAAATGTCTTTAAAAATTTAAAAAAAGAACAATTGATATTCATTAAGATTACTAAGCAAAAGTACCTGCGCACACTTACCGTACACCCTGCGCACACTTACCCCTACTAAGGGGTATCTCTAATAGTTTATTTTAAATTTTGAATTGAAATTTTTGTCGCACTGCTAAAAATTTCAAGTGGAACGGGAGAAAATGGCGTCACTTTTTCGTGGATGCTGCCATGGTTCATCGATTTATAAGACGTTATCACGTCAAAAAATGGTTCCATTTATTCCTTCAAAACGAAATAGGTTCTCTTAATGATGAAATACAATTGATTCCGAATATTAAATCCCGTACTATTGAGGGGTCTGGCCACCCTGGCGAATCGAAAAATGAACTTCTAACGAAAAATTCTGTTTAAAAAATTCCAGCCACAGAAATTAAAAAATCTAGCTAGACAAGTCATACAGGTCTCAATGATCTAAATTGTTCAGAAATGTAAATGCAACCACGGCAACACTGAAAGCAAAAAAAATATAATCATTGCAATAGCCCACCAAAAACTAGAACAAGTGTTAACACTTGAAAATGTTTAACCCACAATTTCCCATTTGAGTGACTTTACACAAAACTGCATGATGTGTGCATGTTTAGGTCGATTTGATATTGTTTGACAGAAATGCTCTGAAGACAATTCATGTGTGGGATTTGGCATACTATAGAAAGAAGGTTCCACCAAAGAACTTGTTCACACGAAATAGAAAATTCCATTTGAACGATTATGGACCGAAATAGTAACTCGCACGTGGGATGTTCCACTGATGTTATGGCCTTGATTCCAGAGCATGATGTTAACGTGAAAGAAACTCTGTTCTCAGTATTCTTTTGCGAGGTGTTCAAGATTGCCACGGAAATTGGAAACAAACGCCTAAAACTCTGCTGGAAAGTGTGAGTTTGTCCGCTTGATACACGTTTTTCCGAAGAAAAAAAAAAATATCGATTGATTTTCAAAAAAACAACCAAAAAGCATAGAAAAAATACATAAATTCCCAGACAGTTTTCATTTTGTCAGATTCATGGGTAGGCAAGGTATAGGTACCCATCAGAATCCAGGAGGCACCTGAGAAGATTTACATAAATTGCGTTCCTTCTTCATGTGGGCTCAGGAGACACAACACAACACAACACACTCACCATCATCAGAGATCTCTCTGGCAGTTTCCGAAATGGTGAAAGAAAAACTGGTTAAAACATGCAACACACGAATAGCTGCAGCAGTTACCAACAACCAGCAACAACAGCATGCAGCATGTGTGATGAAATGCTATTTTGTCATGTTGTCCGAATCGATTCGTCGAAGAAGGACTCATCGCGATTACACTCACACACACCGGACGCTGCTGTGCAGTGCTCCTCATGACTTCTGTTTATTCGGACTCGGACTGGAGTTCTTCTTCTTCCACAATAATACATTGTACACTTTGAAGTATGGGGACTCCATCAGGAGAGATCAATGGTATAAGGCAAAGGCACCAGCAACAAACCTATGCCGGTAGCTAGTAAATCAAAATCAATTCCCGGAAACAATTGATAAATTGGAAATATGAATGCTAAATGAGGGCTTGGAGATGTTGTTGTGTGTGATGGCTACAGGGCTGTGTTGTGTGGACCATGTCGTCTACATGTGGGAAGACAAAAATATACAATTTGATTTTATTCTTGGGTTTTTGCTCTGCGGGAAACAATTTTGCCTTGCTGAAGATATTTGTCATTTGGATTAAAAGTAATTCGGATCGATTTGATCTGTAAATTTGCAGTAAATGAGTCAAATGTTGTATACAAAAGGGCCTGAATGGAATACGTGACTCTTTTGAAGTTTGTGGGTGGACTATAATCAGAAGGACATTGAAATCAAAATGTAACTATAAATATCGAGATTCGACATGGACAACCACAGAATTTAAATTGAAAATTTTCTATCGTGCTATTGACAGGTTTAAAAGGTTTTGATCTATTTTTATTTTACTTGGAAATTAAAACTTGAAAGTGTAGAACATAGGTAAAATTGTATCGTAGATATGAGTTCTAGAAATGTTTTCAAGTAACTTTATATATTTATCAAAATCACATACGATACGATATTAATTCTGTGGTGTAGCTTATCCTCTGGGGGCCCTCTATCCCTCTATAAGTTTTTTAGCTGTTATCACAACAGCAGTATCCACGAAAAAGTGACTTTATTAATACAAACGAAGGATTTTAAAAAATTCAATCATTAAATAGGGTAAATCGGAAGTGTGTTGGAAGTGTTTTTGACATGTTTCGGGCGTGTTTATAACGCGTTTGGATGCGTTTTCGATAGCTTTGGGAGCGTTTTGGACGCGTTTCTGAAGCGTTTTGGGAGCGTTTTGGACGCGTTTTTGACCCGTTTTGGACGCGTTTCGGGCGAGTTTCTGACAAGTTTTGGACGTGTTTCTGACGCGTTTTGGACGCGTTTCGGAGGCGTTTTGGACGCGTTTCGGACGCATTTTGGGAGCGTTTTGGACGCGTTTTGGAAAAGTAAGTTAACACCCTGTATGCTGTTTACGCAAAATCAAAAAATCAGATTTAGTAAACAAGTTAAAGTTGCATTTGGCAAATCGATAAACAACATGAAATGGAATTTTCATAGGCAAGAAAACACTTGCTGACCACTGCATCGAAATAAAATATTAATTAATTAGGAGGCTTTAAAATTTAGAAAAAAAAAAATACATTAATAATTATAAATAGGGGAAAGTGGCCTAAAATGGCACCCCAAGGTAAAATGGCCCCCTTGCTAGAAATCGTAGAATCGAAAATAATTAGAAAGTTTTATGAACGCGATTCTTTAGTTTATCTGGCAAAACCAACATATACGAAATTTCAGCAACTTCAAGCCATTATTTGAAATTTGACAGGTCAAACTGTCTCTATCCACCTCAAAAAGTACACTCGTTATAATTTTGTGAAATTTTTTTTTGCAAAAAAAAGTATAAAAAACATTGTATTTTGGAAAAAGAAGTTAATGTGTGTACGCATGAAGTATTTCTTATTAATTAACTGAAATAAGTTGGTTTAAAATGATTTTAAATTTTTTGGTGTAAAAATTAAATTTAGAAAACTCAAAATGGGCAAAATGGCCTACTTAGTGCTCGGGTAAAATGGCATACCTATTTCACATGTCATTTTAAATTTTTTTTTCACATTTTCATTTTTTTAAAGTGCAAATAGTTGCTATTTATGAATGATGTACATAGAGGAAGTCCTGGACTGAGGAAAGCCCTTGATTCCGTCAAAAACCTAGAAAAAGGCTTCCAAAACACTCAAAGTTGCAAAAACTACAAAAAAGAGACGAGCAACCAACATGAACTGGGTTTTGAATGGCTCGATCAAAGATCTGGGGGGATTAAGCACCACTTGTTCCAAGAAAATGGAAAAGAAGCCCTTTGATTCAATTTTGCATTTAAAATCACGTATGTTTGGACAGTGTGCCATTTTACCCGGGTAAATTTGATCAGTGAAATTTGTAGACGTCTTGAAAATTAAAAAAATTAAATACTTTTTGGAACTTTTTCAACTCGCAAATGAAAAAAATGTGAGAGTAATATATTAAACTTTGAAAAGTATAAAGCATTTAAGTTTGAAAGCTACTGTTTTTCGAGATATAGGACATTTTCCTTAGGGGGGCCATTTTAGGCCACCTTCCCCTATTAAAATTAAAATTATAGTCAACGGCGATAACATAATCAAACAAAAAATATACAATGAAAATAACATAGTAAAAGGTTGTATTGAGAACTAATAGAAATATTTATGTATTGTTACAAAACCACTTTTGTTTCCAAAATATTGTTTTTCGAATTTCGTCAAATTCACAAAAAAGATTATTTTTTCAATACTGTTTTTAGTAAAAGAAGGCCAGTCAGTGGTTCCAATCGTTCCAATTTCGAGAAAAATCTCGATCCACCATTTTTAATCAAAAATGCAGAAAAGTGGATTTCATCAAATAACTCGGTACCAATGCATATTACGAAAAAAAATAAAATGCACGACTGGGTCGCACGAACTTGCTCTTAGAGTTAAAATTGCTTAAATTTTTAAGACTTTTTATATAGAAATTTTGGAAAAAAAATAAAATTCGTTTTTTAAAAAAATAAAATAAAATCTGAAATCAGATTGCCCTTCAAAACAAGTATGCAGTTTTGATTAGTATATTAAGATGCATTTTTATTTAAAAAATTTTCAAAATCCTTAGAGCCGTTTTTGAAAAAACTAATTTTTTATAAATAATTTTTTTGAAAAAAAGTTTAAAAATAAAATTGGTATGCCATTTTGTAGAAATCACTAATCAAAATCTAAAACCAAAATTTCAAAAAAATACAATGTCCGGTTTTTGAAAATTTGATTTTTCAAAAAAAAATTTTCAAAATTTTTTTAAAAATCCAAAAATTATTTTTTTTCGATATTTTATTTTTGGCTTATACTTGAATCAAACGGTTGTATGGCAGATACCGTTAATAAGTTAATAATGATTTTCAAAAAAAAAAATTTTTATTAAAAGAAAGACCTTGTCTTTAAACTTATATTTGAATTTTTTAAATAAAATCGTTGCAGCCGTTTTTGAGAAATTTCAATTTTACTAAAATCGGTATATGACAAGTACCGTTATTTTTGGTCCAAAAAAATTAATTCCAAAAACCCCTCTGTAGAGTCGCTAAATAATGCTACATACCAAGTTTGACATCAATCGGTCCATCCGTTTAGGCTGTTGCTTCGTTTACAGACAGACTGACTGACAGACTGACAGACGGACAGACAGACAGACTTCCGGGACCCACTTTTTTGGCATTCTCTACCATCGTAATGTCAAGGAAAAATGCTATCTCAACTTTTTTTTTTTGTACGAACTTGATATATAGTATCTATATCGCAAGTAAAAATGGTGAAAAAGCTTTTATAATAAATCTTTTGAGTTTTATTGCCACACAACTTTTCGATATTGTAAATATTTACAAATTTTTTTTCTTAGGTAAACATAGTACTTTCTTTTTTAATTTCAATATCATATTGCAAAAATTCAATTTAAACGCTTTCCTAGTTTGTTTTCACTCCCACTCTCTCTCTTTCTCTCTTAAATGCAAACAAAAATGTCATTTAACAAAACATTTGAATCATTTGTGACATTTATTAACTTGTTACGCCGACATTAAGTGACAACATTTTGTGTCATTTTGCTTGGTCTCTGTGTCTGGCTTGTATAGCTGGTGCGAACCTCTCATGGAATTATATAGAAAGAAAGTTCACGCAACAAAAAAACTGTCTCTCGAAACAAGAAAAAACACATTCCAAAACGCAATGGACGTGTGCACATACACGTCTCATGAATCATCGATTGCATCTTTCTACCATCGCTCCCGGGTATCTATATCTTTCAGTTACACAAAACGCAATGACACGGCAGTCTGCACCAAGAGACAGGAAGCAGCACCCAGCCAACCAGCCAACCAGCCAGCCAGCAGAAGCTAAGGTTTGAAGTGGCAGCAACTTCAACTGGTAAAAATTAATAAAATCCTTGACTGGGTTGTACGTATTTGCTCCTATAAGTATTCTTAAAACAGCTTACTGAGTCAAATTTAAAAAAAAAAACCTTAGGGCACAACTTTTCACAAGAAAAATGATAATCATACAAGTGGTTCGAAGTCCTTATGATAAAGGGTTACTTGAAAGATACCAACAATTGCATTTTACGTTTATGAATCCAATAACTTGCCTTAGAGTTTCTTTATCAAAAGTTGAAAAAGATGCAGAAATCTAGAGCTCAGCAGGGAACGATTGCTTATTTATGGACATTCGAGCATTTATTTATGGTCCTTGACCATGATCGAGCGTTTAAGGGAGATACATGTCATGTGATGGTATCGCCGCCGCCGCAGTGCAGCCGAAGAAGTCAGTACCATCAGACAGACATTTAGGCCAGTGACACTGTAAACCATATTCTGCTCGAGTTCGATGGCTAATTAACATGCAATGACATCGTGGGTACGTCCAAAGACCCGTCATTCGTCGTCACGTGGGTCTTGTTTGGTAGAAACTTCAAGTTTTTTTTTACTTGTTTTTTTTTTACTTTTTGTAGGTGCCTATTCTACTGTCGTCAGCATTGTTTAAGTTTGGCACACCTCATTTCTGGAAATCGATGTTTTTTTTTGTCTTTTGTTTTTTGACATATTGTTGTTGTGATTTTGTATGCCATTTGTCATTATTGTGTTGAACTGAGCAATTTAATTGAATATTGTGCGTGAGCTGGAAGCCTCCACAATGATGTCACACTCGTCATAATCTCATGTCAGTTTGTTTCCTCGCAATGTCCTCTACCTACTATTATATACGACTGCATCAGAAAATATATGTTACAAGATGTGCGGTTTGATTTGCTTTAAAGATATTTCTGACATGTCAGAAAGGTAGACAGTTTTGATTTTTTTTTTCTTGTGTTGATTTAAAGAGACAGTATAAAGGGATTCCAGAGATATCATGTTATGAAATCTTATGGGCTTGGAGAAAAATATGAGTCAGCTTACAGTTGTAATTATTTACTAAAACAAAATTTAATTCGAGCAAATTTTGTGATCTAAGGTCTTCAGACTTTTGACATTTACAAATATTGAAAAAATCGATGTCAAATTTTATCAAACTTGGGAAAACTTCCAAAGAAACAGCAAACGATGTTTTTGAAACAAATTATTAAATTAATTTATGGAACAATAACATTTCTTGTATTATTTTTTTTTTAATTCAGAGTTGTATGAGGTATGAGGATACATTATAAAAGTGTCACAAAATTGGGTTAACTAGTACAATTAAAAAAAAAAAAAAAACAATTAAAAAATAAAAAATTGTTACACTCATGAAACTTGGCAAAAAGTTTGCTTTTGGGATATAAGAACCAAGGATAAAAAATTCTATACAAAAAAGTTGGGTGGAAGGGTGTTTTTCGCGGACAAGAAGAAGGGGGTTAAGGTCAAAAATATAGTAAACAAAATTGTTTGTGGAATATCATAATATATAACACATGTTTTTAAGGTATTTTTTGATGCTAAATCTAATGACACCCAACTTTTTTTATAGGCTTTTTTATCCTTGGATCTTATCCCAAAAGCAAACTTTTTGCCAAGTTTCATGAGTGTAACAATTTTTTTTTTATTTGTTGATTTTATTTTATTTTATTTTTTTTTTTTTTTTTTCACTTCAGATTCTTTGATGTAGTAAGCTTAGAACAAGCTTTTAACTACTATCAGAGGCTCATCATAAGTGCATGTTAGTGGTTAGTAGACAAAAAATACAACCTCCCACATGCACAATATAAAACAAAATAATTACGAACAAATTTACAAGTTATAAAATTATAAGTACAAAAAATCCAACATGTATAATTTATTTAAAACATTGATTAACAGTCACGATTGTGGAGCACTGGTTCGAAACAATGTTTTTAAACCCATTTTCGTCAAATAAAAGTCTAAGGATGAATGGTTCAAGTTAAAAAGTTTACTCATGCTACTAAGAGGCTCATTAATAACATAGTTTGTTCTATGAAAGTCGATATGCAAAGGTTCAAATCTTCGTAGGAGGTGAGATCCACCCGGATAATTTATACCAATACAAGCTAATAGATCAGGGGCGTCAATTTGGGAATTAATAAGCTGATGAAGAAAGATTAAATCATTATTTACACGTCTCTGTGGTAAAGTTTGTATCTGAAGAAGTTGAATGCGATGTTCATAAGGTGGCAAGTTGAAAGGATCGGTCCAAGGAAGACCTTTTAGAGCTAAGCGTACAAAATTGTGTTGAATAGATTCGATTCGGTTTTTATGAACTTCATAAAAAGGACTCCATACTTGAGAAGCGTACTCAAGATGGGGTCGAACGTAGCAGTTGTACAAAGATAGAGTAACAAATGTATCATCAAATTCCTTTGCCCAACGTTTAATAAAACCAAGCATTGAGCTCGCTTTATTTACTATAAAATTGATGTGTTCAGTAAATCCTAAATTTGAACTAAATTGGACACCCAAGTCTTTGAAGCTAAATACTCGACATAGCTTATGTTGCAAGATGTAGTAATCAAAAATATTAATGACTCGTTTTCTCGAGAATGTAATTGTTTGGCATTTATCTGGGTTAAGTGAAAGGCCATTTTTACCACACCAAACATTAAAACTGTTGATATCGCTTTGAAGAAGGATACGGTCATTGTCAGACTTAATTTCTTTAAAAATCTTAATATCATCAGCAAATATGTGCACGAGATTACGTCGTTTATAGCTAAAATGAATAAAAATGGGCCTAGGTGACTTCCCTGAGGGACGCCAGAGTTGGCTATAAAAAGATCTGAAAGACAGTTTCTAAATTTGACCTGATAGGATCTTTGGTTAAGATAAGATTCTACCCAAGCAATAAAAATACGTGGAAAACCAAAAGCTTTTAATTTGAAGATTATTATTTTATGACTAAGTTGATCAAATGCCTTTGAAAAGTCAGTGTAAACGCAGTCAACTTCATTACCTTTTTCTAATGCATTTGAACATTTATTTAAGAAGCTAAGATGATTAGTTGTAGTAGATCTTTTTCTTACAAAGCAATGCTGCTTTTCACTTATCAGATTTTTACTATAAAATGCTAGACTATCACAAACAACTTGCTCAAAAACCTTTGGAATGCAGGATAGTTTCGAAATAGGCCTATAATTCTTTATATCTGTCTTATCACCCTTGTTGAAAACAGGAGTGAGGAATGACTTTTTCTAGATGGAGGGAAATTTTCCTGACTTGATGGAAAGTTTGAATGAAAATGTTAGAGGCTGAACTAGGGAGTTTCTACAGTTTTTATGTAGGTAGGTACTATTTTACCTGTACTAAACCCTAAATTAATCATAATCATTTTTTTTTTTCATTGATAGCGTCTGAAAAATGGGCTGTGAGTTTTTCTTTCTATGTCCGGAGACCCCGCGCCTTAAGCTCATATACTATTTTCGTCTTGTTTCGATCCAATCTACACACTCTACCCATTTTAGACCAGTGCCGATGCCTTCAAAAACATTAAAAAGTACAAAAAAATCATAGTAGGATGAAACCCATTGGAAAAGGAGGGGAATATGATAAGAATGAAAGGAAAAATAAATTACGGGCGAGCCGAGTTCGGGAAGTGGGTGGGTTGAGTTTTTAGTGGTAAAAAATGGTATATCTCGATTTCCGGCAAAACTACAAATCCTATAGAAAAAAGTTGTATGGCAAAGTTGTAGGTAATAAAAAGATCTACAACTCTTGTAACAACAATTTTTTCACATAACCTCAAAATTTATGTGAAAAATTCAAAAAACCGAGTTTTTGGTTTTTTATTTTTATCTTTTTCAAAAACAAAAATTTTTCTACGAAATTTGGTGAAAACTTACCTTATTATGTCCCAAATACACTGTAATTTATTTGATTTAAAATATTAATTTGTTCACCTTATTTTGACTTAACACCAAAAAAACACCCTAATTTTCAATCGAAAATTCACGTGTCAAAATATCAGCTTTTTTCAAAAAGTCGGTGGGCATTTCGTTCGTTAAAATGTCTATTTTCTGATGGTGTAAAAAAAATTGTACATTAGTATACTATAGAACATGTTCTAGTAAAATTCAAAAAATGAAAAAAGCTTGAATTCGAAAAAAATTTTTATCATTTGTTAAATAATCCGTGCCTACCTGCCTACTCCCAAGAGAAGCCTCTCAACACACACAACATCTAACAAGCGATCAGCGAACAATTGTGTGTGTGTATCTCCTTTTCATTCCTTCCTTCTTCCTCAACCAAAACTTTCAGTCTTAATAAGATCCTTGAATAAACAGGACGCGCACAGTGGCGTATCCAGAAAAAAATTTGGGGGGGGCTGAAAAAATTTTTTAATTTTTTTTTTCTCTCATTTTTATTCTTCTTTGATCAAGAGAAAAGCGCTGTGCTGCGGTACTGAAAGTGGTATTGTAGCATTTTACTGCTTTCGACAATTTCGTACTACTGTCTTTTTTTTTTACATTCAAAATAGTGTTTTTTTTTTTTAAATCTTGTATCGCAAACCTTTTACACAAACAGCGAGGTGTTCAGTCATCTTAAAAAAAAAACACTTTTATTCCTATGACGTCTAGTTTTTGATCTATACTCATCACTTTTTTCGATATAAACGCCCATGTTCCGCAATTCGACCGAGAGTGAATTGAAATCACTTTTCAATTTCACGTGAAATTGACCTTTGGTCGATTTCGAAAACTTCGAAAATGCTTCGAACTGTCAAAACTAAAGGATCATCCAATTTTATTTTGTTTCTAAAGTAAAATTACTGCTACTTTGAACATGGATGCAATTTTATTGGCAACTTTAATGGAAAAAAAGCAGAATTTAAAAGAAAATATAAGAAGAAGTCACATTATGGGAGACATATTAAATATGTATGTAAGTGAAATGCAGAACATGGGCGATATTATTGCAAATTTTCAAAGAAAAATTTGTTGGGTAGAGTTTAAAGCAATGAGGTTGCAAACACAGAGGCAGTGATGAATTATGATATTTCATTACTCATGTGTTTTATGCTTTTTGTATTAATTTAACACCAAATAAACATTACAAAACAATCAAAATATAAGTTTCGATAATATTGTGTCCAAAATTTGCAGATTCACTGAAAAAGGCATCAAATTCAAGAACAAAAACAAAGTGAACTGAATTGGATCAGAAAATCTAAATGAATGAAAAAATGCCGAACAAATCATTGCCCTATGGACAAGTGAATGCTCAAAAAGTCCAATGCAGAACGTGAAAGTCTCATAAACTAATTTCACCGGCACACAAAATAAAAAAAGTGTCATGTACCAGGAACCAGACCTATCTTTCTTAAAGTTTTTGGGCACGCTGAATCGAATTTCAAGTCCGTTTGCCCCTGTCACCCTCCAGTTTTGAGTAAAATGCAAAAAACTCAAAAAAAAGAAGTTTTGTGCCTTTTTTTACATTTTTCTCAAAACTGGAGGGTAAACGGGCAAAACGGACTTGAAATTCGGATTCAGCGGGCCCAAAAACATATAGAAAGATAGGTCTGGTTCCTGGTACATGACACTTTTATTATTTTGTGTGCCAGTGTTTTCAATGAAATTCTTTTTGATGTCTAGTCCGAAATTATATACTTTTTCATAATATGTTCCTTTTTTAATCCAAATCAGAAGCACAAACCGGAATTTGCTTAAAAAAACCATTAGCTATGTTGACCACTAAGATTTTGAGATATCAAAAATGTCTATTTCCAATATCTTTGAGAAAAATATTATTTTTGAAAAAAAGTAAATATACTAAAGACGATAAAATACGGCTTTTTGAGATTGCAAAAGAAGTTTTGCAAAATTTAACGGTGATGTAGGTAGTTCGACGTCAAAATACTAAAAAAATATTTGAAGAATTCTGAATTGGACTAAAATCCGAAAAAATTATCCCAACCCTCAACGTCAGCTAAGGCTCTTACTCAAACAAACACAAACAGCCATTTCAGAACTTGGAGGGGGCTCGATCATCTGAGCTGCCTCTAGATCTCCAAGATTTACGAACAAGTCTCAGTTAATCATGTAGATTATGATGAAATCAGCCAAATAATGACATGATTTTGCAGGCTTGGGGGGGGCTTGAGCCCCCTGAGCCCCCCCCTCAATACGCCACTGGACGCGCAGTCCAATAAGAACAAGAATTCATTTGTGTTTTATTTATTTATACACTACTAATAATTTACAGTCCACTAATACATTATTGTTCATCATTGCTTACAATTTTGGTCTATTTATTCAAAATTTACACTTTAATTACTCAAAAAACGTAAGATTAATCAATTTTACATGAAATCTTACGTTTTTTGAGTAATTAAAGTGTAAATTTGAATAAATAAGCCAAAATTGTAAGCAATGATAAAAATTTTTTTCGAATTCAAGCTTTTTTCATTTTTTGAATTTTACTAGAACATGTTCTATAGTATACTAATGTACAATTTTTTTTACACCATCAGAAAATAGACATTTTAACGAACGAAATGCCCACCGACTTTTTGAAAAAAGCTGATATTTTGACACGTGAATTTTCGATTGAAAATTAGGGTGTTTTTTTGGTGTTAAGTCAAAATAAGGTGAACAAATTAATATTTTAAATCAAATAAATTACAGTGTATTTGGGACATAATAAGGTAAGTTTTCACCAAAATTTCGTAGAAAAATTTTTGTTTTTGAAAAAGATAAAAATAAAAAACCAAAAACTCGGTTTTTTTAATTTTTCACATAAATTTTGAGGTTATGTGAAAAAATTGTTGTTACAAAAGTTGTAGATCTTTTTATTACCTACAACTTTGCCATACAACTTTTTTCTATAGGATTTGTAGTTTTGCCGGAAATCGAGATATACCATTTTTTACCACTAAAAACTCAACCCACCCACTTCCCGAACTCCGCTCGCCCGTAATTAATTTTTCCTTTAATTTTCATCATATTCACCTCCTTTTCCAATGGGTTTTATTCTACTATGATTTTTTTTGGTTTCAAAAATTATCGACCCTGGTCTAATTTGGCACATTCCTGTATAATAAATAATATTTGTATAAATAAAAATTAGATGGTAAGAAAAAATTATTTTCAAAACGGTAAGTCGTTGAGATTTGAATTTTTTAAATCGATAAATAAATTTGTTGCAAGAATGGCATGTGTCTACAAAATTCTTAAAAAATTTCAAAACTGAATTCTGATCGGTTTTCTAAAACTATGAGGAAAGCCTTTAAAAAATTGATAATAATACGTACAGAAAATTTTTACGACACTTTGAGTTATAGATACCAATGGAAAGTTACCTAATAAAAAAAAATAATATCTACGAAGTTTTTCTAATGCGCTAAAAATATGAACTTTTGAAAAACACCTATTTTTTAGCGTTTTTTTTGAGAATTTTTTTAAGAATTTATCAAAGTATCATAAAATCTCGAACTTACGGGTCTAATGTGCATGCGTGTGCAAAAAATTGGATGAAAATTTACATGAGTAAATAACAGGAAAAACAAATTTATATATAGGATAGATAAAAGACAGGACTATATTTGCAAAAAATATAGTCATTATTATTTTCATATCCAGAATTTAGAGATAACAATAATAAGATGATCTTTTTTAAGACACTTGATGTTTTATTTCCTAGAGCATTTAGAAATTTGAATGTAAATTTTTACGTCGAATTGTGAAAATATAACCCTTCATGAGATATATAACACTTAACCATACACGCACTACTAACTGCATCATAATCTTAAATTCAAAAATTTCAAAATTCCCACAAATCGCCTATGGAGATTTTTTGACGTATCTTACTTTGGCGGACACTTTGTGGCGGAATCAAAAAAAAATTATCTCATTAATTGTAGCTAATTAAATGCTAATTTGTTGCGCAAACCAAAAATTTGTAGCTCGCATAGTTTTTGAATTATTGAATTTTCCGCTAAAATAAGACTGAAGTTAGCGGACAAAATCTTAAATGATTGAAATTAATGAGTTTAGTTGACCTCCAAATTTGTATTTTTTTAAATGCTTTTCAATTACATAAACTTGGTTTTTGTATCTTGAACAGTTTTTTGTTATTCAAAATTCCGCTAAAATAAGACTGAAGTTAGCGGACGAAAGTACGAAAATTAATATATTTTTGATGCCCAAAATTGTAGCTAATTACACTGGTTTACAAAATTAAACTTTTTTTTTGTTGCCGGAACAAAAATATACTTTTCTGAAGGTTTTCGGTGTGCTGAACTTGAATCCGAAGTCAAAAAAATTCTAGCAGCTCCCGTTTTTGAGATATTACCGTTAGAAAGTGCAGCACTTCGGACCTTATTCTTTTATATAAAGAAAATTGTTTGAGCATATTTAGTAACGGTTTTTATAAGAACTATTTACCACCTTTTTAAATCTGTTTAAATCTCTCCGATATCTTTTTTACTTCCCGAGATATCTTCAGTTGTTTGATATTTTTAAAAATTTTATAATGTCATTATCTTCTTTATGATATATGAAGCCAAACCCACTGACTTCAGTTTAAGATATCTCGGGCAATACATAAGATATTGAAAAGATTTAAACAGGTATCGAAAGATGGGAAATAGTTCTTATAGAAACCGTTACTAAATATGATCAAACAATTTTCCTTATACAATAGAATAAGGTCCGAAAAACTCAAAAAAACGTTTTTTTTGCATTTTCTAACGGTAATATCTCAAAAACGGGAGCTGCTAGAATTTTTTTGACTTCGGATTCGAGTTCAGCACACCAAAAACCTTCAGAAAAGTATATTTTTGTTCCGGCAACAGAACCCTTGTTAACCAGTGTTATAAATGCTAATTTGTTGCGCAAAATTTAATTTTGTAGCTCCACTTAGTAATTTTTTATTTCAACTTAAAGTTTCAGAAGTGCACTTCCGGTTTGATGAGGCCAGTGGAGACTTTTTTAAAAATCACTTTTTTAATTTTTTTTCTTTTTCCAATAAATTGTAGCTTTTGAATACTTTATTTTTAATATAATATATAAACCCCAATTTTGTAGCTCTAACTGTTTTTAAATTATTCAAGAATTTGTTTTAAAAACATAGCTCAAAAGTAACCTCTAAAAATCCAAAAAAATGCGAAATTCAAAAAATTTTTTTGCACAAATTTGAAGTAACCTAGGTGAATAAATCCAAAAACCTCGATTTTGTAGCTCGATTAGTTTTTTTTTTTTTATTCAATATTCCGCTAAAATAAGACTCAATTTCATATGTTACGTTGAAAATTTTCAAAAATCTTGAATATTTAAAAAACGGTTTGTATCAAAAATAAAAGCCACAATTAATGGCAAAAGAAAAAATTAAAAAAATAATTTTTTAAAGTTTCGTGCATTGGTACAGCGAACAGGAAGTGCACTTCAAGTTGAAATAAAAAATGACTGAGAGGAGCTAAAAAATTAATTTTTGCGCAACAAATTATGTTTTGCAAAACTATAATTTCTAGAAAAGAAAAAAAATTAAAAATTCAACATTTTTGAAAATTTTTACCGTTACATATGAAATTGAGTCTTGTTTTAGCGGAATATTGGATAACAAAAAAACCGTTGAAGCTACAAAAACCAAGTTAATGTAATTGAAAAGCATTTAAAAATCTACAAATTTGGAGGTCAACTTCAGACTTATTTTAGCGGAAAATTCAATAATTCAAAAACTATGCGAGCTACAAATTTTTGGTTTGCGCAATAAATTAGCATTTAATTAGCTACAATTAATGAGATATGCTCAAGACTATTAAATACGGCGTTTTGAGATTGAAAAAAAAGTTTTGGTAAATTTAACTGTTATGTAATTCCACGTCAAAATACTAAAAAAATTATCTAAAATTTGGTTGTCTGGTGAAAACATAGACAAAATGTTGTACGAAAATAAAATACTTTATTTTTTTTTTTGCTTTTTCATGAAAAATTTGTGATTTCATCTAAGAAACCTCCTTAGCGAAATACAAACATTTTTATTTTCTTGCTTAAAAACTTTCCCTGAACAACTTTTTAATAAATTTCATTATTTAAGGCTCAGATTTTCAGTGTGGGGCTAAAGTACACAATTTTTTTTTTTCAATAAATTTTATAAAATGAGATGATATAGATTAGACTGGGCCAAAAAAAAAAAATATTTTTTTTTTTGAAATTAACTTCGAAAATCTTGTTCAGGATGATGAAAAAAAAATTTGGTGAAAATTTGAGCCGTTAAAAAAAATTTTAAGAGGTCTATCATCGGTGTTTTTTATTTTTATACATGATATGATGTTTTACAACAGAACTGCTAGACGATCAAAGTAAAAAAAATTTCTGTTCATTTTTTCTTATATAAAATTAAATTTCCTACAAAAAAGATCTTATTGAAAATTTTCGTCAGACGAGCCGTATTCGAGTAATTAAGCTTTTTAAATCGAAGTGTTTTTTCAATTTGACTGTTTCACTTTGGAATTTTGTGATGAGCAAATAAGTGAATAAAAAAATAAAACCACGACAGATTCTTATAGGAAATTTAATTCTCCACAAAAAAGGTCTTGTAGTAATTTTCCCTAAATTGAGTTTTGAAGAAGTTATTCACGATTTAAATCGAGAAAAAAATTAAAAAATCAATTTTCAATTTCAAAATTTTCTTATTCACTGAAAATTCAATATTTTCAAATTAACAAGATGTTTTCTTGTAGGGAATTAAACGTTCTATAAAAAGTTCCTTGGCAGCAAATTAATTGCTTTAACCGTTAAGAAGATATTCGTATCAAAACCAATGCCCACTGATTTCAATAGTTTTCTTATGACAAGTTTGCATTTGCGATTTGAATACGATTATCTTCTAAACGGTTAAAGCAATTAATTTGCTGCCAAGGAACTTTTTATAGAACGTTTAATTCCCTACAAGAAAACATCTTGTTAATTTGAAAATATTGGATTTTCAGTGAATAAGAAAATTTTGAAATTGAAAATTGATTTTTTAATTTTTTTCTCGATTTAAATCGTGAATAACTTCTTCAAAACTCAATTTAGGGAAAATTACTACAAGACCTTTTTTGTGGAGAATTAAATTTCCTATAAGAATCTGTCGTGGTTTTATTTTTTTATTCACTTATTTGCTCATCACAAAATTCCAAAGTGAAACAGTCAAATTGAAAAAACACTTCGATTTAATAAGCTTAATTACTCGAATACGGCTCGTCTGACGAAAATTTTCAATAAGATCTTTTTTGTAGGAAATTTAATTTTATATAAGAAAAAATGAACAGAATTTTTTTTTACTTTGATCGTCTAGCAGTTCTGTTGTAAAACATCATATCATGTATAAAAATAAAAAACACCGATGATAGACCTCTTAAAATTTTTTTTAACGGCTCAAATTTTCACCAAATTTTTTTTTCATCATCCTGAACAAGATTTTCGAAGTTAATTTCAAAAAAAAAAATATTTTTTTTTTTTTGGCCCAGTCTAATATAGATACATAGATAGGTACATATTTCGCAGAGATATTATAATTTTTGTATGTAAAGACCCTGCCGTGGAAGTAAAACTGATATGGTAAAATATAATGCCTTGACAATAATTTTAATTCAGTTTTCTTGTACTGGAAGCAATTTCGAAGAATGTTATATGCATTCAATAAATAAACTTTTCAGTTCTATACTTTCCTCTACTAAAGCCCTATTATTTCTTCCACCGCATGCACCTTTTAACCATACAAAATCCACCTGATTTATCAACCACTCACTCTTTAAGTTATAACAATGCTTTTTCCTATCAGCACGCAACCGCTAGTACTAGTATGTTGTCTACGCTATTGCTATACGACAGCACTTGTTCATCCACCAGATTTGAAAAAAAAAAGGTCTCCTTTTTGTCATCCTAACTAGCTCTAGCATCCTGTGTAGATATGTTGCTATACGTCGTAGTCTATAGACCGAAAAACATTTCCGGGATCTCGTTTTTTGCACTTGCCCAGAATGTTCTTACCACAAAAGTTGAACCCAACCTTACAAATGGGATATCTCACGGGAATTATGTGCAGTGAATCTGTGATTTAGTGGTGATTAACAACACACACAGGGAGCGCGTCTTTGGTTATATGTTAGGTTGTCAAGAAATATATTCCCATGTAGGTATACTTCGGTCGGTTGTACTCATATAAGATGTATAGTAAACTCCCGCGCAAGACCTAGGTTTTGAGGCAATGCGAACTACAAAAGAAAAAAAAAACAAAATTAAAGATCCACCTTATCGCTTCAACAATGCTGCCGCATTTCGTTAATCTCCGCACATTATGGCGCAACAAGTCATCGTTTTGGAGAGAGGGACTGCACGCTGCTCTGGCAGCCTGCGAAGACAGCGGCTACGCGACGACGACGTCGACAACAATAGAGAGCATAGGTATGGGCAAAAATTCCATGGATGCGATCACCTAATTCCCCCCTTCAAACTTTATGGATCATAATCTGTTCAGTGTGTAGTCTAGGAATAATGTTGCCATTGTGATTTTTTAGTTCTTTATACTTCTCAGGCTCTTCAGATTCCTAAAGAACTTTCCACATAAGCTCGTAAACAGCCTTGCCTTAGCTAAGTAAGTTAAAATATTTACGTGAAACGTAAACGTTGGTTTTGCGATTGTTCCGTTTGCTTTAAAATGTCCTAACTTGTTTGACCGTATCAAGAACCTTCATCGCACCTTCAGTATCCTAAGCTTCTTTAGTATAATTTTCCCCTAAAGCGTCTTAATTTCCGACTTGGCGACTTAAGCACTTAAGGTGTCTTAGGTGCCAGAAGTACTACAAATTGTTTCTTAGGTTCCACAAGGTTCCACTCGGTTTCTTTATATTTTTCGAAAATCAGCTTTGGCATTCACTAACATTTGAGTCAACTCGAAACATTTGTCAACGGCAACACTATTCGGATTTTCTGAAACAAAGTTGTTAACCGAGAAGAGGATAATACCGACTGACTATCTCGAATAGAGACACCACTCGCACTCCTCCCCTTGGGACACTCCATCACACTGGCAAACAACATTATCGGTCCATGTTACTAATAACAATAATAATATGTTGGCAACAACCTATCACGACTCCACTTTATCCCATTTTTAATGAAGAGTTCTTGGGGAGTTGTGATGTGGTCCTGATGATGCTCCTATGGTCATCTTTCGCATCTCTCTCTTGTCGTAATAGGTACTCTATGGGCGCGCATGGTGAATCCGTGCGTTCAACAAATGACTCTGGCCAACTCGATGGGATATTAATAAGCCTGATGTTTTCTATACTTTTTTTTGTTGTTGCTGTTTTTTGCCCACTGCACTGCCCGTTCAAGTAAACCCATGTGGATGATGATGACCAAACTGCAAAAAGGAACAAAACCGAACCGGACTAAACTGAACTGAACTGAACCGAACGGCTAAACATAATCGAGGGAATAATATAGAACCATAGAACAAAGTTGTTAGTAGTTTTGGTAATGGTGGCCAATAGAACTGATAATGTCGGAACAAAAAACATGTTGTTGGCCTTAATGGTCGCTGGCTTGCTAACCATTTAGTAACATCTTATCCGGAGGTTATGGCCATTGCCACAAGAAGTTCATTATAACAATCTAATTAAGGGTAGGTTAGAAGAGAAGCTCGTGACGTTGTCGTGTTCTATAAAGAGCTTCAGCTTTAGAGTTTGTTGGAATGCCCACCGCCCGCCGCCGCTATGTGGCAAGTCGCCTTCGCCATCATCATCGAATAGTCGTCATCATCATCATCATCCACATTCTCATCGGTTGGTACGGTATGGTGCGGTACATAGCCAAGAAGTCAAAGTAGCCTGCTCTTGTTGCTCTTGGATGTGGTTTTGTTGCTCCTCGTGATACTAACAACTTCGATTGGCTGCTGGTAGTTGTTTGCTATAATGTTTGATGGGCAAAATAGGGGAGCTTCGACGAACTGAAAGAGGTTACTTTCATGTCGGCCAAGATGTTGCAAGATTGAGAGCATATAAAATATTGCAGCAGCAGAAGTATGCTAGGCGGGTGTGAATGAGGCAGAGAGAAGCAACCATGAGCTCAGAGCACACGCGTGTGGTGGCGTTTTAATTGATTATCTCTCTCGTAAAATATATAATTGCTGCCTAATCCTGGTTGGAGGCAGAAATGGGTTTAGTAGTTTAGAACTAACTTATAGATGCGGCTAAGAGCTCAGTGTGTATCGGTGTGATGGTGTTAATGTTTTGTATGTGCAAGCAAAATGAGCTCTTCTCCACTAACGCCGCCGTGTGGCGGTGGTGGTTATGCCTTTGGGCAAACATGCCTTTGAGTTTTGATTTGCAATAAGGTTTTGTGAGATTATTACATGTTTATTCGAAGATATGCTGAGAATTCCACAGAGTGTAATAAAACTTTTTTTTTCGGTCCTAAACCGATTTAAGGAATGTTAATGGAATAGTAATAATTGCGGCGCTTAAGAATAGCCATTAAAAATTTGCTTTCACATTTTTACTTTGATGAGGCTTATAATATGAAACTAAAAAATCACTTTGGTTTTCTTCAGTTTCAACTTATTTTATGTTGACTAGAAATGGTTAAGCTAATTTGTTAAAAATAACATTAAATGGAAAATCACACAGGCACTTGTATTTATTCATTATATTCTCTTCAATACCTATTTGACATCCAAAAAATGTTTGCAGTTTTTGTTTAAAATGGTGGTGTAATAACGTTTGAAGAAAGATTAAAAGCTTAACCCATTTCCGGCGGCTACCAGTTCCAGTTGACTTAGAAACTTCAAATTTTTTTTTTCAATTAGAGGAAATCCGAAAAAAATTTTTGGAAAAGCTTTTGGTTTTCCAGAAAATTCACGTTGCGTTTTCGCAACGCTCGCCGAAAGGGGTATCAAAATTTTTGAAATAATTTTTTTTTTACATGGAGTATGAATCAATTTTATTTGAGTATTTTATGAAGAAATGAACCAAATAAAGATACACTGGGTAATGAAAGGTTGTTGAAAATAAAATAATAAAATTTGTAATAAGTTATACATTATATTTTGATATTTTATGCTTACTAAGAAGGGTTTTTTGTGTGGTGGAAGCATTTTGGATATGAATCGAGATATTACATTCCTTGCAGGAAAAAACGTATACGAACACTTGCGACATCGTTTTGATGACAGTATGTTTGATGTTGTCAAAAAAATGATTAAAGTGACTACTTCATTCAATTCTAATCGTAGTGCAATTACCTAGTGATAAATTCTATGAATTGATTCCTTTCCAAAATCGATAAACCAAATAAGCACCCCCCAACAATCGACAATTTTTTTTTAAGACTCACAAACTAGAATACCGTCCTTCTAACAGGTAATTTGATTTATTCTCAATGCAGAGCAAAAAATCAACTCTTTATTTGTATTAACATTCATAGTTCGTGAGAATAAAAGTGGTAAATCAGAGTTGACCGAACTCAAACAAATGATAAAAAGTCATGGTTTCATTGATTTTGATTTCGGTAACAAAAATGAAATTGCACCTGTTCGCTGGAACAAAAATTGTAACAGTCTTTTCAAATCATTTGGTGGATCCACCAATATATCAGGCAAAACGGTTTGATCGAATAAAGAGAAAACTTGTCAGCATTCCAATGCCAAATTCAATTCGTGAAAACATCATAACGATGGGTGGAATTGATTTATATGATAACGCTATGAGCAAATTATCGGATTCGAACTGATCAATAATTATATTTTACTTTCAAATGCGCTGGATGAAGCGTTCGTAAAAGTATTGAAAATATATGGCATTTGCAAAAAGTTTGATAAGGAAACACCAATGCCAAAACTAGAATTTAGAATATTTGTTGTAGATTCCCTGTTGCGATCAGAAACAAACAATGAACCGGATATCCATACGTAAATCCCGATTCATCAAAAATACTTCGATGAATACCGCACAAAATCAAATTCTTTGAAAGCATAAAATTACCAAACATAATGTATAACTTATTACAAATTTTGTTATTTTATTTTCAACAATCTTTCATTACCCAGTGTATCTTTATTTAGTTCATTTCTTCATAAAACTACTCAAATAAAATTTATTCAAACTCCATGTAAAAAAAAATTATTTCAAAAATTTTGATACCCCTTTCGGCGAGCGTTTCGAAAACGCAACGTAGTGCTTTCATCTTACCTGAAAGCAGGCAACTCAAATAAATTACTTCAGCACTATTTTAGACTATAATTTTAACCCTTATTTACCTGTAGTTGACACTATTTAGAAAAATTATAATTTTGACTATATTTTTCAAAAGTTCAAAAACCTTAACTCAAAATTTACAAAAACTCGAATTTTCATAGCCCCAAAAATGCTCGAAAAAACTTTTTTAACAAAAAAATCCAAAAACAGGTCGATTAGATAATTTGACTATCTTTCCAAATCATTTTTTAAATTATTTAAAAATATAATCAGTTATTCAATATAATTCAATATAATCAGTTATGTTCCAGAAGTCTTCAAACATGACGTTGCGAAAACGCAACGTTAGCCGGAAATGGGTTAAGTTCTCTAATTTAAAGATCTTACATTTTTAAAATTTTGATAATGGCAAAAAATGTGTAACTCAAATTTTTATGTTTTGTAAAAAAATACTATACATTTTTCGTTTGCAATTTTTTTGATGTAATTTTTTAGATGAATAATTTTTGAATAAAATACAGTAAAATATTGTTAAAAAAACGTTTACAAACGACAAAAATTTCAAATAAAAATTAAAAAGTTTGTTAAAATATTATATTTTTTTGATTTATACACACATTTTTTAATGCAATATTTGAAAAGAATTAAAAACCAATAAAACTGAATCAAACATTTTGTGAAGAGTATAATAAAACGTAAAAGCAAAAACTACGAAAACAATTTCAAAAATCGAAATAAAATATAAAAATATTTTATACCGGGAAATTTTGAATGTGATCTTTTAAATCAATCATTTTTCTACCATTATCAATAAACATTCTTAAAAAATATGATTTACCTCTAGAGAAAAAAGATTTATGTAAAAACTACAAGCTTCCCATACAAATTTGTATGGAGAAAGTAAGACCCTAGAGGATCTCCAAATTTTTTTTTTTGCTCAATTCCCATTATTTAGGTCCTAAACTTTCGATCTAGTTGGTGTCTCCCCCGAAAACATCACTTTGGAAAATAACGTACACCCTAATAGATATGGATATACTCTCAGAAATAAAGATCAATAACTGATCAAATTCTTCAATCCAACAAAGTGGGTAGGTATAGAGCACTCTCCCTATGTTGCTAGTACAAAAAGAATTGTGTTAGGACCACTTTTACACCTTAACCATACAAATTAACTCTTTTTACTCAGAGGTTTCATCAGTTTTGTTATCAAAACGGAGCGCGCAAGTGGTCTTTAGACCGCCATCTTTATTATAAGTGAGTCAATTAGTAACGTTTATTACATACTAAAAAAACACGTGGTCCTGGAAATACTATGATAAAAATAAAATCTAATACCAAATCAAAAAACTTGTCTATGGGCCAAAAACCTTTTTTTTTAAATTAAATCATTGCAAAAAAATCTAACTTCGCCAACCCATTTAAATTTGTATTTGTTGTTTTTAACTTTACATACAATTGATACTCTTATGCTTAGAAAAAAATTTCAAAAATTCAGTTTTTCTCTCTTTTCTCAAGTTTGGATATTGTTACATTACTTACTTATTATATAAACAATATTTATTTTCGAATTTCACGATATATTAAAAAAATATGGCTGAGGAAAAACTTTAAACGATTTAAAACCCAATTTTAAATTTCATTTGGAAGCCAGACGACATGAATATTTTTATTCAGTTAATAAATATTAGAAAATCTATCTTGATTGAATCGTTTAAAATATTTTTCTCGGCTTATTGCGGAGACAAGATTATTACCCTAAGCTGAAAAGATTACCTAATACAAAAACGAAGAAAGGAAAAAATATCCTCCAAAAAGTTAAAAAAAAAGACATTTTGTTTGTGAAAATGAAACTCGAAAAGATGTTGTTTTATTTAAAAGAATTAACCTGTAAAATTAAATAAAATAAATTACCTAATAAAATATAATAAAAAAATAAATTAATAAATTGTCAAGCCATAAATAAGCAAACCGAACAAACAATTGTCGGAAAAAGTATTTTGACAACATGAACATTTTTCTAACTGATGCGAATAATCTGTAATGGTTAAATATAAAATAAGGATGTTGACGGTTATTTAATAAGTATATTATGGTGAATCTCATGATGGTCAATGTCAGTCATATAGATGGTATTATGCTTCGAGGCTGCATTTTTTGTATAAAAAGTGCTAATTTCTGAGTAAAAAAAGTATTTTGACAAACGTTCTTTTCCAATGTTGGTAAGGTAATGCATTTTACATGTTTCAAGCACGCATAAAACTGTCAGACTTGTTAAGGCTCCGATTTGTAAAAAAGTGGGCAAAACGGCGGAACTAAACATTGAAATTAGTGCATCTTCTGTTGCAAGTCATAATTTCGGTGTGTCTGTTACAAAATCTGTGGAGAACTGAATTTATCTCGGGAAACTATAAATTACCAAATATGAAAGCACAAAAATATAATTATTATACTATTTAAAAACTACCACAAATGGACAAAAAATGAAAAAAATGCACTAAAAATAATAGACGCATTTTGAAGAATTCCAAGAAGACAATTTTGCGATACTTGTGGGAAGATAATACAGTACTTCCCTCATAAAAAAAAAATTGAAAAAAACTGAATTCTCAAAGGAAAATATTGGTATGCTTTTTCAATTCAAAAACAAAGTTTTATGGACCACATTCCCACAAATTTCTATCTCAATGATCCGTGAAACGCAAAGGAACTGTTAAAGCTCCGTAAAAATTTGGACAAGTTTGTTCCAGAAGCAAAAAGCACAACAACATGTCCCTTTGAGAATTAAATTTTTTTTAAATTTTTGTGTTATGAGGTTAATACTGTATTATTTTCCCATAAATATGGCAAAATCGTCTTCTTCGAGATCAATGCGACATTTCCAAATCCAGCCTTTTTGGAGTCAATCCGCGATTTAAAGTGAATTCCTCAAAATGCGTCTGTTTTTTTTTTTAGTGTCAAGATTTTTAAAAAATAAGATTTAACAAATATCAAGTCCGTTTTTTTTTCTTGTATTTCACTTTTTCTGTCGATGACACTGAAAATATTCATTAAATTTGCTGCTTAGGTACAACTTTTGAAAAGAAGTGGATGTGAATTGTAAAACTTTTTCCAAACAAATATATACACAAAAATTAGGTTTTTGTCTTTACTAAACAAAATAACGGTGTGTATATTTTTTTGGCAATTGATTTCGTATGGATGTTTTGATTAAAGAACTGTTGAACTGCCTTAAGAGTAAACTGTATAAGAATTATTGGCAAATTGTTAAGAGACATCAAATGCACTTTTCCCATTAAGCGAGACTTTCGTCGAGTTAAGATCAAAAGTACAACGGTGTTGCATCAGAAATGGTAAAAATGAATTAGATGTCCTTTTTTTGCAAAAATGCTCAAAACAGTTGAACAGCATATCTTTCGTTGAATTAAGAGCAATGGTGCAATGGCGTTGCATCTCATAAGTTTTAATCCTTACAATTTTGTATTTTTTAACCTACAAAAGCCTTTCGGTGAAATTCATTTTCACAACGGTACCGGTTTAAAGCATTTTCTCATTTTTTTTTCTCTATCTAATCTCCCACGTAAAAGTCCCTAGATCGTGTATCCTTTAATCTGAGAATGGCCACCCAAGTAATGTCCCATAGTTTCATCTCATTGATCGTAGGTATATAGAAAAAGCATGAGATCATCTTCAATTAATGAGATCGCTCCTAACCAAGTTCATCCATAAATCAGCTTAATACCAAAGTTGGGTGGCCTCGAGGCTGAGCGAGCATACAAATCTTTTAAGCTTCCTGAAAACCTTAATTCAACATCTTAGCTATTCATATCTGCGATGGAAGAAGTCAAAATACTTAGCTACAACTACTACCACTATCTTAAGCTTGTTATGTCTTTTGTGCGACAACATGGACGTTCGTCGACGACATCGACATCGAAATAAAGTCGACAATAACGACGACGTCGATAGTTTCACATTTAAATTAAATGTTCAATGAGAGATGTTAAGGGCTATAGAAAATTGCTCCTCACATCACCCAACTTTTAAATATATCCATTTCCATAGGGAGAACAACTGAGAGAACCTATCTGCGGTGCTAAACACATCAAACAAACAACATACTAGAAGATAAACATTCTGTCTGTCTATGCATCTACAATCAAGATTCAAGTGCAGAACATTTCGTGTGTTTCATTAGTTTCGAATTCGGGACTCTGGAGTTGATATATCCAATCCAACCAACTAACCACGTCCGTCGTTTGTTCTTTACGTCGCGTCGCGTTGTTTCGCCATCATCATATAGCATCGTGCACACAAACATATAAAACTGCATTATATGGTAACCCTCGAAGAAAGAAAGCCATCAACTTCTAATTAACGTTCGAATGAAAACATTTCCGATATATCCGAAGCAGATCCGATAGATCTGAAAGCGGGACAGCAGCAGCGCCAGGCCAATTCTATAGCACAAACAAAACCAAAACAATGCGCGCCTCAAACTCGAATCTCTGAATTTGAATCCCCAAAGCCGAAGACAATTTCTATCAAAGTCTGTTCCGCGGTTACAGTTCAATTTCATTTTTGTTCGCTCAATTGATACACTTGCAAAAAATTTTAGTTACATTAACGGCTTGAGACTTTAATACTTGTACTTTATCAAAAATTTAAGTAAAAATTGATTGATTGATTCTCCAAACGAAATATTGGAAGCATTTGGAATTAATGTCCAATAACAATCCTTTTTTGTTTAAAAAAGTTATAATACTATTAAGTATGATAGATCCTTTATCCATGATATCAAGAAGTTTAGTTAAGCTGGGAAGGGCAATTTTCTAAAAACTTGATTAAGCTTTTAAAAAAACATCAATTCTTACAATAGGAGGTGTGTTTTTTTGTTTATCTATATAGATTTTGTGCAAAAAACGACATCGGGATTTTTGAAATCCATGCAAACATTTGGCACCACTGTACATATACTTTGGCAGCTGTCTGTCAAAAATGTTGCTTTTGTTTTTTTTTATTTTAACTCCGAAGTGGGAAGGTCATTACATCCATGTTGGATGCAAACAAAAATTTTCATATGGCCATGGCATCCATGTTGGATTCAAAATTTTTTTTTTTTTTTCACAAAAAACCAAAAATTATCTGTATATTCTTAGCTACATTTTAAGACCATGACCATTAACATTACACCGAAAAAAAAATTTGATAATAACAGCTATCAAATTAACATTTTTCAGTGACAAAAGTCGTCCAACAATTAAAATATCAATTTCGATATTTTATCATATCATTTTGACATTTTTTAATTTCAGGTGGGATAGTGAAAATTTCACTTTGACAATTAAAATATCATTTTGACATTTTTTTAAGTTTAAGTGGATAGTGAAAATTTCACTTTGACAACTAAAATATCAATGTTGACTAGATTTTACGTTTTAGTTTATTATAATGAAACCTATTTCTTTCCTTTTCATTTCTATTATTTTTATTATTTTAAGAATTTTCTTTCTTTTTTCAAAACATTACTGATAGGGAATATTCATTACAAAATAATGGTGATATTATTTTTTCTATTATAGGTGATAATATATGTAATTGATTTGTTATTTTCTCCCAAACTATGTAAAGTAAAATCTTATTGCCGATCAAATTTTCTCAGTAAATCATACATTTTACTTCGAAAAAACACAAAGCGCCTTTAAATTAGTACACATTAAGAATTTTTTATTTAATATTTTTCAATAATTTGGAATGAGAAATTGATATGAAAAAATGATAATAAAATATCAAAAAAAATTTCCAAAATGTGACATTTAAATATCATCCTGATAATAAAAATGTTGTTTCAACATTTTAAATATCATAAAACACATTTTATAGAGCATTTTGGCTGATATTTAAAAAATGTTAATTTGATAATTAAAAAATGTTAAATTGATATTGGTTTTTTTTTTCGGTGTAGTTGCGTCGTTCTTGTGTTATAAGCGTTTGAAGGTAGCAATATTGAATTTTTTTTCGATTTTTTAAAAATCAAATGTGAAAACTTTTTTATTTTTATTTCTAATTTTTCGAAAAAACATTTAAGATATTAACATTTCAATGCAACCATGTCAAACAAATTTTTGATTATTTTTTTCTATGAGAGTTTTTTTCAAACCTCGTTTTCTCCGCTTTTTTTTTAATATTTTCAGATATTTCTGTATGAACACAACAATTAAACTACCTCGGCACTACTGTTTTTATCGAGAGAAAGTAAAATCTGGATAATTATCTGGATTTTTCAAAAATCTATACAGATAAAGTTTTTGTTGTTTTTAACACGTAAATTGTTTTGATTTCAAAAATCTCCATGTCGTTTTTTTGCACAAAATCTATATACATAGATAAACAAAAAAACACACCTAATGAACAGTGCCGGATTAACCATGTCATGGGCCCCTAGGCACAGTAATTCTTGGGCCCTTTTCCGATGGTTTTTCAATATCATAAGCTCTTTTTAAGTTAAGTTAGAAATTTGTGTAGGTAACTTACTAAAGACTAATCGGCTATAATCTGTGTCCAATCATGTCATTTTATAAACGTAAACTAAAAGTTTTGTAATAACTATAATAAATATTGCAGCGATATTTCAACATTAAAGCAACTTGATGCTTCACAGATAACTTCGATTAACGATAAGTTATTAGAAAATATTAATATGTCGACTTTTCACGAGTCGGTTTTAGCCACATGATATGTCTCACGGCTAAAGTCGACTAGGACTCTAGTATGGGGATTATCACTTTAGTCGCGTGCGGCTTACCTTCACACGACTCGATTGACGCCGAAAAGCTTCGCTGCACGGCGGAAATCGACTCGTGATAAGTCGGCATTACGGTTTCATTATAAAACTGGAGAGAGAAATCATACCAAAAAGTTTTAATTTTGATTCAATTACACAGCCACACAAAAAAATATAAAAGTTCTGGTCTGGGGTTGCGACCAGGTTTTTCATATAGTTTTAGGGTCGCTGAAACCGAATCCGAAGTCCGTTTTGCCCCATCACGTCAGGTTTTCGAGATAACCTCAAAAAATGTCACGAAAACAATAATTTTTTTTCTCTGATCTGGATGTGCGAATATGTTAATCATATAGTTTTTGGATCGCTGAATCCATATTCGAAGTCAATTTTGCCCTATCACGTCAGGTTTCTGAGATATCCTCAAAAAAATGTCAAAACCAACAAAACAAAATTTCTTATCTGGAGTTGCGACTAGGTTTTTCATATAGTTTTTGGGTTGCTTAAACCGAATCCGAAGTCTATTTTGCCATATCACGTCAGGTTTTTGAGATATCCTCAAAAAATGTCAGATAAGAACTTTTTTTTTGAGATTAGACATTTTTTGAGGATATAAACCTGACGTGATGGGGCAAAACGGACTTCGGATTCGGTTCCAGCGACCCCAAAACTATATGAAAAACCTGGTCGCAACCCCAGACCAGAACTTTTATATTTTTTTGTGTGGCTGTGTTATTATAACCCAGGCAAATTAGTCAAAATATGGGCATGAAATCAGATTTTTTCACGTTACAATATTTTTTTCATGCGAAACACAGGTTGTCCTTATCATAAAAGTTAATTTGTTTGGATGATAGGAGGTCGAAAGCAGCCGCCATCTTGGAAAAGAGATTGGTATCGTTTTTATTGAATAGCTACATTGTTGTTCAAATAAACAAAAAATGACAAAGATAAGATTTATTAACAATAAAGTTATATAAAAAATGATATACAAACCAATTCCGTGATTTGATTAAATCTAATATCAATTTGAGTAACTTCTCTGCGTGTGCAATCTCACATTTTCTGACGTATCTGATTGCAACATGAAGATCTTGAATGGCACCATCTCGTTACTAAACTGTGGTTCGATGTCGTTGGAATTATATTCGAATACACAAGTAATATTAATATTTTTTTTTTTTAAGAAGAGATTTACAGTTTAAATATTAAGGTTGGAGCACATGGGAAGAAGTATTTTTTTTAAATTTGTTATATAAATATGATGAATTTTGATTTTGTAAAAAGAACTTTTTTATTAAAACGTGATATATTTTGAGCTGACTGTATTCCCATTTTCTGGGTTGATTTTTCCGTTTTCCCTAATCAAAAATCCCGAAAAAAACGGGAAAAAATCCCTCAATCTGGCATCGCTGGGTTGGGCCCTTCAGGGAGTCATAATTCATTATAAACACATGCATACATATATACAATAGCCCTGTTATATTGAAGGTGGTAGTTTACTCGTGAGTAGAAATATAGTTATAGTTATAGCGAGTAGAAGATTGTGTTATTTATAGTAGGTACTAGATCTACTCATGACTAACCACCTCCAATAGAACGGGGCTAATGTTTTTCTGATTTGCAAAAGTTTTTTTATTCTTCTTTTTTTTTGTTGTTCTTTTTTCTTATTTTTTCAAATACAATGTAATGCTGTTTTTTATTGAAGATACTTTTCCAAGAAATTTAGTTTGTTCGTTGTCAGGGTGAGGGGCCCCTAGCTGAAGTGGGGCCCCTAGGCAGCTGCCTAGTTTGCCTTGAGGCTAATCCGGCACTGCTAATGAAGTGTTATACCTTTTTGAAAAGCTGAAAAATATAGCTGTTTTAAGGAATAGCTTTAAACACAAAATTTTGAAAAAAAAAATCAAAAACAAAACTATACCTAAGTTTAAAAAATTGCTTCTTCTTGCTTAACAACATACACGCTCTTTCTTTTTGGCACAACAGTGGTAAATCAACCTGCATAACTTTAATATAAATTCTAATATTCAAAAAAAATAAATTTTTTGATTTGCAAAAAAAAATATTTTTTTTTTTCAAAAACGATTGTGATTGGTAATTTATCAAAAAAATTATTTTTATTTTTCTAAAAATGCATCCGGAAGAAATGTGGTAAAAAATTTTTATGAAATTCTTGAGTCGGTTTTTTACCAACACCACATCATGTATTATACATCGATGGTTGAAAAGGTTTTAGATATAAATAAATAGAATTTTTCCAATGACATTCTAAAGATCGAAAAATCCCACGGCAGATTAGTTCTACAAAATATGATACATAAATATCTCCATTTATAATTGAGATACTCCAAAAATTTCTCCACGATCATAAAGACTTGGTATGAGTATGAATATTTAATGTGAAAACAAAAAACTAAAACGCTGGGGATTTAATTAAAAATCGATCCCAAAAATGTGTTTTTTTAATTGTTTGCGTTTTTGGCAGTATTTTTCTGAAATAACAACCAGGTTTTCTACACCATCTTCAATTAAAGGCTTCAGCCAAAAAAATGCTGAATAGAAGCTGTCTAGAAAAAAATCGCATTGGTAAGTTAAAATTTTGCTTAAAAAAATGTTTTTTAGTTCATTTGAAACATAAAATCATGCAATTACAAAAAAAAATTACACAAAATTATATACCTAAACTTGAGCTATTTTTGTCAAAAATGGAAACACAAAAAAAAAACAAAATTTTTTTCAATGTTTTTGAGATAATGTAAGAAAGTGATGCAAATAAAAGTTGTAGATTATTTATTTTTTTTTCAAAAAGAGGGAGCTTAAAATCGTTTTTATTTCCCGTCCACTTTTTTCCTTACCTTACCCCCTTAGGTACTTGCGATCCAATCGATTTTTACAAAAATGTCTATACCTACAGTAAAATTAATTTTTTCATTATCACTTTTTTTTCACTTTTTTTTTTGGCCTCCGAAAACGGCCTTAGAACTCATGATTACATATAGGTATCATGATTACAAAGTTTTCAAAAAAGTGGTTCCTGCAATTTGGTCAATCGGTCTATTTCTTGGTCTTCAGCCCAAACTGCGTCGAAGCAATTTAATTCAAAATTGTTATTATATGTGTTTTGGAAAAAATTACTGCGTTACGTAACGTATACCTGTCATAGAAAAAAAACATTTTGTTGATTTCTGATTTTATCCTAAACAACTTACCCGATTTCAATATTTCACCGAAAGATTTTTACGGAAGCATTAAAGTAGCCGTAATATTAAAATTTTCAAAAGATACAGTTTTTAATTTCTAATCACAAATTGAATTTTTTGTATAAATGTTGGATAATGGTTTCTTCCGAATGAAATTTTTCAAAATCTTCTTCTTCCTTTTTCTCGGCGCTGTTATGATCTCGATGTCGAGGGGATCATAACTATCCCACGTAACTGCTTCACACTAGTGATCCGCCTGTGGGGTTCGCCGGGTTGACCTCAGAAATCGGCGGCAAGCCTCCCGGTTTTGTATTGTTCCATTTCTAAGGCCAACTGAATGCTGGTGGTTTTGCATTTGCTTGTACCAGGAGTTTTTAGGCCTACCTTTCTTTCTATTTCGTGTGAAATGAAATTTTTCAAAATAATTTATAAATATCAAAAAAATGTGTACCAAAAACCAATTAGTACACACTTTGGAGGTTCAAACTATTTAAGACCCGCTTTTAATGCTTTTTAAATTTTTTACTAAATTTAATAAAAATATTTATATTTTAATTTTCGAAATTATCTCATTTGAGCTGTATTCAAAAATGAGTGTTTTTTTATTGAATTTGTTATATAATAAATTTGTATTGTATCTATATGTTTTAAAAAGAATTTTTGGTATAAAATTGCCAAAGTTTTGAGCTGACTGTTTTTTCCGTTTTCTGGACTGGTTTTCCCTTTTTCCCTTTAGGGTCCAAAAATCCCGAAAACTGGAAAAATTCCCCAATCTGGCAATGACTAAAAATCAAGGGTATTATTGAATTTTTTTTTGAAATTTTGTCAATGCTGGGTGATATACTCCAAACTCCAAATCTGGTAAAAAAAAAAATCGAAATAATAAATTCTTAAAATTTTCTATGAGAAGGAATGACGTATAGTCTACACTACTGGAAAAATTTAGGGATCAATTTTCAAAAATTTTCAAGAGAAAAAAATTCAAAAAAATTTTATTTTTTAAAATTTTTTTTTTTTTTTTGAATTTTGTTTTGTTTTAAATTTAAGCTTTTTCTGGAGCAAAAATGTGGAAAAAGCTAGGAAAAACAATTTTTTTTCTCATTACAAAATGAGAAAAGAAAATTGAGCTTTTCAGAGCAAAAAACGTGATCCTTTATTTTTTTCAAAAATTCGATCGAGTGAAACAAAAAAACGGCTGGCTGGATTAATTTGATTTTTTGTAGGGTTTTTGTGGACATATTGAACTGTAAAATGCACACTTAACATTAGCGGTTTCCTCAATATTTTCGATCTAGCGCTCGATTTTCCAAAAAACCACCAAAAGCCCTTTTTTGTTGCATTTTCAAATTCATGTGAAAATAAGAAAAAAATTTTTTTTTTGAAAAGCAATGGCTAACCGTTAAGGAGAATTCATTCAAGTTCTTGAAACCCACCTTTAACTTTCTGTGCGATCATTGGTTGCTGAGATATCGATAATCAAACACAAAGGATTTTTTCCATTTGAAGACCGATATCTCGGCGAGAAGTGGACGTATCGAGGTGTTCAAAAAACCAAATTAAAGCTAAATGAACAAAGTATCCGATCCTTAAAGTGGTTAAGCTAAAAAAATTTTTCCACGCCCGTAGACCAAAAAAAAAAACTAAAAAAATTTTGAAAATTTTTTTGTTGCTGGTTTTTCTACGATTACTCAAAAACCGCGGAGGTTACAAATTTTTAAAGTTCTAATCCAAAAACTTGACACTTGGAGCTACAATTTCCTTCTTCATCGATTTCTTGTACGACCATTTTTTTCGAAGTTACGGCCTGTTGAAATTTGCCCAAAAATTTGGAATTTTTTTTTGATCCCTTAATTTTTTCCAGTAGTGTATATTACCTATATGTTTCCTACATAGAACAGAATTAAAAAATTTTCCTTTTAATAAGATAAATGAAATATTTGTCTAAGTGTACGTTCACAATATTACATATAGATTCTTCCATCAGGTAAGAAGAGGTAAAAAAGAAAAAAAACCCACTGCCATCAGGGCAGTCCAATTGCGCGCCACTAAATCGCGCACAATTAGAGAATTTGCATAGGCAAACGTCTAACATTTCATTTTGTGTGATTGTTTGTAGGTCGGTTTTGTAGATACACGGATATTTGCTGCGACTGCAGCAAGTTACCCGCTTGCCGAAGGGGTTTCCAGGCTCGTCGTTGTCGTCGCTGCCGTCGTCGCCGTCGTCGTCATCAGGCCTCCTTCAGAAGCCACAGTATATCGTCATCGTCAACGAATTTGGCTGTTTTGACGGTGAATAGCGGCGGCGGCCTTCGATTTCTGGCCATTCTGATGGACGACGATGAAAATGCGCGACGAATGGAAGGAGGCAGGCGCATTCTATGCGAGTGGTATAGAAACCTTCGCGTTTGCGGTACGAATTTTCGATTTGGATTTGAATTAAATTGGATCAATCCGCGCAAATACCGACCTACGACAACAACAACAACGACGACGACTTAGACACGCCAAGCACAGAGTTAAGCAGGCCTCGTATAGTTGTCGGCCTTATAACAAACTGACATCTGTGCCGAGTGCTGTGGTAGCTGATGCTTCATCAGTAGCCCACCCGCACCCGATCCCCTCTCCTGTTGAATTTTAAATACGCGCGGTAATAGATTCTTTAACATATACGAATTATACGGATGCAGGAGTCCTCGCTTAGTGCTGCACTCATGCTCATTAAGATCAAATTGTCAATTAAGATACGAGCGAGGCTGAGGCTCAGGGTGAGGGTTGGTTTAAATGATTTTTCTCTCTGTCTCTCTTTTTCTAGGATAGAAATCTGCAATTCTTGATCTCGGGACAGAAGTCATATGTTCGCTTTTGGTGGCTAATGATTTGCTGGCATGGCATCTTTGGTGCACCCAGGCCCACCTAGTGTTGGCTTTGACTTGCAGTTGGTCCAAGAAAGAAAGAAAGAAATTCCTCCACATCCGCAGTTGCATTTATATAGCTAGCAAGCAATGCATCAACAGCATATATTGCTTGTAGCCGCCCTGCAAAATCAACATCGTATCCGCTGGATTTAACTCTGATGCATGTCGACTGGAGCTGTCGTTGTCGATTAATAAAGCCGTTCCCGCCGCACTGTTTGACTTGGAGAGAATTTAATAAGACATAAGAGTCGTGAAGTGGAAAATTAGAGCACAAATGTTGTTGTATTTTTTTTTTTTTTTTTTGAGAGATTTTTTGGAGGGAAACGTGTTGTTTGTTATTTTTCTGAAGTTAATAATATTTTTTTTTATTTTGTCGGCTTCGGAAGCTTTGAAAAGTGCCGCGTGCGATGTTAGACGAAAAGAACGGACGGAAGACGTCAAAAGGAAACCACATTACAATGCCATATGAATGGAACGATGGTAAAAAAAGGGTTGTCATTTGGCAAGTGAAATTAATATTATATGCAAAAGGGACGTGCCTTAATTGCACAATTGCACATTTGCAAATACTGCATCTCAGTTCAATTGGATTTGAAGACCTTCCCAAAAAAAAAAAACCAAGACAACAACAAAATAACGATTGGAAAAATTCGTGCCTTTTTTGAAGGCAATCAAGATAAGGGATATAAGAGAAAGAAGCGATTGAAGACCTTTATCTTGCAGTTTTATTTAATGACTAGGTTGGGCTTTTTGCGTGGATGGGGCAGCGAGTCCTACCTTAATGCTACCAAAGAGAACACCAAAGAGAAGCGACAAAAACTGTCAAGAAAAGTTTTTTTTCTCGTATCTCCTCTTTCTCTCAACGAAGTCATAATATACTTAGCCCCTTATGAATTATATTAAATAAGTTAACTATTATTTAAACAACTTTTAGATAAGTTGGAAAAGTTAGATAGTGATGCGTTATAATTAGCTGTAGTACACAAGAAGAAACAAATTCTTAATATTTGTGCGAGTACAAAATAATATTTTTATATAAATTTTTTGAATTCATAGAATGCACCCGAAAAGCGATCCATGAAAAGTATAGTATACTAGCTGACCCGGCGGACTTCGTTCCGCCATTTCTTGTATTTATTTCTATTTTCGACTTTGTAATTTGTCATAATTCCCAATACAAAAAGGAAATCAAAACTTGAAAAGTTCGTCCAATTAATTTAAAAATATTCACTTTTAAAATTTAAAAAAAAGTGGCCTATGTTAAAAACGTTTTTTAAGTTTTTTTTATTTACCATTGTGAAGCTTGTAGTTAATGTAGCGTTATGTGTGATATATCAAATAAAAGGTAATATTATCAGGATGCTCAATAAAGATAAATCAAATTTTTGTAAGCTCCAGATCAAAAGATGTAACGTGTTGAAAAATAGAGTTTTATTTTACCGATATTTCAAATTTGTAATTACAAAATTAATTGAAACTTTGTACAAATATAGTCTTGCCTATTATCTATCTACACTGTAAATTTCATTTATTTATCTATTGAAAAAAAAAAGATAAAAATAAAAAACTGTTAAAAACGGCCAAAAAACTTGGGACAAAAAAAATTGTTTTTCCCGTTATTCGGTCAAAAATCGATTTAAAAATTTGTACATGCATGCGCATGATTAAAACCTATATTTCCTATAAATTTGAGATTTTTTGCAGACTTTTAAAAATTAGAAAAAAATAAAAGACTACTCAAAAATGTCCCTAAAAATTAGGTTTTTTTTCAAAAATTTTTATTTCAAAATACGGGGCCTATGAAAAAAATCCGTTTTAGACCCCTCATTTTTTTTTAAATCTTTCTTATGGTGTAACTCAAATTTCTGTGCAAAATTTTCCGTACCTCTAATTAGTCTTTTGTCGAAGGTCTATGACTGCAAAAAAACCCTCACAACTTGGTTTTGAAATTTTTTTGAATTTTTTCAATACCTTTTTTAACTATTGAATAAATTTGTCTATAATTTAAAAAAAAGTCAACTCTTTACGACTTACCGTTTAGAAAATAGCCTCTTTTTTCAATGTCGTGTTACCCCTATTTACCCTATAAAATCTTGAATTTTTTTGCCTTAAACCTTCTCCTCTTATGCCTCTTTGATTTCAAAAAAAATTAAGAAAATGAGTCTGTCTGTGTGGCCGGTTAGCGAACGTACACAAAATCAAACTTTAATATATATAATAGATTATCCCGTGAATTTAATGGTGCTAGAATTTTCAGTTCTTATAACTTTTTTTTAAATAAAATAAAAAAAAAAAACTAAAAATGTTCGTATTATTTGTTTCTTCTTTCATTGCGGAGCAGTATCTTTTGAGCGGTTAAGCCTTTAGCTTGTCAATTTTAATCAGCAAATTTTCTTTGATCCGATTAAATGATGGTATTACATTTAAAGAGTATCGGCAACTTTAAAGAATATCGCACATCTGCGGCAGGACTGATGTAATATACATTTTTTTTTTAACTTGAGTTGCTATCACTTAAATCTCTCTCTTTCTCCTTTTTTCAAAGCTAAATGATATTTGTTTTTTTTTTAAGTTTTTATATCAGATAATTTTTCTTGTTAAAAAGATAAGAGTCATATGTTTTTAAGCCTGAGTTTTTAATGGTTGGTTAGGTACCTACATAATTTTTTAAACAAAAAAGATATTGCTTACCATTTACCAAGGTCGAAACATGCAAGAACTACTTTTTGCCTATAATTTTTTTAGTGGTTATTTTGATTAAGTTTTTTTTTTAAATTTAACATTGTGCAACTTGAAAAGTAGAGCATGTAAGGTTAATACATTAAATGAAAGGTTATATTATTTAATATATAGGTAAAAATGTATTAAGTGTAAAAAAAACATCTTTCTCAGAAATATGACTACGAAAATAACTCAAATTTTGCACAACTAAGCCCTCCTTATATTTGTCTTATACCCATAAATTTAAAAACGATTAAAAAAAATTTGGTGCAAAAAAAAATAGTTTTTCCCGTTTCATTCATCATTTCAGAATTTCAAGTTTTTGCAGATTGTACGTAAATCATGTAAGTTTGAGATTTTTGTCATTTCTTGAAAAATCGTATTTCGAAAATTAGGGCCTTAGTATTAAAGTAACCGTAGTATTAAAGTTTTAGAAAATTTTCAAAAAACATGTTTTTGGATTAAAAAAAATTCAATATATTTTTTTTTTGTAAAACAATTTTTTGATTGAAAAAAAATTAGGCGCCTGATACGGATTTTTTTCCAACACTCTGCGTTTCGAAATATGAATTTTTGAAAAACATATTGTTTTTAGGGGTATTTTTGGGTAATTTTTGATTTTTCGCTTTTTTTGGAGCGTTCATTTTTTTGGCCTTATGTATACATGTGCAAAAACTTTTAATCGTTTAGTGAGTTTTGACTGAATAACGGAAGAAATAAGTTTTTTAAAAAACACGTTTTTTTACCGTTTTTAACCGATTTTCACCTTTTTTTCTTTTTAATTTTTTTTTCTTTAATAGATACAGGAATAAAATATAAAGAGTAATGATAGACCATGACTACGACTATATGTGCCCATGATTATGAAAGTGGACTAAATCACTTTTTGCATTGTTTAAAGAAAGGCTTACATAATAATTTTCTTATAACGATTTAATTATATTTCTTTAATAAAATCATTAGAGAAGCAATAAACAAGTTTATTTACTGCAATTTCGCTTTCAAATAAACTTTACCCTTTAAATAATAATAATTTTAAGGCTAGATTTGAGACCATTTTTAGGACTGACTTAGTATACTTTCATAATTAAGGGCACACATGTGTGCGAAGTTTCAATCATTTTCGTAAACACAATTTTGAGATAACGGTAAAATAAAATTTTAAAATTCACCAGGTTATAACTTTTGACCAAGAGCAGATAGAAATTTTATTAAACTTTTATGAGCATCCTGATACAATTACCTTTCATTTAGTATATCACACATAACGGTAGACTAACTACAAGCTACACAATGTTAAATCAAGAAACTTGCGAAAAACCTCAAAACACCAGTGGAGATCTGTTGCCCCCCGAACAGCCACCAGTGTGGGAAGTACCGTAATCTCAATCTGGAAATTCGACATGGTTGACTTTAAAAAAGTCTAACTTTTCTTGTAGGAATCTTTGAAATGAGATTGATACGTCATATGAAAGATGAAATAATAAGCTTTTACATGGTATAAAATTATAGGTTGTCAAACAAAAAAATTGATTCCATAGCGTGAGAACATAAAAATAAATTTTTTTTTTTTGCTTTTTTTTAATGGAATTTGATCGAGTTCAAACAATTCTAGCTCTTTTTGTAGATGTCTCATAGACCTTATCCATATATATATATTTTGAGCTAAGACAATAAGCTTTCAGATGGTATAAAAGGTTTTTAGGGAAAAAAATGGAATTAATGACGTGAGAAGATAAAAATTCATGTTTTTTTTTTGCTTTTTTTGATGAAAATGATTGTTTTCAATAAATTATTTTTATACTTATTGCGCATTGTAAAAATTTAAAAATGGTTTTATTCTTAAGAAGAAATACTTGGCTTTTAAATTGCATAATTTTTTTTGTAAGCTTTTAAAATAAAAAATAAATTAATGTAATGAGGAAATAAAAAAGGTATTTTTTTTTTATTATTAAATGTAAATTATGTGTAAATTATGATTGTTTGAAAAAAGTAAACGCTTCAATTGACTCATTTTAAACAAAAGCACAAAACCTGTTTTCCGACGACGTCATCACGTAAAATCATCGTCCGTAAACCGGCTTTACAGACAACCTCTTTCTTAAAATGTTTTTTTTTTTTTTTCATTTAAGAAATTAGATATCATACTTTTTTGTGATCGAAACCATTAAGAACCGTGATTTATTAATTATAATCATAGATTTTATTATTTTTTTTTACATTAGGTATCAGGAATATCTGCCTTAATAAAATCAAATTATAATTTTCCCTATTTTTTTTTTTTTTTTTTTTCATAAAAACCTTTGAGATAAGAACTACTTTACCAATAGACCAAAAACGTGCGATTTAGTCGTGCATTTTGTTTTTTTTTTTAATGATTGAACTTTCAAAAATCCTTTTTTAGTGTTCACTGTCAAGATATATGCTTTCAAATACCTAAGCTATACTTTCGTATAGTATGGAATTTTTAGTAGGTATATCGTCGGTCTCATGAGAAAACCTCGTAACTTTTGAATGACATTCTTTAGAAAATATGTCAGCGGAGCAACCCAGAAAATTTGGGGTATTCCGAAAACTCTAAATAGACTTAAATTCAAATTTTGCTCAGCGCGTTACTTCCCAACTACTCTGTTGTTTGTTTACTCTTTTGTCTCTCCTGTAAAATTTTGATTTTGGGAGTTACGAGGTTTTCTGATGAGACCGACGATATGTATTTTGTTTTAAAACCCGTTTTTTAAGCTTTATAAACAAATATTTAATAAAATATTTTGCACCAAAATCGTTAACAACTGAAAAAAAAAAACTATTTCAGAGAAGTCAATTTCGAAGGAAAGTTTCTAAAGAAAGAATTCTTACAATTATTTTTAATTATGGTAGTACAAGAAAGATACAAATTTTTCGCAAAACAAAAAAACGGAAAGGCTGATTCTTTCCGATCTAAAATAAATTTAGCTTCACGGATCATAGTTTTTAAAACGACTAATCGTGAAGAGATCCACCATTTTTTTTTTTCTGAATTCGAAAAACGAATTTTTACCATTGATAGTTTCTGCATCTTTTAACAGAAGTCTAGATAAAGAGCTTTTGTTTAAGCTTTTAACACATTTTTGTTTTTAATATCAAAACCTCAGTTCATATGCTTTTTAATAAATTTTGTGCAAAACATCAGATATTAAGCTTCATTTTCAAAATTATTAATTTATCAAAAAACCATACATTTCACCTCTAATGTCATCTGCCAGATATAACCTAAAATGTCAAAAGTCTAACACAATATTATAAGAATTTCCAATATATGATATCGAGGACATTTATTGGATGTCCTTGCTCTGCATTCTATGATCTAAAGTAGATATATGTATAGTTTTATATATGAAACTTTAGCCGCGAAACATATTACGTATCTACGTCTTGTTTAACGTGTCATATGCAGAAGCAATACTAGCTCTTTCCCCAACTGACAACCTTTCAATTTTATTATTAAAAAGAAATAGTTGTAAAATACAACAAAAAAAAAAAAAAGAAAAGGAAAATATTCCTTAGATATATTCATTCCCAACAAAGTACATCCTCTAGAAAATGGCAGATAAGATTACATCTCAAAAAGAAAGGATGCACAGGAATATAACCCTATATACCTATTCCTAACCCAAGAACTACCATCAGCCACACATCTAACTCTGACAACATATCGCGAAACGCAACATATTGGATTTTTGCATCATATCGTTCAGGGAATCCTTATATTTTCATTGCCTTTCGTGTAACTGCCATGTTCAAGATATGCACTCTATACCGCCAACGCCACCAATACCAATTTACAGTGGTGTAGCTAATATTGTAAAGATAGTATAAATTTAAAATTTTGTCTCTTCACGAGTAAAAATAGAAATTGAATTTTAAAAAAGAAAAAAATAAATTCTTCACCAACGCACCACAGCCGCACCACTGCCGTCGTACCACCGCAGCACCATTTCATTTTGTATGAACAAATTCGCTGCACCACCGCCACACCACAGCCACAAATTTCTGATCACGTTGCGGACGTGGTGCGGCGGAATAGAAATTTTTGATAATGGTGCGGACGTGCTGCGGCGGTCAAATAGCCATCCGGCGGTGATGTGACAGAGTTTCATTTTTACTCGGGTTACCGTGTTTTTATGAAAATTAATTACATTAAACATTTCAAGATGAAATAATTATTATATGGATAGTTCTGATGACTTTTGAATCTAAAAATATTTATTTCCATATTAACATAACGTTGGTCTACTGTTCATCATCTATGTCACCCGTCCATGTGTGTACCTATGTGTGGGTGCTTTCATTGATAACATTTTTGAGTTTCATCGTCATCTTATGCTTCGCGAGAAATGTGCAACTGATATCAAAGGGAAATTCGTTTTCTCCTTATTTTATTCGCGGAACCTACTCGTAGAGAGAGATCCTTTCGATTCGACTTTCACATCCTCGCCCAATATAGCACACACAACTCACAACAAACATCAATTGTTATGAGATGGTTGTTTGAGGGAGAAGCGGGCGCTTTGAGGGGGTGACAACGACTGTAATCGCGTTGCCTGGTAGAAGGATATACCATTGTACTGTGTGTGTGTGTGTGTGCATATAACGGTCTGTTGCTCTTAAATTTTTGAGGCCAATATTCATCCCCTTTCTACTCTATCTGTCTGTCTGTCAGCGCTACTTTCTTTTGCTGGTACCTAAACCAATTCCTTACTTTGGCATATTTTCCCTTGGCTTGACAGGATGAAATTTTCATTTCATTTCGCGTTTTTTTTTTCTGTACTATGGCATGTTTGTAACATACACATGATTGTATATAAATGCACTAGCTGCTAGAATTCATTCCAATATAATATTACATTTTTAGTCTTCTTTGTATATGTAAGATATTCGTTGAGGTAACATAGTAGATCCCCTAATGCGCTCTTCCATTTGTTGATCCCTGTCATTCGCTAAGGGAGATTTTATACTACTTTGTGAAAATATAAAAATTTATTTGTGCATCAGCTATAGCTAGTGATCCAATCATGTGTTTTGTTGTGTGCCAAAGTTTTGTGTACAGAAACGCATCAATGTGGCACAACAACCTTTGTGTTTTGTTGAATAGTTCTTAGAAAAATAAAAAAAAAAAAAATAACAACAAATACGTTCGAGTGCATGTCAATGTTTTACATGTAAAAGATGCACTCGATGGAATATAGAATTTCTTACTTATGATGACAACGTGTATAGAGTATTTTTTGAAGTATATTGAATATTTTATCAAGGAATAATTTTATTTTTCTCTGTGGAATTTAGAGTGACAAAATATCAAAATCAAAATGAAGGAATTTTATTATTTCAATTGAGTGAAAAGTGTTGTACAGGGAGCTTTATATTAGAAATTGTAATATGTTCATATATATGTAGCTGATATTGTTTTTTTTTTTTATATTTTAATAAAATTTTATTACCAAGAAATGCATTTAGTAATATTTTTTTAAGTCAACTTCCGGTTTCTAATGATGATTCTATGCAAATAAAAGAGCTGAGGTACGAACTTTATACAACAATTTATACATGAAAAAAAACTATAGAACAATTTTTTTTAGAGTATATCCAAGAATCATTTTTTATTTCAATTTTAAGTTTAAAATGTGCATTTCCAGTTTATTCATCTGAGTCAAGAATACTTCAAATTTCTGCAAAGAAAAGAATTTTGAATTTCGTATTTTTGAAGTGAAAACTTCTTTAGTATCGTAGTGATTTGAAACAAGATGAAACGAAAACGCGACACGACTTCAACTTGTTATAACTTTTTTGTTTTAATAGATAAATGAATGAAATTTGTACTGTAGATAGATAATTAAATAAAATATAATTGTACAAAATTTCAATTAATTTCATATTCAAAATTTGGAGATAACGATAAAAAGATGTTTTTGTCCAACACACGTTATATCTTTTGATCTAGTGCACATACAAATTTGATTTAACTTTAATACGCATGCTAATAACATAACCTTTTATTTGATATATCACACATAACGGTACGTGCTCTACAAGTTACACAATCTTAAATTGAAAAAATTGAAAAATACCTCAAAACACCTGTGGAGATCTGTTACTGTTGGCGATGACCAGCTACCAGTACCGTAATCTCAGTCTGGAAATTCGACATGGTTGACTTTAAAAAATTCTAACTTCTCTTGTAGACATCTTTGAAATAAGATTTATTCATCATTATACAAGGTGAAACAATAAGCTTTCACATGGTATAAAATTTTGTATAGGTTGTCAAACAAAAAAATTGAATTAGCATGAGAACATAAAAATAAATGTTTTTTTTTTGCTTTTTTTTATGAAATTTCATCGAGTTTAAAATATTATAGCTCTTTTTTTAGATGTCTCATAGACTCGATCGATATATATATTTTGAGCTTAGACAATAAGCTTTCAGATGATATATATATATAGGTTGTCATATAAAAAACATGGATTTGAAGGTGATAGAATAAAAATAGGTAGATTTTCTCTATTTTTTTTTTTTGCAAGAAAAATTATTTTTTAAGGTTTCACTTCTACCACGTGTGAATTGCACACATGATTTTTTTTTTTTTGGATTTTGAAAGCTTACTTTTGAGCCAACTTTTTGAAGTGATTACGTCTTATAAATCGATGAACCATGGCAGCCACCACAAAAAAGTGACGCTATTTTCTAACGTTCCACTCTCGCACCTTCGCAGTGAGGCAAAATTTTCAATTCAAAATTAATAATAAACTATTAGAGATACAAAAATCTTCTATCAAAAAGATTTAAACAGATTTTGAAAGAAGAAGTTTAGTTCTTTGAGAAACCGCCACAAATTTAATTATAACATATTATTACGCAAAACGACATAACCTCAAAAACTGTTAAAAAAGGGTATTTTTGATTTTCTTACGGTAAAATCTCAAAAACGTGATGTGATAGAATTTTTCTGACTTCGGATTCGTGTTCAGCATACGAAAAACCATTAGAAAAGTATACTCTGACTTCTATAAAAAAAAACGTTTCGATTAATGAAATCGAATTGGGCAGAAAAAATGAATCTATTTAGATTTGAATATCTGAAGATATAAAAATGATGGCAATTAGATTTAAACGCCGTTAAAAAGAAGCATACTTTTTCTAAAAATAGAGCCATTATTTGAGTTTCTACCATTATTATTAACAGAGTTATTAACAAAAACGTGAGTGAAAGTCCGTAAAAGTATGTTTTTTCGTAAGAATTTTTCAAAGTGAGATTACGGTATTTCCTACACTGGTGGTTGGTCATCGGCAACAGATCTTCACAGGTGTTTTGAGGTATTTTTCATGTTTTTCAATTTAAGATTGTGTAACTTGTAGAGCACGTAACGTTATGTGTGATATATCAAATAAAAGTTTATGTTATCAGCATGCGTATTAAAGTTAAATCAAATTTGTATGTGCACTAGATCAAAAGATATAACGTGTGTTGGAAAAGAACATCTTTTTACCGTTATCTCCGAATTTTGAATATGAAATTAATTGAAATTTTGTACAATTATAACTTATTTAATTACCTATCTACAATACAAATTTCATTCATCTATCTATTAAAACAAAAAAGTTATAGCAAGTTGAAGTCGTGTCGCGTTTTCGTTTCATCTTGTTTCAAATCACTACGATACTAAAGAAGTTTTCACTTCAAAAATTTGTTTTCAAAAGTTACAACTACTGGCAAAAGAAAATTTTTTAAAAAGTTATTCTTTCAAAATGTTTCCTCTGACCTGAGCAAACTGGAAGTGCACTTTTTAAATTGAAAAAAAAAAGAATGACTGGGGAAGCTACAAAATTTAATTTTGCGCAACAATTTTGGGGTGGCCAACCGTTTATTAGAAAATTTTATTTTTCGTGGACCACCTTAATGTACATAAGTTCAATTTCAATTTTGTTTTTATTGAACTTGTTATTTACAATTGACTTAAAATTAACTTATGTCTAAGATTCATTGATAGATACAAAATTTTGTTGGCACAGAGGGGGCCTAACCTTATACAATGACTAAGTTATAAAATATAAATAAATATTATAAATGGATAAACTTAATTTAAAGTCTGCTGACTAGGTTGTCCTCGGGGTGTTCAGACCCGGATGTCCAGTTGTGGGGTTGGTTGAGTTGGGTTGGTTTGGTTGGCGTTAGCCACGGTAGTAAGCCGACTGGGTGTCGGCGTAAAAGTTAACTTCTTCGTTGTCCATTGAAATTATGTTCTCAGCCAGTATATCCAAAGCGCAAAGGTACTTAGGTTCCGGATGTCGTTGTTGGGCTGTCATTCTTCTCATCAGTTGATTGGGATGGTTGGCGATATTTCCTACCAGTACCTTCGCCGATTGCAGTAGATACTTGTCCAGTGGTATGATTTTTGCTTCCTCGTAGAGTCGCTTGTTGCTATAGTATTTCTGCCGCTGTCGGTCAAAGATGAGTCCAGTGCAAATCCTCAGTATTTTTCTCTCGAACATTTGTAGTTCCTTCATGGCTGTCTTGGAGATGGTGTACCATACTGGAAAGCTGTAGGCAATGACTGGTCGCAGAAGCTGCTTGTAGATCAAGAGTTTCGTTGGTTGACTCAATCCTGTTCTTCTTTTCATCAGAGGGTGAAGGCGATGGAAAGCAAAGTTGGCTTTTTTGAGGACCAAACGGGAGTGATTGTTGAATCTGAGGAGCTCGTTAAAGTTGATTCCTAAGTACTTGGCGTTGCGTTTGGCTGGCAATCTAGTTCCATCTGGAAGTGTCAATGTGATGCTTCTACAGCTTCCAGCCGATCGACTGCCTCTTCCTCCTGATCGTCTATTAATGTACATAAGCTTAGAAACGAACTAGCACCCAAACTTATGCAACATTTTGTTCTTGATCGGTATTTGATTTTTTGTTCACAAATTATGTAATTTTTAAAGTTACACCAAATATATTTTTATTTAATTACAAAAATTCACATATGGTCAACAAGTTGACATTCCTTTTGAATTTGTCTCCTGAATTTCAAAACTTCTAATTGGATAATTTCTAAATTTGGATTGTAAAAACTCAAATTTTACCATAATTTTTTTTTATGAACAGTAACAACAACAACTGTTAGTTACTCTAAAATTGAAACCATATAAATACAATTCAATACCTTTTTCAAACATAAATACATCACAGAGCAACAAAAAATTCTTTCAATCAATAAAAATCTCAACATTATTTAGATTTGCATCGTAAAATATTCAAATCGCTGGTTATGATCAAATAATATCGTTCCGCTCATCGAAAAGTCATAAAAGAATACGAACTCATAACTTGTGAATATTTTTTTGTTGTTAACCATATAAACTATCATATTATTGTATTTGTACACGGAGAAAAATTCATGTAGAATTAAAAATTCATGTAGAATTTTTTTCCTCAGTTACGGAGGCAAATAATTTGGAACTTAAGTCACAAAACAAAATAGTTGGAAATGTCTCCTACTAAATCTTCAAGAATCTTTTGATTTGCAGTTATGAATAGAGCTTTAAGAGGCCTTTCTTTTTTTGTATTACTCGATGGACTTGGAGAAAATTTGTATTGTTTTTTTAATTTTTTTTTTTTCGAAAATCAAAAAAAAAAATAGATTTGTAAATTTCTTACATTAATTTTCTTCATCAATTCAAAACCAATCAGGAGACTTTGATCAAAAGATATCGCCCTCGGCATGTAAGAAAAAAAAAATGCAAACATTTTTTCTCTGAGTGTACAACTTAAAAAGAATAAATTCTTGACCGCGTTCATTTTACCAACCGAAACACAGTAAATTCATTTATTTATTCTAACCAAAAAAGAAATGAAGACAAAAAAAAAAAGCACATAAATCCAAATAACCGAACCGCATCTCTATACCTACTAAAGCTGCGCGATGATTTGCATAAAACCAAAATGATTCTGAACACAAAAGAGATGCAAACTGTATTTTCACATCTCCCTTCCGGGATTGGCAAATCTAAGAAGGAAGCCCACTCAAAGTGGCTTTATTAGGAGCAGCAGTTTCCAATAGCTTCTGGATGATGCTTTAGAGCTCGCTCATAGCCAGGTATAGCTAACGTTCCAAGGCAATCTTAAGGAACACCGACTATAATGAAATTCAAAATCTTTATATGGTCGATCATCGATTGCTTATGACATGGCCCAGCCAGATTGGGTCAGTTCCCATATATCAGCACACCACGACCGCAGGATTTGGAGAGTACAGCACACGGTCATTATTCAAATATGTATCCTCAGAAATGGAAGAAGGGAGACGGAGAGAGAGAGTGAGCGTTTTGAAATCGAACAACAAGCGATGGACGATGACTCGACGACGACGCTCAGACGATGTCGCCAAAGTTTGAACTGACTCTCAATAATATATAACTCGCTGAGGCTCCGGCTACTTTGCTGACTTCTTTTATCAAATCTAAGCCTTGAGAGTTATAAAACCGACTCAAATGGGATAATTGCTCTGGAGATTCTTTTTATGTTTTTCCCTTTGCCAGTTAGCATTTGCATCAAGTTGAAGACGCGACAAAGAAGTGAAGCAGGAGGAATTGTATATGAGATTTGCGAGAGATTTGGATTTCAAAAAGGAATCATGCCATATGGCTCCTCTATGTGAACAGTGGCACAATGGATGCGAAAAAAAAAAAAATAGAAACGGAACCAACACAATGGCCATCATGCAAAAAGTATAGTAATGAAGAGAAAAAGAAAAAAAACAACAACTCAAACAAAAGTTAGGACTGCAATGCGACTTTTAGTCGATGACGACGACGTTTGACTACCGACGACGACCGTCTATGACGACGGCGATATAAGGGCGGATGACCTGAACGGATGTTGGGAACTGCCATTGGCATTCATATAAGAATTTGTATATCGTGTGAGCCCACCGCATATAGGCATTTGTCGATTGCATCATACGGGACACACCACACACGGGAGCGATTTTTTAATAGTGATTTGATAGAGCTGGAGGGATGCTATACTGCCACAGCCAGCATCACAGCATCCATCAGTGGATGTTGTTCCTGGTTTTTTAATTAATTTCTTGAATATGCATTTAACGATGATGCAGATAAAATATTTGCAAAAGGGTTTAACAGAGATTACGTGTTTATTTACCAGAGGGGATCGGCCATGGCCACAATATGGGGGAGGATGATTAGATTCTGAAGTAATTTATTTAAATGCTCAAATGTGGATTGGAAATAATGTTTTGTGCATTTAATGAATTTCTTTTAATTTTTTTTTTTTTGATAAAGATGATTAATTTTATCTGAGAAGAGAATATCAAACAGTTTTGTTTTTATTACCTATGTGCAAAAATCATATATGAGGAGGGAGTATCAGGTAGGTAAACAGTGGGAAAAAGAGTAGGAAAGTATAGGTTAGATGTAAAAAATGTGCTAATTTAATAAAAAAAATCCAAGAAATAGCATTAAGAGGGTATAAAAGCGTTTTTTTGTTTTAAATTTTTTTAATTTTGTTTTTGTAATTGAATATGAACAGTTCTAAGCGAACATCTTTTTGACATCAATTTAGATGAATTTCTAGCTTATATTCTATAAACGCTTATTCTGTCCGCCATTTTGGAACCACCATTTTGAAAAAATAAAAGTTGGAAGATTTTTCGTATTTCTTATACTAATATGCTTCAGTGTCCCAAATTTAATGAGTTTTCGTCAAGAAATAGCCGTGTAAATGATTTTTGACGCCATAAAGCACCACTCAGTGCGCCAAAACCCATTTTCAAAAATAGTTTCGAAAATATTTAATATTTTCAGAGAACGCTCTTAATACTTGAACTAAAAGAATTCTAGTACCCATTATTGGAAAACCCAACACACTTCACCGTTATTCGTCGTATCATAGAGGCCTTTTAATAATTTAAATTTCGAAGCCAAATTGGTCTTTTTTCAATCAATCGACATTCTTCTTTTAATAAACAGATGTGAGCTAGGACTTTTTTTCCCCACTACTAAATAATGTAAGGAATCAGTAATGATGAACAACAACTTTAAATTTTTATTCGTTGCTTATAATTCACACAATTAAATTAAGTGCTTTTTTGTCCCCAAATTTTGTTTTCAAAAGACCGCCAAAATTTTGCAAGCTCTCGCAAGCTCTTCTCTCTTCATTTTCTTGGTTGGCTAGTGCCTTGAGCTAAACTTGCCAAAAAATCTCGGCCAATTCCAGCCAACTTGTCTAGTTATGCCATATTTTGTGAGAGATTATCAATCAAAATGACTTTAAATTTCTGTTTTTCCCGACTGGTAAGTTGTCGTATTGTCTGCCATTTTATACCTATATGCCACGATTTGAATTATAACATAAATGCGTGATATTACCATTGTTTGTCAGCCGTTTAAACATTACTTAAGTCGCGAAAGCTTAATAGACTCTCACTTCAGTTAACTAAGTAAGTACAAGTGCGTGTTAAATGTTTTATATTTTTAACGTTATAACCAAAACTCAAAAGTATCTCCTTTTTAAAAGTTATTACATTTTTTAACTTTTAAAATGACTTACGAACAAAAAGATAAATTTGTATTTCATTTACATAGGCGCAGGAACAACAAATAATGGGAACACAGCCCGGAGATTAAAAAAAATTAATTTGAGGCATTTGCTCGCGAGACCGCAAAATTATTTGTTACACTCTATCCATGGTTTTATCTTCCATCTAGCGCACATCAAATTTTATTGCATGGTGCTCATGTCATTCGCAACATGAGTTTGCCGTTGGGTAAATAAATAAGTAAATTTCATATAACCCAATAAAACTTATTTGGTTATTATATCTTTATTCACGGTCGAAGGTCAACTGTCAGAAGAAGCTGCAGAAGCATATAATAAAGAATATAGGCTAATGAGAAGAGACCACACCAGAAAAAATTCAAGAATAAATACCAACACGGATTTATTAAACATGCTTCTTTAAACTTCAGATCCTTATGTATCATCAATTCGGAAAACAACAATAAAAAAAGAAAAAAACTTAAAATGATGAAGTTTGTATATATGACTTCTTTTTCAAATGAGGAAAATAATGAGAACTCAAATGTTAATACTGATAGTGATTCAGAAAAAATTATGAAAAAATAATCTTAATAATCTTAAGATAAAAAAAGGGCAGTATTATTATCTTTTCATTATGCAGTCAGTCCATAAATCTCTCTTACCCTGACAAATACCTATAATCTCCAATCTTCTTACCTACCTTCTTCTTCTTACTTACCTTACCCTCATGCAAAGAATTAACTTAATTTGATATAATAAAAATCAAATCTTAAAACAAGATTATAAGAATACATTAACATATTTTATTAGGCTATTGATTATGTAGTTTAGAAAGGAACTAAGACGTTCACGGGTTTTTATTGCAGGAATCGTTCAATGGGTTATAAAAGAAGATAAAACTGCGGAGTGCTATTAAATGAGAGGGTGGAAACTGAAGATAGGGGTGCAAAAGCCCCCTTTTTGGTTTTTTCAATATACCTCGTAAACCAAGCAAAATTTTGATATATTGTACATACAACTTTTTGTAGAGAATTAAATTTCCAATTGGAATAATGTTTTTTAAAAATTGAAAAAAAAATTTCCATACCAAAATAGTCGAAACAATCATAAAAAAAATATCAAAAAAATCGGTTTTTTGAGTTTTTTTGCTTTTTTAGTTGTACATTTTTTTTGGGTTAAGATAGACATACACATTGCTCCAAAGAAAAAAAGAAGATTAAATTTCCTTCAAAATGCTGTACTCACTAAATTTTTTCATTGAAAATTGACCGAAGTATGGCCATTTTAATCTATCTTTTTTTCGCATTTTTAGTTTTACTTAAGTAAAACAGAAACATTTGAGGGGAAAGTACGATTACTTAAGCACCAAGAACTGATAATGAGATTTTGTAGAGGGGTTAAATACAATCATTATTTACTATGGGAGGGAGGGTCAATGTCCCCCCGTTTTGGAAAGAGGGGCAATTTTCTAAAAAAAATACTTAAAATTAAAAAAAATTATTAAAAAACAACGGCAACACTTACAGTTTTGATTGATACTTTTTTCAAAAGCTAGAATTATAAACTTAATATTTATTTTAAAATGAAGTTATTTTAATCAATTCTTTTTGAAATACCCGACTTCAAAGTCAAAACTTGTAAAAAAAATGTTTAAAAAGCACATTGAGTACAATTTTCACAAAGACTGTGAACTTCAATAGGACAAAGTAAACTGCCTTAATTGATTTCTTATCAAATCATGAAAATCATAATGTTCCTATGCCTTCTACTTTTTGAGAAAATTGAAAAATAGACAAAATACTTTCTTTATCGGAATCACTCGTTTATTTCAAAAAGAATTGATTAAAATAACTTAATTTTATAATTAATATTAAGATTATAATTCTAGCTTTTGAAAAAAGTATCAATCAAAACTGTAAGTGTTGCCGTTGTTTTTTAAAATTTTTTTTAATTTTAAGTATTTTTTTTAGAAAATTGCCCCTCCCTCCAAAACGGGGGGACATTGACCCTCCCTCCCATAGTAAACAATGATTGTATTTAACCCCTCTACAAAATCTCATTATCAGTTCTTCGTGCTTAAGTAATCGTACTTTCCCCTCAAATGTTTCTGTTTTACTTAAGTAAAACTAAAAATGCGAAAAAAAAGATAGATTAAAATGGCCATACTTCGGTCAATTTTCAATGAAAAAATTTAGTGAGTACAGCATTTTGAAGGAAATTTAATCTTCTTTTTTTCTTTGGAGCAATGTGTATGTCTATCTCAACCCAAAAAAAATGTACAACTAAAAAAGCAAAAAAACTCAAAAAACCGATTTTTTTGATATTTTTTTTATGATTGTTTCGACTATTTTGGTATGGAAATTTTTTTTTCAATTTTTAAAAAACATTATTCCAATTGGAAATTTAATTCTCTACAAAAAGTTGTATGTACAATATATCAAAATTTTGCTTGGTTTACGAGGTATATTGAAAAAACCAAAAAGGGGGCTTTTGCACCCCTATCTTCAGTTTCCACCCTCTCATTTAATAGCACTCCGCGGTTTTATCTTCTTTTATAACCCATTGAACGATTCCTGCAATAAAAACCCGTGAACGTCTTAGTTCCTTATTACCCTGTTTTTTTCGACATAATCAATAGCCTATATATGACAGTTTTAAATACCGAGATTGATACTTCTCTTTCAACCGAGCTTATTAACCCCTCAACCCTCTCACCCTTATTTTGTTTTCGATTTTCTGCATATACAAAATGTTAACAACGACCTTAAAAAGTAAATGCAGAAGAAAATAAGACCTTATATAGTATAGTCTTCTCAAACGAACTTTTGGCGCGCTAGAATCCCATTTCATCCCACAGTGCCACTGTGCGACGAGGAGAATGATACATATGTACATAGTCAAATCCCTCTTGACCAACAGATTTTCGAATCTTTAACGAGTTCATAGCATTCACTGATTGTGTCAATTTCATTTTTTCTTCAAATTTGGTAAAAATAATAATTTACCAAATAGTCTAAACCATTAAAAAAAATTCGTAAAAATAGGAATTTTGCCATATATTTCGACAAATTTCAAAACGCATGTGCGACCGGAAGTCCTTATCCAATTTGAACAATTTTTTTTTTCTACTTAATATTTAGCTAATATAAAGGTTGTCCAAAGCTATTTTATTAAAAAAAAGATGTTAGGGTGTTTAAATTTTTTTTGTAAAAATACCATTTTTTTTATATTTTTTCAAGGTTTAGAGCCGATGCGCGGATTGAAGATTTTAACCGATTTTCATTATTTTTTAACCCCTTCTTAGTCTTCACCATTTACAACTTTTCCGCGCTATTACGATTTGAAATTCGAAAAAAAAAACCAAAAACGACCCACCTTAATCTGTATATTTGTAAAATTTAGTATTTTTGACGTGATAACGTCTTATCTACTAAAAATCGACTCCATTTTCTTCCTTTACGCCTGAGGTTTTTTTTTTGTAGTGTGGTGTGGACTGCAATTCACAAATAAAAATAAACTATTAAGGCCATATTATTCACTAGTTTAAAAAATACATCTGGATGTTAAGAAATTGAAATGTCAAAAATAATTCCAAATCCATAATATTCACTATCGCACAGAGAAAAAAATAGTCATTTTTAACTATTTTCATAGTTAAAATCGGGATAACTTTTTTGGATTTGGATTTATTTTTGACATTTGACAATTTTACATCCAGATGTATTTTTTAAACTAGTGAATAATATGGCCGTTAGAGATACAAAAATCTACTGTATATGTAATTTAGCTTATTCGAACGACAATAAGCTACCTAAACGTAAATATTAATAAAGGATCTTAAATCATTAAATAAGGTAAATCGGTTTAAAAGGAGATGGTAAAAAAAAATAATTTTCTAAACGGTAATCGATATATTAAGTTGAATACAAAAATAGGAAAGGAAATACAAAAAATCTATAAAATTTCAAAACCAAGTTATGAACGGTTTTCAAAAAATGAAAAAGACTTTCGACAAAGCTGTTATTATAGATAAGAAACATTTTTTTTGACAATTTTAAGGCTGCCACTGGAAAGATTATGAGAAATAAGATTAAGAACCTAACACGGATTTTTTTTAAGGCCCTCGATTTCAAAATATGATTTTTGAAAAAAACACATAGGTATCCTCTTTTAGCGATTTTTTATTTTCAAAATTTTTTTAAAATATCCAAAAAACCAAAAGTTAACAGAACTAATAGGCACGACTGGGGTCGCACTTACTTGCTCTTACAGTTCAAAACGCTTTAGGGAATGTTAGTTAACTTGTAGATTATAAGAGCTGTCTCTATACATATAAATTTTAAAGAAATTTGGTTGATGTAGGGGAAGAGCCGACATGGAGACCTAATTTTTGTTATATGAATTTTTTTTTCTGATGTTATTTGACTTTTTTTGACAAAAACTAAAAATGCAGTTTTATTGCAATTGCTTTTAATATAAAGTATTTGAAGTGCAATCGAAATCTTTAGAGCCGTTTTCGAGTAATTTTTTATAACTTGAAAATTTTTTTATGGAAGGTATACGTTCTAAGCGAAATATAAAAAAAAAAACTGTCAGAATTCTATATAATCATTTTTATCAAAAAAACAAAACCGACTATCATGGATCAAAACTGAGTATTATAGTTTTTCTCATAGTTTCTAAAGCAATAATGGGACCACACTGCGGGCACCAGCTTTCCAATACAAAAAGAATTATCAAAATTGTTTCACTTAGTCCAAAGTTATGAGGTAACAAAAAAAAAAAAAAAATTAAAAAAAAAAAAATCAAAGACGAATTGAATATCTCACCCTTTTAAGAAGTGGGTAAAAACTCATTTGAAAAACGAAAACGAAATTTGAAGAAAATCGTTCACCAGTTCAGGCAGTGGAAATGTGTACAGACGGACCTACATTAATGTAAGATCCACTTTTTCGGAATTCTTTATCATCGTAAAATTTAAATAAAAAATTGAATTTCTCAAATGATTTTTGATTTTGACTGAATAACGGGAAAAGCAATTTGTTTTGCCCAATTTTTTTGTACTGTTTTCAACCTTTTTCTATCAATAACTTTATTTTGAAATATAGATGAATGCTCCACATGGGGTATTTGGAAATGGCCCACTTGAGGCATATGGGAATGCCCAACGATTGAACTAACAGATGAGATATTTTAAATTTTGCTGTTTATATCAATTTGTAATTTCAATATTTAATCAATTTTATAAGGTAGTTCAAAATAAGAAACGTATAACATGGTACAAATCCTCTTATAATCTTTATTTAAATAAAATACATTATGGTCCACGATATACTGGAGCTAAGATATTTCCTTAGAAGCAAAATATCTCAAAAAAATGTATTTAAGTGTATAATTCTGCTAAAATAAATGAATAGGTGTTGAGAAATTGGAATTAAGCCTTTTGAATAAGCCCCTTTGTATCCATGAAATAAAAACTGACAGTGCCTTTGCGCGCAATGTCAAATGAGGCTTTGACTAAAGTATAAGGTTGACCTAAATTAAAAATTGCAGGATTATTACAAAACCATTTTTGAGTAGAAAACTTTTGTGTATTTATTTTTTCATATGGGCAATATTAATAATATCAGCAGCTTTTTAAAGTTGGCAGCAGGAGTTTTTTTTTTTTTTTCAAAATATGTTTCAATTATTTTTATTTGCGACAGAATGTCATCAATTCCGCCTTAGTACATGGCTTAAGACAGCATTCGTAGTAAACTCCATCTCTTCGGCGTCTCAATTTTGTCAAGCTATTATCAGTCAAGCTAGTCCAAAATGGTAGCCGGTCCAAATCAAATGCAAAGTTTTCAATATCGCTGTTGTCAAAATTATCTTCCAAAGCTTGAAAATTAAAAAAAAATTGCAGGCTTTAAATTATAAGTTTTTACCCAAAAATATCCTTACGAAAGTTTCGTTTAGTTCTATATGTATTGAATCCCTTTTTACACATTAAAGTTAAAGCGTCATTAATTGCATTGCCACAAATAACTGAATCTGATAATGCAATTTGGAGGATTCCACAAAAAACAACTGCAATCAAGCAAACACCTCTTAGTCCAAAAAGAATATCAGTTTTTGCCATTATTTATGAGAATTTGGTGTTGCGATGTTTCTTATGATGTGTTTTACTGGGGTAGTTTCTTCAGGAGCAATCCTTTGAATAATGACATACAATTTCTTGAAAGTAAACCTTTTTATATTCTTTCAAAGTATTTTATTTTTGCATAAAATTAAACGAAGAAGGTGGGTTTGTGACGTCAAAAACGTGTGGGTTTTCTAACTTTTTCAGAATTTTACACTGACAAGTTGTTTGTTCATTTGTCATTATCAATTATTTTCAGGACCCATCGGATAAAAATACAATTTTTCTGGGAATATATTTGGTAGTTTTATGTGTTTAAAATTTGATAGAAAAAAAAAAAATAGTATGAAAAGTTTGCGATGCCAGTTAAAGTGAATAAAATTCAGCGAAAAGCCAAAGAGGTTTTTTTCGATTTACATAAGCTCACTAAAATAAATTCTAATCTACCATTAAAAAACATCAACCCGTCCTTAAATAACTCCACTTCCGCTTTAACTGGTGGTGTTTCACAATTTACACGCTTTCTCTATTTGTCACATCTTCCGTGAATTCTGTTCTTAATTAGGTACATTCTAAAGTAAAAAAAAAAACACCTTAAAAAAAAAGAAAATATGTAATTAATTTTCATGCATACAAATTTTTTTATGAAATAATAAGTTCGTTTGGGTACTTCCTGGGCTAAAATATGAAAAGTGCCTGATTTTTAGAGTAGGGATGGAATTATCCCAAAAACTACAAAAAAAAAAATTAACAAAAAACAAAAATTTCGGACAGTTTTTATTTTTTTTTTTCTAGACAAATCAATTTTTGGTCGCATTCTATTTTTAGTTAAATTGAAATTCCTTAAATAGTAAATGATTCAGTTTTAGCACGAAAAACACACCGAAAATTATTTATTTTTCATGTCAAACGAATTTTGTCATAACATATACATAAGTCATATTTTTGCCGAAAAAAATTCTTTGAGTTGAATTTCACAGATAGAAGAGGAAATGAAATTTGATTGTTTAGGAGCGTTCCCAAATGGACCTAATAATAGACACACAAAAACCAAATTTAAAAAAAAATTACTTTTCAAACTATATTTATGTATAAAACATTTTTTGAACATTCTTCTTTATTTTAATATTAAGGTAACTTTAATTTTTCCATCAACTTATTTTCATTAAAATCGCTCAAATTGTTCAAAAAATATTTTCTTTGTTCAAAATTAGGACTTTATTAGGACAGCTTTAAAGAATTGGTGACCTACAATAAGGGATAGTAACACCTTGTAGGCAGAAAAATGAGTTTTATTTTCATCAGCGCATGAGACAAAGGAGAAACATTATTTTCTTTTGACCTAATATAATGAAAAAATGATGTCGCAAGCTCTTTTTTGGACGGGCTAAAGTTTTAAAAACTAAAGCAGAAAATGAGTTATGGAGAAATTTAGGATTACTGATATAGATAAGAGAAAGAAGAGAAAAGGAAAAGAGGTTGAAAAAATGAAGTTTTTAAAGATTTCTTATGCCTCTTATCGAAAAAAGTAACATATAAAGTTTGATACATATGTAATTAAAAGTCCCAAAACCATTATTTGAATGTTTTTACACAACATCAGAAATAGCCCAGGGTCGATAATTTTTGAAACCAAAAAAATCATAGTGAAATGAATCCCATTGGAAAAGGAGGTAAATATGATAAAAATGAAAGGAAAAATAAATTACGGGCGATCCGAGTTCGGGAAGTGGGTTGGTTGAGTTTTTAATGGTATAAAATTGTTTATCTCGACTTTCGGCAAAGCTACAAGTTCTATGAAAAAAAGTTGTATGGCAAAGTTGTAGGTAATAAAAAGATCTATTTTTTTTTTTTTATTTTTATCTTTTTCAAAAAAATGCTTTTTTTTACGAAATTTGGTTCCTTATTATGTCTCAAATACACAGTAATTTATTTGATTTAAAATACTTATTTTTTCAGCTTATTTTGACATAATATCAAAAAAACACCCTAATTTTCTATCGAAAATTCACGTGTCAAAATATCAGCTGTTTTCAAAAAATCGGTGGGGATTTTGGTCTCTAAAATCATTACTTTCTGATGGAGTAAACAAAAATTCACAATAGTATACCATAGTACATGTTCTCGAAAAATGCAAAAAATGAAAAAACCTTAAATTCGAAAATTTTTTTATCATTATTCACAATTATAAAATTTACACTTTAATTACTCAAAAACCGTAGCATTTATCAATGTAACATAAAATCTTACGGTTTTTGAGTAATTAAAGTGTAAATTTTAATAAATAGGCCAAAATTGTGAATAATGATAAAAAAAAATTCGAATATAATTTCAATTTTCAATTTTCAGCTGAAAAAAATAAATATTTTAATATATTTAATAAAAATAGTTGGCTTTTGATAATATTTTTATGTTTCAAGTAATTTTGCATTTTTTTAAAGCAAAATATTAACTTTTCGATTTAAAAAATTGAAAAAAAAAAAAAATAATATAATTTCAATCAAAAAAGTTTGTGAAATTTTTTATTTATTTTAACTTTTACTTTAAGAAGGTGTATTGACATAAATTTATTACTTATTACATTTTTGATATACCTATTAGGATGTGTCAATGTGCTCAACTATGAAATTTTCAAATGTAATAGCTTTTAAAAGTTACTTTGCTTATCAAAATTAAGTTCTGCGTGTACAATTTTCATTTTTATTAATATCTTTGGCTCGCTTAAAATATAGGAAGAAATCGAAGAAATTTGGATGTTAAGAGATTTTTGTAATATATGTTTTTTTTTTTTAATTGCACTATATTTGGATACAAAAAAAATATTTTTAATATTTGTATACTTTCTCGTCAAAGATAATTCCAAGAAAAAACTTTTAAGCTTATCAACAACTTAACAACTTCAACCGACTCGAGCGAGCAAAAGACGAACGATATTATAATTTTTTTTACATATTATTAAACCTTAGACCCTAATAAAACTTTTGACTGCTATTACATTGCAAAATTAGAGTAGGTACTTTTTTTCCGCCTTACAAAATTGACACACCTTAATGCCTAAGGGGTGCTTTTGCAAGACTGTTTTTTTGATTGATTTTAATTTAAGTCTATTTAGAGTTTTCGGAATGACCCCAAATTTTCTGGGTTGCTCCGCTGACATATTTTCTAAAGAATGGCATTCAAAAGTCATTTTTGAAAAAAAGTGGAGTTGCGAGGTTTCCTTATGAGACCGACGATATGAAATATTTTCTTTACATAAAAAGAAGTGAGTTGTTAATATCACGGGCAGGACAACTTTTTGTCGTGCTTATATTTTTATTAAAAATATAAATTATATTTTTATTAAAAATATATATTTTTATTAAAAATATATATTTTTATTAAAAATATAAATTTTTGTAAAATTTTTTCGAAAGCCTCTGTATTCATTGGAGCCGTTTTTGGGAAAAACAAGCTTTTCCATTTTTCTTATATTTAAAGTACCTACCAATAATTTTTGTCCTTATGTCTATGGGGATTCATCCAAAACCCTTAATCACGTAAAAAGTATCGCTTCCTTTTGATATTTTATTAGTTAATCTATAAAACAACAATTTTTTTTTTTAATAAAATATTAAACCAAAAACTGTTTTATGTGTAACCCAGTTCTGCATTTTATTTTATTTGCAAATATATTAAATGACTTCATGTCTTTCATTTTAAATCTTTTCTCTAAACGAGCTTGAAGATGTACCTATAGCTTTAATAAAAATAAGGGTTAACCATATCTTTTCCATAATATTTTCTAAAAGTCACTGTTTTCAGTTTTGTTTTTTCTTTTATTATTTAAAATACTAGTTCTTCTATTCCCTCAATACATGTACAATTTTATTTGATTTAAAAGAACTGACTTTTCAGTTAGCCAATTCTCCAGGCTTACTTAAAATGGCTCCGAGAAAGGACGATACGACCCAACTGCAATAACAAAAACAACAAACAATGAAAAAGATATAAAAAAAAGAATAGTAACCATTAACTCCCAGCGGGCGTCCTGCATGTTCCTTTTTGCCTGTGGCTGTGGCCTGAGAATGGCAGTTACTTTTGCTAATATTCCAGCAGTGTTCCCGAGTGCATGTAACCGCTGCTGCCCCAGCTGCTGTTTCTGCTGCGCCTATTTATGGCCCGCGAAGAGAATTTTAAAATGTTTTCCTCTCTAGAATTGTAATGAAAACAAAAAAAAAAAGAAAATGAAAAAAAAAAAAAAATAATAAATTCTCTCATGTATGGAATTTTGTTGTGCAACCAAGTAGCCTGATGATGCCACCCTCGAGCTTCATAGTCATCGTCGTCGTCGTTGTCGTCGTGCAATTCCATACAAAACCGCACACAGTTCCGCTGCTGCCGGCAACATCCAACAAAAGGAAACGATTCCCTTTTTATCGAGTCCCAAATGTTGTGGTTATGGCCCATTTTTGGTGTCGTTGTAGGCGTTGGCGGCACTCGCTAGCACTCACAGCACATACCAGGATCCTATATTCCTATAGGGAGTTTCCACAAAATACTCCTCTTCTTCTATACCCACACCCTCTGGCACACGCTCCCGTTACCGCCCGCTGCCGCAGGAACAATTTTCCCGCTCATATGCTGACTGTATATTAACGGTTCGTAAATTTGAATTTAATAAAACTCAAGGAACAGCGTTAAAGGAAATAATGTGAAACAATATTTCGTTCAGCCTGGTTTTGGGAATACTACACGAGTACTTATATACATCAGCACCACTTCCCTCCACACTTTTTGTGGGTTTTTTGGCCAAAATCAAGCTGGAAGGAGTGCTATTTTCTGTTGGTTCTTGGAAGCTGCATGAGTGAGTGTTGCTATTGGCCCACATATGCCACATTTTGGTGTTTATTGATTAAATTTACCCGAAATAATAAAATACACGAGGTCGGGGAATTTGTATAGAAGTTAAATGGGATGCAAGCTTCAAAGAGTGATTTGGATCATGGTTAGACATACTTTTTTATTTATTTATTTCTTTTTGTTTTGATGAAAGAAGGTGGAGAGGGGGAATTGGAGCGCTTGTAAGCAACATTTTTGGTTGTGGTTTATTGAGGGAGTCATAGCAAAAGATCGTAAACATTTTGCGGTACTTTTGATTAAATCAATTATGTATTTTGCTGTTTTTAAAGTTCTAAAACCTTGTAAATAGGTTTTTTGTTGATGTTGTGTTGGGGACTGTTTGATGGATTTTATATATTAAGTATGTAGCTGATGGAGTGAGGTCTTGTTAGAAATCCAATATTGTTTTTTGTGTATTATGTTTATGTGGGAAAATTAAGTGTGTAAAATAAAGTAAGCATATTTACCGCAAATTAAGAGCGAACCTCAATAAATTTTTATGAAATTCGGTTGAACTTAAAGTAACATGACAAAATAAACTTTTTTAAACATACTTGAACAGTTGGTTTGATCAGTGGTAAAAAAAAAATTTTAAAAAATGGTACGTATACGCCATAGTGACCACAAAATTTTTATTTTTTTTAAATATCTATGAATACATCCTAAAATTATCATGAAATCGGTTTAATCAGTGGGAAAAAAATAATAAATATATTTAAAAAAATATTACGTATACGCCATAGTAACCACAAAAATAAACTTTATCGAAAAACATCACAAAATTGGTTTAATAGTAGGAACAAATTTTTAATAAAAAAATTAAGTATAGCCATAGTGACCGAAAAAATTTAACTTTTTATAAACATCTTTCAACACATCCATTTAGTAGAGTAACTAAAGCAAATTATTAGGGAACCCGGCCGAACAGCTCTGATTTTGACGATTTTTTTTTCAAACGTAGGTAATTAAAAATACTTTAAAGTCTATAGATTAAAAATTGCCGGTGTTGCCGTATTGTTTTTTAAAATTAAAATTAATTTTTTTTTAACAAAACCATTTTTTTTGCTTAAATTTCATAAAACAAATTATAGCAAAAGATTCTCTAGGTAATTAAAGGAAAATATATAAAAGGCAGTAAGGGACAATCTTCCATCGTTTAAGCGATAAATGCAATTTTCTAACATTCTGACCTCAAACACAAAAAAAAATATTTTGAAAACAACGGCAACACCTACAATATTTTAAAATACATTTTTAAAAAGCCAGAAGCTCATTCTTATTTCTTTAATTTAAATCCACTAAATTTAATCAAGACTTTTTGAAAAAATGGTCCTCAAACTCAGAATTAAAAACAAAAATGTTATTAGAAAAATTTAAAATTATAAGACATCCATTTACTGTTAATTCATATAATTCTCATTTAAATGTTCAATATTCTAAATTAATACTTTATGTTTAATCACTTTAAAATAATTTATGTTTGTAATCATATATTTCATTGATTTAAAATTATTTCAAAAATCATATAAAAGGCAGAGCTTGATTCAAAACAAATCACTCTTGTTTGATATTTCATTGAGCAAAGGTTGCCTAGCGCTAACGTTCTCAAAAAAGTATCACACCAGGGGGAGTGGCTTTGATTGTAAGCCAACCTTGAATCGTTTAAATATTTTTTTATTATTTACGACGTTTTCTTCAAAGCGCCTAGATAATTTTATAAAAATAGTTCAACGAAGTTTATGGTTGCCAACTCATTTCATTTAACGTAATTTAAATTTCTCAATTATTTTATTAATAAAATTGTTTGTACATATATTTGAAAATACAACAAAATGTCTTTTCATTCATAATTGTTGTTGACTCAATTTTAATACCTTTGTTCGTTTATCTGTTCAACGTTTACTGCGGTCTTCGGACAGTATAAGCGCCTCAGAATAAATAAACAAAGCTGCGATTTTTAGATTTGTGACAGATAATTTGAGAACTGATACTACACAATAGTGTGTAGTCACACCCACAAACATCAAGGACGAAAACCTGGTCCTACAAAATGACTTTTTTCCAAACTTTTTCTAATAAAATATGAATTTATTTAAAAAAAATTTTTGGCCATAAATATTATCAGTTAAATTTCGAAGCAAAAAAGGTAAAATATATCACACTTTTGAAAAAAAAAAAAAATGAAAAATTACTTCAATTTCAATGGTTTTTTTTATTAAAACTGAATTTTTGCATTGAAATAATTAATTTTCTCAAAGACTGTGGTAAATAGGAACTTTAAATTTTTGCTATTTAACTTTCAACAGTAAAAGTTATTAAATGAATAAAAAATAATTTTATGTTTAGATGTTGAACTTAAAAAAAAAATAAGTTAAATTTTTTTTCAAAACTCTTATTAAAAAAAGTTCTTCGAAAATGAAATACTTTTTAATTTTTTTCATAAACCGTAATACATATTGACATTTACTTTTATAATTTGAAATCATAATAAATGCGGCCAAAAAAATTTGAAAATAAATGCATTTTATATTACGGCCAAGTTTAAAAGCGACATGTTAAAATTTTTTCAATAATTTTTTTTTTCAAAAATCTGAGTTCAATTACCATTTTTTCAAAAGCCGTTCATTCAATTAACTTAATTTTAATTTTACACATATGACTAAGCTTCTAGCTTTTAAAAAATGTATATTTGAATATTGTAGTAGTTGCCGTTGTGTTCAAATATTTTTTTTTGTGTTTGAAGTCAATTAATAAGAAAATTGCATCTATCGCTTGAACTATGGAAGATTGTCCCTCACTCCCATATATTTGTTTTCCTTGAATTTCCTAGACAATCTTTTGGCATCAATTAATTTATGAAGTTTAAGAAAAATTTTTGAAAAAAAATTGTTTTTGTTCACAAAAATCTTCAATTAAATTTAAAAAATCAAAACGGCAACACCGGCAATTTTTAATCTATAGACTTTAAAGTATTTTTAATTACCGACGTTTGAAAAAAAAGATCATCAAAATCTAAGCTGTTCGGCCGGGTTCCCTAATATTGCCAATTTTTGAGCTTTAGTTACTCCACTAATTATAACAAAATTAATTTGATCAGTAGGAAATAATTTAATACAAAAAAAAAGAGTTTGTCTGTAAAGCCGGTTTACGGACGATGATTTTACGTGATAACGTCGTCAGAAAACAGGTTATGTGCTTTTGTTTAAAATGAGTCAATTGAAGCGTTAACTTTTTTCAAACAATCATAATTTACAAGAAAAAGCTTTAAAAAAATACCTTTTTTTATTTAATCATTATATTAATTTTTGTATTTTAAAAGCTTACAAAAAAAATTATGCAATTTAAAAGCCAAGTATTTCTTCTTATTTTTACAATGCGCAAAAAGTATAAAAATAATTTATTGAAAACAACATGAATATTTATCTTCTCACGTCATTAATTCCATTTTTGTCCCTAACAACCTATATAAAATTGTTATACCATCTGAAAGCTTATTGTCTTAGCTCAAAATATATATATCGATCAAGTCTATGAGACATCTACAAAAAGAGCTAGAAGTTTTTGAACTCGATCAAATTTCATTAAAAAAAGCAAAAAAACATTTATTATTTTTATGTTCTCACGCTATGGAATCAATTTTTTTGTTTGACAACTTATAATTTTATACCATGTGAAAGCTTATTATTTCACCTTTCATATGACTTATGAATCTCATTTCAAAGATACCTACAAGAGAACTTAGAATTTTTTAAAGTCAACCATGTCGAATTTCCAGACTGAGATTACGGTACTTCCCACACTGGTGGCTGTTTGGGGGGCAACAGATCTCCACTGGTGTTTTGAGGTTTTTAGCAAGTTTCTTGATTTAACATTGTGTAGCTTGTAGTTAGTCTACAGTTATGTGTGATATACCAAATGAAAGGTAATTGTATCAGGATGATCATACAAGTTAAAAAAAATTTCTATCTGCTCTTGGTCAAAAGTTATAACCTGTTGAATTCTATAATTTTATTTTACCGTTATCTCAAAATTGTGTTTAAATTAAAATTGTGATTAAAACTTCGCACACATTTAGTCGTGGTCATGGTCTATCATTACTCCATACACTTTATTAATGTAAAAAGATAAAAATAAAAAACGATGAAAATTGGTTAAAAACGCTCAAAAAACGTGTTTTTTTAAAAACTCGTTTCTTCCGTTATTCAGTCAAAACTCACTAAACAATTCCGAAATTGCACATGTATGCATAAGGCCAAAACCTACATGTCTTATAAGTTTGAGATTTTTTATGATTTTTTTCTTGAATGCAGTTATTCTTAAATTAGTCTTATCTATCTATAGCAAAAAAATTAACTCTCTACAACTTCGCGTTTAGATTTTAGCCCAAATTTCATCTTTCCGTTTTACCCCTGTTTACCCTATTAAATGAAGGAGTTTTTAAAAATCCTTTGTTTGGATTAAGCTTTAGGTTATTACCTTTTAAATAAGGTATAGAAGATTTTTGTAGCTCTAATAATTTATTTTTAATTTTGAATTGAAATTTTTGCAGCAACATTTTTGCCGCGAGAGTGGAACGTTAGAAAATGACGTCACTTTTTTGTGGTGGCTGTCATGGTCCATCGATAAAAAAAAAAATTTTTATAAACACATCCAAAAATTATCACAAAATAGGTTTGACCAGAAGGAAAAAATATAATACTAAACAAATGTTACGTATACGCCATAGTGACCTATGAATACCTTTAAAACATATAAAATGTCAAAAAAAAAAAAAACTCAACAATTAGCTCAAGGTATCAGAAGTAATAGAAATATTGTTTCCAAAAGTGTGAAGAAAAATTTTTTTAATAACAAAAGAGATTGTAATAGCTCCACCAAAACTTCATACTCCACGTGTAGTAGACTAATTGAATATTTGAAATCTTCCATTTTGCTTGAATTCACTAACCCAAAAGGTAAACATAAATAAATTTGATTAATATCCTTGAATGATATTATTTTCGGCTCAAAAATATCTCCATAACCATCACTCAATTCATCCATTAAATTTCATATACATTATTTCTTCGTCTTCTTCCTGCTTTTTCGAAGTTCACATTTAATTATGACTTTCCAAAGGATTCTATATCTACACGAACTTACAGTTGTTGTTGACCTCCCCCATTCCTTCCATTATGATGTATAGGTACAATGGCTAGTAAGTAAGTACCTTTTGAGAAAAAAAAACGCACACAAAACTGTTTTGGCCAAAGATGAAAAGTGCTCCTTTCTGATGATCCTTGAATAAAAATCAAAAATAAAAAAAAAAACTTACCTATCTGAATGTTTGATTTTCCGGTCCATTGGAAAAATTGGAAAATCGCTTGCATTGAATATAAAATAAAGTAAAAAAAAAATAACTCAGTAGCTCTCACAAGAAGAAATACTTTCAGTCATCGTCGTCGTTGCCATTGGTCGGGTCAGGTCGGTCGGCGTCCTTCCCAAAATAATGATGAGCTCAATGAAAAGGAACCCAAAAGCAGTCTAAGTTAATATAAATTTTTGCATATGTGTGTGTTTGTATGTTGATAGATACCTTTGATGGAATAAAAAAAGAAAGTTTTTTTTTTATATTCTTATGAAAGGACCGAACAGAAAACCTAAAAATAACTGACGAAGACAAGAAAAAGTTTCCAGCCAAGATATAAAAAAAATGAAGAAAAAAAATTGAAATCTGAAGAACCTTTTCTTCCTACACGAAAGATGCTATAGGAAAAAGAGAATGAGTAATGGTGGTGATTCAGGGGGAGGCAGACCGTCATTTGTGAAAAGACGAGGAAAATTAAATTTCACTCGACTATAAATTGATTAAAGTTTTTTTTTCACATTATTTCGACTTGACCTTTTTTTTTATTTGTCCTTTAAGGCGGGAGTATTGATTTCGTACAAAAAAAATTCATTTTATAAATATTATTAGTCTATGAGAGAGTTTTGAATTATTCACCAGTAAAGGGATATGGTTTTATAAAGGATTTTCTTGGGTTTTCTGTTCAACGCTTTCTATCTTTTTTTTTAACTATTTTTTTAAGATCAAATCCATACGACCCCTTTGGAGAGTTAACATTTTCTCCCCCTAGCAAGTAAGTATTTGCATTTCTCTCCCTCCGTCTGAGTTTGCTTTTCCAATATTTTCTTTTTTTTATATCCTTATTGGGAAAAGACTGTTCCTGTGTGTAATGGGTCCATTCTCATATCATTTGAAGAAGAAAACTTACTCCCACTTCTCCCAACAATTTGTAAAAAAAAAAAGTTTTGGTTTCATTGTGGCAGATTCATAGGAGACTTGAGTTCTCTCTGACTGACTCGCTGAGATGGTATTTTACAATAAAGATTCACATTATCATCTATTCATCTAGCGATGATGATGATGGTGATGGTGATGGGGCAAGGATATTCATGTGGCGTGGTCGAGTGCAGTTGTTTAAAACTCAAGAAAAAGGATATATAATTTTTTTGTATCCTTTTTTTTAGCAAGTAGAAAACTTGTAAGGACATCAATTTTTAACGTCTTGGATGGATTATTCCATTACACTATTTTTATACTGTCAAATGTCCTTTTCCTTGTATAAGTACAGATCGAGTTAAGCGTAAAATTAAAAAAGTTTTTTTTTTTTTCGTTTTCTTTCTAACTTTGGGCAAAAAAAGGTACACTCATGCGAATGCGATACATATTTTCTTTGAGAAAAAGTTTTCTTGATCAAGCGAGTGTTGGTTGGAAGGAGTTAAAACTGAGACAGCAAAGTTGAAAGGCTAAAGAATATTAGTTCTTGGGAGTTAAAGAAAAAAAGCTAGTTCAATGTGTCTTTAAGAAATTGCGTGATTAAAAATGTTGATGGCAATTTTACAGACAGACGTTTCATTTTTTGCAAGAACGAACTTTAATTGCAAAGGTGATGTTTGATGGAAATAATATAGCATGTTTGTGGTATTATTGTGGCAGTGACATGTGCCACCTTTAGTTTGGTGGAATAAAAAAAAGTAAATATTAAAACAAAGTTTAGTTTCGTGATGTTATTATGAATTTTTTCACAATTTAATCGGTTAAATCAGCGCTCAGGAGGTAAAAAGTTATTACACCAACACGAAACAATAAATTTGAAATGCAATGCTTTTATATTAATTGAAATTTTATAAAGTAGTGGGAAAAATAAAAGGGTACAGCAAAATTCCAAATTTTTTTTTTTTTGTTTGAGGTTTTTCATTTGACTGTAGTCATTGGTATTCAAAAAAGTCTATTTGAAAGCTCGAGAATTCTAATTTTGAGATATTACGATCTTACTTTTTAATGGAAAAGGATATTTTTTCTGTAACCATCTATATCTCAGCAACCACTTCCACTGAATCAATGCACAAGATCGAAGAAGTTATTCGTGGACGTTAGAAATTTTTTTTTCAAATTTTTAAACAAAAAAAAAACAAAAAAAAAAAAGATTAGGTAGTTACTCATTACCCTGAACATAAAATTAATGAATTTGTACATTAAATTAATGTAAAAATTTATGGCAAATGAGCCAATGTACAAATTCATTAAATTTAAGAATCTTTTTATGAACAAATTCATAAAGGAATGAATCTTTCTTAAAAATTAAGAATAAGTTCTTAAATTTTAAGAATTCTGTTCATAAACGAATTCGAAATTTTTAAAACATGTTTAAGAAAAGTTTCTTAGATTTTAAGAAAAGTTTCTTACATTTTAAGAATATTTCTTAAACTTTATGATTTTTTTCATAAATTTCGTAAAAATTTAAATGAAATGTTGCTTAAATTTTATGAAAAAAATCATAAAAACTATGAATTTTTCTTAATGTTTTATGATTGTTTTCATAAAATATAATACACTTTTCATTAAAATGTATGCATTTATTTATATAAATATGCATATAATACATTACTTCTCCAAACCTTTAATTTGTTCCTAAAAAAATTTAATTCCAAACAAACAAACAGCAACAGAAAACAACCCAAAATCTAAAACAAAAAAATGAAAATTGTTTTTAAAAACAAAACAAATTATTAAGTTTAAACGTTATAAAAATGTTTTATTGCTCACTTTCACAATACATTTCACTATAAATTTAATTTTTCACTAATTTTTGTTTTTTAATGGATGCATCATCTGGGAAGATAGAACAAAGTTTGTATTAGAAAAATGACTATGTAGGTACTATTTGATTTAAAAAATGAAATAGAAGTTAAAATTAATTTTACCTTATTGTAATCGGCAGCATTAGGCTCTGGAGCTAAAAAAAAAAAAAAAAAAATACAAAATTGAATAAGTTGGGGACGAGTTGGCAACGAGCGTCCACTTTGAATATCAGATTTTAAACTAAATCCTCAGAGAAATCTTTCTGAGTCATAGATTTAGAACAACAGTTATTATTTTCTATATTGATGAAAAAATACATAGATTTTAAGAAAAAATACTTAAACACTCAAAACGTAAGAATTTTTTCATAAATTATGTGTATAATTTCATACAATTTAATGAATTAATTTATCAACTTTTGAAAAATATGAAATTCGAACTTAAAAAGTACGAACAGACTCTTAAATTTTAAGAATAAGTTCTTAATACCGTATACAGCATAACTTTAAAATATTCGTAATTTTTCGATTTAAGAAAAAATTCATTCATTTAAAGAAAAAATACTTAAAAACAAAAAATTTATTAACTTTTTACAAATGTAATTTTGAAAATAGATTTTTTCAATTTTAGAAGGGAAAAAAAATTAATTTTAAAAATATTTTAACTCAAAATACAACTGAATGGAAAATAATAGTAAATTTCGTTCATAAAAGTATGTCCAGATTCTAAGATTCAGCAAAGATATTCAAATTGGAGCTAGAAGTTTGTGAATTTATTCATAAGCCTTCGTATTTGTTCTTAAAAAAAATTCATACAAATATTTTCCATAGGAAAATTTTTATGAAAACTGATTCTTAAATTTTATGAATTGTTCTTAAAAAAACAAAATTTTTTTAAGAATTCGTGCTTAAATTTAATGAATATTTCTTAAAAATTTATGAATTTCGGTTTATGAGCGAGATTCATAGTTTTTAAGAATAATAATATTTTCAGTGTAGAAGATCACAAAATAAGAAAGCTCGAGCTTTAAAATCAATTTAATAAAATTCCAATACGACCATTTTTAAGGAACCTATATTTTTTTTAGATAATTTAGATCTGCAGAATGTGTAACGAAGACGAAGAAACAGCAGAACACATATTGTGTCACTGTAATTGCTTAATCAATACACGTCGACGTCACCTCGGAGGGTATTATCTCGAAGCGGAAAACATTGCCGCTAGTTCACCCAAAAACATACTAAGTTTTCTAAACTCAGTATTTCTACGTGAACTCTAAAAAGAGGACATCACAATAGGCCCATCAGAGGCCGCAGTGATAAGGCGAATTATTCCCACCTCTCACCCTAATCTTAATCTTAATCTTAGATAATTTAGATAATTAGATAATTTTTCTGAAAAAAAAATTGTATTTTTTGTTACCTACATATTTTTTAATTTTTTCCGCTAGTGTATTTGTTGAAATATCATTCAGAAATGCAGATCATTTTGAAGTCAATATTTAGATATGATAAGGGAATAAAAGAGAAACGAACGTCTCAAATCAAGCAACGAAATAAAGAAGCTTAAATCAAAAAATTTCTGGGATACGCTTAGAAGTGTAGTTCGAGCTGCGCCGGAGCCCAAAGGCAAAACAAATTTTATGTCAAGTGAGATATCAGAAGAAGGGTCTCTGTAAGCTCTATTTAAAACTGAAAACCAAAAGATTCTTGACGGTCTGGTTGCTGAGTTATTAGCATACAAAAGCAATTTTTTTTACCCTAAGGCAGTGTTGTAGTTCCAAATTCGTAACTTTTGTTTAGATGCGATATACCTCAAGGAAAAAACACAATCGTACCAATAAAATGCGAAGAAAGTCCTGTTGATATATTATTGACCTATGTAATTTGGTAGTTTTTGATTGTAGCATCAAGAGCTTCTATCATTGTTTTCAGTCATCACTTGCAAATAAAATAAACTATTAAGCTCATTTTAGAATTTCTGTTGCAGTTTCAGTTCGTACCTTCAATTAAATTGTGTAGAGATCATTTTTAGATAAAAAAAAACTTCCTTAATTAAACAGAAAACCTATATCAGGTCCAAAAGTTCTTAAATTTGCCAACGCACATAAAGCTATAACCTTTTTGAACTTTTGACCATTCATCTTGCTTCATTTCTAATTCCAGCTATCTGTTCATTCCATATTGGAATATTCATGCAAAACAAAGCCACCACATAAAGGATTTACCTCATTGCAACTCGCGTCTATTACAACAATAACAACACCAAAAAGCCCTAACCATATCGTCCAAAACAAAACACATCACAAATGTACTGTACACAACACATAACTTCATACAGCTTCCTCGTCGTCGTCGTTGGTCATGTATTTATGGTCATTTGGTCAAACTGCATTACCGAATGCGTCCATTGTTGCTTCCATGTTAAAATGTATATAGGTACAAGCGAGTATGTTGCGAATACGGACAGAGATAATCTATGCGTCTTCACATTTTTGTAATCCTGCCTGACACACAAAAAGCTGACAACAAAAGCCACACCAGAACCTTTAAATGCAAACGAATATACGCGCTATCTCGAGTGTTTGTCACTCGAAATTGGTGCTCCTGATGGGGGAAAAACTATCCAATGCAGCTACCACTGAAACTGCCACCGACGACGCTGGCCATCGCCGCGCCGCTTCTGTGAGACACAAACATAGTTGAACCAGAGGTATATGGCTAGATAGTTGTTCAGTGGGACATTGAGTATGGTTGGTCGTCACCAAGCAACGACTTTAAATGCTCCCATAACCTGCATTCATCAGAGGAGAAAGCCATAGGCAAACGTCATATCGTCATTTGGAACAGATGCGGCTCGGAGGTCCGCGTCCTTAGGTTCTGATGTTCGAATACGCATACTAGACAAGGAAACAAAGGAACATTGTGACTGATAGCCAAAGTACAAGCAGTAGAACTTATATCAACGCAACTGCCAAATGGAGATTGTTGCAACGGAAACTCCTTTCTATAAAGGATAATACCTACTATTCTCTCAAACCTTTGATGTGGGACCTTTATTTGAAGGGAAGAAAAGAGGAGGAAGAATACATTTTGCATTCAAAGAAAGAAATTTAAAATAAAATTTGTATCTTTTTTAGTAATAGTTTATTAACCCTCTGTCGGCACACTGGTGCGAATTTGGCAGGACAAAAAAAAAAGTGGTCACAAAAAAGGGCCTTTATAAGAGTGAAAATACATATTTTTTAATTGTGAATACAATATTCGAATTCCTCGAAATATTCTGCATCAATTTCATTTATGATTCTCTATAAAATAGTCAGACCGAAAAAGAGGTCCGTCAAGCTGGGTACGCCACAGATTTAAGGGGTAAGGGGGGTAGCAACAAATTCGGGATTGGGGTAACAAATTAGCAACAAATTAGCAACAAATTACTGCATACTTATTTTTTTGAAATTTTGAGTATTACGTGTTTTTGCGTTTTTTCGTTTCATCCACATATGTTCCACAAATGCATTCAAGCTCCACAAGGCATTTTGGACATGAAGGGATTGGAATAAAAACTTGATATGGACCTTTTTGAAAAGGTTTCAAGGACCTCTTTCTATTGATACCACTTTTTTGACTGTGCGATATTTTTGGGCGATTTAGCTTATTTGCATAATCTGTTAATGTGCATTTGAAGGGCAAAACGTGGAGCAACAAATTCGAGATTAGGGTAACAAATTAGCAACAAAATATCAACAAATTCCTGCATACTTACATTTTTGAAATTTTGAATTTTAATTTGTGGCGTACCCAGCTTGACGTCAAGCTGGGTACGCCACAGATTTAAGGGGTAAAGGGGGAGCAAAAAATTCGGGATTGGGGTAACAAATTAGCAACAAATTAGCAAAAAATTCCTGCATACTCAGATTTTGGATTTTCGGTTGTGGCGTACCCAGCTTGACGGACCTATGAAAAAGTATAAACCAAATTTGCAAAAAAGAGGTGTGCCTACAGAGATCAAGTTTACATGCGGACAACTCATGCATTTAATTTAGATTGGACTTAGTCAGATTTGTACTTTAAGCGTTATTTATACTGGCTTTAGAATGCCAGTTTAGTCAGTTTTTTGCTTTAGGTCAGTTTTTTTTTATACTGGCTTTTGAATGTCATTGAAATATTTTGATTGAGTTACATTTCTTTGATATTTTTTTTTAACATTTTTAAAAATATAATGTAATAAGAAATATAATTCTAGAAATTTTAAATAAAATTTTTAAAAACTTAAAAATCTATTTTCACTACAACACAAAGAGTTAAATAAAAATCATAAAATCAGTTTCGAGGAAGCCAATTCCGGCATGTATCGATGAACACTAATAGCCTTAATTTCGTTTGTCACTAACTGATATCAGAAATAAAAAAATTGAATATGTCTTATGATTTCGATGTCGAAGGGATCATAAATCTCCAACGCAATTTCTGGTATGATAAATCAAGCAAAAACATTGAAGCACGACTGGGGTCGCACGTAGGGCTGTAAAAGTAACGAGAAAAGGAGTACCCGCATGTATACGTTACTTTTGATACTAGTACCCGCATCAATAATATCGTTACTCGTTACTTTCGTATGTCTCGCATTTTTCGTATATTTCGTATATTTCGTGTGTTTCGCATGTTTCGTTCCTTTCGTTACTTTCGCATGCTTCGTATGTTTCGTACATTTCGTATATTTCATGTATTTGATACGTTTCGTATGTTTGGTATTTTAAGTATGTTTCGTACGTTGGTATAAGGGTGTAAAAAATTTTTTTTTTGAAAAAAAAAAACCAAAAACAATTTGTATAATCTAAGCTACATTTTAAGGCCATAAACATTAATTAATAAGTTCCAGCGTTCTCATGTTATAAGAGTTTGAAGGTAGCTATACAGATTTTTTTTTTTTTTGATCAAACGTGGAAACTTTTTTGATTTTTTTTCCTAAATTTTCGACAAAACTTTGGTAATTTTTTGTTTATATTCGTTCAGTAATCTTATCACAATTATATGTTTTTAAACTGGGCTTTAGGTCAATGAAAACAAATATATTTTTGTCACGACGTTTCGTTCATGTCTATGAACATCATCAGTGACAAAAATATATTTGTTTTCAAAAACATATAATTATCAACAAAAAGGTCATCACCATCAACATACTTATCACAATTATTTAGAGACCTTTATTTCAAAAGTACATCGCGCAGATCTCGGAATATTAACACTTCAATACAACCATGTCGATCAATTTTTCATTTTTTTTTCTATTGAGAGTGATTTTCAAACCTTGTTCTCTCTGCTTTTTTTAGTTGAAAATTTTGCACTGGAAATAAACTAATTTTTTTAAAAACCAAAAAACTTTTGTACATTCTTAAGCTACATTTCAAGACCATTAACAAAAAGTCATAAACACATTGATTGCATAGAGAAAATACCAAAACGTCTCTTTTAATATTTCTGTATAAATTATGCATTATCGATAACACAATAATACCTTGGCACTACTGTTATTATCGAGACAAAAGTAAACTCCATATAATTATCTGAAGTTAGCATTCCGACTACGGTAACGATATCGATACGAGATGCTAAATGCAACAAATTGAGTGTATCACTTCGTTTTGTATCTCATATATCGGATGATTTAGGATTGAAATTGGAATGGGGTCGTTACTCGTATTTCGTATGTTTCGTTACTTCAGTACCCAGTAACGAAACATACGAGTAACGATACTGTTTAGAAAGTAACGTTTCGTTACTCGTTACTAGAGCTGTAGCAAATCGTATGTATTCGTTACTAAAATGCGGGTATTTGCTTCAGTAACGAGTAACGAAACGTTACTTTCTAAACAGTATCGTTACTAGCATGTTTCGTTACTGGGTACTGAAGTAACGAAACATACGAGATACGAAACATACGAGTAACGACCCCATTCCGATATATGAGATACGAAACGAAGTGATACACTCAATTTGTCGCATTTAGCATTTCGTATCGATATCGTTATTGTAGTCGGAATGCTAACTCCAGATAATTATCTGGAGTTTACTTTTGTCTTGATAAAAACAGTAGTGCCAAGGTATAGTTGAGTTATCGATAATAATTTATACAGAAATATCAATAGAGACGTTTTAGTATTTTCTCTATGTGGCCGAAATATAACCAATGTGTTTATGACCTTTTTGTTAATGGTCTTGAAATGTAGCTTAAGAATGTACAAAAATGTTTTGGTTTTTGAAAAAAATTGTTAAATTTCAGTGCAAAATTTTCAACTAAAAAAAAGCCGAGAAAACGAGGTTTGAAAATCACTGTCAATAGAAAAAAAATGAAAAATTGTTCGACATGGTTGTATTGAAGTGTTAATATTCCGAGATCTTCGCGATGTCCTTTTGAAATAAAGGTCTCTAAAGAATTGTGATAAGATTACTGAACGGATATAAACAAAAAATTACCAAAGTTTTGTCGAAAAAATAGAAAAAAAAATTAAAAAAAGTTTCCACGTTTGATTAAAAAAAAATCGAAAAAAAATCAGTATACCTAACTTCAAACTCTTATAACATGAGAACGCCATAGCTTAAATTAATGTTTATGGCTTTAAAATGTAGCTTAGATTATACAAATTGTTTTAGTTTTTTTTCAAAAAAAAAAAAAATTTTCACCCTTATACCACGGTACGAAACATAGGTACTTTAAATACCAAACATACGAAACGTATCAAATACATGAAATATATGAAAAGTACGAAATGTACGAAGCATGCGAAAGTAACGAAAGTAACGAAACATGCGAAACATACGAAACACACGAAACATACGAAATATACGAAAAATACGAAGCATACGAAAGTAACGAGTAACGATATTATTGATGCGGGTATTAGTGTCAAAAGTAGCGTATACATGCGGGTACTCATTTTGTCGTTACTTTTACAGCCCTACTCGTTACTGAAGCAAATACCCGCATTTTAGTAACGAATACATACGATTTGCTACAGCTCTAGTCGCACGTACTTGCTCTTGCAGTTTAAAACACTTTTATGTTTGTTTACTTGTAGATTTTAAAAGCTGCCTCTATATAAATGTAAAGAAATTTTTTTGATGTTGGGGAAGAGCCGACATTTAGTGCAAAATTTTGTAAAATGAAAAAAAAAAATATTTTTTATTTGACTTTTTTTGAAAAAAAATAAAAATGCAGTTTTATTCCAATTGCTTTGAATATTACGTCTGCAAAGTTTAATCAAAATCGTTTGAGCCGTTTTCGAGTTATTTGGTACAATGTGAAAAATTTGTATGGGAGTTCCACTTTTTTTACTTTTTTGAGAAAAACTAAAAATGCAGTTTTATTGTAATTGCTTCGAATATAACGTCTGCAAAGTTTAATCAAAATCTTTGGAGCCGTTTTCGAGTTATTTGGTTTGAATTGAAAAATTTGTATGGGAGGTTCACTTTTCAAATTTGAAGAAAATCCGTCGACCCGTTTAGGCTGTGGAAATGTGTACAGATGGACTCACAGACGTAATGACTCAAAGACGGGCGGACGGAATTGCGAGACCCAATTTTTTGGAGTTCTCCATCATCGTTATACTTGCCCTATGAGCAAGTAAAAATTTAACGAATTATGCATTATTATTGATTTTTTTAAGAAATTTCTAAGTGGTTTTGAACAAATACAAAGAATTTTTGAGAATAAAATTTGGAAAATCGATAGCGCCGCACAGTATGCCAAACAATCGAAAACAAAGTAACAAAAAATTCACTAACTCGTTTTCAAATAATTGATTTTTCTACATTTACATTAGGATGCACTTAATATTAACCCTCTGTAGGCACATCTCTTTTTTGTGACGTGATAGGCACACGGGTGCGAATTTGGTTCATACTTTTTCATGTCGCTACAACTTTTTTCGGTCTCAATATATAGAGAATCATACATGAAATTGATGTAGAATTTTCTGAGGAATTCGAATATTGTTTTCACAATTCCGAAAAAAAATATTTTCACCCTAATAAAGAGACATTTTTGTGACCACTTTTTTGAAAAATCGTAGTTTTTTTATTTTTGTCCTGCCAAATTCGCACCCGTGTGCCGACAGAGGGTTAAGTAAAAAAATTGTCTGAAAAATACCTTACTTGCACTAAAAATTGTTTTCTTGACTTCTTACTCCCTCAAAAATGAACATTTTTATGAAGAAGAGTCTAAGTAGCCGTTCATAGAAAGTCTAAAAAAATTCGAAAACCAGTCAAATTTTTCAACAGTCAGTTAGTACTTATGTACATACCTATGTACATATTCCCCAGATATAGAAAATATCAATTTTTCAACAGTCAGATACAGCTTATTCCTTTTATAAAACATTTAATAGAGGAATAAAACACTATCTGCTTCTTTCAGAGACGAATACAAATTTTTCTAAGGAATAATCTCAACAAAAATATTTTGTCAATTGTCAAATTGAGAAAGAAAATATAGATAAAAAGTAGAGTGGAACACAAGAAAACAAAAACAATTTATGAATAAAAATGACGTTTAATTTTGAATATTTTTGAATTTGACATTTTTTTTTTGTTATCCTTGATTGAAAAATTCAATGTTGTTATCTGATTGTTTATGAGCCTAATAACTTAATAACTTATAACAGTTAACTGACTGTTTATAAGAACAAAAAAAAAAAAAAACAAATTTTTAACACAACATTTCAGACTTTCTGGGATGACGTTTAATTGTTTTGAAGAAATTTAAATCTTAAAGCTTCTACTATTCAAAAATTCTTGTAGACAAAGATTATATTAAAATATTCTGTTGAGCCAGCGAAAAAATGAAAAATTAAAAATTTAAATCTGTGTCAAGTGGGCATCGTTTCTCTTTAGATGAAGCAATTACATAGGTATTTTACAAAATTCTTTAAATTCCACATTGACAATAAAACTATTTAAATAGCCCAATAATCATCAGAAAAAATCAGCTCCCCTGATTAATAAATCTAAAATGAAATAATTTGTATAAACCATTAAGATTTGTCAATACAAAAAAAGTTACTCATACACCACAGTGACCCTCTTATTTCGCCGTATCGTAGTCGTATTTATAAATTGAACTAAAATCTAGCGTCGAATGTATATTTTGTATAATTTGTTGTTATAAAGTACCTACATAAATCAGCTGTAGAAAAAATTGAATATCAAAAGCTTTTAACATCAAAAATATAAAATCAAGAAGTACCTATACATATCAACCAGGTACAGTAAATAGTGACTTTGCTTCAAATGTAACTACCTACCTACGTTATTTTTTTTTTTTTAACTATTAATATTTTATCATGAAAATGGCATTTCAATTCAGTTATGATTTATGAATATGAATCTAACAAGTCCTTGTAAATTCACCTTGTACGTGACAAACTTCAGAAATGCTGTTCTTATTTCTCTTCATGAAATTTAAACGTTTTTGTTTGTATATACCTTCCTACCTACCTTACTTCCACAAAGTCAACCTATCTGCAAAATGTAATGTTTCTCATCATAAATTCAAAGGAAATGTCAATGAATAATAAAATTCTTACAAAAAAAAAAAAAAAAAAACAAAAAAACTAACTTCCAAAAATATAAACTGCATCCTAAAGTTGGAGTACTTCAGAGTTGTTTTCAAACATCATGCTCCAATTCACTATAGAAACATTGCATTCATAGATATATGTATATGCTGTATTGCACCATCTCGTCTTTAGTCATCGTCCTTTTACAGCTGCAACTACTGCAACATAACTATAAAAACAACAACAACAACAACAACAAAACAGTAAAATAATAAAAGTAAAAGAAAACAAATATGTTATCCTCCACGTGATATCCTTCAGGCGACTTGACTCTTCAAAACAGCTGGCCCCAATTTTTATTCTATACTGCAACAATGCGGTGTATAAAAGTTTAACAACATCATCTACAGTTATCCTCGGCTAGAATAGCAAAACGAATATACTTATTCTTTTCTATACACAACGACCAAAAGTATATTCAACTTCCTGCTATGAAATCTTGATTGTGTTTTTCATTTTCTATAACTGTAACCAACCGCTCGAATTGGTCGTAGTTTCTAATATTTCTAACCCACTAGGAACAACCAGGAAGGATATCGTCGCCATCGCCATTGTCCCATCGCCCGTTGAGGAAATTGAAAAACTTTTCCAATACTTAAAACCTCTTTTTGTTTCAAAATATATAACAAAACACACACACAAATACATACAAATATTTTCCAATTTTTTGAAAATAAACAAAAAACTCGAACAACAACAACAAAAAAAAAACATAAAACTAAACTAAACTTCTTTATATAGAAAAAGGACGAGGACACCTTGCCTCTGCATTCAGTCCTCCAATTTAAAAGTTCTGTCCCATTAAATTCTGAGTTCTGTTTATTGATTGAAATCAAACGAAAAAATCGGTATTTAATGACCCTTGGGAGTTGAGAGGAGCAGAGTCCTGGACAAAAGACGTCAGCCCAAGAACACACACAAATACAAATAATATAGAACGCCCGGCCGCTGCCATCATCCTTGTTTGCCTGCTGTCCATTTTTTCCCATTTTATTATTTGAAATTAATTCAAATAAATCGGGCAATATGACTTTCGGTTCAAATAAGGATCTCAGCTCAGTCCTTTAAACTTTCAATTCTCCATCGACAATCATAAAATAAAAATACAAAAATTACAAAAAATCCTTCGATTTCTCAAAGTGCATTTTTGCAAAATTGTTGTTGATATTTTGTTGAGTTTGTTGTATATTATGTCCTTCTTCATCTCCTCGTCCTTGTATTTTATTCCTCTCTTCGTCCTAAGTACAAGATAAAGTTTGTTGGAGTTTTTTTTTTTTTGTAGAAATAAAGTCGAAGTCCATAATAAAACTTTCAAATGACTTAAAGGCCGTTTTTTGCGTTGGGCGCCATTCTGAGTGTATTGGCTTTTCCAAATGAAAAAAGCAACAACAACAACAAAAGAATGAAAAACTTTTAAATGACTTTTGTGAAGTTTATAAGGCGGGCAAGAGAGAGGATATTGAAATCCAAACCCAGAGAATCACGCAATTGCATTCGAAAGAGATGGAAGGCATTTCTTCAGCATTTGAACACATTTTGGAATGTCGACTAGGTTTGGATGTAACAATTTCTAGGAGCTTCATCAACAAGTCAGCCAGAGAACAATATTCAAAGTTTATTTTTTTTTTATTTTTATTGAAACGATATTTACGAGGGAAAAAGGGATGATTGGGTCCTCTTTTCTTGTCCCAATTGAATGAGCAATATTTGGAAATTCTTGTTTTTTTATGCATAGAAGGCTGCTTTTTCTACAAGCTTTAAGGAGTTTCCTTTTTTATTTTTTTTGTTAGAAAATGAAGAAAGTTTTTACAAAATATTTGTTTTTGATTTGATTAAAGAGACGAATTACATGCTGAGGGGTTGAATCAACCACCCCATCCCCCCCCCCCCCCCCATTCCAAGTCTTTATACATCCTGGACGAACATGGACAATTCACAACATATAAAGTCATAGGATTTGATGCCCAGAAGCCAGAATCGTACTCCTATAAAAGTGTTTTGCAGAGTATTTAATTAAAATAAGTTTTTCAAACAAATTGCTTTCGTTGTGTGTTATTTAACTTTTGGCATTTGGGACACATTTTGAAGAGATACGAGCCGAGAGCATGTGATTTGAGCAAAAAGTGTATATAGAGCTAGAGAGGATTTTAATTGAGTATGTGGCATTAAAAGGGGGGGTCATTTGGTTAAATGCTCAGTGTAGACACTTTTTTGGTCCTCTGATAAAACGGAATTGAGTTGGAATGAAGTTTTTTTTGCTGAGTTTTTCGGAATTAAAACAATTAAATATGTTCCAAGTTTTTCTGAATTGTTGATGTAGGTACCCAGTTTGGAGATTTAAGAGGAGTTTGGTATGCTACCTCATAGGTTTAAGTATGCAATTCTAAATTTATTGGGTAGGTACCTCTATTAGAGTAAAATTGTTAGAAACTGAAATTGAACTAGATAACTTTATAATTTCAGTTTTTTTCTAACTTTGAGCTATTTGATTTTTACACAAAAAATGTAAAGTGTTTAAAGAGAGCTTTTTTTAAGCATAACAATTATTGTGAAAATTTCATTTTTCCTATATTTTAAGAAAAAAAAAAAAAAGAAAAACAAAAGAAAATAACAATAAAACTGCAAAAAAATACTTGAACCAAAAAATACTTGTATCAAAATAGAACGCAATTTCCATTTAATTACATTCAGATGTCTGTTTTACAATTCACTTGTTTTGCCCATCCAATTAACTACTTAAATTCAATTAAATTTTCATTCATTTTTGGAAGAAAATATGTATAAATTTTCACCCTCAACTTAAGCTATTCCTACCACCACCATCATCACTACAAGCATTATAATCATCATAACTGTTACAAAATTTTTTTTTTTTTTTGTTTTGTTTCTATTTTATTTTATGCACAAAGATTTTAGAGAATCCCCGCAAAATTAAATCATCATTAGCATCTTCTAGTGTTCTCTCTTCTCTTCTCATTGGTTTTTGTATATATATAGAATGGAAAATATAATCAAATTTCCATTTGAGTATCATCTTAATGTCCAACGAGTCGACGAGTACCCATCATCGTTGTCGTCATCGCATCTCTCCTTTCTAACGACTGACGAACACAATTATAATTCACCCCGCAGATACTTTTACGCTTACACAAAAAAAAATATATATTGAAAAATGAAGCTAAAACCAACTAACGACTCGGAACAGTGGGACATTTGCTAAAAAAGGAAACTAAAAATTGAAATATTTTACATAAATTTCCAAATTCTCAATTTTGAATTTTGGAAAATCATTTTTTTGTATGTCGAATAAATAAAATAAAATTCACCAATTTTTTTTTATTTGAAAAAATTTTTGAAAATTTTTATATAAAAAAACTATTACAAAAAAAAAAAAATAAAATGCACGACTGTTTTAGCAAACAATGTTTTATATGATGTTTTACACAAAACCAAGTATGCCATTTGATTTTTTTGCATAAAAAGGAATTTTTGGAAAAAAAAATTTGAAAATCTTTAGAGCCGTTTTTTAAAAAATCAATTTTTTATTTCCAACATTTTTCGAAAACTACAAAGTTTGAAGAAAATCGCTCCATTAGTTCAGATAGAATTTCCAGACCCACTTTTTTGGCATTCTCCACCATCGTAATGTCATGTAAAACTGTTATCTCGGATTCGATTTTTTTTCCCGAATCCTTAACTTGCCCTATAGTAGGTACCTACAGGGTGTGCCAAAAGTCAAAGTCGAAACGAAAACGGTAGATATATAGGTGATGACCGTTATCAAAAAAATAATTTAAACAAAAAACGGAGCTATATATTTTGTGAGTTATGGGCATTCGAAAAAAAAATCGAAAAAGTGGTCACCCTGTGACGGTTTTTCATGTGCGTCGACTACAAATCTTAAGTTTTCTCAATTTTTTTCTTTTTTTACGCAAAATATCACTTTTTTGCCCAACTAAGTACGCAAAAATTTTAATGAACCGCAGTGTAAAAAAATGCACTACGATGTTTCCGAAAGGATAACTTCAAAAACTCAGTTTTGTGTTTTTGCTTGTTTTTTTTTTTTTTTTTTTTAACATGAAAACTTCTTTAGTATCGTAGTGATTTGAAACACTATGAAACGAAATGAAAAATCAATTGATTAGCTATAACTTTTTTGTTTTATTATATAGATGAATGAAATTTATACTGTAGATATGAAATAGAATAAACTATAACTGTATTTTGTCAATTTGTCAATTAATTTTATATTCAAAATTATGATATAACGGTGAAAAGATGTTATTTTGATCTAGAGCACATACAAATTTAACTGTAGTACGCATGCTGATAATATTACTTTTCATTTGATATACCACACAAAACGGTACGTGTTCTACAAGTTACACAATCTTAAATTCAAAAACTTGAAAAATACCTCAAAACACCTGTGGAGATCTGTTGCCGATTAACAGCCACCAGTGTAGGAAGCACGGTTTGAAATTTTGACATTGTTGGCCTTAAAAAAATTTTTTTGTAGGCATTGTAAAAATATGATTGACGCGTCGTATAAAAGGTGAAATAATAAGCTTTCAGATGATATAAAATTTTGTATAAGTTGTGATTTAAAAAAATGGATTTAATGGGGTAAGAAGAGAAAAAAGATTGATTTTTTTTTTTGCTGTTTTTAATGAAAACTGATTGGGTCGTTCTGTAGATGTTGTATAGAATAGACATGGTCAATACAAATATTTTTGCCGATGACCAGCCACCAGTGTAGGAAGTACGGTTTGAAATTTCGACATTGTTGGCCTTAAAATTTTTTTAATTTTTTTGTAGACATTATAAAAATATGATTGAAGCGTCATATATATAAATTTAAATCATTAAAAAAAATCATGTGTGCAATTCAAACGTAGTAGAAGTTAAACGTTAAAAAATCATTTTTCTTGAAAACAAAAAACGAAAAAATCTAACTTAAATCCATCACCTTTAAATTCATTTTTTTTGTTTATATATGAAAAATGATTTTTTAAGGTTTCACTTCTGTTTTTGCATTCTCTGGAGCCTTTCTTCTTTTTAGTCTAATGTCGTGCGGTCAATGTCAAGAACTAAGTTAAGAAAATATCCATAAACAAGATCCATTTTTTCGACAGGAAAATACTGAAAATAAGCACTAGATCCAACTTTCAGAAACACAGGTAGTAAAAATCAAATTCCTTTAATGATCAAGCAGTTTATTCATGAATTAGAAATCAGAGAAGTAAGAATCCAGAATTGATGTCCAAAATTTAGGCACCACAATTCCATGGTTTTTTTTTCCATTATCCAAAAAGAAAATGATGAAGCAGGATTTATTCTATACGGTCTAATGAGGCAGTCATTTTCCGCCGCTAGTTCCCAAAACCACATCAACTTGAACCCGTGATGGACAAGAAATTCAATCGACTTTTAGGTCTTACTTGAACTTTAAAATTGGGTCTTAATTAATTTTATCCACAATTACATACAATTTGTACCACTGTTCACTTGAGTAAGAATTCTGTTAAAATTGAATTACAATTAAATTGATTTGTATGATTGGCTTGTTGTTTGTTGCAAAACAGAAGTTGCCACTATGCCACCCCCGAAGGTTCCACAATTTTCCTTCCACTTATTTTTTTTTTTTTGTTTCATTCTTCTTGTCTACAATTTATTATATTTTTTTTTTTCTTAAGAATTTTTTCTACCATCATCGCATGTAATGCAATTCAATTTAATTTTCAATTTACATCATCGCTCGCTTGAAGGCAGGCGGCGGTAACACCGTCTCCGTCGTCGTTGTGGCGAATGCCAAGTTCTTAGCATAATGTAATCAATTCGCAGCTATTTTTCTGTTTCCTGGATGCTTTCCAAGAAAACAGCCCTTTGGTGTATTCTTCGAAGGATTCTATGGTAAGAGGGAGTTGTAGGAGGGTTTGGGTGTAAAAGATTCTATACCATAACTATAGAATCGCAATAAACTCATAAATATATTTTTGTATGCTTCAATGTTATTCACAAATTTTGCACCAAAACAGTTGAGTGCGGCGGCGGCGGAGATGGTTAAACGCAGATCCTTGAAAGAAGTCCTGTTTGTAGTGTGTATAACATGCGGAGTATAAGTGTAATGTAATTTATACCTCCCGACAATCACTTGAAATCTGTTTGGAATTCCAAATAAGAATTTGTCTTCTTTGGTAGTGAGAATATACAAAAAAAAAGTAAGTTGGAGACTATCCCACTGCTAACCGCCATTCCTTTTCGTCAACCTCATGTCGAAGGATTCAGTTTGGATGATATCCTGTTATATATTGTAAGCAAGCCATGAATTTCGTGACGATAGATTTCATTTTTCGTTTGCGGCTTTTGTGTGTGATGCTTCCGCACAACTTCACCAAATGTGGTGGCGGCAATGAGGAGAGCGCATCCACAGGCTTTGATGGTGTATCACTTTAAGGAGGCAAATGTATAGAAGGAGCTGCAACTTTCAGATCACGTTTGTTTTTTAGCCCTCAGCCTGCTGCTACAAATGCTACACAATCGTTAGGAAGCCAGAACATAGCCGCAAAGAAAATGACGCTAGCGGGGGTTAAGAGGTGTGTTATTTCTTCTTGGAATAAAAAGAAAAAAGAGATGATGTAAGAGATATCCTTATTTTTTGGAAGGCGTATAGATATTTGGAGAAAATATGTGAAATTCATACAGCGGAAGCGGAATAAATTTCATAAAAGCTCATTTCCGTGAGCAAAATATTATGATGGCAAATAGATAGTGTGAGAGAAGTCTTTCCATGCGGTATCTTCATTATTTTTGATGAAGAAGCTTATAGGCTTTTGTACTAAATTTTTGTTTCGTTCTGCGGCAGATGGAATATATAAGTTGGCTGTGGGCAAAAGTGTTAATTTGTTAACAAAGGTTGTTTGAATAATGTATTTTCTTGAAATGGTTTCGAAAAGTTAGTATGCATGGCTAGAAATAGGGTATATTTCATACTCATAGGCAATTAACATAAAACTAAGACATTTTTTTTTTTAAAGCCCAAATCTAAAATTTTTGTTTGAAGATCTGTTTTATCTCAGCGGAAAAACTTGCAGCATTGTGATCTTGTAAGTGATTTTAAGCAGACAACAACCCTTCGTCGAAGCAGATTAGATTATTAGCTCAAAAGGGACCCCAATATAAAATGAAATATACATTCCCAACTATTCTTATTAAATTAATATAATGCTAAAAATCACGGTAATGATTTTGTTTTATTGATGTATATGCCGACACAATTAGAACTATTCCCGACTTTTCAGGAGTTTATTTCTGCCTCACAACACATCAACACGACAGAAGCCGTAAAGAGAAATTGGGATTTTCGACCTTAGACTGGATTTACGTCGAAAATTCAAAATTGAGATTTCAAAATTATTTTCTCAAATTTCTGCCAACAATAAAAAATATTTGAAAAAATCAAGTGTTTCACATTAAAAAGCTAAAAACCAAAAGTTTCTTGAAGAACTGGGGTCGAATTACGGCATACGTTCCTATGGTCGCTATGTGACCGCAAGTGTCAAAAGGTTAATGTATGATCGTAATCGTATGCGGTGATTCGAGCTCTAGTTCCTGAGATATTTTCAACGAAACATTCGCTTTTCTTTCTTTTTCTTGCATTCCGGAGCCGATACTTTTTGACAAAAGTCTCGAAATTGGTTTTGTATTGAAGATATGTATGAGTTCACGATCAACAGATGAAAAAATTCCAAATTACAATATGTCAAGTCTATTTTTTTGGATTTTCGATACCGATTGAAAAATCAAAAGAAAAGTCTCTTGAAGCTTTATTCATAAACGAAATCCAAGAATTTCTTTGAGATCTGAGTTTTATTTTATTTAGGTATCAAAATTCAAAAATGCAATTACTTGACTTCATCCCTACCTGACGTCAAAGAATTATGAATTTCATCTTAAATCCCACTTTTCTCTGAGTACCTTACATAATTATGTATTCCATTTGCACATGAATTTAAGTATTTTTTGACGTGATAACGTCTTATAAATCGATGAACCATTGCAGCCACCACAAAAAAGTGACGCCATTTTCTACCGTTCCACTCTCGGACTTTCGTAGTGCAGCAAAAATAACAATTAAAAATTAAAAATTAACTATTAGAGATACAAAAATCTTCAATAGCTTATTTGAATGATAATAACCTAAAGTTAATACATTTAAAGGATTTTAAAAATTTCCATCTTTTAAAAGAGTAAGTAGGGGTAAAACAAAATTTCAAAAAATTGGCTATTTTCTAAACGTGACAATGTAAATGTAAAGAGTTGAATTTTTTTAACCAATAGATAAATTTATTGCAAGACTGACAATGGTATTTGAAAAAATTCTACAAAATTTCAAAACCAATCTATTAATAGTTTTCTAAAACTAAAACATGAGGTAGACCTTTGACAAAGTAGTGATTATAGGTAGTTGGGTGAGTTTTTTAATCTTTTGTAGCATTCAAACTTATAGAACATATTGTCTATGACTGTATATGACATATATGCGATGTGCAAAAAATTGGTATTTTAAAATGATTTTTGACCGAATAACGGGAAAAACAAGTTTTTTTGTCCCAAGTTTTTTAACCGTTTTTGACCGTTTTTTATTTTTATCTTTTTTTCTTCAACAGATAAATGAATGAAATTTATAGTAAAAATAGATAAATAGGACTAGGTATATCTGTGAATTTTAATCAATTTTGTTGTCACAATTTTGAGATAACGGTAAAATAAAGTTCAATTTTTCAACAGGTTATATCTTTTGATCTAGAGCAAATACAAACTTTATTGAGCATTCTGATAATAAATTACCTTTCATTTGGTATATCACACATAACTGTACCTACATTCACTACAAGCTACACAATGTTAAATTAAAAAGCTTGCGAAATACCTCAAAACACCTGTATAGATCTGTGTTGATCATGAAGAGCCACCAGTGTGGGAAGTAACGTAATCTGAGTTTTGCAATTTCGACATGGTTGGCTATAAAAAATTCTAACTTTTTTTCCAGGCATCGCAGAAATAATATTGAAACGTCATATGAAAGGTGAATTTACAAGCTTTTACATGATCTAAAAAAATTGATTCAATAGCGTGAGAACATAAAATTATATGTTTTTTTTTTTTGCTTTTTTTGATGAAAATTGATCGAGTTCAAAAAATTCTAGCTCTTTTTGTAGATGCCTAATTGACATGATCGATATATATATTTTGAGCTAAAACAATAAGCTTTCAGGTGGTATAAAATTCATTATAGGTTGTTTTACCAAAAAAATGAATTTTTGGGTGATGGAAATGATTTTTTCACTTTTTTCATAAGAAATGATTGTTTTTAATAAATTATTTTAATACTTTTTGTGCATTGTAAAAATCTAAAAATGGTTTTATTATTTAGAAAAAATATTTGGCTTTTTAGTGATATAATTTTTTTTGTAAACTTTTAAAATAAAAAAATTAATATAATGAGAAAAGAAAAAAGTTAATTTTTTTTAGCTTTTTCTTGTAAATTATGATTGTTTGAAATAAATAAACGCTCAATTGACTCATTTCAAACAAAAGCACACAACCTGTGTTCTTACAACGTTATCACGTAAAATCATCGTCCGTAAACCGGCTTTATAGACAATCTCTTTTTTTTAGTTTAAAAACCCCACATACAAAATTTGGCCAATTTAAAACTATCAAATTTTCTTCAAGACAAAAAGCATTCAACCTTATCCAACCACACAACACAACCATCACACACATCCATTTAACCGGAAAAACCACGCAATTTAAATCCATTTCATTCCATGCTGCGATTCCTCTACAAATAGTTTTGCAAATTGTTCAACATTTAGAGATGCAAAGAATACTATATACGACAAGGACCAAAATACCGTCACCGACTAACCGACCGACGACAAAAATTCAGCTTGCATTGAATTGGAAAATGCATTGCAGCAAATATCATTCCCTAACCCTATATACCATTCCAAAACCATTACCAGGAAATTTTTGAAAACAAAACCATGGGGTATCTTTTCCATACATTTTGCTCTCCTATACAAAAATATACATATATTCACACAAATACAGAAAAGCACTTACACATATGGAAATGATACACAAAAGGGACTAAATTAGAAAATCATCTAAAAGCTAATGGGAATTCCTTTAGCGAAAAGTTATTCGGCGCTAAAAGGCATTGAATTCAACAAAACTTTTCATATAGGGATAGTGAAGAATGGCTATAGATGTATTATAGGAGTTTTTTTTAGAAGGATTAAGGTTTTAAAATAGTCTCTATTTTAAAGATGTTAATTTGGACATTTTTGTGCTTATTTAAAAGTTTTAGGTCTAACAATGGTCCACATTATGAAATATTTGAAAAAAGTTGTGGTATCTTTACGGGTATTGATGTTTGGAAAATCTTAATTTTTCTACAATTTTCTATTTTGGCGAATAACCATTGAAAGTATTGAAATGTTTCTCCTGAAAATATAAAAATTGACTTTGAGTGGCAATTGGCTTCTAAGGAATTTTTCAAATGGTACCTTATAGCAATGAATAAAGGATGCTTTTCCTCCCATTTTCATTTCGTGCTTCCAGGAAGACTTTAAGATACAAATTATTAAAAAGTTATTGTAAGTAAAAACAAAAAAATTAACTTTTTCTTAGAAATAAAAAAACTACAAGCAACAGAAAAAATATGCAAAAGTTGCTTTCAAATTATACCATCCGTCGCATAGGACTCTCAAGTTGCCATATCATTATCCACTCTCAAGGATGAGAGAATGATGTTGCAACGTGCGTCATTTTTTGCAATCTCAATTTTTTCTGTTCATAGTAAAACTTATGTCAAAGGACGATAAAAACTTTTCGATAATTTAAAGTCAAGTGGTTGTTCAGGGAAATAAGACGGATAGCTCTCTTCAAGGTTTTTTTTATCGTCGACGATGCACTCACTAGTTATGGGGAAAAAGTTTTGCTTACTTTTATTTAGACTTATATTTTCTTAGTACGTAATTTTGTTCGTTTGCTTGCTTCGTGCATCGTACACTAATGTTGTTTAAGGAAATATTTTCTTTTTAATATTATTTTTATTTTTTGGTACAAATGAATATTGACATTTATTTTTACTTGCTCTATAGGGCAAGTATTGGTTTCGTGTAGAAAAAAAAAATCGAGGTTTTAATCAAAACCAACATTACGATGATGGAGAAGATCAAAAAAGTGGTTTTCGTCATGCCGTCCGTCGGTCTGTGCGTCTGTGCGTCTGTGCGTCCATCTGTACATCGAGCTAGGGCCTAAACGGGTGGATGGATTTGCTTGAAACTTGGTACAGATGATTTTTACGTAATTCCCTAGGTCCGTTTTTTTTATTTTTTTAATATCTCCAATTTAACGCATATCTCCCATATAACGTTTTCGAGGTATTTCAAATTTCTCGAAAACGGCTCTAACGATTTCATTTAAATTTGGTGTGCGCAGTACTCTTATTGATTCCAACAAAACTGCGTTTTTAGTTTTTCTCAAAAAATGCCAAGAGCGGAAATATGGCGTTGCCGTTTTTCAAAAATTGACATGTTTTTTAAGTTCATATATTTCATCAAAGCATAAGTCAATTTTTTCAAAATTTACAGACATCATAGGTATTGAAGTGTAAAATGTAAAAAAAAATTTAAAAAAAAAGTTTTTCAAAAAATTTTTAAAAAATTGAATTTTTTTAACTTTCGATTTTTTTTTTTTGTTTTTATTTTTTTTTTCACAAAATCTTAAATTTCCAATAAATATTTAAGATAAAGATGCTTTGAACTACAAGAGCAAGTACGTGCGACCCAGTCGTGCATTTTATTTTTTTTATTTTTGTAAGTTTAAGTAACTTTAGAATAAATTAACTTGTTTTGCTTAAAAAAAAATTATATACAATCACATTTTTGTAGAAACTGTAGAAGTTGGTAAGGAAATTCAAACTTTGGTTTTGTTTGTATTTATTGGTACGATAATTTTGCATATATGTCATATATTTTTATTTATATATTTAAAATTATTTAAAATAGTTAAAAATTTGAATATAAAAGTTTTGAATATAAAAAACTTATTTTAAGGGGTGTACATTAGACCGATTCATAAAAAGACTGTTTCAAAAAAAAAATTTTATTTTGTTCAAAGCATTACCGAAAATATTGTTAGAAATGACGAAAAAAAATACTGTAAAAGTTTCAGCCCTTAATATTAACATTAAGTACCGCCGCATCGCAAATTTCTATTTCCCATATGATTTACATGGGAAATATTGTGTTTTTGAATTTGGAGTTTTATAACTTTTTAATGATTTATCAAAAAGAAAGATATAATCATTTTCTTGTATTTTGAAGGTTAAACTAAGTTAGGTGCAGACTTAAAAAAATTAGCAAGAAAAGTTTAAATTTGTATATGTATACCAACATAAGCGACATGATTTAAGGGTATTTTTTAACACTTATTCCTAAAAAAACCCACAATAAGTCAACCTGACCATCCCTGAAAAGTAATGCACCTTATTCATGTTGATCTGACACAAATATCTGAAGTGTTGTTTTTCAATTTTTTAAAATCTGCACCTTATCTTCAAACCAGGAAAATTAGGACTTGCGGACATGAAATTTTTTTAGATTTTTGACATAAGATATAGAATATCCAAACAAAGATAGAAACAAAAAAATTAGCCTATTAGCACTAATTCCAAGATTGTACCAGGATGTTTTTTAGTGCATATCCCAAAATTTCCCTTTTAAAAAAAAAATACCAATTTTTCATAGATATGAATGTTTTTTTCATTGCATATTTTTGATTCCTAATAATAATGGATATGAAAACCTACATGCAAAATTTGGTTCCTCTACCATAACTTTTAAGGGTTTTTCGGTAGTAAGTTTGCAAATGAAAAACTGGTATAGCTTTTTTCAGAGACGTCAGATTGTCTTGATTTTAGATTTTTTGGCATCAGCATTAAAAAATACCTCGCAAACATGTATCCATATGTGTATATAATACCATAGCCTATTTTTGCTAATTTTGAAAATCTCCATTTCGCGATTTGACCTTGAAATCGCGACAAGCGGACATGAGATTTTTCTAGACTTTTGAGATATGTTATAGAATGGCAAAAGGAAGATATTGAGCAAAAAAAAATTCTATTAACATTCATTCCGAGATTTACCCCTTTTTTCTCCTTATTTGACTGTATTATAAAACTTTTTTAAATTTTATAAAAACCTACAAAAAAAAAATTATGTGTGCAATTCACACGTGGTAGAAGTGAAACCTTAAAAAAATCATTTTTCTTGAAAAAAAATAAAAAAAATCTACCTATTTTTATTCTATCAAGTTCAAATCCATGTTTTTTATATGACAAAGCTGAAATCTTTTTGTCTTAGCTCAAAATATATATATCGATGAGGTCTATGAGACATCTACAAAAAGAGCTAGAATTTTTTGAACTCGATGAAATTTCATAAAAAAAAGCAAAAAAAAATTTATTTTTATGTTCTCATGCTATTAAATCAATTTTTTTGTTTGACAACCTATAAAAAATTTTATATCATGAAAAAGCTTATTTTTTCACCTTGTATAATGATGGATGAATCTTATTTCAAAGATGTCTTCAAGAGAAATTAGAATTTTTTAAAGTCAACCATGTCGAATTTCCAGACTGAGATTACGGTACTTCCTACACTGGTAGCTGGTCATCGCCAACAGATCTCCACAGGTGTTTTGAGGTATTTTTAAATTTTTTTCAATTTAAGATTGTGTAACTTGTAGAGCACGTAACGTTATGTGTGATATATCAAATAAAAGGTTATGTTATCAGCATGCATATTAAAGTTAAATCAAATTTGTATGTGCACTAGATCAAAAGATATAACGTGTGTTGAAAAAGAACATCTTTTTACCGTTATCTCCGAATTTTGAATATGACATTTATTGAAATTTCGTACAATTATAATTTATTTAATTACCTATCTACAGTACAAATTTCATTCATCTATCTATTAAAACAAAAAAAGTTATAACAAGTTGAAGTCGTGTCGCGTTTTCGTTTCATCTTGTTTCAAATCACTACGATACTAAAGAAGTTTTCACTTCAATAATAAAAAAAAATAAATAGATTTTATAATGGGATTAATTTCAAAGAGGCACTCATTAAAATAAACATAAACAACACACTCATGCATTAATGGTAATTTGATAAACTCATAGCCAATTGTCTTTTTCTATTCCTCATAAAATTATGCGTGTAATATTCCCAAATTATGCAATCTCAATATTCCCAAAGCGAATAAAAGCAACAACAAAGAAAAAATAAAAACAACCCCCAACCATATAACTTCAAAACACAAACATCTCCTGAATATTGTAAAAAATTGCAAATTACATTATTGGAAGTTGATCCTTGAAAAGATTTTCAAAATGCCCTCATACTCGTCCTGTATACTGATGGTGTTGATGATGATGATGATGATTATGATTATGATAGGGGCGGGCTCCAATATGATACTTTATTTGTTTTGAATTATCCTTATGTCTTCTATACAAAACCGAAGAAGCAAAACAAACCACAGAGAGTGCTTGGGTTGCGGCTGAGGGGGGGGTCCTTTCCATAAATTTATAGTTTGTGTGACCTTAATTTAGGCTAAAGGAAGAACTTTCATTCTTTTTATATTTTTTTTTTTGTATTTTTGTATATTTTATATTTTGTGTCCATAAAAATATTATGATAAATAAATTAGTTTTCATCCAACACAAATTGGTTGATATTTACTTTTTTTTTTTTTTTCGTTGTTTGGGTCGATGGTTGGTTGAATTCATATTTAAAAGTAAATATATTCATTAGATTGGAAATTGCTTTTAAAAGAGGCTTTTTTCTAACCCAACCGATGCGATGTGATGCCAACGGAATTGTAAGCAGGTAGGAGATAGGTGGAAGGTAATTTTATATATTTTTTTTTTGGTTCGTTTGAGGATTATAGAGTAATGAGTGTTAATGGAAAATAGAAGCGAGTTGAAATTGTGAATGCTGGTGTGTGTTTTTGATTTGGGATAATCCGCCATGGAATATGAAATTATTGTACAAAAATAGATTGCGGGATTTTCAATAGGTTGTTGTGGTTAGAAATTCTGAATTTTAAAACACAATCTGTGTTTTCGAAGCAATTTGAATAAAAATAAGTAGTAATCATAGCAATAATTTTTTTTTTGTTTTAAAGTTGATTCTCTTCAATATGTGTATAATATGAAATCAAATTGGTATTGGAAATTGGTTTATTGTTATGGGAGATTAAAGATTATGTGTAGTGCTTTTTCTTAATTGTGTGACAAAACTATATTTTTCTCAACAATGACACGATTGAGATTTGCAAAAAAAAATTCTTTTTTTTGTGTAATGATGAACCAAAAAATAATATTCAGTATTGATTACCGTTAAATAAGTGGGTTACGCGTTTAAAAAAAAATTGGTCAGTTGCATATGCATATGCCTACACTTAGGACGATGATTGCGTGCCGAAGGGAAATGTTTGATAAACTCAACTCTATATACATACATTTTGAGCAGGAGTATGTCGAATTAATTTACCCATACCAACAAACAAACTAAAAGTTTGTCTCAAGTCTTATAATATTTATAATAAACAAAAATTTTTCTCGCAACAGAAATGAGTAGTACCTTAATAAATTCATGAGTGGGTCTCACGTATTGCTCTTAATGGTCAATTATACAGGGTGTCCCATATGCTGATAGGACAACTTAATCGCTCTCAGAATTTGGTAACTTGTTCATCCCAAATCCTCACGGTTTTCGATTTAATGCAGTTTTTGTGTAATTTCGAAAAATCCCGACTTTGTAAATGTATTTTGCTTCCTCCGCTCAAAAATGTATGTAAAAAAAAACTTTTAAATGAATATTTCTTAAAAAAAAAAAACAAAATCTCTTTATAACTTCGAAAATTAATAGTTCAAGATGATGACTAAGTCCTAATTAAATTGAACTTGTTAAAATTCTGACTTGATACAGTTTTTTTCGTTCACACAAACGTTTGCGGATTTTGAATATTTTCTTACAGAGCACTCTTTCAAACAAACGTGATTATTTCTCAGAAATACGAATAACAAAGTTGGCCACAAAATTAAACTTTCTTTTCAGATTAGTGACACATTAATATGTTTTTTGAAAACCTTGATATTAGGGATATCATTACAAATTTCTATTTACGAACACAGTGGGGTAAACATTTTTTTCAGAATGAAGAAAATTACATAAAAATTTCATAAAAAATAACATATAAAAATAGAAACCATCTTTTTTTGGTAATTTTAAATGTTCCACTTTTTACTTCAACAAGCGCCTTCATTCTTTAGGGCATGCTTTTTAAACATGGTTTAATTGAAGTTTTGTGCTAGCTTGTTATCATTCTACCACTCAGTATAAAATGTTGGACTATTTTCTTAAATTATTCTCTTAAAAAAAACCTAAAGACGTCTTTTATGGAATTCATGCCCGAACGGTCAAATACTTAAATTTTTTTATGGATGAATAATGTGACTCGTACTTTATGGCCAAAACACAATTTCAAATAAATATAGAAGCTTCAGGAATTAAAAACCAATTCGTAGAATAAAAATGCAGCCAAGTTCCTTTTTTTGGTTTGGTTCTGCATTTTTGTTTTTACCACAGAGAATGGATTAGATCTTTAATAGACTATTGGAAAAACGTAATGCAAATAGCTGAGCTAGTCTGGAAATAACAATGGTCTGCAAAATTTAACTTTTTTTTTCTCCTTCAAATAATTTTTTGACATTATGAAAGATTAGATTTTCCTGAATCTAAATCTGGTTTCAGAAAAATTCCATCAGGTAGGTACCATTTTTTAAAAAATGATTTTTGAAAAATGTGGGAAGTTTCTAAAAAATCACCCTTTTAGATTAATTTGAACTTGTATAAAATTAAAACTATCTGTCGCATTGAGCTCAAATTTGGAGGACTTATTTCTCATAATATCCTTTTACATTAATGTTTACTCATATTTTAAAATAATGATTGACTTTTTAGAAAATCCTACATGAACAAACACCTTAATTAAGGAAAATGTAAAATATCAACGCCCATTATATTTAAAAAGTCAAATATGTAAGGAAAACCATAAAAAAATACATTAAACAAAATTTTTAAGTGTTTTGTAATTTTGTCAACAATTTTTCTATTTAGAAATATCTTATTTGTAATATACCATTCGAAAAACTGCCTTGTAAAGCTTCAGATTTGTTTCTCTTAGAAACAAAAGTAAACTTTTCTTATGGCGTTTTCGATTGGCAGTCCGGAAGCGTCCGGAATCATTCTGAAAAAATTTTATTCACACAAAACTGTCAGTTTTGTACGAATAAAACGCTTTCAGAATGATTCCGGACGCTTCCGGACTGCCAATCGAAAACGCCATTATAGTTATTGATGTGTTGAGTTAGAATCCGAAGTCAAAAAAATTCAAGTTTCAAGTTTTTTTTTAGAAAATCTCAAAAAAATCTGCTATATATAAAAAACCAGAGCTGACCGAAAATTTTTGAATTTGGATTGAAAATCAGCACACTAAAGTCCATTAAAAAAAAATACTTTTGTTCTTGGGAGAAAGATATATTAATTTTTAGAGATCAGTTTCTTTATGGTAAAATATGCCAAACCTACTAAACTTACTTAAATTAAGATATCTCAGAGAAGAAAAGAGATATTGAGAAGATTGAAACTGAATTTGAAAGAAAAAAAATAAGTTCTTTCATAAACCGTAACAATTTTACCTAATTGAAAAAGATTAAATTATGCCAAAATATTTCTTCGAAAACAGCAAAAAAAATGGGTTTTTGAGATTTTTTAACGGGAATATCAAAAAAACGTGATGTGATAGGTCAATTCTGACTTTGGATTCGGAATCACCATACAAAAATCCTTTAGAAAAGTATCTATAGTTTTATTGAAAGGAGGATTTCCTTGCATACCAGTGTAATCAAACGTCTGCTTAATCTACACAAAATTCCAATAAACAAGCATTCCCAATTGAATAACAACACATTTAACAAACTCTTTTCGAATAAAACTGGTCTTTTTTTTAATACTGAGGTCTTTAGATTTAAAAAAAATAACACAGCACTATATTTCATATTTGAAATCTAGATACAATGCAATAATACGTCCCAGTGATCTTTTCAGAATTTTAGCGGCGAATTGAAAAACTAATTTTTTTTTTTTTTTTTTTGATATTTTAAACAGTTTAAATATATATTTTAATGTTTTTAGTTCATGATTTTTATACCAAAAAAAAAACCCTAATTTTATTATTCAAATTTTTAAATAGTTGAGCCTGGGTTTATAAAATGTGGTTAATTTTTGAATTTATTAAAATTGCGATACCTTTTTTATTGAAATTTATTAATATACAATTTCAAGACTTATATTTCAAATACAAAACTAGGCAGGTAGGAAATTAAAAATTTCCCCAACATCGTTTTAAACAGTTTTGACATCTAAAAAACTCTTAATATAATTTGAAAAATGATACAATTTGTGGACATTTTAAAATTTCAAACTTCTACTGAACTAGTCTTGAATTTACTCAATAATATTGGTCGTTAAAGCTTAAAGACGTCAGAAAGAAATAGTTTCAGTATACCTTTTCCCCCCATTATATTAAATATTTCATTTTATCCTTATAAATGTTAAACAACCATTTAATTTAATAAATGTTTTCCCTTAAAATATCTCTCAAATGTATATATGGTCCATGTGTTGGTATAAATGTGTCTTCTGCTTCTACGAACAAAAAAAAAAAAAAACACAACATCACCACACAATAAAGGATTAACAAACTGTACTTCCTTCTATGGAGGCTATATAGAGAAATAGGTCAACACAAATTTAATAATATACAAGCAGAATAGCATACCATCATCAACATCAACATCAACATACTCGAACATATAAGAAAGATTCAAGAAACATCATTTTCGTAAAAAGACAACCTCAAGCTACTGATGCTTTAGTCCTTTTAGCTTTCACTCTCCTTTCGTTGTAGAGAAGTAGCATACGGCAATTTCCTTTTCTTTGTGCTAAACGAAGGAGAAGAGTACCCATTCATTCATCCATCCAAGAAAACACAACAAATAGTCAAAGAGTTGACACCGGCTGCTACACTCTACTGTGCTTGCTATACTCTGGTTCCAGCTTCTGGCAATGTCTTATGACAACACAACATCCAAATCCTCCTTCGGGGAGGTTATTTTATCCACCCAAGTGCTTCTCCTTCCCTTTGCAACTTGTATAATATAAAATCCGACCATATTCTTCCTCATTTTGTGTAGGTATAGTCTCTTGTTCCAGAGCCACAATATTACGTTTGTTTGATGGTTGACACTGTGTCGGGGACCTAATTATTGGGTGTAGCACCTGTACGGAGCGCGTTTAATATTATTACCTGCGGAGTTTGTACAAGTGGTAGAACAAAAGTAAACTTTTCGGTTAGAGGAGATCATTAATTTGGCACACATACATGTGTGTGAAGCAAAAATTCACAACACACACAAACATTATAAAGGAGTGACTGTGTGGCACTAGAGATTATACCTCATTTCATCTCAAGGACTTTATGGGAGAGAAAGTAAAGTTAAGTCAGTATGAGTTGCTGCCTCACTTTGTGGCCAGGTTGTTGTGTTGTGCACAGAGAATAAGTAGGGTCTGGATATATGTATGTGATTCCGTGTTATGTTTCAATGTTGTGCTACGTGAGGACGATGATGGCGGAAATGTTTCTTGTCCTTGGAATTGACACGTATCTAGGAAGTTGGAGACAAGTTCTCTAAATTAAAGGTAATTTTCAATAAAGCAGTAATGTCAAGGGTCAAATCCCAAAATTAATGTTGAGATATATAATAAAATGAAAGGGCTTCTTAAATAGTAAATAGGTCGTAGGAACATCAATTTTTGTAGCTTAATTGATCCAAGGATTCTTCAAGAGAGGGAAAGAGAAATTCTTCTAAATGTTTGATGACAACCACATTTGATAATGGGGAAGCATGAAACTCATAAATAAGCTTCAAATTAAACAGTTTTTTAACAATTTTAAAACTTCTTTCTGAGATGAAACTTTTATTTTCAAAGCTTAGCATTATTCTTCCAAATGTGTATCTCGAAAACGGCTCCAACGATTTTGTTTAAAAAATTCAAATAATAGTTGTAAGCTAAGGTCTATCTTCTAACGAAAAAAAATTTGTTTGAAAATCATTATTAACGGTACCTGCCATAGAACCGTTTTTTTTTTAAATCCGATATTCTCCGAAACGGCTAATTCGATTTCAACTAAACTTTTGGTGAAGAAATATTTATAAAATTTAAATATAAACCAAAAATAAAATTTCCAAAAAAAATATTTTTGGGTTTTTAAAAAAAATTTTGAAAATTTTATTTTTTTGAAAAATCAAATTTTCGAAAATGGGACATTGAATTTTTTTTTAAATTTTGTTTTTAGATGTTGATTAGTGATTTCTACAAAATGGCATACCAATTTTATTTTCAAATCTTTTTTCAAAAAATTATTTAGGTATACAAAATTAGTTTTTTTTAAAAAACGGCTCAACGATTTTGAAATTTTTTTTTCTAAAAATGCATCTTAATATATCAATCGAAACTGCAAACTTGTTTTGAAGGGCAATTTGATTTCAGATTTAATTTAATTTAAGAAAAAAACAAATTTTATTTTGTTTCTAAATTTCTATATTAAAAGTTCTAAAAATGTCAGCAACTTTAACAATGAGAGCAAGTTCTTGCGATCCAGTCGTGCATTTTATTTACTTGGGCGTTAAAATCTTCAATAAGATATAAAGAGATCATCGGTTTGATGTTGTCAACAAAAGCAATTTAAGTCATTTATTAAACAATTTTAACCAACAAATTCTTTTAACGGATTATCTATTCAAAGTTTAGTAGTTAGTAATTTGTATAGTATAATTATCATCAACTTCAATTAATACTTTAATAATTAATTTTACAAAAAGAAACCTAAACAAATTTCCATCTATATCAATTAGCAATTTCAATTTGTATTTAGACATTTCACCATCTGCGACCATTGCTAAATAATTAATTCTAACCTCAAAGCCAATCGATTTGGCGGTGGTGCCACACGAGAATACAAATATATAGTTAATTTGGGGGAACCATTTGGGCTAAATGTTGTGTTGTTAACCATGCACAAGGAAGGATTTCAGAATACAAACATATTATAACCCAACTCTATACGTAGATTTTAAGCACCATGGCAAATAGGAGTTGATTGATTGGATGTTAATCTTTAATTAATCAATAATTACCACGACCAAAAATACATACATATATACACGATTAGTTGATTAGAAAATCAGATGAGAGGAAATAATTTTAATTACAATTACGTCATTTGAATCCATAATCGAATTCTCTTTCACTGAAATTGTTTGATGGTCATTATTGCTTTTATATTAAGGTGCTTTTTTTTTCTTTTATTTGGTAAAAAAAAGGATATTGATTGGTGAAAATGACTGTTTAGGAAAATCTGCAAAAATGCTGTGTTTATTTTGATAAAAATAGATACAGCACTTTAAGAATTGGTCAGAACCTGCAAATCATTTTAATAGATAAAAAGAAATTACAATTTCATCCATTTTTAATTCAAAATGTATTTTTAAGTAAATTGAGAAAATTTTCCGTCGATAAAAAAAAAAAAAAACAAAAGAGCTGAACAGCAAACTTGATTTCATTCATTATTTTACATGTTAGTTTAATAATAAATATTCAAACTTTTATGTAACAAAATAGATAGAATAAATACAAAATAATTTAAGTAATGTAGTATAATAATATGCAGTTCAAGTATTAAAGCCAATAATGGTCCTTTCTTTAGTTGATTCATTCTTTAAAAAAAACTCACTTTTGATAAATAAAAATTTTACAAAACATTTTTTCTGACTATTTTTAGTAAACTATGAGAAATGTTTATAGTCACTTCAAAAAACTCGAGAATGTCTTAACCGATTTGGCTGATTTTTGTCTTCTTCATTTAATGCTGTTTTCATATTCATATTCAGAAAAATAATAAAAAGGGAAATTTAAGAAAAAAAAAGAAAAATTAAATCGAAATTTTCGTTTTGTTCAAATTTTTATCAAATGGGAGCTTGAAGCATCATTGAATACCTTATATTTTCAATATTTATGGTTAAAGTAATTCATTCTGATGGTATTTTTACTATACAAAAATAACTGCTTACACAAATAACTGCATCCAAACTGTAGCCAAACTAGTTTATATTGAAATTCTTTATTTATTAAAAAGTTAAATTAATTTGTTTGCAATTTGTTCCGAGTTTCATAAAACACTCAATTTCTTACTTTTATTTCAGAGCAACAAGACGACAGATATTTGTATTGTGTGACTCTGGTTTATTATTTTTAAAACTTGTCCCAGTATTGCCGTTTTCAAAAAAGTATAAAAGTTGAAGTTAGATACAAAAATATTACAGTTTGAACTCAACAAAATAGGGGTTTTCGGAGCAAAAAACCCTTGTATTCATCATAACTTTTTTCTTATAATTTAAGTCGAATAAAGTGCTTTGACAAAAATGTGGACCTTTAAATTATCTACATTTTATAATTTAACAGTTTTTTTGTACAATGCACGGTTCTCGCACTATAGCTCATAAGACTTGAGTTTAGCTCACAGGGTATGAAAATTGTATTTTTGCTCCCAATACTATAAAAGCAAATCTTAGGAGGGGAAAGGGTGATTATTTATTGTTTTGGTTTAACATGAACCCAAAAAGTGCAAATTAAACCCAAGCACAAAAAAAATTTTTATTTTTGTCGACCTGTGTAATATGTAAAAATGCATAAGTAACCTGAAATGAAGAACCAAAGTTAAGTGATTTAAAACTCTCAACATTTCCTATAATTAGTTTGCAAGAATGAAGAGTATTTACCACTGTGCAATGCAACACTTTTGTAGACTTTTCAGTTTCTCGCAAGAGACAGTACCCCATGAAAATTATGTCTTGTGTAACATTCCATCGGAATAACCATTGCCTCACGGACCCGATGTCTATGCAGCGAAGAAAATAATTAACATCAAGTGTTGAAAGAAGTTTAATAAATCGGATGTGGATTAAAATCTGCAGCTAAGCTGGGTTTACCTGGAAAATTAGAATTTCTAGACCTTTGAGGTAAGTTATACAAAACCAATATTTTTAGCAAAATTACCCATTCCGAGGTCTTATCCTCTTTTAAACCTTATTTGACTTAACAATTGGTCTATATTTGTATTAGCATATCTTACAAATTGGCCTTAGTACCATTGTCACAAATGGAAATTGGAATTACTTTTGCCAAAGCTTGTTTTAAAAGAACAGATCATCAGCATATAAAAGTCATTTAAAATGACTAAATTAGTTGATAGATACCAGATAATTGTTAGATAAAAGACATGGTATTCAAATATGTTGAATATACGTCAATCTGAGTCCATCCAATTAATCATAGTTGAAGACATTGAAGCTATTTCTTAGAAAACGTAACTATTTCCCAATCAAAAAATTAATTAACGTAACTCTTTTTGAAAATGTTATAACTCTCTTAATATAATCCATGTGCTTCCAAGTTGTTTAATTTGTGGAACATTGAAACTTTCCAAAATATCTTGACACACAAAATTAAGAAGAAGAAAACACACAAAACTTCTTGACATCTTAACTTATTTTTTTTTTTCTTTTCCACAACACAACCCATTAACCTATACCCACTTAAGTTCATCCAAATAAAGTTCTTTTCTTGAACAAGAAAAATACAAAAAGGTACCTAACTACACTAATTTCTTACAGTTTTCACCTCACTTTGACCCAGAAATCAGTTCCAGCTTGTATAGAAGTCACTCTCTTCTATTTACGGTAGGTAGGTGTAAAAGGACCAGGTGGATTCCTTTAGGTAGTGTATATAGAATCTCTACAATTAACCTCGAAACTTTTTCCCAAAGAAAATCCAAGGAAAACTTCTTCTTCTCAATATTGGATTAAAAAATTAACACTCTTTTATTTAATGTGAATTTGATTTTATTCGTTTTCTTTTGCTTGAGATCAGGTGAGGACTCTTGTGCTCCCAACGAACCAAATATCTTGAGGAATCAGAGACTTGTGTGTCTGGTATTTCTTTTTTTTTTTTTTTTGTTAGAATTGTCTGTTCTTGGGCCACTTCATGAATGAAGAGTCTCCATTACCTGATGATGGTCATTACTTTAAAGTTGTTTTCTGGGCAATGCTATGCTGCTGTCCGAGATTCCTAGATTATGGATGTGAATGCCAGCAAGAGAAGCAATTTCCTTGTGACCCATTAAGGATGAATATAACTGAGAGGGTTCTTCTTGCCCCCTTGCGTGACTCCCCGTTCTGGTCATCATGCGTCGGTCGTCGTCCAATGCTGCTGCCTTGGTTTTTTTTTTGTCTCTCATAGTGAAGAACTATGAGAACAAAAGTTTGTTCCTTGAAAAGCCATTACGTTAATTACTTCTCTATGAAACATGAAGTGGAACACTAAAAGAGGAATTGTATGAGGAGACGTCGTTGTCGGTCGGTCGTCGTCTATTGTCCGTCGTCGTCTATTTCAGCATGCAGAGAAAAGGAAACCTCTGTATTTTCTAAAACTAACTTTTAAAGATATTTTTTTTTTCTGTACAATGTTTTTAAGAAAATCTGTTCTAGCCATGTGGCTTTAGGTCATCACTGATCCATTTTATATACATTTTTTTTTTTTTTATTTTAAGGGGAAGCAGGATTCATGACAGATATTCAGGACTAAGGAGAGGAAATCTATGTCAATTGGTTGCCATTGTTCGTTGGTGGAGTAATATAACATTTTTTTTTAAGACAAAAGAATAAGTAGAGATGAGGAAATGGATTCTTTTTTTTTCTAGAACGAATGAAAACAATTAGGATAATTTCAATCTTTCCTTTTTTTATGGATAATAGTGTTGCTGAGTATGAGAGATTAAAAAAACTTATTCAATAGCCTGAAGTATCACAGATATTATTTCAGTTTATTTTCAAGTTAAAAAAGGGGCAATTTAAAGTAGGTTGTGCATAAATGAATAAAAGCTTCAAATGCAAATCCCTTTTCTAAGGACTGCAGAGCAGTCACACGTATGTGTTATCCAGTTGAGTTATTAGTAATTAGTTTGTGTCATCGTTTATTTTTTACTTGAGATATAGATACTAAAGTAGTGGAGTAACTAAAGCTCAAAAATTGGCAATATTAGGGAACCCGGCCGAAGAGCTTAGATTTTGATGATCTTTTTTTTTCAAACGTCGGTAATTAAAAATACTTTAAAGTCTATAGATTAAAAATTGCCGGTGTTGCCGTTTTGATTTTTTAAATTTAATTGAAGATTTTTGTGAACAAAAACAAATTTTTTTCAAAAATTTTTCTTAAATTTCATAAATTAATTGATGCCAAAAGATTGTCTGGAAAATTCAAGGAAAAAAATATATGGGAGTGCGGGACAATCTTCCATAGTTCAAGCGATAGATGCAATTTTCTTATTAATTGACTTCAAACACAAAAAAAAATATTTGAACACAACGGCAACACCTACAATATTCAAATATACATTTTTAAAAAGCTAGAAGCTTAGTCATATATGTAAAATTAAAATTAAGTTAATTGAATGAACGGCTTTTGAAAGAATGGTGATTGAACTCAGATTTTTGAAAAAAAAAATTATTGAAAAAAATTTAACATGTCGTTTTTTAAACTTGGTCGTAATATAAAATGCATTTATTTTCAAATTTTTTTGGCCGCATTTATTATGATTTCAAATTATAAAAGGAAATGTCAATATGTATTACGATTTATGAAAAAAATTAAAAAGTATTTCATTTTCGAAGAACTTTTTTTAATAAAAGTTTTGAAAAAAATGTAACTTATTTTTTTTTTTAAGTTCAACTGAATAAAAAATAATTTTATGTTCAGATAATAACCCTTACTATTGAAAGTTAAATAGCAAAAATTTAAAGTTCCTATTTAACACAGTCTTTGAGAAAATTAATTATTTCAATGCAAAAATTCAGTTTTAATAAAAAAAAACCAATGAAATTGAAGTAATTTTTCATTTTTTTTTTTCAAAAGTGTGATATATTTTACCTTTTTTGCTTCGAAATTCAACTGATAATATTTATGGCCAAAAATTTTTTTTAAATAAATTCATATTTTATTAGAAAAAGTTTGAAAAAAGTCATTTTAAATTTTTCTAATAACATTTTTTTTTTTTTTAATTCTGAGTTTAAGGACCATTTTTTCAAAAAGTCTTGATTAAATTTAGTGGATTTAAATTTAAGAGATAAGAATGAGCTTCTGGCTTTTTAAAAATGTGTTTTAAAATATTGTAGGTGTTGCCGTTGTTTTTAAAATATTTTTTTTGTGTTTGAGGTCAGAATGTTAGAAAATTGCATTTATCGCTTAAACGATGGAAGATTGCCTTTTACTGCCTTATATACATATATTTTCCTTAAATTACCTAGAGAATCTTTTGCTATAATTTGTTTTATGAAATTTAAGCAAAAAAAATGGTTTTGTTAATAAAAAATTTAATTTTAATTTTAAAAAACAATACGGCAACACCGGCAATTTTTAATCTATAGACTTTAATGTATTTTTAATTACCTACGTTTGAAAAAAAAAATCGTCAAAATCAGAGCTGTTCGGCCGGGTTCCCTAATAATTTGCTTTAGTTACTCTACTAAAAGGGCAAGTTTACGATTCGTAAAAAAAAAATCGAACTCGAGATAACAATGAGACATGACAATACGATGACGGAGAATGCTATAAAAGTGGGTCTCTCAATTCTGTCTGTCTCTCTGTCCGTCACTATCTCGAGCTACAGCTCAAACTACTGAAGCGATTTCCTTCAAACTTTTTGGTGAGTCCCTAGAGAGGAAATTGAAGTTTTTTGAGGACCTAAATTAACGGTACCTGCCATACAACCGTTTTCTTTATTTCTGACTTTCTCATAAACCATTTAGCCGATTTCAATTTTCACACAGAAGCGTTTGAATAGCAATTATATTAAAATGTCTTAAAATTTAAAAAAAAAATTTGTTTTGGATTTTTAAAAAAATTTTCAATTTTTTTTTTTTTAAATTAATTTTTTGAAAACGGGTCGATAATTTTTTTTTTGAAATTTAGTTTTTATAGGTCGAATCTTCAGAATGTACCTAATACCAATTTTTTTTTTATTTCCGAAATTTTTTAATTTAAAAAACTAGTTTAAAAAAAAAAAACGGTTAATTTTCGAAAAAAAAAATTCCAAAAATTCTTTGTTATACAAGAAATTAAATGGCATACTCAGTTTGAAGATGTAAACCATTTCAAAAGGTGTTTTCTCGTTATTTTACAACTATTTTTACATTTCATATGAAATTAATAAATAAAATAGGTAAATACAAATTTTTGTTTTTTGAATGCTATAAAAATTTTTACATTTTTAGAAACTTTAAACATAAGAGCAAGTACTTGCGACTCAGTCGTGCATTTTATTTTATATGAATAAATTTAGCTTACAGCCAAAATGTAAAAGTGAAACCAACTAATTTTTCACCTCTCAACTTATATCACATTTAATAATATTAGAAAGGATAGGTTTTGGAGAATAATAACTGACCAATACCCTTTAAAGCATATGCACAATGAATCACAATATTTAAAAAAAAAAACGTTTTTTTTATGAATAGTTTAGGAAAATTATAATTTTGGGTTGGGATCAAAATTCTGCTGGGTCAAAATTCTGCTTTTCAAAATTCTGCTTTCTAAATTCTGCTTTTTAAAATTCTGTTTTTCAAAAGCAGAATTTTGAAAAACAGAATTTTCTTGAAAAAAGCAGAATTTTGAAAACCAGAATTTTGAAGCCAGAATTATGACCCGCTCCTTTAAATTTTTACTCAAAAGCAAATTCAAAATATTTTTAATACTCGAGATTTTAAAGTTTTTGTGATTTTTGAAGACGAATATTTATATATGTAATTTCGATTCTTTTTTACCCTTTCTGATACTTTTCAATATTTTGTGTACCTAACTTGGAAAGCAAATGGAATTTTAAAAAATTAATGGGTATGATGGGTAAGAAAAGAGAATGCTGCTAAAATTGTGTGAGATATGGAATTTCAATATTTTTGGTTTTTTGGCCTTTTTTTAACAATTTTTCTTTTACGCGTCTTTAACAAAAAAAATGGTTTATGATTCGTTATTTAAAGATGATATCTATAACTATAATTCATTTGATATTAAATAGGGTAATGGATAGGATATGGCTGTGAAAAATGTGGATCGGGGTGATCGTTATTTAAAAAAAATGTAATCTGTATGCTCCCAAGGGCTCATATGATTGGAAATAAATAAAAACAAATGTTCTCCAAGTTTTAAGACTCCAACTTAGTTCTAACTCGTGCTTCCATGTGATTGAAGTTTCTATTGTGACCAATTTTAAATTTCAGCCAAACCTTTTGTTCCATAAATTTGAAACTTTACAAACTTAAACCTTACAGTTGTAGGTTGAAGCTATCATCCAGATTTGTATATAATTTCATAGATTCCAACCACGGCCAATATTCAGAAATAGCTTGAAAGCATATGCTTTTTTAGCAGCTTAGTTTCTTCACATAGGATAACACTATCAATTTTTTGGGCGAACATTTCATCGGCGCAGACGAATTTAGTCGAATAACTGAAAGTGTTTGAATGTTTGGTTTAAATTGCCTGAAAGTAGAATCGTTACGCCTCGCCTAAGACATCTTAAGTCTATTCTGCAGATCTTCCATAGTTCTATTAAATGCTTCATAGACAACAATAATGTAAGGTATTGCAGATAAAAACTAAATTTTATTGTACTAGCCAATTTAATCTCAATATTATGGAAAATATTATTTTCTTCGTTTTAAATAAAAAATATTTTTTTTGTTTCATAGCACCTGCTGTTTTTTTTTTTGGGAAGAACTGAGAAATTTCATAGCACTTCCATTAAACATGTTCTTCCATTTTCACCATTGAAAGTATTAAATTTCCCCACAATTTTAATATTATAATCCTTAAGGCCCCTAAATGGATTAACTTTATCGTTTCTACCGAGGTAGGCACGCATACAGTAAACATTCCTTTTCACCTAAAAGCCCCCAATTTTTTTTCTAAAAAGCAACAATGAGTTTCTATATGTAGTCGTGCATATCGTAAGAATAGCGACAATTACTATCTTTTTTTTACCAAAGTGTCTCTATTCCATTTTGATTCCAGATTATAATGCGAAGCATACTGTCACAAGGATATGAAGTGGCTTAGTTTACACTATATCGCAGTTACCACTCTTCTATCCTATCGCGAAAGGTCTTGCCCAGCTCCAAATATTTCCCAACCAAAAAAAAAAAAAGGACCTCTTTCTTTACCACTTTCGCTCTCGTCTTCGTTACTGTTGTGTCGTCGTCATCATCCTCGTTGTGTATGCCCTTTGTATATTTTTCGAAGTGAAAATAATGTAATTTTCCCATTTTGCTATCTCTATAAGGATACGAAGGACTATAAAGAAGTCTCTTTGCCATATACATACTCATACCGATGCCAATATATTCGTACATATACCCACATTATGCCAACAATGGAGAGGAAAATCTGTTTGGAATCTTGAATTAGATATTATGTAGATAAAGGCAACAGAAAAGGAAAATAGAATGGGGCTTGCCCCACAGCCACTACACCGCACCAAACCAACAGATGGGGCTCGTTACACTAGCATAGTGTTATATAAGGTAAAGTCCTTCCGCATAAACACACCCATCTACACATGCACACATCAGAAAATATCTTTTGATTATATTATTATTATTCTGTTTACTCTAGCGCATCCTTGAGGTGGGATGGTTTGAGTTAGAATGGAGAGAGCTATATAACAACTACTACTATAAGTTGCTCCTACTATTACCTACTCGCTGTGTGCTTGTTGAAGGAAGACATTGGAAGCTCGTGTGACGGCGGCGGAACAAATCGAACTATCGAAGCGAGAACAGAATTCAATTTTAATATTTTGTTCGGATATAAGACAACGACGATGTGACGACGACACGGTTTGGTACGGTGCGGTGTTGGAAGAGTTAACAAAATAATAAAAAAAAAAAACCATTGAAAAAACCATGAAGCAGAACAAGGTCCTGAATCTTTGAACGGATGAAAGTACCTATCGAAAACATGTGTGTATGCTCATGATCTCGTTGAGAGGCAACAGGATAATTTGTTTCGACAGGAAGTTTGCGCAAAATAAACGAACAACCAATTTATTACCACAGGAGATGCATTTTGGTTGAATTTTAATTGAGTTTCAAAAAAAAGAGAATCATGTATTATACATGATGCAATGTATGTTTTCCTATAAACTTTCGAGGTTATGGTCTAATTTGCATGGAATATCTACATATCGTTCTTCTTAGGAAGTGGGACTTCATAAACACGCTTTTGATTTTAATTATAACAAAAACCGCGATGTGTACCTGTTAACCGTTTGAGGAAAAAGAAATTAAATTGAAAACTAAGTCACATCTTTCAGAGTTATAGTTCAAGGCTATGAATATGAAATTTGAAAATCAGTAAATGTCAAAAAACTTTTTTGATGATAGTACTGTTAATATCTCCATAAGGCTGTATCAGTGGGCCTGGGCATACATTATAAAGTGAGGTCTTTACATTAAGTCTATGTACGCGCCTTGTAGAAAAGTAACCCAACGGCATGTAGCATACCTAAGTCAAAGACTTTTAAAAATTTTCACTCATGGAATTTGAAAATATTAAAATTTTGGTATTTCGTACGCATTTGAAGTTACCAGGCGGCTTTTTACTTAAAAACAGCAACAACAAAATTCGTACGTATTTCTATTGCGGAACAATCTTTTAATAGTCTTAGCTTAGAGCCCATAGCAAATTTTGGGAGTGGGAGTGATAACCAAAATGTGAATATGCAGTTTTATAACCTTATGCGTTCTATAAACGAATTTAAAAGTCTTCGGGATATTAAATATCACGATTTTTCCAATTAATGTGAGTAGGATAAATTAACAGAAATTCACATTCTGAATATAAACACTAATGCTCTGTTATTTCCCGAGTCGAACATTTGGCACTATTTAAAACCCATTTAAATCCCAAATATTCTCTGTTTAGATTCAATAGGTCATAAATATCACTTAATTTGTAAAGGAAATAGCCTCTACTTAAAACCTCAAATAGTCAGTTATCGGAAAAAATCCCATTTTGGGTAGTTATTTAGGACCAACAAAATTATAATTAAATCCTTTCTAAAACCTAAATATACTACAAAAACAAAAAATTTCTATAGGCCTTTTTGTTCTCACTAGACATCCTAACTAGGTCCTAAAAATTCTAATTAAGCTAAAATAATAAATGTTCAGTGCCCTGTTTTGTTATGTAACTTTAATCACTGGCGATCAAATTTTTGAATGACTATATAAAATCCATTTTATCCCATCAAAATAAGAAAAATTTCTATGAAAATCATTATTTTCTCAATTCATACATTCGGAATTTGAAAGAAGCGTTGCTTTATTTATAAAAGAAAATAGATTTTTTAGACGTTCAAAAACGTTTATCGCCAGTGGTAATGGTACAGAAAAGGGCGCAGGTTAAATAAAATGAACAAGAACATTTTATATGCAGTTATATTAGGTATTATTAAAATCAGAAAAAAATGATTTAAGAAGTCCTTTTGTTATTATCAACTGGTTACCAAAATAATTTTGTAAAAATTTTATTAAAAAAATGCGATTTTATAACTAAAGTTACTAGAAGCCCCAAACATAGTAACAAACATTCACAATCACTGCAGAAAGATTAATGTTTCTTAAATTAATTTACCAGAGCCCTTTTCGAGAAAACTAAAATTACCTGAAAAAATTATATGGGGCCTTTTTCTAAATAGGAGATATTATACCTACAAAAAATCACAAATTACAAAAAAAATCATTCGTACCAAATTTCTTTTAGGCTGCAGCTTTTTGTATAGATAAACGCACGGACGAACAGATACGAACCGAATGACTGACGCACGCACACGCACAGATCGACAGAAGTCATGACGAAATCCACTTTTTTGTACTTTTTTATTTGGTATAGAGAGATCCAAAATCTATTATTTTGTCACGGCCATTAGATTGAAATCCTTTTTTTTTTTCACTTAAGTATAAATTTTTATTTTCTTTCACTTTCACTTCCACTTTTTTTTTAATTTTATTTCACAAAAATAATTTTTTTCACTTTTTTCCTCATTTTAGCCTAGTTATAGTTCTTTTTGATAAAAAAAATAAGTTGTAAAAAAAAATATGTCTTCTTTTGAAAAAAGTCTGTGGTGAAAAGATGACAATTGTAAGTTTTTTTCAGCAAAAAAAAAAAAAATAAATTTATAAATTTTTTTTCTGAGTTAAAAAAAATTTTTTTTGGACAGAAATCTAAAAAAAAACTCTACCATAAGAAATGCATGGGTTGTTTTTTTAGAAGAAGAACTGTATACTTCTACAATAAATCAAATCAAAATTTTAACCGACACCGATCCGCACAAGCCGAATAACGAATGAATTGCACGCGGAAATGAACAAGGTTGTTTCTTGTCTGAACTTGTGTATTTAGGCCTTAACTAGTATTTGTAGTTTTGATAGCCTCAGCCTCAATTTAAGAGTACAAATTGAGAGGTTAAACATTTTCGACACATGAAGAATGTTTATAAGTGGTTTGGTGTTTTAATAGTCTCAACCTAGCTTAAATAGTGTTAATAGTTTCTATCAAGCTTAATGAGCTTTACAAGTACACATTAAGGTTTTTTTTCAGATTTTTTTACCCCTTGCCAAATAAATATATATTTTAAAAAATTTCCTCCTAATTCATCGAATTAAACATCTAAAGAAAGGTCTCTTTAAGCTCTTTTTATCACTAATTAAAAGTTTCTTGGAGGTTTGGTTGCTGAGTAATTTGCATCTTAACATTTTTTTTTACATTCGGAGGAAGAAATCTGCGGACCGAAGCCTCGAAACAAGTTTTGGCTAACTGATATGAATTCACAGTGCACAGGCTTATGCATTTAGGTAAAAAAATATACATATTTTTTTTGTATTTTCGAGAAAATTAAAGAGATACCATTTTTTAAAATATATATTAAAAAAAAAAAAATAATCTAAATTCGTCGAATGAGTTATTATCAAAAGAAAGGTCCCTTTAAGCTTTATTCATAAATTTCTTCAGAATTTCAAATAAAGGCCTCTTTCTTTTAAATCATTTAAGAAATTCCTTATCTATTTTAGATATTTTTTTAATGTCGAAATCATTTACGAAGAAAAATATAAATATTTTCTTATTCGGAAATGGATCTCTTTGACCCTAACGTTTTGCTTAGGGGTTGGGCATTTTTTGCTTATTTTAATTTTATCTCATCAAACATAGTCTCGGTTTACCACTGGGATATCAATAGCAAAACTAAAGATAGCCATCACTTCTGTGTCCCTCCACTATAGTCTTCCCAACCTTATTTAAATGGAAAAATAACTTACTGTGTCCCTAAATCGGAAATTGAATTTTCATCATTTATTTAGAAACAAAAGAAAATATTGAATATTCCCTTCTGGGCAGGATAATAAAATACAAAACTGTTGCCTTTCTACACTGAACAAAAAACAAATCGTAATGCATAACAAGAAAGTTAAAAACCTTGCCAAAACTTGCTGAACTTTTAGTTTACAATCAATCACATTGTTATCCTTGAATTTTGAGCATTAAACAAAAAACTGCCATTAACAGGTGTAATTATTTTAATCGATTCTTGACTACTTCTTGTGTCTTGTTTGTTTCCAGTGTTATATCAAATTTCTGTGCTATTTTTTTTAAATTAATGTCATTTTTCCAAGTGTAAAAAAGTCGATGACATAGTAGCTGTAGGCTCACCAAAAAATCCCTTCAAAGCATCTGTTCTTGGAAATAAAAATAAAAATAATCTTTGAACAACAACAACATCTTGAAGGTGCTACCACCAAGTGTTTTATGGCTAGAGTTACAGTACTGTTTCACGGATGCCAATCCGATCATCAGACTCCTTTTATTCCATTTTGTGTGTGGTGCTTGGTCTAGTAATTTTTTCATTTGATTTGAAAAACTTCTTCCGTCACACTTGAGTATTGAACCTAGACCAAGCGAGTTCAGAAGCCAGTACACTACGCACTGCGCTACCTCACCCACGTGATTAGCCTCACCCAATTGCAGGTTTTCTTAGTTTATCAACATGCAAATGAATAGACTTAGCATTTTTACTAGCTCCTTCAAGTATGATTGTTGTTGTTCGGCTCTTTCATGTTTTTCTCCATAGTCTTAAGCATAGCAACAATTCGTTTGCATATACGAAAGTAGGAAAGTGATTAGAAAGATGTTAGGCGCGGGCCCTGATTATTTTTCATCATATTAAGTTTACAGTTTTTTCGTATGTTTCCATACTTTGCAGTGACTGCTTTTTGTTCCGTCAATTCCATTATAATCTTTGAACAACAACAACATCTTGAAGGTGCTACCACCAAGTGTTTTATGGCTAGAGTTACAGTACTGTTTCACTAGCCATAGTTACAGTACTGTAACTCTAGCCATAAAACACTTGGTGGTAGCACCTTCAAGATGTTGTTGTTGTTCAAAGATTATAATGGAATTGACGGAACAAAAAGCAGTCACTGCAAAGTATGGAAACATACGAAAAAACTGTAAACTTAATATGATGAAAAATAATCAGGGCCCGCGCCTAACATCTTTCTAATCACTTTCCTACTTTCGTATATGCAAACGAATTGTTGCTATGCTTAAGACTATGGAGAAAAACATGAAAGAGCCGAACAACAACAATCATACTTGAAGGAGCTAGTAAAAATGCTAAGTCTATTCATTTGCATGTTGATAAACTAAGAAAACCTGCAATTGGGTGAGGCTAATCACGTGGGTGAGGTAGCGCAGTGCGTAGTGTACTGGCTTCTGAACTCGCTTGGTCTAGGTTCAATACTCAAGTGTGACGGAAGAAGTTTTTCAAATCAAATGAAAAAATTACTAGACCAAGCACCACACACAAAATGGAATAAAAGGAGTCTGATGATCGGATTGGCATCCGTGAAACAGTACTGTAACTCTAGCCATAAAACACTTGGTGGTAGCACCTTCAAGATGTTGTTGTTGTTCAAAGATTATAATGGAATTGACGGAACAAAAAGCAGTCACTGCAAAGTATGGAAACATACGAAAAAACTGTAAAAAAAAAAAATAAAAATAGTCAGAAGAAGAATAAAACAAAAATCGGGCCCTAACCGGAAACTCAATTTTCCAATTCCAGTCTCCCCAGTGATGCCGGCAACTTCGGACGTAAAAATCAAAGTAGAACCTTTAAGCTCGTGTATCAATCAAACAACGACGGTTCACAATGATTTATGTATCACAAGACACATAGGGATTGTGTACCTATACCTACATTTTCATGAAAAGTCTAAAAAAAAAAATAGGTATTGGGTTTTTTCTAAGAAAAAAATGTTATTAAGAAAAAAGGACACCCGGATGTCATAGATCTGGGATACTGTTATGGGGACCCATTGAAAAATTAAAAATATAAAGAACAGAAAAAAAAATTAAAATTAAAATGAAAATCCTTATTGTAACCAATCGACGTAATGAAAATTTTCATTACTCTCTTTCTCCCTGTCTATTCCCTTTGCTCTTCTTCTCCTTGCCAAACAAAATTAATATTTCAATAAATTTGTCCTTTTTATTCTTCCTATGATGATGGTCTGGGGTCGTAGCGTTCTTGTCGCATTTTCAACATCAGGATTCCAACTCATCAAGTATAGAGTAATCTTGTAAAACTTGCTGTTGCTGCGTCTATCTATCGAAGGCATAGATATTGTGCGGTCTTGGGGTGTGTCCTTGCTTTATCTTTGGTTAATATTGCATGGCAGCTGAGAGATGAAAAGTTTTACCGGAAGTTTCGTTGTTATCATGGAAATGTGACATTTTCCGGACGATTTTCTATTGTTTTTCTTTTTTGTTCCTATTTTTTTTTTGTCTGGGTAAAGTGTGCTGTGGGTTATTCAGATTCTCTGCCCATCGAATAATAGTCTAAAAAGTTTATAGTCACGTTTTGGAGTTTAACACGCCTGGCAGGATTCCATCGATGTGTCTGGGTTGACTCGACTTGGGTTCTTTTTTGGTGTTTCGCACTAAAATGAAGCTTGCAGAGCAACAGTATAGCATCCATTGTCGTTGTCTGATGATATCGTTTAAGCAATTATCGCAAATTGCTTTAGTTATTCAAGTGAGGGCAGAGTTGGTGCGGTTTGCTAATATGATGGCAAATGGGAGACATGTATAGAAGTTATGAAAATTGTATCGGTATATTTGGCTTTTGGGACAATACGGGATAACAATTTTTGGGGAGAAAATTTAATTTAGATAAATACATTAAGGATTGAAAGGATGCTAAACGTAACACAAAAAAAAAGATTTATTTTATCAAAATAGGCTCGTGAATATATCTAGACTAATTGAGCACCAGTATTTTTAATCATTTAATTCTTTCGAAGTTAGGACAATAGAGAATTGTAGAGAATCTTAACAAAACTGTTTAACAATTATGAGAAGTAGATGGTGCTAATATCACTAGTAAACCAAGTACATAAATATAGAGTGAAAATTTAAATTTTGACAAATAATGTCAAAAGGATTTACTAGTGATCTTAGCATCATCTACTTATCATCATTGTAAAACAATTTTATTTATCTGTGAGTGAGAAATTAAGGTTTTCTGTTGAAGAACTTTTTTTTTTCAAAAAATCACATGATATTAATTTCATTCATTCTCCAAACTTCTAGGTTTAGAAATTCTGTTTTTTTCTCAAAATTCTGTAAATGATAAAATAATATTGTTTTGATAGTGACAAAATAGTATGCACAGAATTTTGAATACACAGTATTGTAAAATACAGAATTTTTAAGCAGAATTTTGAAACTAACAGAGTAATAACCCAAATCCAATTCTCCAACTCCCTCCATAGCAGAGAAAGATGAACTTTTTCTCGATTTGTTGGCATTTAATGCAAATAACCTTGTATACTACATATTTACCTTTTCAACCTTTTAATAAAATTTAAATAAAAAATTAAAAAAAAAAAATTAAAATATCAGATAAATGGTGTGGTCATAATTTTGCAAGTTCCCAAACCAGCTTTCCAAAATTCTGTATTTTAAAATTCTGTACATCTGAAAATCTGCAGCTTCTTTTTTTTTACTATCAAAAAAATTTCACCTCTTCCAATACATAATTTTGGAATTCGGAATTTAAAAAAAAAACTATATTGAGTTTTAAAATTAACATTATTTACATTGACAAGTTTGAAACCCAAATTTGGATTGAATTGTTTGCAAATTACGGTAACATTGTGGTTTATCTTGGTAACGCAGTGATATTTAAAGTTTTAAAGCTGATTTTTTGTAATAAACTATTAAGAATATTTATTTGAAATTAATTTTCCTGTGATTTAACTTCATCAAGGGGCACGGTAGTGCCCAGCCAAGTTCTCTAGCAACTTTGGCACTACACCCTTATTTACAGGAAACAACTCAGGCCATTTTCGACCCCCCTTTAACTTCCACACCATAGATGCTAGAAATTTCAAACTCGCTACATTTATTGAGCTTGTCAAAACAAAACTCCTCACAAAATTTCAGCCTTTTACGATGAGTAGTTTCTGAGATATAGGGCTTCAAAAATCGCAAAAACCGTAACTGACTGACTGACTGACTGACTGACTCACTCACTCACTCACTCACTGACAGATCATCAAAATTATGGAGAACTTCCCGTTAACGTAGAAACTTGAAATTTTACACGGTGATAGGGCTTGTGGTGTATAAGTTATAATAATACGTTTGTATTTGGTATATGATATTTTATTCGAATCTCTTTAAAGACTAAAGACTTACATTCTAACTTAATGCTATTCTACCCTGCTATTGCAATGATAATATTTTGCAGCGTGTGCAAGATATTTCATTGCCTACCTGTTGCTTGTAGCTGACGACGGTGTGAACGACTTCGTTTATAGAAGTCGTCGTGTCAGCATATCATGCTATGTGTCGACGATGATATTTACGACGTGATGACGACGACCGACGACATGTGCGATCGTCGCGTCCGGTGACGACCTAGGAGATCGTGTTCACTCCTCCCTCACTTAAATGAAGGCCGTCCTCGGTCTTCTTCAAAGCCTTGATCATGTTTTGTAGGTCGACTTTTCGACGTCGTTCGTTTTGACATTGTTTCAGTTTAGCACAAATGTAAATTACTCCAATGATTGAGAGAGTAACGCAGGAGGCTATAAATGGGTGAGTCGTCAACTTGGTTTTCATTTCACCAATGTACCGTAAGTTTTCTTCATTTAATTTATGCAAAAACGGTAAGCTCAGTATTTCCATATGACCGGTAATATTAACAATCGATGATGTTGCACCAATCGGATGTTTCTTCTGAATGCTGTTGTAATTAACAAATTTTGTTCCATTTATTGAAACTTCATCATCAAAAGTGAGCAAGTATGTCCCGTTGATAGCTATTTCAGTATTGTTGGCCTCCTTTATAATAACATGGTTGTTATTTATAACAATAATACCCTCATCGATTACAAACACTGCATCCCTATGATCTGGTTCTGTATTGCAATGCGCTGTTCCACCAAAGTGCAGTTGTTGAGCACATGTCTTGATAGAAACTTCCTTACAGAATGTAGATGCTGTTGTTTCTACACAATTTTCTACTGCCAGTACATGTTTTCCGCATTCTGCAACCACATTATTGCCGTTGAAGTATATAATTTTACCTTTATGCGCAACAGGGAAGATAATAACCTTCTTACAAACTATCTTAGGTTTAGGATACTTAATTATAAAATGCAATACATTTTCATTTTGCAAAATCTTAACACTAGAGGCTTCCATTAGTTCTACAATGCTTATGTTTACAAATTTTTCGTTTATTGAATTTAAATCAACATCTTTCAAAATTACTGGGTTTACAATTTTTTGCTTTGCAAGTGTTATTGAGGTTATAAGATTTTGTATTTCGTTAATTATAATTCTGTTCCTTGCTAACAAGGTTTCATAAAGATGGAAGGTGTCAATTTGTTGTTTTTTTGAGTTTGCTAAAATACTATTGACTGTGTCTGAAAGCCTGTTAATTTGTTCCCGGTACCTTGTGTTGATAATAACCTGTCTATTATTCGAATTAACTAATTGATCCTGGTTAAATTTAATTTTCTCGAAATCATCAAAATCAGGAGTACCGGCCACAATTTTGAGACCAGTTCCCAAAAAATTAAGACTCCTAGCGTTTCTATGATGAATGTTTATACTTTCGATAAGTGTTTCTAAATGGCTTATATCTATTTCCAGGATTTTACGCATAGGCGACTGCGGAAAAAGATTAGTCATGTTCTTTGACTCATCTACTACTTGTCTGTAGGCTGTTAGATTCGCTGAGTGGCTTAAATAGCCGTAGACTTGCCAGAGAATTACATCACCGTCAACTATTGGTATATAGTTCGAATTGGAATAATTTATTAATTTTCCTGTCGCAGTCGTCATCAATAAAAATAGGATAATCCTGAAAGATGTCGGTTTCTTTAATAAAATCGTTTTTTTTAAGTTTTGATTGTAAAATGTAAAAAAATTTTAATAAATCATCTATTTGAGATTTTCCTTATGGACTACTCTTCCTTTAATTAAAACTGTTTTTTAGGATGTCTATCGTACTTTGACTTTGAGCATATTTTACAATTTGTCACAACCTCATTTGCTTGTTTGGTCATTTTTGGAAAGAAGTAGTCACATAGAATTTGCTTAACGTTCTCTTGAGCTGCTCTATGAGCTCGGTTATGTTCCGTAATTACAATTTCTTTTTGCTCATTGGGGTCAAATATATCTAATACAAATTTATTAGTATGCCAAAACTTAGTTGATGGAAATAACTCGACTAAATTGTTTTGAATAAAAGCCAGAATTGGTAACTCACAATGAATAACGTTGACTACATCTGTTTTAATTACGTTTTTTAAAGTGTCAATTAAAGTATTTCTATCGGAAAAGTTTATGAAATGTCTAGTTTTCTTACCAAATATTATAAATGTACGAGTTGAAGCGCTTGGAGCTTCCTCTATAATAATTTGATTTCTGAAGCAGTTTAATGGCTTATCTGTTGTTTCGATTGTATAAGTTAGAGATATTTCACTATGCATTGTAGCGGCATTAGAAGATGATTCATTATCCAATGCATGAATGTTTTGTCTTGAAAGCGCATCCGCGACATAATTCTCTTTTCCTGGTTTGTAAAATATTCGAGGATTATGCTCGTCTACAAAAGCTTTCCAGCGCTTAATTTTTGCGTTTGTGTTTTTGTCTGAAACTGAAAATGAAAGAGGCTGATGATCTGTAAAGATATTTAGACTCTTTACTCCGTAAAGATAATTACGTAGGTTTTTTAATGACCATACTATGGCCAAAAGCTCTCTCTCGTTGGTTGCAAATTCTAACTCTTTGCCCTTGAGAGTTCTTGAAATCATTGTTATCGGTTTCCCGTTTTGCGACAAAACCGCTCCGAGACCGTACGATGAAGCATCCGTCGTTAGATCGAAAGGCTTCGTGAAGTCTGGGTATAATAATGTTACGTCTTCTGACGCCAAAATGTCTCTTAGTTTATTAAATGCATCAAATTGTTTGGGACTCAATTCTATCTTAACTTTTTTTGACTGATTAGCACTTATTTTACCATTTTCACCTCCTAATATATCAGTCAGTGGTCTAGCTATTGAGGAAAAGTCTTTTATAAAACATCTATAATAACTCGCTAGTCCCAAAAAAGATCTGAGTCCAAAAAGTGTTGAAGGTTGAGTGAAATTTTTTATTGCTTCCACTTTATTGGGACATGTTTTTATACCATCTTTAGATACCATAAATCCTAAGTATTCAACGTTTGTTTTGAAAAAATTTGATTTTTCACGTGAAACCCTCATATTTGCATCATACAATTTTTTTAAAACAATACTGATATCCTCTACATGTTCTTCTTCAGTTTCAGAAAAAACTATTACGTCATCGACGTAAACATAGCAAATTTTCCCAATATGTTCACGTAGAACATCATCTATGGCCCTTTGGAACATGCTGGGGCCATTTTTTAACCCGAACGGGAGGCGACAAAATTCATATTTCCCTCCATTAACGGAAAAGGCTGTCTTTTCCCGATCTCGCTCGGCTAATTCGATTTGATGAAACCCTGATTTTAAGTCCAAGGTTGTAAAAAATCGTGCCTTGCCTAAATTTGACAGAATTGTTGTGACATTTGGGATGGGATACTTATCATCTATGGTTCTCTGATTTAGCTTTCGAAAGTCTATTACTAGACGTTTCTTTTTATTTCCTATTTCGTCAGTGCCCTTTTTATCAACAACCCAAATAGGATTGTTGTAAGGTGACCTTGATGGTCTAATTATGCCATTCCGTAGAAGATCTTTTATTTCATTGTTAACAAAATCTGTTACACCCATAGGATAGGGGTAAAATTTGGAGTAAATAGGATCTTCACATTCAGTACGAATTGTGGCAACTATATTTGTGTTGTAAGGCAATGCCTCATTTGGATCTGCAAATGTTTTAATTCTATTGTTAATCATTTTTTTAAAGTCGTTTTCTATAGATTTTGGCACATCTATATCCTCTACTCTTGTAAAGTTAACATTCTGACAACTATGAAAACTAATTTTTTCAGAACCAGAATCGAAAATGATTAAGCTTTCCTTTAAAGAAATTGTGGCATTGATTTGCGTTAGCAGATCGAAGCCAATTATCCCATCAAATTTTTCGAGGTGTGGTAGTATAAAGAAAGTACTTGTTACCCCGAAAATTTCAAAAAAACATTTGGATTCAACACTATTGAATCCATGTATGGACTTAACTAGGAACGGAGTATCTACTGGAACAACATTTTTTATTTGGCGTAGCGGCTTAATATAGTTTTTCGAAGCTCCAGTGTCAATTAAAAACTTCATTAATATCCCTCCTACTTTTCGCTGGATGAATGGAAGGAGGGATCTTCCCCTAAAAAATGGACGTAGTCAGAATTTGGTATTTCACTTTCAAATTCATTTGATTGTGATTCTGCCAAGGACTGATAGTCAAACTCTTCCCTCTGAGAAGGATTATCCTGCCAGATGTGATTTAACCTCTGACGTCTTTGTCCAGATTGTCTCTGAACACTATTTGGTCTTTTGAACACTTGGCTTTTGTTGTATGAATTGATACCACTTTTGTTTTGTTCAAAGCTTGTAGGCTGTCTAAATCGCGAAGATGTTGGGTCAACATCCATTTCCTCAACAGGCTCATTACTAATTTTATATTGATGATTATTATTATTATTATTTGAAAGAAATTGACTGTTCTTCGATCTATCTTGACTGAAATAAGGATTCTTTTTAGAGTTATTAGCCTGATTGTCAAAGTTATTACCGTAGTAATTTTTATTTTGATATTTATTCTGTGAGCGTTTTTCTTCAAAATTACGTGCAAAATTTGTTGCAAATAAGTACCTTTCGTTGTTCGACTCTATTTCTTGAGCCAATGCTAGTGCTTTGGGCAAGTCAGTTGGACGAGCCGAAAATAAAACGTCACTCAATGGTTTCCTCAAACCTGATATAAACACTCGCAGAGCGTCAGATCTATATTTTTCGTTGAAAGCAGTGGCTAATGCACTGTCATATGACATATTAGTTTTGTTTGTAAGGAGGGTAAGCTTTTTTTCAATCTCGTCATAATATTCTAGAACGGTAAAGTTCCCTTGCCGCAATGTACTGAGTTCTTGCTCAATTAAATAAATCGGACGAACATCGGCGTACGTAAAATCTAGCCTAGCTATAATAGCTAAAATTTTGATTGTTTACTTGGCAATTTTTGAAATAACTTTAAAAATCGGTAATTAAAAGAAAAATTGTCAAGAGAACAATCAAAATTTTATTGATACGAATTTGAACCCAAACTTTAGAACTTGGTACACTTTTACATCTCAGTACTTTTTGTGCCAGCATAATTTCAACATAGGAGAACTTGGCTCTTTTTTTAACAGTAATGTTTTTGTTGTGATAGGAGATTTACGTTGTTCCTATAGTTTCAAATAGGAATATCAGAGATTTTACAAATAAAACTGAAATTTGCAGTAAAGTAACGCAGTTGTTCGGTTTTGATCACTTTGTGTTTAAACTTTCATAAATATAGAAATATCATGCAAAGCACCGGTGCAAATGTTATTTTACAATAGATTAAATTATAACCATTCTATGTCAACTAAAATATATGAAAATATATATTGTTAAATAATTCCATATTTTTTTTTTTTTTTTTCAAAATTCACTGTCCAAAGTTACAACTATTTAAGCACTAAATAGTATTTTGGCCCAAAAAATAGAAAATTCGATGAGAAAATTATTTTTCGTTTTCGAAAAATAAAACAAAAACAAAACCACTTCATTCTAAGAAAACCCTTATAATTTTGTTTTTACGTGGCTGGAGTTTTTACCTTTCTTCTATTATTTTTTTCTATGAGAACACAGTAAAGTGACACAGTATTGGATTAACCCTGAATGAATTCTTTTTTTCATTGATAACGCCTGAAAACTGACCTGTGAATTTTTCCCGTTTATGACTGGTTAGGACCACCAAAAATTTTCGCTTGTTAGAGCCTTAAGGCGATAAAATCGCAATTTATATTTTGATGAAAAATAATAATTAAATTAAAATACCTAATAAATTTAAGTGAAGAATCTGACAAAAAAAAATAAAGTTCGCTGCTCAGCTCTTTTGTTTAAATTTCCAAGCTTGGTCTTAACGTACAAATTAATGTTAAATTCAATTAATAAAAGTTTCATAATAAATGAGACAAGTGTCAAATTAAAGCTGAAGGCTACTGAAGTTTTATGGGCATCGTGTGTTAAACTTTGTAAATAAAACCTTATGAAACACCATTGATATCTGATGACACTAATTGATCTTCCTATTAGCCTTTTATTCTATTATTAGACAAAAACTCGGGAGCAATATGTAAATTCCTTAGCTATAAACAAATGGACCAAGCATGGCATACAAATCAAAAATAATCAACAAAACAAATAACAAAACAGCTTAGAATCTAGAAGGTATCATGGTAGTTGCACCTCCAGAAGCACACCATACCCACAAGTCCCAGATCAAGACTAAGTCCAGTGATCCCTGGAGTATTTTCTTTATACAAACAAAAAAATAGTGATCGCTCCCGTTGAACGCGTTGCGCGATCCTTATCGCAACTTTCAATTATTTTATTTGGTTCAGATGTGGCTGGCGATAAAATCCTTGATATGAGGTACACCGTAATATAATTCCTTAGCCCTTCGTTCCACCACGCTTAATTGACACAATAAAGACTTTTGCCGCCGTACCAACTATATGAGGCACATCATCAACAGCAAAAAAAAAAAAAAACAAACGACTAACAAAATAAAAAAAAAAACCCTTCTCCGTCACACAATACTAAGTCGATCGACCTTTTTGGCTCCTCGCGGAAGAACTCGCTCGAGACTCAACTATATATAGTATAAGAGCGCATCATCCAACTGGGCTGAGAATAAGGTTTGCTCATTTTTGCAATGCACGAGGCTGGGCAGAGCCTTTTGGTATCTGAAGGTCGGTCGACATATTGACGATGATAAAACGATTCTCAGTCCATAAATAAAGATACTCCTTATACACTTGGCCCGCATGGTGCTGAAGCTGATGTAGCTTCTCTACATCCTTTCCTGGAGAGATGATGCTTTTGGGTGATGATGATGATGATGATGCTGATGAAGATTTGAGATATTGGTTCGTTTGGTGTATATAAATGGGGGAGTGGGGATGTGATGGGAGCAACTTCTTCTCTTATCGAAACAGAGTTTGAACGCGAGGTAATGTCGGCGCTCTGTTGTCGATTATATTCTCGAATCTTGATCCCTTTCCCGCATTTGGATACCCATTTGCTGCAGTTTTCTTTAGATTTTTATTTTTTTGTTATCATTTCTGTTGAAAGATTCTCCTCCGTTTTGGATACAGAAGCGATAACTAAATACTCTCGAATGGATGTGATGCTGGGCAAGCTGTTATATAGTTAGGTATAAGGACTGTGGGGACTGGCATGGTGGTGTCCCTTTTAGCTTTGTATTGTGTTTTGTAAAATATTTTCCTTGTTAGTTAATTTTTTATTTACATTTTGTTTGGTTGTTTTTTTTTTTTATTAAATTCATCCAAGGGATTTGTGGCTTACAAAGGATGTGCTCTGAAGATGGTTTGTATAAAGAGTGCAAAAGATTTCTAACCTGATAGGGAGCAGTTTTTGACATCGTTTGGTCATCGATTAAGAGGATGTTTGCTGGTTGTGCAGCTTTACAATTCGCTCTGGGGATCATCTCGACGGGAGAACAATGGATCGATTTTTTTTCCATGCGATCATATGGAATAAACGATGATGATGGTTTTCGAAGGAAGTTTGCAAAGTGGTCGGTCAATGGGAGATAATTTGGAATTGTTTAAGTGTCAGTGATAAAAAAGAGCAGGTTGCGAGCATTGTTGTTTTTAAGAAACTGCATTATACGAGTTTGAGAAATAAAATAAAAAACAGACTTAATAATATTCAAATGAGTTGAAGATAAGTTGCATTACGTAAATTGGTTTGTATTGGGGTCATTGAAACAAAAAATAAAAAATCCAACCAAAACCTTATTTTATGCATGATTTACTTTCTGATCGGGTTGAAAAATTTTTTACCATTTCATAGTTATATTTTTTAATGACTGATAAATAACACTGGTCTGCAATATGCTGATTGCGAATCTGAAGTTAGAATTGACCTAGCACGTCACGTTTTTTAGATATTCCCGTTAGAAAATCTCAAAAACCCATTTTTTTGCTGTTTTCGAAGAAATATTTTGGCATAATGTAATCTTTTTCAATTAAAATGATACGGTTTATGAAAGAACTTATTTTTTTCTTTCAAATTCAATTTCAATCTTCTCAGTATCTCTTTTCTTCTCCGAGATATCTTAATTTAAGTAAGTTTAGTAGGTTTGGCATATCTTACCATAAAGAAACTAATCTCTAAAAATTTATATATCTTTCTCCCTAGAACAAAAGTATACTTTTCTAATGGACTTTAGTGTGCTGATTTGGAATCCGAACTCAAAAAATTTTGTGATACTTTAATGCGAATATCTTAAAATCCTGACTTGATAGAATTTTTTTGACTTCGGATTCTAACTCAGCACATCAAAAACTATAAGAAAAGTGTACTGCTGTTTCTAGGAGACACAAATCTGAAGCTTAACAAGGTAGTTTATCGAATGGATTATTACAAATAAGATATTTCTAAATAGAAAAATAGTATATAAAATTACAAAACACGTAAAAATTTTGTTTAATGTATTTTATTTTAGTTTTCTTTACATATTTGACTTTTTATATATAATGGGCATTGATATTTTACATTTTCCTTAACTAAGGTACTTTTGTTCATGTAGGATTTACTAAAAAATTAATGATTTCGAAATGTCTGCTTTTTTTGTCAATCAGTATTTTAAAAAATGAGTAAACATGAATGTAAAAGGACATATTATGAAGAATAAGTCCTCCAAAATTTGAGCTCAATGCGACAAATAGTTTTAATTTTATACAAGTTCAAATGAATCTAAAAGGGTGATTTTTTAGAAACTACTCACATTTTTCAAAAATCATTTTTACAAAAATGGTACCTGATAGAATTTTTCTGAAACCAGATTTAGATTCAGGAAAGTCTAATCTTTCATAATATCAAAAAATTATTTGAAGGAGAAAAAAAAAGTTAAATTTTGCAGACCAGTGTAATTAGTCTAAACTCATAGTGTTCTTTAATAGCAATAAGAAAAAGTTCTTTATGACGTAATGTGTCTTCTAAATGTCGGAACCGTGGCATGCCATTTTCTTTTTACTTGCGATATAGGTACTAAAGGGCAATTTTAGGATTCGTAAAAAAAATCGAACTCGAGATAACAATTTTCTGTCAGTCTGTCTGTCTGTATATACATCGAGCTACAGACTAAACGGGTGAAGTACTTTTTTTCAAACTTGGTAGTTAGCAGTTTTGGGTGAATACCCAGAGAAAAAATTAATTTTTTGGAATACTTGGTTTTGTGTAAACGGTGTTTAGTCAATTTTAAAAACAGATTTTATTTTTTCACTACTTATGAAATTCCTCATAAATATCAAATTTTCCCCAATTTTATTCAATAAAAAGCCTTAACATTAGAGTAACTTTTACCATAAGAGCAAGTACGTGCGACCTCAGTCGTGCATTTTATTTCTTAAAGTGGGCCATACTAGGGTTGAAAGAACATCAATGCAATGCAGAATTATATTTGAAATTAAAAAAACAATATTTATTGCAAAACGAAAAATTTGCATTCCAAGAATTTGTTTTGCATTTTTTAGTAGTTAACGTTAGAAATCAAGAAAACCGTTATATGGCTGAACCGTGAATAAGGGTTATAAAACATCTTTTTTTTTCATTTAGGTAGAAAGATGTTAATTGCTAAGTTACAAAAATTTTAATAAAAATCATTCAAGCCATTTTTGAGAAAGTTATTTTTTTTTTTATTTTGGCTATGTAGCAGATATCCCGAATAAATTTCAACGAGCTCCAGAGGTTCAACCTTGACTATGTGATGAAAATAACAAACCATGCTTTTGACCATATTCACCTCCTCATTAGGAGAAGAAAAGGATTTAGCCAACAAACGAAAATTCTGATCTAAAAACACATACTCAAAAATACTACTCTTAGAGCCGTTTGCTGAAACGAAACTTAAAGATTTAAGTTCTACATAAAATCTTATGTGACAGTTTTACTCAGAGGACAAAGTAGAGAATAAAAGTTTATGTTTTACCTACTTAAATATTTAATTTTCGATTCAGCAAATGACCCTTAAGCAATTTTTATTAAGAAAATGCTTTAACATTATTTTTTTTAATGGAAAAGCATTATTAACAATACAATATTCTATTGTACTTAATGTTTATTGATGAATATTTTCAAGTTTATTTTTTATTATTTTAATAACTTGATTATTTAAAATTATAATAATATTCAAACCACAGGTAGAATATCGAATAAAAAATCTTGAAAAATTCCACTTCCTATATTATCCTTGCACTTGAAAACCAACAAATTCTAAAGATTTTCTCTTTCAACTTAAAATATTCTTCAAAGTTTTGCAAACACCAAAACACTTTTCATGTATTATAAACTCATATTTATTATTCCACTAAAATAATCTTTGCCGCGGGCTTAAACTTCAGAAATGGGGGTTAAGTATCTATATATTCGATAAACGACAAACTTGAATACCCTCTTGCAGCTACCCATGTAGAGATCCTGCATTATTGTGGATTAAACTTCCAAGATACCGCAGCCTCTCACAAACTAAAATTGTTCGAACTTTAGAGGAAAAGTTAAAGAACCCAAGTTAATAAAACTACCCGTTGCCATTAAAATGTTTCACATACACACACCATCATTCGCCTCCTCGTCACACAACGAACCGAAAAACAAAAACCCTTAAGCGATACATTTATTAAAATTTCTCAGGACCTTGCATTTGTTATATAAAGAGAGTATAGAGCAAGGACGAGGGTAGCTGAAAGGCGGCTCTACCGTGTAACTCTTGCCATCATTATTATCAAGGATATACATCCAAAGAAAATACCTAGAATGTTTGAAAGGACGCACACAGGAGAAAGGGTGATGTGATAAGATCCTTTAAGGAGTTAATATAAATTTTACCCAAGCGCAACTTAATATGATTAATGAAAGCCCTCGGGTAGCGATATGCGGCCAGCCTTGGAAATCTTGTATTCTGTTTTTATTATAAAAGTATTAAAGGATATTTATAAGGAATTTGCTATGCCATAATGTTGCTGTCTATATAAGAGCATGATGGTTTTTTGCTAAGCCCTCGGGTCACATGCGGCCGTGGATAATGAATATAAAATTTTAGAATTTGATTTTCAATGTGGCATATTCTTTCTTTTCTTTTTTTTTGTTATCAATAAAGGATGGAGGAAGAAGGTTGCTTATAACTCCGGAAAGTATGCAAAGGAGATCGTTAAAATTGTTGACAACACAAATCTAATCAAATTCCTTTGGCAAAATGAACACACACAAATCCAATCACACAAAACCAAGCCACTCTCTGCTCAAAGTTTATCCGAGTTTGGTTTGGTTCCTTTTCAATGACGAGCTGATGTCTACCCTGCTTTCGCTTGACTCTATAATATAAAACTGCGGTGGTAACTTTTTCCTCATTCAACATCGTTTATTTCTCGTCCTCGAAGATGGAAACTAATTCCAAAGTTTGATTTGCTTGATGCGATTTGTGATTTTATTTTATTTGAATTTTTTTTCTGCTACTTCTTCTGCTTCTTCTTCTAAGTTCATTTCAATCGCTGTCATCGAGTTGAGTTTGTAGAAATAGGAATGCGAATTGAGGTGGATTAGGAAGAAGAACATCCTGTAAAGAGCATTTCTATGTGCGCCTTCTTCTTCACCTTTATGCAGTAGCTGTGTAAGTTCATTTCATTCGCCAAAAATCAGTGGAACATTCAAAATCTAATATCAATTTTCAATTTCATTGTACAAGACCTTAAGGTACTTTTTGCTGTTTGATGGGGGAAGGAAGAATATACCTAGAGGGTGCTACTGGTTATATGAGGTGGAATGAGAGAGACAAGGTCCTTCTGTCAGTCGTCAGATTAGCATCAAGGTGTACAACAAGTCGTTGTTGTAGTAAGTCGTCGTTGTCATTCCAAAAGGTATTTGCATACCAATTTCATGGCACTTTGGAGAGTAAGAATCAAAGGCGGAGGAGACACGATTACCAACCATAAGATTACGAAAGCTGCTGCCCAGGTTTCCTAGGATATAATACGAAACGAAGTATAACCTAGCTCCAATCTGTACTACCCTTCATTTATATATGTATGTATACCTACCTACGCGCAACTTGCAAAAGTCATCATTGTTGGTTGTCAGGATTCTTGAAGAAGTTTCAAGAATTAAATTGCCAAAATTTCAAATTGATTGTCATTTCAATTATTGTTTTGAACTTTTTGGATCTTTTGGTTTATTTTTATATATACTTTTTTTTTATTTTCTTACGAACTTTGAAGGCAGTTTAGATACAAGGGGAAGAAATAGGAGGGAATTTGGAGTTGCTGTTTGTAAATTTCAGGTTATAATGGTTGGTATAAGGTATTTGATTTTGTTTTTTTTTGATAAAATCAAATCTTTAACGTGCTCTTAATTGAATCTTCAATAAGACTTGAGAATAGAAAACGTTATACTTGGAAGAAGTTTATCAAATGCTTTAATTTATTTAAAAATTTTATTGCAAACTTAAATAAATTAAAACTGTGATTTATTATTCAATACAAAAATTATATCTAACACATAATTCGATGTCATTTACAGTATTGGAGATAACACCTTTCCCTGTTTTTTGTACTATCTGCAGTAAGTCAAAGACTTAAACGTAGCGAAGTCCCGACTAACAAATTTGCTTCTATAAAGCTTTATAGAAGGGATATTGTTTGTTGGGGTGTCAGTCAATACTCTTCCAATTAATTAAATTATAAGAAAATAAACTTGGCTTTAATAATAAGCCAACAAAATTAGTACTCATTTACGTGTGTTTTTGAATAAAATGAAATGAAAGTGAGAAAACAACAAAAAACGAAGAAAATTGGATTTGATGCAAAATTGCGGAAAAACCGTTTCCCGCAGAAAAAAAAAGTTTTGGACAAACTAAAACTGTAATAAATTGATGATTGGTTGTAATAATTCTGACGTAGTTTGCCAAAGATAAAGCCAGGTTTGGGAAAAGAGACCAAAAATTATGAAAAACGTCATAACTCAAAAACGGGACAAAAACGAGAAAATTACCTCTTAAGTTTTTCGACTTAAAATGACCTCAGGCATCGATGGTTTTCATTTATCGCGGTGACTGTCGGACACCCTGTATAAGAACTAGATGGAATTAAGATCACTTCACTGAGGGAAAAGCCACCATAAAACAACGTGAAATCAATGAAAACCACATTGATTTACCTATTATTTGGAATGATTTTGCGTTGAAGATGAAAATTTTTAAATCAACGTGGAAAAAAGGTTAACTTTTGATGGTTTCGTATCTTAAAGTCACATAAATCAAAGTAGTTTATCTTTGAAACAACGACGTTTCAACTTCAATTTATTTTTTCCCACAGTCAATTTGACATCCTTTTCAAAAAGTAAGTTTTCACTCTGCACAAACGCCGGAAAAGAAGTATAACTTCAAAAACCTATAGTTTATTTTCCTTCGAACTTTTTAATCATTATTATTTTTAATAATGATTAAAAATAATTAATCATTATTAAAAATTAATATGTAAAGTGCAAAAAAAGAACAATATAAAATAAAGTTCGCTGCTCAGCTCTTTCGTTTAAATGGAGCAATTTATGCTTAGTCGTACTTAATTATCAATTTTAAATTTTTAACTATAAATATTAAATTAAAAATATGGCTATAGACACAAAAAGTGCCAGAAGTTCATAAACTATTCAAATTCTTAAAACAGTACAATATTGATTGTCGGTTAATCTTGCAATATTGTTTGATGTGCGGCGGCGTTCAAACGAGCAACAGAAACAATTTACTAAAATAATTTTCCTTAGAACTTCTTGATTTCCTGAGAAGAATCCACTTTTTATTTATTGTTGAGAAAATAATACACCCTAATCCCTAATGACAAAACATAATACAAAACATTAAATTTATCATCGCTGTCGCTGTGACTTTATTGGCAATAGTAAAAACTCAAAAACAAAAGCTTCAAGATTCAGAAGAATACTAGAGATTATCAGTCTACGTTAGTTAAGTTATTCTTCTCTGTTTCATTTTATATATTAAACAAAATAAACGTCAAAGCAGCATTCACAATAGAACGTTCCTATTAAAATTCAATTCCTTGCAGGCATACACTCGTAAATAAGAAGACAACTACTACCGCATAAAGCCTGAATTGGTCTCAAGAACCTTTTTATCGTTTCGTTGCAGTGTAGGGGGCCACTTAAAGGAGTGGCATTGAGTAGCAGAAAACATCCAGGAACCAGGAAAAAAACATAGAACGAAAGGATGAAGAGTGAGCTTCACAACAGAGAGTAGTACAATGCCTTCTTTGGCCCGTATAATAATCACTCAAAATGACATTTGCATGAGTGCATCTTCATCATGCCACGTCAAAACTATGTAAACATTCCCTAAACAAATACAAATGGAGACGACGACTACTCCTCCAAATAACCCAAAGGACAATACAAAAACGACCAAAATCGACCTATGACGATGAAAACGCAACCAAGTTGAAACACAATCTTTGTCCTTTTATTGAGTTATCCTGCCCCAAAAAGGACCAAAGGAGCAGCACACTGAATACTTTTTATCCAATTCGTCTGGCATTGTGTTTCGTTTCTATTAAAACCGATTGATGTATGACGATAAAATTATTTTGTTTGGCAGCATTTTCTTTTTTTTTTTTTTGCTGGTCCTTGTGTACCATTATTATGTGTGTAGGAGTATATAAATTCTACTGCTTTTGTTTGTATGGGTATGTTTTTTTTTTAGGGATATCCTTTTTAATAATATTGACAGAGATATAGGAGCGGGTGGTGGAGCTTATGCGTATTATTATATATAGGGAGGGTTGCCTTCGTCGTTTGTGAAGAAGAAAGATTTTATTCAATATCTCGTCGAAGGACAATGACACCGAACAACGAGACCACTCAAAATGGGTTGCAAAATCCCTTTTGTTGGCAATGTTTGCGGTTGATGAGGGCTTCGTCTTAAAGGACGAAAAGCAGAAGCAGAATCCCTTTTTTTTATGCCTTTTATGGTTTCCGGGTCAGTAATGTAATAACCTTAAGGAATTTTTCTCATTTTCTTTTTCAGTCCAGTCAGATTCAGGTTTTTCGTTTTAATTTTTTTTTCCTGCTCCTGTTGGTGAAGGAATGAGCTTGATCACTTTGACAGATGTTTCAAGAAAAGGAAAAAATAAAAATTGTTTTTTTTTTTTTGTCATTTTGCTTTGAGGTTGAAAGTATGAAAATAAATTATTTAAATTTAAATTTTAAAGGGAAATTTTTAAATTGTTTTAGAATTTAATTTCAAGCTCTTGTTAAAATTAAAGAGGTTAGCGAAAGTTGAGAGTATTAAACTATGTTATTGTTCACACATTTTATTTGTTTTAAAAATGCATAATCTTAAAATGAGCAAATAAAGTGTTATACGCTATGTTATACCAGTGTTTATACGCTTGAGGACGAATTTTGCCTCATTGGCTTCCGATACAAGTATTTCCTATTTTTAACCTAAGTTATCCAAGTCCTGGTGATGGAAACGCAGAAACTTGTATCGGCAGTTACTTTTCTCTAATTTTGTTTTGAAGAAGTCAAAACTAAAGACCAAGTGTTTAAGAGCCATGTAGTACATATCGAAATTGTATACATTTCATTCTTTAAAAATTGAAGTGCATTAAAAAAAGTAAAAGGCCTCAAGTAAATATAGTAACAACATTTTTACTTGAGGCTTAAGTAAATAAAATTTTTTTTTTTCAAGCAAAAAAAAACTAGACTATAAACATAGACTATAGATTTTCAATTTTCTTTCGGGATGGTGTCGTACAATAAATCATGACAGGGGTACTTTTGAAATGACATTTATTCAACTTGTTCGATGTGTATTTTATCATCATCATGCAGCGAAAATTTTTCAAAATGAAAATTATGCTACTTCAAAAAATTTTTTAGTCCTGAGTGACCATGGTCCCTAATGCCGACTTTTCACGAGCGATTTTTGTGGTGGTTTTTGTTCACCTCCGAAAAAATTCCCATTATTAAGCCCTATTGTGAGTGTGAATGACGTGGAAAACTTCTCACAGGGAACATTTTTGGTCTACTTTAAACTTTAAAGATTTTGTGAATTACCATTTTCCACTAAACTGTTTTGTTGTTCGAAACCAAAATTGAAGTGAAAAAATTAATCTTAATAAAAGTTAAAAAAAAAATGTGTTTTTCTTGAACATGAACTTTTGCCCGGAAATTCAAAATAAAGGAAAAGTGAAATAATTTTTTCGGGTGAAATATTTCCAAGTGAAATTTGCAAATTAACTAATTATTTATTGAAAATAATTTATGTATGTGAAATAAGATTTTGAGTTGACAGTTTTTTTTTTAACTGAAATTTTAGTGGCAAACAATAAATCAATAGAGTAGAAAATTTTAATTCCAATCACATTAAATTTTAAAGTTCCAGGCGAAATAAAATATTTCGGAGTAAAAGTTTTCCTCGTGAAACTAACAATAGGTCTAATCTTGAAAATTGAAAATACTTAAACCTGAACAATTTTTCGAGTTTCGAAAAATTTCGATATGAGTAGCAGTGGCGTAGATAGGGGGGGGATCAGGGGGATATATCCCCCCCCCCATTGGAATCGATAAATTGTACAGTATAACCAGTCATGAACAAATAAGTTGAAGAAACGCACTCTGAAAAAAACGCTATGGATTTCAAGTTCTTGATAAGCTTAAAGGTTATAAATATGGTTTACCAACTCTCGTTGCCATTAAGTCGGTGTTTCAAAGAGTGAGTTTAGACTTGGTCTAAGCTATTGATCTCGCCAAAGATTGAAGGGATCAACTAAAAATTAAACGGGCAGAAGACGACTCATTTTCGAAAATGTTTGAAGTTTCGAAAAAATAGCTGAAGTCCTTGACATAGGCGTTAAACATAAGAGAATAGGGAAGCGGTTCAAAGAACAGAAACGAATATTTTCGTGTTACTGTTTTCAATCTTTTCCTCGATTTCTCTGTAATGGGCCTCGGAGAAAAATGTACAAACCATGAAAACATACTATAAGGGTTTTCGGTTCTGTCAAAGGATTCTTCGTCTGAAATAGACAAAGCAGATAAAGAGTTTAATGAAACTGTTTAGTTTTACCACACATTTGGCTCAAGGACCATCTTCTATTCTTCCACCGAGAAAACTAGACCACATAAAATAGAACAAACACAATAAGATTTCCTTATGGTTTTCATCCAAAAAGGAAATATTATTTAAGCAATCGGGTTTTCCTTATTCTTTTGAAATATGTACTTTTGTAGGGTTTTGCCAAAAAAAAAAAAATAACATCATATCGGGGATCGAATTAAACCTTAAATCTCTAGTGGCACATCTTCCAACTATACCAACTCAGTATAGAAATATTGGTCACAATTTTTGTTCTAGTGCCAAGTTGAAAAATTCGAAATTATGAAATTTTTACTAAAATTTTAAAAAGATTTTCTCCATGAAAATAATATCACAACAAAAACATTACTGTTAAAAAAGGAGCCAAGTTCTCCTATGTTAAAATTATGCTGGCACAAAAAGTAGGTACTGAGATGTAAAAGTGTACCAAGTTCTAAAGTTTGGGTTCAAATTCGTATCAATACAATTTTGATTGTTCTCTTGACAATTTTTCTTTTAATTACCGATTTTTAAAGTTATTTCAAAAATTGCCAAGTAAACAATCAAAATTTTATTGATACGAATTTGAACCCAAACTTTAGAACTTGGTACACTTTTACATCTCAGTACTTTTTGTGCCAGCATAATTTTAACATAGGAGAACTTGGCTCCTTTTTTAACAGTAATGTTTTTGTTGTGATTTCACTACTTTTTGCAAGGTATGGCTGTAGAATTGAAAATCTCTATATTTGATGAAAATTCAGTGAAAATGGGCGGTTGCCACGCCCCCTGGCTGAAATTCTCAAATTTTAAATTTTTTCCTTTGTATAAACTACCATCTCTACCATTCTACCAAATTTCAAGATTCTACGATAATCAGAAGTGCTCTATAATATTTAATGATAATTCAGCGGAAATGGGCGGATGCCACGCCCCCTGAATTGAAAATCTCAAGTTTTCGATTTTTCCCTTTGTATACACCACAAACCTTATCACCGTGTAAAATTTCAAGTTTCTACGTTAACGGGAAGTTCTCCATAATTTTGATGATCTGTCAGTGAGTGAGTGAGTGAGTGAGTGAGTGAGTGAGTCAGTCAGTCAGTCAGTCAGTTACGGTTTTTGCGATTTTTGAAGCCCTATATCTCAGAAACTACTCATCGTAAAAGGCTGAAATTTTGTGAGGAGTTTGGTTTTGACAAGCTCAATAAATGTAGCGAGTATGAAATTTCTAGCATCTTTGGTGTGGAAGTTAGAGGGGGGTCGAAAATGGCCTGAGTTGTTTCCTGTAAATAAGGGTGTAGTGCCAAAGTTGCTAGAGAACTTGGCTGGGCACTACCGTGCCCCTTGATTTAATAATTAATTGTTGATTTTAATAAAGTTTTTTCATGAAACAGTTTAATAAGAAAATCTGTTAGTTTTAAGGTGGTCCCGGTCATATTTTTCTCTGTGTGAAGAATTAAAAACTCAGAAAAGATATTTGATCAGAAGGAATAATACTTCCTTTATGAACTCATTGAAAGCGCTCGATAGCTGCCCCGAAAAAAGTTTTCCTAACATTTTATTAAAGATGTAAGCTACACTGCTGGTTTCAACGTCAACTACCTAAAAATTTTATCCAATTTAAAGAGAATAAAAATAATACAGAGAAGCATTATTAAAACTTAAAAAAAAATTTGCGGACTAGATCTATCCCCCCCAAGCATATGGTTTTCAGTATGTGATAAGAAATTGATTGAGGCAGTTTATTTCATTGATTAATTTCATATTTAAATTCACAGTCTTGGTAAAAATAGTATTTAATATGTTTTTTTTTTTAAGTTTTTTACCCAAATTTTGACTTTGAAGTTGATTATTTCGAGAAAAATTGATCGAAATAATTTGATTTAAAAACTAGAATTAAGTGTACAATTCTGGCTTTTGAAAAAGGTATCATTCATATCTGTAAGTGTTGCCGTTGTTTTTTAATAATTTTTTTTTGTATTTTACGTCATATTTTAGAAAATTGCCAATCCCGCCTAAACGGGGTTAGATAGACCCCCCTTCCCATCGTAAAAAATAATTGTTTGAACGCATCTGCAAAATACCGTTATCAATTCTTGTCGCCTAAGGTATCGCACTCGTGCCGATGCGAACCAAATTTTATAATTTTTAGATTTAGTTGTATTAAAGCGTTTAAAACTAAAGCATTTTGTCTCGTCTTATTATTTTGGTCGCCTCTTCACTCAGTTCCCTTTACAATAAGTAAATTGTTATCAGACTCAGGCAAAGTTCATGAAAAAGTCACAATCGATAGACAGATGAATAGATAACTCCAAAGTAATAAACTTATAAATTCATGCACCTTTCAATCAATCTCGCTAAAAATTCAATTTATAAATTTATTACTTTTTTTTTCAATTTAATTACACTTCGTTCTTTATATGTATATTTTATACATTCTTCCCACTCACCCACCTTAAATTTAAGTATATCCACCATCTCACCCAAAAGCAACCAAAAATTGAGTTGCAATAATTTTGCATTTTAACATTGTTTGCCAAAGGCGGTTCAAAAACATTCTGGCTGCTTTCTCAGGAATAAATCAACCGAAAAGCTATAAATTATCTCATCAATTAATTTCCTATTTTAATAAACTTCCAATAGAAAGTCCAACCTTATAGTGCATAGCATATATAAATTGCCTCAGGGCAATATCGGGCTTACGATACGAACAACCATTATAGAAGGAAGGAAATTCCATCTAAACAAAGTCTGTAAATTCTCTTTCCGGAAAACTTCACTCTCTCTCATTCTCCTTCTTTGTTTTTCTTTCTCTTTCTATTGGTTTTATATACTTTATTGTGAATGATTTACAGCTATTGCGGCACCTAACCGCATTTATATTTATTAGCCAACATAAATCTTTCGCCATACTCAGCAGAGTGTATAAAAGGCCCTTCCCATATATCGAGACGAGACTTCAATATAAGGGTAGTGGTGTTTTTGGGGGCGATATAGTGTGTAAGTATATTGGGGGCGCCTTCAAAGGTGTGATTTTTAGTGCATTTTGAGTTGGACAAAGTTTACTTCATCTAGAAAATCAACGAAAATAAAAACCATCCAAGCTGGGTCAGGTGTTTCTATTAAATGTCCTATTTTATGATGCCCGGCCAAAGTTAGGAAAGTGAACAAAAACCGTATAAACATTTTGTGCAGAGGTTAGGTATCATGCTCGTGCCTAGCAGCCGGCCAATCTATGGCCTCTCCATATAAAAGAACTATTAAGAGAGAAATAGAGCAGACGTTGTATTTTATGGCTGGGTCATAAAACTTCTTTGCTCATGAAAATGCCAAAGAAGCAGAAACGTGTCAGCCCCCAGACCTATATCCTATATTGAAGGCCATCAAAGCCAATGCATATTAATCAAAGTAACCTTGAAGCGAACAGAAAGAAATACAAATAAATTATTTTACTTTGGAATCTAACAAAGATTTAGTTTAGGAAAATCTTGGTTTTTACTGCAAAAGTTTTGGCACAAAAACAGGGATTCTGACAATAAGTGGAATGCATAAAATATACACAATGCTATAAGATTATTTCTTTAGAACTTAAAAGCTCTAATTACCTTCAAAAGATTATTTTACTAATACATGCAGTTTGACTAATATACTCGTATACGTTGAATTTGTTAAAATATGCATTTAATTGTGCTTGGTAATTTTCTTATGAAATTTTGTTTCTGTCTGGGGATGAAGTAATAAAAGCTTTATAGTAGGATTCGTCTTCAGATGGCACCCTGTAAATGTTAAAGAGGTTAAAATCAGCGATTCTAAAAATAATTTCCAGTGGTAAAAAAACCATAACGGATATAGTTCAATATTGAGACTAAACGGAAATGTTACAAGGGATCAACCGAATTGATTTCGAACAACAATGAGAACTCCACTTGAGACAGGATTCTTGACGTTGGCATGAAGATCTTTTTTGAAAACTAAGAAAAATTCTGTGTATAAAATGATGGCATTGAGTTACCGTGAAAGCGCGAGAACGAAAAAGCTTATACGATTTGTTAACAAATTGAATTATTTTACTAAGAAGCGAAGTTTTGCCAGGTGAATATAAAAAATAAAATGCACGACTGGGGTCGCACGTACTTGCTCTTATGATAAAAGTACCTTTTATGTCAAAGCTTTTTTGGAAAAATATTTTGAATTGGTTATAATTATAATATGTAATCTTTTTTTTTATAATTTCTTACGCCATATTTCCGTTATCCGTATTTTTTGAGAAAAACTAAAAACGCAAATATGTTAGATTTACGTACAACATTACGTGTGTTAAATTTAATCAAAATCGTTAGAGTCGTTTTCGAGAAAATTGCAATAACTCATTAACGATGCCCGGGAAGAGCCGACATCAGCGATTTAAAAAAAATTTAATATCATATTTTCACTATATACGTATTTTTTGAGAAAAACTAAAAACGCAGTTTTGTTAGATTTACGTACAGTATAACGTGGGTAAAATTTAATCAAAATCGTTAGAGCCGTTTTCGAGAAAATTGCAATACCTCGTACATTTTGTATGGGAGGTATATGTTCTAAGCGAGATATTAAAAAACAAAAAAAAAAAAAAACAACCTTGGAAATTACGAAAAAATCATCTGTACCAAATTTCAAGAAAATCCGTCTACCTGTTTAGGCTGCAGCTTTATGTACAGCTTTTTTTGACGACGCACAGACGCACCGACGCACAGACCGACGCACATAGGAGCATTGTCATCAAAAACCTGGCCATAATTATTTTTCGTGGTTTTTGTTATTATTTCTGTTTAAAATGAGTATTCCTACAAGAAAATACAATATAAACCTAGTTTTAGTTATTTTTATTTTTTTATCAAAAACTAAAAAAATTGATTAATGGCCTGAATACAGGCCTGTAGATATTATTTTTCTCAAATTTGTTTCCTCATCCCTATTACGCAATTCTGAGTTTCTTTGCTCTCTTTCCCAACCTTTATTAAGATCACCCAAAATAAAATACACTAATGACATCAGTAAATTTAATTTAAAAATAAAAAACGTTGCATAAAGTAAGGAGTATTTTCTATCAGAAAGTGAGAAACTAATTGACCCTCAATTCTCTAAAGAGCACCTAAGAGCACCCAATTTTTGTTGCATTGTGTTAAAGAATATATAAACTAACTCATAAGTTTCAGTTCATCGCAGAATACCGGGGTATACTGAAACAAAATCATTAAAGTTCAAATAATAACTCAACAAAAATATCAAGTTTTAAGATACTAGTTCTAAGCCCGAATTAAAATAGAAAACACCATCTAACATTTCCAAAACTTTATTAATATTGTTAATAAATAACTGAAGAAGAATTCTCCATTTAATTTTTTTTAGCTTTCTATCACAACACTTCGATATCGCATATAGAATAACACTTACTAAAATACTTCGCAATCAAATAAAAATGTGGTAGATGAAACAGTTAACTTTGAACTCATTTTTTAACAAGATACGATCGAAAAACAAAAAAATGAGTGCAGCATATTGACACATGTTTATTTTGCACCCACTTTGCCAAACTTTTAGGTGTCAATTTTGATTTTCAGAAAATCGACTTATGACCAGGTTTTTACTGCAAATACTCCTATGTGCGACGGACGTCATGACGAAAACCACTTTTTCGGACTTCTCCATCATCGTAATGTTAGTTTTGATTAAAACCTCGAATTTTTTTTTGACACGAAACCAATACTTGCCCTATAGAGCAAGTAAAAAATGGTAGGTACTTAAATTTTTTTCCCCAATGAAAAACAATTTGAAGTAAGGAAAATTCCCGATTTCTGGAGAACAACCAATTTAGACTTATGAATATAAGCTCTTCTTTTTGTTCTTCATGTTGAAGATTATTGAGGTTGGGGACCATTTAAATTTAAAAATAAAAACTTATAGACCGGGCGGCGGCGGCGGCTGCAGAAACGCTCAACTCATCGAGCTAAAGAAAAATTCACTTTTGTAGTAAAAGATGACTTTGAGTAACTTCGAAAACCAGAGGTCTTCCCGTCCGCATCCTGGCAGGATTGGCGTAGCAGGGTGAAAGTGGTCGATTTTTAGGGTCTCCTAACTCATCAATGTATTCTTTAATAATTCACAGGTCTTCCTGGACAAATCTTGGCAGTTTTTGCACGCAACATGGAAAAAAAAGATAAAAACAAAATGTTGAAACCTTATAATTTGCCTGGTTGACCAAACTGCCAAGTTGTGGCTTGGAAGACCTCTGAATCACAAAAGAGGATCGGGCGCGCCGTATAGGTATTAAAAATATATTATAAGTTTATTTAATCAATTTTTTTGGAATTGAACAATGAATTTTTTGAAAAATTGTTTAAATATGTGAAAAAATATTTTTTTTTTGCAAAACGGCATAGCAAATTATATTTTTTTTTTTAATTTTCGAAGTTTTTTATTCAACAATTTTCAACAAAATATCCCAAAATACTTTGAATAAAAAATCAAATGGCATACTTTATTTGGAGATTGAAACAATTAAATCATTTTCTATGTAGATTTTTTTTTTACATTTCTTATAAAATAAATGATATAGTTAAATTTATAATTATTATTCCTCTACAAAGTTTATAAAAAGCTTTAACATTAAAAAAAAACCATACAGGAAGTAGAAACATTTATATAAGAATTTTTTTTCTAAGAAAAAAACCGCTCCAGCTATTTTTATTATTTTTTCATAGGTAGAAATTCTTTGTTATACAAGAAATTTAATTGAATACTTGGTTTGGAGCTCAAATAATTTAAGAAGTTGTTGAATTTTAAAAATGAATTTTATCTCAATTTTTAAGATTTATTAAAAATATTGTTTTATAAAAATTTATATAAAAAGCTTCTATATTCTTAGAAACTTTTCCCATAAGAGCAAGTACCTACTGAGAACTAGTCGTGCATTTTATTTTATTTATAAAACTAAAAGACCAGTGCCAATCCGGTTTTCAGAGGGCAAAAGTTGAAAAAATTATTACCAGCATACGGGTGGTGGGAAAATTTAGGATAAATGGTATATGAAAGGGGTTATATAAATTTCCCACAAACAAATTGGGGAAAACGGCAGAAAAAATCGAATGCCTTGTTCAAAAAGGTCTTTTTTTATAGAAATCAAAGCAGGTATATTTTTCTAATTTCTTTTGTGCGCTGAGCTTGAATCCGAAGTCAGAAAAATTTTATCACATCACGTTTTTGAGACATTACCATGCCAAAACTTTGCATGTTAGAGCTATTCAAATGCTAGATTCAAATTAAGAAAGTCAAAGGCCATTAGAAAAGTATAATTTGGTTTCTATGGAAAATTATTTTTCGAGAATATTACTGTCATTTACGGAGAAATCGATCTTAAAAATCGTTTTCTCGTTTTTTTTTTCAAAATTCCTCAATATTTTCTGGAACAAAAGTATAGTTTTTCCACACAATCTCAAATAAAAGGTTTTAATCTAAATAACTGCATTTAAAACTTTTCAAAAATTCAAGATTTTTTTGGTAACTTTTTTGATTGAAAAATAGGCTATTTTTTCAAATTAAACTCGTCAAAAATCCAAAAATTTACTTTTTGCACAAAAAACATTTAGTTTAGATAGGTAGTACACATAACGAAATCAATTTTAACCAAGTTTTGTTAAAATCCAACCATTTTTGTAAAAGATTAAAATAAGAAATCAAAAAATTGTATTTTTTTTTTTTTTTCAATATATTTGAGGTTATATACAAAAATAGTTTGAGTAAAAGTTTTAGACACTTTTACTATCTACAACTGTTGCATTTCATTTTTTTTTCGATAGGACGTCTACTTTTGACAGAAATTGTAAAAACCATGATTTTTGACACCCACCCCTCTTTTTCGCCCACCCACCCCCTTTCCACCAAATTGTTAATTTTATTTATTTTCAAAAATTATTGGCATTGGTCTATAAGGAAATGTCTGTCATTTAATTAATGAAAATAAAATTTAGGGACAGTTTTTGTTAAGATTATAAAAAAAACGATTTCCGAGAACTTGGTCCCCTTTATCTTAAATTGGAAATAAATTATGATTTATAAAAACGATAATTAGAACGAGAAGAAGTGCTAAGAAGATGTATACGCCAGACTTTATTTTCATGTTGTCTACTCGAACACTAGAGTGGAAATAAAATTTGGTTGATTAAGTTTTTGATTTAATATCAACGTAAATTGTGTAACTACATATTATAAGGTCAAAAGTTAATGAAAGCAAATAAAATCAAAATTTCAACTGTAGTATTTAAATACCTAAACGCACAACTATACAGTATTTGTCAAGTAATTTAACTTGATTTGTAAGCTCAATCACTGCCGTATTTGAACAACATCCCTCACCCTCATGAAAATGTAATATGTAACCTTATTATATTTAACATACTTGTAAATTTAAATCTTAAAACAAACAACCACAGAAATGACCTAAAGCAATTTGTATAGTCTCAGAATTATACTATGATATTCACCAATTAAACCAAAACCATTCATATAGACCTCCCGAAGCACAGAAATATCTTCTCATTTACCAATCTGACTTCGATTAAACAAATTTATGCACTCGGAAATTTAATAATTGTCCAGCTGGGATTGTGATGATAACCGACACAAGAGTGACTACATAAAATAGCCAAAGACAAACAACCAAGAGACAAAGTCAACATTATCGCACAGAAAGGTAAACACATCAATTTCTGGCAATTATGTTGAAAAACCGCCCAGATAATATAATTGACAGAAAAAGCAAAAATACCTTACTCTCACCCAGCTTACTTGGAGTGGTGGTCAACAAATGCCCCTACGTTAGGGGTATATTATGCGGAAAATGGTCAATTTATTCATTTTAGACCACTGTACTATACATGTTTGTTTAGGGTCTTCCATCAAAATTATCATTGTCTTCATGGGTTTTCATTATATGACACCCATGGTGAACTTTGGAGGAAGAATTAAAAAAAAGTTCCATAAGGCATTTCTCTCATGGTCTGCTGACAGCATCATTGTCATTCAACAAAGTAAAAGTAAAACGTTTTATAAGAAACCCATATAACTCCCAAAGCATATAGGAGTAGGAAAGGAAGGGTCTATCATAAAATCTTCCGAAATTAAGTACTAAAAATAATCCATCCCGTACCCTTCCATAGAACTGTCTATCATAGAATGTCTAGAAAAGAGTTAAGGGGAGCACCAGTAAACATATTTTGGGGAACTTTAAAACCTTCTGCAGGACACTTTCTATAACGGTAAATATTATAGAGAAGTCTGATGTGCTGCTTGATGCAAATGACTCTCCAGGTTTTTGTATTTATGTGTCGTAAAACTATTTGGAAATATCTCTTTTCCTATGTAAAGCCTTCAAATTATGGAGTTTACCATCATACTATGGCAACTTTTCCATCACACCCTTTAATGATAGAAAGAGAAGCACATCCCAAAGCAATCATAAATAAAACGGCCGAAATGGCTAAAGTTTTATATGTATGCGTTTAACAAACTTTACCAAGGATATAAATATTCAAAAGTGAGTATCACTATGAAAATAGTTGAAAAACGGAAAGGGAGTTTCTGCTTGAACAACATTTACTCCAAACCCGAAAGGGTGGTTTAGTTCGTATACCTAGCATCACTTTTCCCTACGGTGACCATATTTTAGATTTGTAACATTTATTTCATACGTGCTTCGTTATTCGAAAAAAAGAAATCAATTTAGATCAATTTTTTTTTGACTATCTTAATTTAATTTTTGGAGAGCTGCAAAGAGGTTGAAGAAATCATATCTGGCACGAAACCCTTTGTGCATATTTTAACAGTATACAATATTTTACAAACAACATTTTATTTAAATTTATTGATTAAAATCCTTCATTAAATGCATTTAAGAATAAAGATTGTTAAAATTTTCTTTAAAAAATTCGATATAAAATTTAAAAATGAATTAAAAATTCGTATATACCTACCCAATTTGAAAGTTGCGTTTTTTGGAAAAAGAAATAAAACAGCTCAAACGATTTTTATTAAAAAATACATGTAATGTTGCAAATATGGTCGTACTTTTGAAATAAAAAAAATATAATAATTTGACATAGAACCGTTTTGTTGATGTCTATCTTTCTCGTAAACGACTCGACCGATTTCAATAAGAAATTTTAAATGTATATGTTATCGGAATTTTTATAGATAATAAATTTGAGAAATTTTTTCAAAAAAAAAACTTTAGATTTAAAAAAAAAATTAAATTTGTTTTTTTTTTTTTTTGAAAAGTCAATTTTTGACAACAGAAAAAATAGTTTTATTGAAACTTTTTGATTAAATGTTGATTAATATTAAATCATGGCGCACCATTTCTATTTAAAGAGATGTTTTTGTAAATTTAAACTAAATCTTTTATTTTTTTATTTTTGTTTTCTTCAAAAAAAAATTCTTTTACGATTTTTTCCAAACATTTTCTTGGGATTTGATATCCGTATTTTTAAATTTCGAGTCATGGCTTAAGCACCTGCAGGATATTTTTCCTATCAAAAAATATACAAAAGGTCACCAGCCACCATAAGTTCTCTTTCTCTCTTTCTGTATACAACTAACGTATAATTCTCTCTTTAAAAAAAAAGCACAACGAACGAGCCACCATTTCCTGCGGGATGAGTTTTGTAAATATTTAAATTCTGTTTGGTATATATTTTGTGTAATTTAATCATGAAGCATAAAGCAATTTATTAGTTGGAACCGCATCTCTCTTGGGTATGCATATATGCATGTGACGTATGCATGCTGCCAGTTCCAGGATTGGTAACAAAACAACATATATACAACATATTTCCCGTGAGAGTGTGTTCTTTTGGAACCTCAGGGGTGTTGGTTGTAGAAGAATTTAAAATACCAAAATTCATTCATGTGATTATTTTAATATTGAAATAATACATACAACAGAAAAACTAAAAAAAAAACACTAGAATATTCATTTAGGAACTTTAATTAAGTCAAAACCAACAGGTTCATCATTTTAACATAGATCCTTTCTGAGTGAATTTAATTTTTGAGAGACATAAAATATAAGTAGAATCGTTTATTTTAATGCATTTGTTTAAAGTTTGTTTTTTGATTAAATTAATTAGTTAGAAACGCTGTTTAAGAAATTATGTAAAGTGTTTTCTTCTTGTAGAGATTTATATAAATATGTTTTGCCAACAATTTGAGTCCATTTTTCGAAATATATATAAACATTTATGTATCAACATTGGACTCCTTTTTTATCAAAATTTAATTTTCTATATAAACATATTTCTATATATATTAGAACTACAGAGCAACTAAGTATTATCAAACCATTCTTCTATTGACAAACTTGCGTTAGAGGGATGTTGACGAAAATATCACAGTATTACTTCAGAAATCAGAACAGATATGTATAGAACAGAGAAATCAACAAGTTTAGTTCTCTTAAACAAATGAGACATCAAAAGAAAGGTTTCTTAAATTAAAACCAAAAGTTTCTTTTGACTATGACAAATTTGTCGTGACAATTTTGTCACTTCCATATTTTGAACATTTTTCTGTAGCGCAGTAGTATCAGGGGAATTATTTTTTTATTTTTTGAATGCTGGAAATGTCGACCGATTGTAAGCAAAATATATTTCGCTGCACTTCTGCTGATTGGAACTTTTTCATTAAGGCCTTGTAAGCAGATCGAGCTTAATTTTGGCTCATATACAAAATTTTCTCTTAAATTTTGCCAAACGAAAATTTAATAAAAAATTTCAGCCGAATTGTGAGCAAATCTAACTAAAAAATCAGATTTTCGTTTCCATCACCTATGCATTTTTTATCTGTCACAATTTAGTCCACGGAAAAAAATATCATCTGTTTGGGGGAATTCAGAGTTTAAAAAAAAAAAAAACGGTTCTATGACAGGTACCGTTAGTAATATCTTTCGCAAAAAAATTTGATTTTTTTAAGATAGACCTTGTCCAAAAACTCACACTTTAATTTTTTTTTCAAATCGATAAAGATTTGTTTGATAAAATTATACTCTTCTAGAATAAGATTATCATAGGTATCGTTTAGGCTGTAGCTTCTTATGCAGACTCGGATTCGAGTTACGCTGGGGTCCTAGGTTCGATTTCAATAAAATATTTTAAATAAATAATTTAGGCCACAAACTAGGGATGGTAAAAACCGGCCGGTTAAACCGGTTTCGGTTTTTCCACCCGGTTTAACCCATTTCCGGCTAACGTTTTTTTGTGAAAAAAATTTTTCGTGCTTTTTTAGGATTTTTAAAATTCGAGCTCTGGAAAAATTTGAGGTAGAATTTTTTAATGCAATTTGTCATTTTGTTTTCAACAATTTTTTAGTACTTAGTGTATTTATATCTAGTTCATTTCTTCATAAAAATATTCAAATAAAACTGATTTATATTCTATGTAAGAAATTTTTTTAAAAATAATTTTGATAAGGTCCATTTTCGGCGAGCGTTGCGAAAACGCAACGTGAATTTTCCCGAAAACCAGATCAAAAACAATAAGTGTGTAAAATTTCAAGTTTCTAAGTCAACTGGAACTGGTAGCCGCCGGAAATGGGTTAAACCGGTTTAAAAAAAAAAAAAAACAAGCCCAAAAACCGACTGAAAAAAAAATTGAGCGAGACCAAAAACTGAAAACCCTTAAAACTTTCATTCTTTGTCTCAAATATCAACACAATTATGAACTTTCATTCATATCAGCTGAAAAAATTCCTCAAAACTCATACTAAGGGTGAGTTTAGAACTCTTATAACAAAATCAAACTAAAAATAGATAGCTTAGCTTAGGGATTTTCTTCGAAGAGTTTTTGTTTTTGGTTGTCAAATTAGATTAAAATCAAGCAAAAAACTAAAAAACCGGTTTCTCCAAAAAACCGGTTTTTTGGTCCGGTTTAACCGAGAGGAAAAAAACCGGAAAAACAGAAAACTGGTTTTTGTACTTACCTACATGTTAATTCAGAATAAAATAGAACAGAACGCAGCTCAGATACTCAGTTTCTACGTGGTCCATTTTCACATGTCCGAAAAGTCAAGGCCCACATCCGTAACTGTATGAGTTCTACAATAAATGAGTTATCCGGATCAACTCATCAAAATCCGACCTCGTGCCTTTAAAGAATACACTGAGGGAAAAACCGCAACGTAAAATGTAATATGTTCAACGTTGATTTAATGTAGAAAAAACTAACATGAAATATGTATCTTTAAATTAAAATTGAAACAACTTAAGAATTTTTTTTATTTTTGTCGGACTTCAGCTTTTGTAGCATTTTATCACCCTAATTTCCAACAGTGAGATAGCACAGTGGTAAAGCATTCGCCTAGTGACCCAAGAGTTGTAGGTTCGATCCACAGCGGCAACCAATTTTTTCTTGTTTTTTTTAATAAATTGATGCTTTTTTCAAAGTTGAAACAACTTTGATTTAAAAATGTTTTATAACGTTTTTACTTATAACGGCAAACCACTTTAAACTAACGATGTTTCGTCTTCAACGCAAAATCATTCCGAAAAATAGTTGAATCAACGTGGTTTTCGTTGATTTTAAGTTGTTTTTTCCCTCAGTGTAGTAGTACAAGTCAATTGTTTGGCTGGAAATCATTGAAGCATCTCATTGAAACTCAAAAATGTAAATATTTTAATAAGGTCTTGAGATTCAACCTGGTTCGATTCTCGAAAAGCCAACCGCTGCGCCGTATCCGATTAATAACATTTTCTACAATAGCTTGAAGAAGAGGAAATCAAAATAAAATTTTTTAGAATTAAAGTTTTTTGATTAAAGCAAACAGCAAATATTTAATTACCATACCTATGTTTTTCTATCTGTGTTTTATTATTTAAAAAAAACAAGCTTTTTATGTTTTCAACCATAAAATGACAGCACCTATTCACGAGGAAAACAACATGAAAACAAATCCACTCCCATTATATAACTTCAACCCCTCGGCATGGCACCCAGAAGAGAAAAAAAGAAAAACTTCAAGCTTTAACTTCAAAATCAATTATCGTATTAGGATCAACTTTATGGTTGAATACCCGTCATCCTATCCGCCCTTCACTCCATAATTACATAAGTACCCCTCTCGTATGCCGACGACAAACGGCGCGCAGCTATACGCCTCTCTGTTGGTGACAGTTAAAAGACAGAGAGCTTATATACGGTATACGGAAAAAGGACATCAATGATATCAAATCGAATTGGACCTTTTTTTCGGTCCATCCAATTCTCAATCTGATTAAGAATTGATTCAACAGAGTAGACCGTATTAGAACTCTGGGCAAGCCAATAGCCAAAAAAGTGACAAAAGGACGAAGAAACACGATAATTTACTTAGTCCATTCAAGTAGTGTCCTTTTTTTTTAATCCATCTAATGGTTCCTCCTATACATAACCAAATCTATTGGCATGGTGATGAGAATTGCAGAAGAGGTCCTCCGAGTTGGTTAGCTCACTAATTTAACGCTTGAATGTGATTTTTGGGTTTTGTGTATAATAGTTAAGAGGACACATCCGGTTGCTGGCGCTGACAGAACTTTATAGCTAGTGCACTTTTAAGTGCAGTTATTGCAAAAGTGAATATTTACTTCCTAGCCAAGTTAGCTTCAAGTAAATAAAAGGACACTCATTCAACCAAAATCAGAATCCAGAGAACAAACAAGATGAAAAAGAGGAAGTGGCAATTGTGTGCGGTAGTATAGGAGTGGAGAGCAGCGCCATCTGTGATGACATTTAAAATTATGGAAAAGTTTTTAATTTGCTTCCCCAAAGATGACGCCAAAGATGAAGACGATGACGACGACGATGAGAAGAACGAAAAGGACGAAACTTTGTTTTTTTTTTTAACATCTTGTTGAATCGTTCAAGCATCAAAAACACCAGCCACCACGTCAGAAATGCCTCAAGTCTTTCTCATTTCTTAGGCTAAAGATTACACCAACAGCCGCCAAGAAAGCCCGCCAAAGTTTAGTGTCATTTTGACATAAGAAAGGAGCATGAGACAGAGGTGGCGCTGCTGTTCTTTGCTGTGTAATAAATCCAGTTGCATCTGACGGACAGACAGATAGCAGCATCCTACATTTAAACTTTTCTCAGCCTTGTAGACTGCATATGCATTTATATTATAAAGAGTATAAGAGACAGAAGGATACACCACTGACGCTTGAACAACTTTTCAAAACACATTAACCAATGCTACAACGAAATCCTTTTAGAAACTCTTCGCACTGAAAATTCTGTGAAATGTTTCTCTCTCACTTTTTCTCTCTGTCTATCGACTTAAACAGTAGTCAGGGTGTCAGGATCAGGGCAGCACCAACACCATTCACACAAGTTTCACTCCTCAATCACTCACTTTTTGTGTGTTTTTTTTGGTGTCGTCTGTGTTTGTTTGCAAAGAAGGCTTCTTTTGGAAATTATGCGATTCTGGGACGAAATTCGCCACATTTTCGGGGTTTTTGTGGCGATAGTGCGGCTTAAATCTATGGAAAAATATGTCTGGGACTGCAGCAGGACAACATACAGATTTAAGTTGTTGGGTCGGTTTTCGAGGCTTTTTCCGGAATTAAAAGTTTATGTGTTGCTTTGTTTTTTTTTTTTTTTTGTTTTGTTTCTTGTGTTTTGTATTATATTTCTCTTAATTTTGTTCTGCCTAAAAGAACTTGGAGTGACCTAATTTTAGGAAAGTTTTATTTTTTTTTTGTATTTTGTTTTGTTGGGTGGGTCAGAAGTGAAAAGTTAGTATTTTATAGAAAGTTTTAATTACAATAAAGTTTTGGGTATAGGATTTATTTTTAGATATTTCTTCGACGAGGCATTTAAATCAGACGAATAAAGTTGAAAACTTTTTTTTTTTGTATTTTTATTTGAAAAAAGAGTATAAAGGTGAAGGTTTAGAGTCTTTCAAAAGCAGTTAAGCAAATTAATTTTAACAGCTTTATTAAGTGTAAGTTATCATGAAACTAAGGTTATTTTGAAATTAAATACTCAAATTAAGAACCTTGATTTAATAAAATAATACACAACTGTAAGTACTAAATAGCACGATAGAAGTTTTCTATTTAAACAAAATTAGCTACTTGAGTAACTTATATTACGAACGCATATAAAAACGTTTGCGTGTACATTTCGAGGAACATTCTATTTTTTTTTCATAGATAAGATTGCAGTCAACGAAGTACCCGAAGTACCAACGATTCAAGTTTTACATCACTTTAAAAATATTCAACTTAAGCGGTCACTGTGGTGTATGTGTAATTTTTTTTTACTTTAGGTTTATTGAGAAGAGCATAAACAAACAAAGAAAATTGTTTTTGTTTTGTGGGCTGCTTGAAATATATTCAATTTTAATGGTTTCTTTTATGACCTTTGGTTTAAAAAAGGTATTTTCGTTTGTTTTAGGAATTAACGCACATATTTTCTTAGAAGCCTCTTCGTCTGCTAGACTTCAGAAAAGAACAGACTGTGAACTTAAGAAGGGTTAATAAATGCTGTTTGAACATCTTTTCTTCTCAATAGAACCTATAAGAGTCTTAAAAAGCAGAAGAATTGATTTGCAAAATTTTGAATAACGAATTTACAGAATTTTGAAAAACAAAATAATAAAAAAACAGAATAATGAACTATAGAATTACATAATATGTTCATATTTTTTATTTTGATTTAAAATTTAGTTCATACAGAATAATGACCCTTTCTCTATTTAATTTAATTTCCAAGGGCAACAATGGTAGACAAGTATTTCATAAAGTAATAACTTCAATTGGAGTTCGATTACAAAAACACTCATTCACAAATAAAATGAGATTTGAGGAATTTTTTGGCTGCATATGGTATAAGCTCAAAAATATTATTTGAAATTTACTTATAAGGATATGAAACAGTTTTTATTGAATCCTGAAATTTTTTACTATGTGACTTTTGAAATGACCGACCTTTAGAGCTGTAAGGCAAGCTTTTTTAAGTTTCTCGAAAAAATAATTTTTTGAAGTGTCAATTTTATTCGCCAGCCGACCTGAATTTGCAGTACCATGCACAGTTTACTTTCATATGATTTTTAAAGACTCAAAAACTGTTGCTACGGTCAAAATTTTTCTTATACTAAAATTATTTCCTTTTTATTCCCATTTCCCTGGTTTCTTAATAGATGAATTTATTTAAATAGTAGGAAACCTTTAAATTTTATTCTATTAACAAGAAAATAAAACAAGTTTTTGACAGGTTGAAAATAGTCTGAACAAAATTTCGAGCTATTAAAGATGCTAAGAAGTTAAAAAAAACACACACATATAAATATTACTCATACGCCATAGTGAACAAAACACAAAAATACTATCTAAAAAAATAAAATACATACATATTTGTTATTTTTTGGTTGTAACTGTAGAATAAATATTGTAAAAGTACATTTAGGTTCTGATTTATTTTACTTTTGTTATAGTATTATTTAACATATAAAAGTACCATCAATATTTTACTTCACTGAAATGAGTTACTTCAATGAATTCAATTCTTTGAAAAAATGTTTTGTTCAATAACAGGATATTTGACTGAACTCGATGAAAAGAAAACAAAGATAATATTGATTTAATAGATATCCTAAGTCCTATCAGTACCTACCTACATATTTTCCCCACACCAAAAACAAAATATTTTTGTTTTTCCATTTTACTTGAGTTTTTAATCAACTCAGAAGCATCCCTTTTTGCTCAAGGATTAACTTAATTATATCAACCAATTTTACGACATATTTCCAAAATACACTCTTATCTTGTATATTCAATCTTTATGTCAAAACTTTTCCAACTTTTCGAAATCCCTTAATTATATAGCCGAATAACAAAACAAACAAACAAAAATACTCCAACTCTTACACACACTCACAATTTTAGTCAAACTAAAAGTAAAACTGAATGCTTGAATGAGATATTACTTGGAATATCCTTTTACGAAAAGATATAAAATTCTTCCTCCTTCATCGTCATCACATTAAGACAAGGAATTAAATAAATCTATAACTTTCTTATCGTTTTCCAAGAAAATCACTCAATGAATTTCTTGGAAAATATATAATCATTATGGAATACAGTTATTGTGAGTATACCCGACTCTACAGAAAAGTAAAACTCGATCCTTCATTGAGATATGTGGATTTGAAGAGTATGCATGTATCCCAGAGTTTGGATATAATATTCTGAGAAAGAAAGAAAAACATTCATTAAACTATATGTGTATGTGTATATCTATTATGTTTCCTGTTATCTAAATATCTGAAGAGGAAGAATATTTAAATTAAAAGATATGTGAGTATAAAATTCCTAGAAAATAGAAATCCCATGCAAATACACCTTGATAGATAGAATCCTGTTTCTTTAAATAAAAAAAACTTTGTTTTTTCTTATAACAGCAAACGTACGGCAAAAGTTACAAAAACAAACAATCGTCGTGTTTATAATTTTTTTTTTTAGTACAAACACTATTTACCCACATAAAGGAACACAATACAAAACAAATTATATTTTTAGAGCATACCAGATATTATATTATCCTGACTGACATGAAACTTCACATACTTACGAGGACTTTTACTTTATAACAATCTTTTGGTATTTCGTTGAAGTTTTTTTGTTTGTTAGTTTTTTCTTGTATGCTGAAATGTTTTTTATCTACTTTGCAAACACAAAATGAATTTAATCCTTAAGAATCCTGAAGTAAACTTTAAAAAAAAAAATATGAACACTTCGAATCATCTGATTTTAGTTTAAAATTCATACTTGCGATATGCAATATTATGCATTACGTTATGTGCATTGTAAAACTTGTCTGAATTGAAGTGAATAAATAAAAAAAACATAAAATACACTATTCCTCCAGTCAAAGCGTCGGAAAAAAGGGCCTAACCTTGCATACAGAGGCACTGTCAGTTTTTATTTCATGGATCGATAGAGGTATATTTAAAAGGCTTAAACCCAATTTCTCACCACCTGATCATTCTTTTTAGCGGAGTTATTCACAAAAATGCATTTTTTGGGATATTTTACTTCCAAGCTAATATCTTTGTTCCAGTATGTCGTAGGCCAAAACATGAACATTCATTCTCTTCCTTATAATATTTTCTAACGTTGTATGTAATTTCATTGTATTAAAGTGAGTAACTACAAAATGGCAGCCAGTTAAAGTCAAATTCTAGTTATTAAAAAACACTTTTTCGTTTTTATTTCGAAAAAAGCTTATATTAACAATTTTCTAACCTATTTTGTAGCCCTCTTAATTTCCTGTATTTTAAAGAAAAAATCAACTCTTTATCACCAAAGATGATCGAGCAATTGATAAATGAACGCACGAAAAACCGGTGCGAAACCACTCAAAAATATCGTTTTTTGGGAATAACTCGGCTTCAGAATATCCTACGACAAAAAATAAAGCTATTAATTATTCGTTACAACATTTTCTATCGATTTGGTGCACATTATTTTTCTTGAAACAAATAAAAAATAAGTAATATTAAGTCAAAGACGTTTTTTGTTTAGCAAACTCTTGCCTTATTATTTTGTAAACGGTGCAAGTATTGGCTAACAAAATAAAGTACTGCTGTAGTTCTTTAAAATCAAAGTAGAACATCATTAGTTTAAAGTGGTTTGCCGTTATAAAACATCTTTAAATCAAAGCTGTTTCAACTTTGAAATAAAACATCAATTTATTAAGAAGAAAGAAAAACTTGGCAGCCACTGGGGATCGAACCTACAACTCTTGGGTCCCTAGGCAAATGCTTTCATAACGTGCTATATGACTTTTGGAAAGTGATATAAAATGCAACAAAAGCTGAAGTCCGACAAAAATAAAAAAATTTCTTACTTTGTTTCAATTTTATTTTAAAGGTGTTTTATGTTAGTTGTTTTCAACATTAAATCAACGTTGAACATATTTTTTATTTTCAAAAAAAAAAGCATTTTCAAAATTTTTGGCACTTTTGAAAATTGAATTTTTAATGGGCACGTTTAGGAAATAGGAATTAGGAAAAAAAAAATAAGTATTTAAAAAATTATTTTAACAATTTGCAAAAAAAGAAAAACACACAATTCTAAAACATCATTTTCAAACGAAAAAGTAAACTCAAACGGTTAATAAGAAACAAGATTCTCTCCTTGGTTTTAACAGAAAAAGTGATTCGATAGTGCCAAACTTAGATTTGATAAATTTTCGACAAAATTTTTTTTACGAGATTTGAGCTTATATACGAATATGTTTAAAAAAGTTGAATAGAAACTTTTCCAGTGACGTGGAGTGTATTAACGAGAACATAATAGAGTCTAAAAAAAACCAAACTTCATTTGAAGGATAGTATTCAAATTACATACAATACACTCACACTCCATGTTGATGATGCTTGAAAGTATCTAATATTTCTAGAGAGAAAGTTTATTTCTTCAATTTTCTTTTCCTCTTTTTTAAAACAAACCCTACAACTCTTATTTCTTTATTCCTCCTTAAGTTGTATTCTGACCAACTTGAATGAATTCCAAAGTGTATAGAATACTTGTATCTCTACAAACTTGTTGTTTTCTTGCTAGAAAACAAAAACGAAAAAAACAACATGACAAATGGTCGTCCTTGTCCGACTTTGCTATCTATTTCCGCCCTTAGGTCAGAACAAAAGCGCCAAAATAGAAACAAAACAAAAACTGCCCATTGGCACAAAATTTTGCGGATGACACAATCGAATTGTTGTCCTTAATTACATATCCATTGGTTTATTGGAATGTGAAAAGTTTTGTTTTGGTTTAATCACCAAAACTATAGATATTTATAGATTAAATTGGAAAGATTGTGCGAGTCTTCTAATATACAACCCACCCTCTACTATCTTCCACCAAATGTGTTTTTTCAAAGCATCCATATCTATAATATACTTAAGCTTTAGTACTTAATGGCCAATTGCCATCATCATCAAATTGGAAGTTATCCAGGAGATACCACATCTATAGCTCCATTTTCAAGGGGACGAAATGAGTTTTTTTTTAGAAAAAAACAAACTCCGAAACGATACAACTGACATCATCATGTTCAGCTAAATTGATATTACCAAATGTGACATGGGTTGCATGAGAAAAAAGACATTTTTTTTTTCCTTCTTTTAAAAGTTGAAAGTTTTGAATATGTATTTTTTTTTTCTTGCATGTTTTCCTTGGACTTTGTAGGACGCACTTGTGACTTTACAGACAGCAGAGCCGGATTTATTCAAAGAAAAATGGTCTTCAAATGACAAAAGAACGTCTTGATAACTTATTTTCGGTTTTGGGAAAAATTCTTATGATGGATTCTTGACGCGTCGGTCGTCTAGCAAGAACATTAGGATTAGGAGGGATGACATTATTTTTTTTCTTTAACATGATATCAAATTCAAGGACATTAAAGGCTCTGAACATAAACAAGTATTTCCCTGGCTATCTGCTGCTGAACCTAGTTAAATAAAAAATGTGCAAGTTTATGTTTATTTTCAATGCTTTGCCTTGTAGAAGATTTTAGAGACGTAGAGTTTTTTTCTTTGAAAATTTGAACAAGGTTTTTTCGTAAAAATGATAATGAGTTTGGAAAAGTCATTTGAGTGCTTTTTTGTAATTTTTTTTTTTATATACATATTTTAAGAAAACTTCAAAAGCATCTTGTTAAATATTCCAAGAATTTTTTAAGTGCAAACACTACTTGACGTGAGTTCTACTAAAGAGAACTACAATTTCGAATTATTTATTTACTATAGGTAACTACTGCAGCATTTTTGATGGTTAAAAAAGTAAAATTTCTTTGTTGAGAGATATAAAATCCGATAATGAAGTAAAATATAATCAGCTGAATTAAAACATGCTCAGCTTTTATTTCAAATTTTTTTTAAATAACTTTGAGTAAAATATCAAAAAGCAGTTTTCTGTTTTTTTTAAATTTTATCTTATGTTAAACATTCAGTTCAAATGGTTGAAAGTAAAATGTAAAAATCGGCTTTTATTTACATAGCTTGAATTACCAATAATTGTGACTCACTTATGTTTTCGATTTGACGTCCAGAAGTACCTAAAAGTCTTCTCAAACCGTTTAATTTGCCCAAAAATGATAAATAGTCGGAACTCAAGTATTCACTCATTCTGAAATCCAATAAAACAATTTAAATCGCTTCCACTCAATTCTGAAATTTTATATCTGTATTGGTGAATAATCAAATAAAATTTTTTTGCTTTTCTACTAGAAAATTTGGTTTGACGTTTACTTATTTAAATATTATGCCGTTTTCGATTGGTTTCACTCAAGGATTCACTCATTCTGAAATCCAATAAAACAGTTTGAATCGCTTCCACTCAATTCTGTTTTTTTTTTTGTGTTTGTGAAATTTCAAATGTCAAATAAATTTTATTTTTTTTTTCTTCCAAACGAAAAAATTATGAAAAATTATAAATCTGAAGACGACGATGAAGAAGAAAATGGTTAAAAAAATATATCATTGCATTAAGGTACCCATTTTAACTTTCTAACTAATTTTAATTTCATTAAATAATAAATTTTTGATTGACAACAAAAAAAAGAATGATTGAGTATTTTTTTGTTGACATTTTAGTGTTCATGTATTAGTGCTTCTGATTTTAAATCGAGAAGAGAATTTCGCTTCTGAGCATTCTGTCTGTCATTTTTGTGCGAATAAAACACTTTCAGAAGTCTTCTGAATGATTCCGGACGCTTCCGGACTGCCAATCGAAAACGACATTAGTAATTTTGAGTGAATTCTGTTTTGAAATTAAGAAGAGAATTTTGTATTTTCAGAAGCGTTCTGTTTGTCATATTAGTGCGAATAAAACACTTTCAGAAAGCTTCCGATTGATTCCGGACGCTTCCGGAGAGCCAATCGAAAACGACATTAATCTCTTCTCATGTTCAAGTCAGAATCGACTCAAAAGCACTAATAATCTTCTCGCTCATGTCGTTTTCGATTGGTTTTACTCAAGAGAACAGGTTAACTCGCTTCCACTCAATTCTGATATTTTATTTTTGTGTTGGTGAATAATATAATAAAACATTTTTGTATCAAGAAATTTGTTTTGACGTTTGAGTGTTTATGTTTATTTATTGGTGCTTTTGAGTGGATTGTGATTTGAAATCGAGAAGTAAATATTTCATCTGAGAGACAGTCTATTTGTCATTTTTGTGCCAACTAAACGGTTTCAGAAGATCCAGACGCTTTTTTACGTCCAATCAATTTCAAGTCAGAATCGACTCGAAAGCATAAATAGGTACATATACTTCGCGTCACTTGAATAGAAACAACATTTTTTTTTTAGAAAATAGCGATTGGCGCTTTGGTGAGGTAACTTAGTAGATTTTTGGTTTTGCATTTTCAAAGAGGAACTTTTAACAAACAATGTTGTAAAAACAAAAAACCCAAAACAGAAACCGTATGGCTTCTAGTTGCGTTTTTACGCATTACCTCACAAAAAACAGTGTTTTTTTTTTACGTCACTTGAATAGAAACAAGCTCTTAAATTAGATAAAAATGATGAAAAATCATGGAAAACACTAATTATAGTAAAGCAATATTAAGCTTTGACATTATTTGCACATTATAACCAATTATGGGCTACGAGCTACCAATAGGCACCACAAAAAATGCATAAATAGAATTTAACATTGAAAATGCACTTCTACTGTACACAATCGTGGACCTAATTGGAGAAAGTGATAAAAGTGTTTGGTAACTTCTTACAAAGAAAGAAAATGACATTTTCTACAATTTAAGGATTGAAAAGGTAAGTGAAATAAACTTTCGTTTTTATCCGGAATGCATCTGTTTTGTTTTTATTGCGTTGTTTTTTCTTGAACTATCCTTCTTCAATCTCTAAGACGGTTGTTCTTCCACGTTCCTAAACTTGCCAAGAGCTTCTACCATTTTTTCTTTGTAAAAGTTAGCATCTGTTTTTGAAGCGTGAAGCTTCAATTTTGCTATTGCACATCATAAAAACAAAGCGTATTACTATAACACATTTTAGTGCCCTTTATTGGCGATGCGATAAAGGTTATTCTTTTATAAACCAATGAAATAGGGCTAATATTAACGTAACGTTGGTATGTTTTCCTTTAAAAAACCACTCTTTACCTCACTACTTTTCAGTTCGAATGCAACTATAAAATAGTTAACTTTTTTGTAATCTTAGTAGAACTTAAAATGTTGTTATTTTGCATTTTGAGGCTTTTTTAATGTTGTGCACCTTTTATAACTTCCAGGATGGAACAAACCAACAAGTTTCCATCGCACTAACACCACGTTTTTGACCGATTTTAGCGGCAAAGTGAAGAAAATTGCAGCTAGTTTTTAAGTTATTTTTTTCTCTGCTCGTGACTTGGGTCTCACTTGTCTTATTTTTTTATTTGATCACTCGTTTACGATATTTTAAAAATTATCTCATCCAAATTTGGCAAATTTTCCAATATCTTTCGCGATTTTGCATAGTGCAGGTGCATTTCCAATGTTAGCTGCTATTTATGCATTTTCTGTGGTGCCTATTGGTAGCTCGTAGCCCATAATTGGTTATAATGTGCAAATAATGTCAAAGCTTAATATTGCTTTACTATAGTTAGTGTTTTCCATGATTTTTCATCATTTTTATTTAATTTAAGAGCTTGTTTCTATTCAAGTGACGCAAAAAAAACACTGTTTTTTGTGAGGTAATGCGAAAAAACGCAACTAGAAGCCATACGGTTTCTGTTTTGGGTTTTTTGTTTTTACAACATTGTTTGTTTAAAGTTCCTCTTTGAAAATGCAAAACCAAAAATCTACTTAGTTACCTCACCAAAGCGCCAATCGCTATTTTCTAAAGAAAAAATGTTGTTTCTATTCAAGTGACGCGAAGTGTAAATACTCATACATCACATCAAATTTACTGCTGCAAAAGAAAAAAAAATTATTTGGCTATTCACTAACACAGATATAAAATTTTAAAATTGAGTAGAAACTTGAACTGTTCCATTGAATCTCAAAACGAGTGAAGTTTTGAGTGTAACCAATTGAAAACGACATTACTGATTGGTTTCACTCAAAGATTCAGTCATTCTGAAATCCAATAAAACAGTTTGAATCGCTTTCAGTCAATGCTGAAATTTTAAATCTGTATTGGTAAATAATGGAATAAAAATTATTTACTTTGTGTTTTAAGTTTGAGTATGTATTAGTGATTTTGAGTGAATTATGTTTTGAAATTAATGAGATAATTTCTCTTCTGAGAAGCGTCCTATCTGTCATGTTCGTTACAATAAAACAGTTTCAGAAGGCTTCAGGATGCTTCCAGAAGCTTCTGGGCGGGCAATTGAAAATGACATGAGAAACCGACTAATTTGCACAAAGGGGACATTTGTTTAGACTCAAAATTAACGGAACTTGCCATATGACGTTAATTTTTCTCCAAAAATGGCTCAATAATTTTGATTGAAATAAAAAAAAAAAATATTTTTCGGATCGTTATTAAGGGTAGGTACCTGTCATAGAACCGACAGAACGCTTCTCAGAATAAAAATTCTCTTCTTGATTTCATAACTGATTTCACATCACTCAAAATCACTAATATTTAAATAAGTAAATGTAAAACCAAATTTCCTGGTAGAAAAGCAAAAAATTTGTATTTGATTATTCACATACACAGTTATAAAATTTCAGAATTAAGTGGAAGCGATTCAAACTGTTTTATTAGATCTCAGAATGAGTGAATCCTTGAGTGAAACCAATCGAAAACGACATTAGTTTTTGGAATTATTTTTTTTGTATCAGTTTTTTTTAATGAAATTTAATGAAAATTAAAAAAATCCTTGAAAATTTATTTTACGAGTGATATGCGATTAATAAATTTCTTCAGAATGGCATACCATTTTTCTTTTTTAATTTTGAAAATATTAATATACGAAAATTATTTTTTTTACGAATCCAACAATTTCAAAAAAAAAAAAAAAAAAAAAAATTCTTTGTTATACAAGAAATATAATAATACTTTTTTTGCATATTAATCTTTTAAAATTAATTATAAAATTAGATTAAAAGTATTAGATACTCTTCTATTCAATAAATAATTCTAACATTCTAAACAACCCAGTCGTTTATTTTATTTATATTAAATTTGAAAGGGTGATAGGACTTGTAAATCCATTCCATCCTCCTATCTAATGTGTGTAGTTTTAAAAAAAAAGTACTGAAAGCGCAACATAAATGAAATTAATTAAATGCACTTTTTATATCTGTAATTCCGTGGCTAATCAAGCACTTTTTGGTTGCAATATCAAATATTATTCTACCGATTACTCAACATGACCTTACAGCAAATCCATAATATTTTCACATGAGTAACTTCAAATATTTTTTTTTTTTAAACTTTTGATTTCAAAATATAAATACATCAGGTGTAAGGAAATAACCCTAAGGTACTCTTCACTTTCAAAAAAAAAAAAAAATGCTATGAAATAAGTTCCTTTGACAGTTTTTAATTGGTTTTGTAGTAATTTGTTATTTCTTTCGCTTGTATGCACTTCGAAAGGATATAAATTATAATGACTGAATAAAGTGAGTTCGTTCTTTTAATCATAAAACAAATATATACAACACGATTCGCAATTCAAAGGAAGCGCATTATATTTCAATAAATAAACACTCACAAATAAAATAATATTCATTAACATTTTCCACTTGAGATGATTGCCTAAAGAGAAAAGTTGGTATATATGCAGGACAATGGGTTATGCAAGAGACGGGAATGGAAGGAAGAGACATCATACACAAACGAGTCAGTGGAAAAAAGTAAACACTTTCATAAATATCATTTGCTGTTATAAGTGCACCATCGCGTGCCATCACAAGAGGTTGGGGTGACCATCTTGTTTTTATTTTTATTTTTATTTTTTATTTTTTTAAAAAGATATAAAAATGGCTTGAGTCATAACGGTGTTTGATCTCATCCAAGAATTTATGTACATATTTTAAAGAAGGACGTATGAATGGATTTGTTTTTTTTTTTTTTATTTATCTAGTGAAGAGAAATTCATAATAGAAAATTCATAGGTAAATGAAATCAGAAATCAGGATAATTGATAAATTGGTGTTTCAGCTCATTTGGTGAAATCTTGCAAAAGAACATTGCAAAGCTAAGATATGTTTTTTAATTTTGTTTATCAATTCCAAATACCTTAATTCGAAAATCCAAAATATATTACTTATTTTTCTAAAATATGGTCACCCTAAAAAAATATTACCTATTTGCTAAAAAATATCCTTTTCCAGAATCAGCATCATCCACACCAGAAATTTATTATCGTCAGTAGTGTGTACAGTAAATCATAAATAAATATTTGCATTTGCATCCTTTAAAGCAGAATCACTCCATTTCATTGCAACAAGCATGTGAATGTGAAAGTTTGTATACAAGAGGGATGAATTTCAGATTTTTATATTAAATAGATAGGTATATCTATTTTGGTATAAGAAAGTGAATAAATGGAATTATATTTTTGACATAGTATATACACTATAAAGTGATGTGGCTATATTTGCTCTAAAACAATATTTTTGGGTATGTATAATGTTTGAAGACATACTGGGTGTCCCAAAAATATAGCTATTGACGAAAACCAGTGGTTCCTGAGATAATTTTGGGGGATTTTAATTTCGCTCCGAGAAATTAGGGTTTCAAAACAGCAAACAAAACAAAAATAGCAAAAAAAAAAAACATTAAATTTTCTCAAATTTTATTGTGTTATTTAATTTTTTTTTTATAATTTCTTAAGAAATAACGTCCCAATGAAATAAGATCCCAACATTAATTTTGGATTTTAATTTCATTTTGTTTTAAAAACAATTTGGGACCTTATTTCATTTTTCAAAATTTAGATGAAAATGCTTAGCTAAATTGTCTTTCACAAAAATTTTTCTGAAAATCCGCTAATCGAGAATCGAAAAATCTTCTGTAACTCCCTGAGGGTTAGCAGCACGATTTTTAAAATTTAGAATTAAAAATTAATTTTACCTCGTCAAAATTTTCTATAACCAACATCCTTGAGACAAATTTTAAAAGTTCCGTCCATAAAGATGGTTCTATTTGGGTTTCATTATGAAAAAGAAAAATTGGGGTATTATTGCATTTTCAAAAAAAAAAAAAAAAAAACACAATAAGTTGGGCCGTATTTCATTTATTTTTGGGAATTTTAACATTATGAAAAAATACGCCACTTTATTCCATTTTTACTTGCGATATAGGTACATACTATAAGGCAAGTTTAGGATTCGTAAAAAAAATCGAACTCGAGATAACAATTTTACGTGAGATTACGATGATGGAGAATGCCAAAAAAGTGGGTCCGGCAATTCTGTCTGTCTGTGTGTCTGTCTCTATCTGGAGCTGCAGCCTAAACGAGTGAAGTGATTTTCTTCAAACCTGGTATTTAGCAGTTTTGGGTGATTCCCTAGAGGGGAAATTGGAATTTTATTTTTATGACCAAAACTAAGGGTACCTTCCATATAACGGAAATAGAAAAGTTAATTTTTTTCAAAAACAGCTCTAACGATATTGATTAAAATTTTTGTGTGAAGTATTACACATAAGAGCCAACTTTTGAAATAAAAAAAATATTTTTTGTAGGGTTATTACCGGTACCTGTCATAGAACGGTTTTTTTGATTTATGAATAACTCGTATAAGACTAATTCGCTTTCAACGAAAATTTTTATACAAGAGCGTTTAAGTAAAGGTAATATTAAATTTTAAGAAAATTTTCAATAAACACACTTTTTGTAGAGAATTAAATTTCCTATTAAAATAATGTTTTTTTAAAAATTGAAAAAAAAATTTCCATACCAAAATAGTCGAAACAATCATAAAAAAATATCAAAAAAATCGATTTTTTGAGTTTTTTTTGCTTTTTTACTTGTACATTTTTTTTGGGTTGAGATAGACATAAACATTGCTCAAAAGAAAAAAAGAAGATTAAATTTCCCTCAAAATGCTGTACTCACTAAATTTTTTCATTGAAAATTGACCGAAGTATGGCCATTTTAATCTATCTTTTTTTTCGCATTTTTAGTTTTACTCAGTAAAACAGAAACATTTGAGGGGAAAGTATGATTACTTAAGCACCAAGAACTGATAATGAGATTTTGTAGAGGGGTTAAATACAATCATTGTTTACTATGGGAGGGAGGGTCAATGCCCCCCCGTTTTGGAGGGAGGGGCAATTTTCTAAAAAAAATACCTAAAATTAAAAAAAAATATTAAAAAACAACGGCAACACTTACAGTTTTCATTGATACTTTTTTCAAAAGCTAGAATTATAAACTTAATATTAATTTTAAAATGAAGTTATTTTTATCAATTCTTTTTGAAATAAACGAGTGATTCCCATAAAGAAAGTATTTTGTCTATTTTTCAATTTTCTCAAAAAGTAGAAGGCATAGGAACATTATGATTTTCATGATTTAATAAGAAATCAATTAAGGCAGTTTACTTTGTCGATCAATTTCGTATTGAGGTCCACAGTCTTTGTGAAAATTGTACTCAATGTATTTTTAAAATTTTTTTTCACAAGTTTTGACTTTGAAATCGGGTATTTCAAAAACAATTGATTAAAATAACTTCATTTTAAAATTAATATTAATTTTATAATTCTAGCTTTTGAAAAAAGTATCAATCAAAACTGTAAGTGTTGCCGTTGTTTTTTAATAATTTTTTTTAATTTTAAGTATTTTTTTTAGAAAATTGCCCCTCCCTCCAAAACGGGGGACATTGACCCTCCCTCCCATAGTAAACAATGATTGTATTTAACCCCTCTACAAAATCTCATTATCAGTTCTTCTAATCTTCTTTTTTTCTTTGGAGCAATGTTTATGTCTATCTCAACCCAAAAAAAATGTACAAGTAAAAAAGCAAAAAAACTCAAAAAATCGATTTTTTTTATGATTGTTTCGACTATTTTGGTATGGAAATTTTTTTTTCAATTTTAAAAAAAAAACTTATTTTAATAGGAAATTTAATTCTCTACAAAAAGTTTTATGTGCAATATATCAAAATTTTGCTTGGTTTACGAGGTATATTGAAAAAACCAAAAAGGAGGCTTTAGCACCCCTATCTTCAGTTTCCACCCTCTCATTTAATAGCACTCCGCGGTTTTATCTTCTTTTATAACCCATTGAACGATTCCTGCAATAAAAACCCGTGAACGTCTTAGTTCCTTATTACCCTGTTTTTTTCGACATAATCAATAGCCTACATATAACCAAAAGAAAAATGTTAATTTGTTTAAAAAACGGCTCTAACGATTTTATTATTTCTAAACTTACTCTCGTAAATAACGAAGTCAATTTAAAGACAGTTTTTATACGGAAGAGGCTTATTAAAAAAAAAAAAAAACATATTTTTAAAATCTATTTCAATCAATTTTTTGAAAACGGTCTGCTAATTTTTTTCGAAACATCGTTTTTAAGAGTCGATTAATATTTTCTTAAAAATGACATACCTTCCATTTTTTTTTTTTAATTTTTCTAGAAAATAATTAAATTTTCAATTTTTTTTTCTAAAATTCTTTTTATACAAAAAATCAAATGGAATACTTCGTGTCTTCGTGTCGGTCAAAATTATTTAAAAGAGTATTTGAGTAATTTAAAAAACAAATTTTAAAGATTTTTTAATATTACTCAAGAAGTTCTTAAAAAAAACAATTTTTAAGTTTTACCTTATTTTATTTCATAAATAATAACATACGAGTAGATTTTTATTTCCACAATAACAGCGAAATTATTCTACATCAAAAAATAAAGTGAATTTTTCAACCAAAAAAAAATTCTTTATTAAAAACATAATTTCACCAATTTATCAAATCAAAATTAAAACTTATTTGGATCAAAAAAATGTAAATTTTTACAAAATTATATCGAAATCGAATTTTTTTTCCTTATACATTTTTCATATAACCAAAAAAAGCCGAAGAGTACATAAACTTCTCTCACAAAATTTAATAGTTTTCTAAATCTTTTTGAGTTCATGTTATGGAAACAAATGCTTTTTTTCTTAATAAGAGGCCTAATTTTTCCAGCAATTTTTAAGAACCCTGTTTTTTCATTTTCTTTCCCACTTTTTCACTCCACAACAACACTTTTAGGCATCTGTTGGCTGTTGCGGTGCAATCGATTTTTTATTCTAAATTTCTTCATCACTTGTTTTCTTCTAATATTTTTTTCAGGTTTGGCATTTGAAAATGCCATTAAGAATACTACTTGGTATCTATCGGATATTGCCCGTAAGTTTTCAATGTCACATACTTCAAGAAACGGGTGTTTTGGGATCACTCTCTCAAACAAAAAAATATTATTTTGTACTATGTAAAAAAAAGATATATTGTTCGTTTAATAATACTTTCAATACTGACCAAAGGAACGACTTTCGACAAAGTACGTAAAAGAAGTATTGCTTCCCATTATTTTCTACATTTTGTGCTTCCCATGAAATCATAAACTCCTTTTAACGCTTTCTCTCCATCAGTGAATAAAAATATTCATTTCACCGAAATGCATTTTTGGGTTTTCAGATTACCATTTGGCAATTTTACATCGAATTATCTGGGAAATCTTTTGGATTTTCGCACTCGAATGCACTGCAGGAATTTTAAACGAAAAATGCAATTTTAATGTTTTCACCGCTGCAGCTGGTCCTACATTATACCTGCATACATTTCATTGTGTGAGTTGTATTTAAATCCCAGAAACCATGATGACATGTTCGGGCTTCATGGAGATACAAAAAAAAAAAAAAATGATTTTCCGGTCATCGTTTCCCGTTTGGTTCTGCAGGCGAGATTTTCATCGCTTTTCTTCGTTAATGTGCTGAAAATGAATTTATCGTCGAAGGACATTTTTTTTTGTATTTAATTTCATTTTTAATGCAAAAGAACTCGCAGCACTGAAAACTTTCGTTGGAAGAATATACCTACATACAGCACATCAGGACAACGCTGACACATTTCAAAAATGATGATCACGTTTCATAGTTTGCACCGTGGCACCTGATTGAAATGTTTGTTGTGAAATGAAAGCGGGTTAGCTGGTTAATGATGGGCGCCCAACGTGAGACCTTTAGTCAGCAACATATCACGAATGTTCGGACTTCACGACCATCATTTTTTGGCATGTGGAGTTCGGAAAACAATTTTAATTATTTCACAATTGGAATTAAACTTCGAGTGCTAATGAAATGATTCTTCAGCAGGCAAGTTTCTGGGACGGTTTTTGCAAATGGGTTAAAAATGTTAAAATACAAAAAAATAAATGATAATAAAATTATTCATGACGCACTTTGACCCACAACACTTTGGCAACGGGTATGGTATATGTATGTATGTGGAACGTGAGAATTTGTTCGGAACAACGACTTCATTGGGGGGCTTTAAGTGTGTGATACCAATTAATAGAAGCACGTATGTCAGTGACCATTGGAAATACTCTTGAAATGGGTGTTTGCTGGGTGAAAAATTGCCGAATCGATTCGGCAGAGATAATTGGAATTAAATGAACAATCGTGCCGAGGACTATCGATGCAGTTCGTTAGGTTGCGAATTTCATTTTAATTAAATTATTTATAGATGTGTCTTAATGCAGTTTATATATCCATCGGAATTGAGTTATTGTTTCCTTAAAAAAGTGAATTTTACTGCGCGAAAAAAAAATATTAAACTTTCAGTACAAAATGAAACACAATGAAGAATGAGTGACAGGATACTTTAATTTGTATTATTTAACTGAAGTTTTGATGTTACAACAGGATCAGAGAAGTTTAAGTAATTAGGGTAGAACAAAAACTATTGGTCTCTATGGCGTATGCGTGTTTTATTTATTGGATGCGATTAAATAATTACTGTGTGGTTATCTTCGATTTCCAGAATTTATTTCCACGCTCATTTAACAGTATATTATAAGAAGATGTTATTTTAACCAGGAATGAACGAATTAAAATGTAAATGTGTAATGAAGTGAAATTCTTTTAGTCTTGAGCGTAGTGATCGTCAGTTACGACAGCGTGAAAGTGTTATGTAGTTAATTTGTTCAAAAGTTTGTTGTTAATTGAAATAAATAAAAAATACAAAAATGACTATTTTTCTTAAAAGGAAACTAATGTCGTTTTCGATTGGAATCACTCAAGGATTCACTCATTCTGAAATCCAATAAAACAGTTTGAATCACTTCCACTCAATTCTGTTTTTTGTGTTTGTGTTAGTTATTCTGTGAAATTTTGAATGTCAAATATAAATTAATTTTTTTTTCCTTCAAATGAAATATTACAAATTAGTTTTCAAAAACGGTAATATTCAGCTAATAAATGGGACAGTTGGTTTGCAGAATATTTTAAGTAAGTATATAATGCGTTTATTTGTTTAATTACAGATAAAAATAACATTTTGAATGAAAAACCAACAAAATTAGTGATTGAGTGATTATTTTGACTTTTAAATATTCATGTATTAGTGCTTCTGGATTTGATTCTGATTTTAAATCGAGAAGAGAATTTCTCTTCTGAGAAGCGTTCTTGCTGTCATTTTTAATTCAATAAAACGGTTTCAGAAGACTTCCAAACGCTTCTGGACGTCCAATCGAAAACGACATAAAATGATTATTTTTCAGGTTATATAAAAAACAAATTTAAAAAAAATATAAAAAAATATATGCATTAAAAATTTTTTTTTGCTATACAAAATATTTGGATTTTCAGAAATTAAAAATATTTTATTGCAAATAAAAAATTTTCTGCATAAAAAAAATTTGTTTTGATGCAGAAAATTTTGTATGTGCAGTAAAACATTTTTTTTAAAGAAAATGTTTTTTTTATTAATTTATTTATTTTTATTTTTTGTTATAGCAAATTACTCGAAAACGGCTCAAACGATTTTGATTAAACTTTGCAGACATTATATTCAAGGCAATTGCAATAAAACTGCAAAACCAAAAAAATTTCTTTTTTCTTTAAAATTTTCCTGCCTGATTCATATTAAAAACTTTTATTATTCTTTTCTTTTGCAAGAATTGATTAATAGCTATCTGAATTGTAAGTAATGAAAGTTTTCAATAAGTCCATACAAATTTGCACCAATTTAATTAATTACAAATTCAATGTTAACATTTTTAATACAAAAATTCTTCATTTAAAATAAATCCCAAAAGAAAATGTTGCAATAAAACAAAAAAAAAAAAAAGATAAAAACCATTTCTTACACGTCAAAGAAAACCATCAATCCTTTTGCCGAGGTTGCAAGTTAAAGGGGATTTGTTTTTAATTTCCCTTTAAAAGGAAGAAAAATCTTTTTACAAAAAGGTCAAAGAAATAATTTTAATTCAGAAGAAAAATTTCCATCCATTCCATCCATCCATTGGATGCAGCATCAAAATCATGCTGCGCGCAAAAAAAAAAAAAAAAAATCCTGAAGAAGAAGATGCAATGAATGAAAATGCATAATTCTCGCTTTTAATTATGCACCACCCTTGGCCGTTAAAAGATGCCAGTGAATCTCCATGACAGCTGAATCCTTTTTTTCTTCTGTGGTTGGTAAGTGATACAAATATAAAACAACAAACACATACAAAAAAAAAATATGGTCTTATGTAGTGCAAGGATTTTTGTATCTTTTTTTTATAATTTTTTGTTTTGCCTTCGTTGAATTTATTTCCTTTTTAGTTCTCTTCTCGAGCTCGAGTCAACAGACGGTGAACTCAAGTGTTTCATTAAATTAAGGGTTAAAATGGTAACCTCTGCTGTTCCCGTGGTGACCCTAACCGATCCTTATGTAAAAAAAAAAAAATACAAAAAAAACATAAAGCGCACTTGTTCATTGGGGACATCGTGGATGGCAAAAAAAAACGCGCACGCAGTTCGGTGGCCTTAGGACAACGGAAGAAAGAGATTTAATTAAATTAAAGAACCAACACCTGCGTTCTGTGGTGTATATCACGGGTAACTCTCTCGGGGAGAATTGTATCCTGATTCATTTGCATATAGATCCTGTTGCTGAACGTTGCCACGGCTGTTGTGGGATAAGGTGACTATTAAAGTGCATTGCGAAGGAGGTGGTGGGCCATATTTGTATTTTTCCTTTATTGTAGTTTTCTTTTTTTTTTGCTTTGCTTTGTGTTGAAAACCACATTTTCTTTTTAATTAAAAAAAATCTTTTCACAAAAATAGTACAAGATTTTATGTGTATCTAAAGATTCTACTTTATAATGGACAATATGAAAATTACAGTTGCATTACACATCCCTTTAAATATCTTTGAAATTCGTCCAAGGATCATAACAATGGCCATTAGACACTATTTCGGGTTCATAAAAAAATTACAATTCAACATCCCAGACTATAAATCTTGCACCCATTTGCTCTATGCTTGTTAGCTTTGAAAGGATTTAAAATTTTAGCAAGACCAGTAATTGGACGGAAAAAAGTTTAACTAGGTATATATGGTAAGAGTGTATGCCTGTACTTTTTTTCTGTTTTTTTTTGTTTTTTAATTTATTATAATTATTCAATTTTGTAACCTTGGGTCACATGTGTGCTTTTCTAATTGGATAAACGGTTAAGGGTTTTGTTTTCTTATTTTTTTAGTTCAACAGGGGTAACTTGAGAAAATGTTGAGTTGTTTGAGTGTTAGGGAATTTCTTTTAATTAAGAATTGGTCTGGATGTTGAACACAAAAATGGGAACTAGGTAAGGATTGAGCTTGACATGAACATTATAAGGAAATGTTCTCAACCATGTGACAATCTTTTAGGATTTTTTTTTTAGAAAATATACGTTTCTTTAGCTAAGTAACGAAACACATACATTTTGTTAGAGAACTTTATTAATTTTAATAATGTTGCTATCTAACATCGCTGTATTTTTAAAAGGTGTAATTTAGAGTATTTTTCGGATTCGTAAAAAAAATTAACTCGAGATAAAAATATGAATGATATCACGATGGTGTCGAAAAAGTTGGTCTCGCATTTCTATCTGTCTGTCTATCTCTCTCAAGCTAGAAGGAATACGGTGACTTCTTAGAGGGGAAATTGAAATTTTATTTATTTAGTCAAAGTATACCATCCAGGAATTTATGTAGTACATACCTATGTATGTATAATAAGAAACCGTTGACAGAAATTTCAGCACAATGTTTTGAAAATATAATTTTGTTTGCATGTTTAAGTGTAAACTGCCCTAAAACTGATATTTTTTTTGTTTAAAGTTTTGCTTATTTTGGCATTACATAATCTTATTTTAATATTTAAATTTCATAATAATTTTACTTTTAATATATCTGGTCTCAGATATATTTGTTATTTCAAGTATGCTTGATAAGATAATAAAATTAAAATGAAATACAATCAAAGCGGAGAAATCTGATCAAATACTGCCTATCTGAAATATGGTTTAATATAATAGTACTCTATGGCGTATACGTACTTTTTTTTAAATATGTGAATATGTGTCCAGAAATGAAAATCTTTAGGTATTTACATTTTAGATTAGAGGCTTAAAAACAAGAGTTTACCTAAGAGGTTTACCTACAGTTTTACCTTCATTTTAAATAAAAGCACTTGTTTACTTGCATTATTTTTAAAATAAAAAAAGTTAATTGTAGAAAAAAAAGAAAAAAAGATTTTCTGAAAACCCAAAAATTAAATTGAATTAAATTAAATAAAAGTGTTTAACTATTTTTTTTTTTTTTTCAATTTTGAGAACTAATTTTTAAAAACCAAAAAGGCTAAGGCCATTTGCTGAAAAGAAACTTAAATATGTAAGTAGAACATAAATTCTGACAAATTAACAAAAAACTTAAACTTTCTTCTAAGAAACTTGTCAGGAGAGCGTATTGAAGAATGTCATAATTTTAAGCAAAAAATTGGACTAATTTGCAAATGTGATGTTTTAAGAGCCACGATTAGCCAGAATTAGCTTTGAGGTTATAAAATTTTTGCGTTTTATCCGAATAGTCCAAATTTAAATTTGCTGCAAGTCCATTAACATTTAAGTAACCATCGTACAAAAATTGTAGTGTTTTCTCTTCCTCCAAATAGTTGAAAAAAAAAACATAAAAAGAACTTTTTGTTCTTGTTTTCTAAAAATAATTATTTTTTTACTATTTTTTACATCAGTGAGTTTTTTATATGTAATTTTTAAGTTTTTTACATCGAGTTTCTTACATGTAAAAAACTCGATGTAAAAAACCGGCACAACACTGTTTCCTCTGCGTAAACTGTCACATTAGGTTTTATGTAATACTAAAATCCTTTAGTTTCGTTTTAGCAAACGGCTCTTAAATACTTAAATATTAATTAAATTAAAGAATTAATTTCTAGCTTTTAAATAAAGCGTACCATTACATTACAATTACCTATAGCAGTTGGGTTTTCAATATTTGTTTCTATTTAGAGAAAATTTTATTTAAAAAACCGACAATTCAACCCAAATGGTGGAAATAGACCCCCACTCCTTTACCATATTTTTAATTTTTTTCCCAACTTACAAGTTTAAACCTTTTCTCGTAATTTATGCTACACAATATATAAAGCTGATTAAAATAGTTTTGGAGATATGGACGGATTCGCGTTTTCCAAAATGAAGAATTTCGTCAGGGAGCAGCGAGTACCAAGACTATACCTACTATACCATCCTTGGAAAATAATTTTAATATAATAAAATTAATATACCTAAATTAATAAATTTACATTAGATAATAATCATTACCATCCATACATAAACAACTAAAAGCTTTAAGTAGAAGTAAAAAATATTAAGATCCAAATGACCGCAAATGATGAAATATATACTCAATTTCTACTGCAGTTCCTCTTTCAAACCTTCAAACAAAGATTAAAAAAAAAATAACAAAAAAACAGTTAAGTATCACTATTCAATTAGATTCTTCACTGCATCACCATTATTGCCCAGACCACAAAGTTTTAAAGAAAATAACTTGCGGTTATGTCGCCCTCACACATTTTTTTCTAACGACACGAAACATCATCGTATTTCATACATATATCATAACTCTAGCTGGAAAAAAAATTCTACTGAACTCTGCCCAACAGTAATTTTCAGCGTAACCAACACCTGCTTTCAATAAAAGCTTCAGAAAAAAGAAATTGCTGCAAGTGTGTCCTTTCCGTGTGATAAAACTAACAAAGTATGAGAAAAAGAAAAATATGCAGATATTATGAAAAAAAAGCTAACATCTTTTTTTTTTTCAAACTATAATATGGAAAATGGAGTTGCCATATTCTGTTTTTAAATACTTTAAATATTTAAAAGATAGATTTCTGTAAGAACATAAATTGATGCTGTATAAAAAGAAATATTTTCTGAGTTGTTGCTGTACCTAGATTGAGAAAAAACTTTAAGTTAGAAGTCCAAGAGATGTCTGAAACCTCTCACATATTACCTACACATATTTTTTACAAAAAAAAAAAAAGTTGGCATCACTGTCTTAAGGAAAATATGAGCGCATAAGGACAAGTAAACTTCATCCCTAGTCAAATTAAAAACTTTTCCACTTTGCATAGAGCCGAACGATAGAAAATATTTTAAGTTGTGTGTTTACCCTCATTTTTTTTTTCTAGGCCAGATGTATAAATATATTTAAAAAAAAACCGTCGTCTTTACCTTACCAGAAAATGATCGAAGTAATAGCAGTTTGTTCTTTCCAAACAACCCTCTTTCCATTTTTCTTAATAATGCGAAGCAAAAAAAAATGAATAAGAATAGGACATACCAAAGCTTCTTCTAACGCACTTCAAACTTTTTGAGAAATTATTATTTTTATTACATTTCAATCCATAGATAAAGATATATAGATGAGAAAAGAAGTGAAAAAGAAAATCATGCGAAAATAGGTCACATCCGGAGAACATGATAATTTATTTCTTCTAACTTCCCGTTCCCATTATTAAAAATGGAGTCGGGGGAGGAAATACAAACCTATAATAATCTGCCCTCAAAGGATGGTGCCAAAATGATGAAAAAAATATATAGAAGGAGGGTAATATCCGGCGGAAAACCAACTAGCATATGGTCTTCGCATCTCGTCTTGCGTCTCGTCGCGTCGGCTGGAGGATAAATTTTATTCTGAATTTTCAAAAAGATTTTTCTAAACGTTTCCGCCTTTTTTGGTAGTTGTGTGTTTAGGGTTTTCATAGGAACTGTTGTCGGATCAAGAATGTTAGCCAATTTCAGTCGGTCAGCTTGTTTTTCCGTTGTGTTTCGAAGATGAATTATTATCGTTTAAAAAGATTATTTATATACGGAAGCCAACATATCCCTTACATGGCGCCAAAACATTCAAAACAAATACTTCATTCGCACCACACACACATTCGCATCCTTTCAGTATAAAGTTAGCCAAAATGGAGTCACAGCGTGTTTTGTTATCCGACATATCCCTAAAATGTGGAATATGTGACAGGTTTTTATAATTTATCACCAACAATAATATACACTGAATGAATAATGACTAAATATCCAAAGAGGCTTATTTGACACTTAAAATGCAGATGACACAGCGTTTTTTGGACATTTTTGTATTCTTTATTATATCGCTGAAAAACATTACTTAAGCGACTCTTTGAAAATTTATTAGAATTGAATGAATGGAAATTATTATTTAGTTTATTTGAATTTTGTAGGCGTTTACACAAAAAAACATTTTACTCTTTGTTTTACGTTAATGAAGCTGGAAACTTAATATAAAAGTACTGAATATTGGTTTGTAAGTTGGTATTTACACAAGTAATTTAAAGTAGATGTGAACTTTTAGTTGTACCTACGCCATGCTTAAAGGCTGCAATTTTTTATTGTGCTACTTCTTGCCTATCTTATAAAAAAAACAAACAAATTCTTAAGAACGGAATAAGTCCATTTTGCAAAATTGTTGGGAAAACGCAAAAAACTGAATAGCTTCAATATTTAACTGTTTTCAGATGTTTGACCTTCAGATAAAATATGTATCGGTTTCCGATAGACAAGTATAACGGTTTAAAAACGTTGGACTTATTCCGTTCTTAAAACTTACGGTTTGAAATTTCACCAAAAAGCCAAATTTTGAATGAAATAAATATAAATTTATTTAAAACAAAAGTTTTAATGAAAGCAAAAAATTTACTACTAATAGAGTTTGAGTAATCAAAACAAAAAAATGTTATACATAGTAAAACAAAAATGTTTTTTGTGGTTTGTTTTTTACTTGAGTAAAACAAAAAATGAGAAAATAAAGATAGGTTCAAATGGTCATTCTTTGGTTAATTTTTTAATGAAAAAACTTTTTGAGCCAAGCATTTTGAAGGAAATTTAATCTTTTGTTTTTATTTAGAGCAATGCATATGACTATTGCAGGCCGAAAAAAAATTCCGTTAAAAAAAGCAAAAAAACGCTTATCCTGACTTTTTTATGTTTATTTTTTTACTGTTTTGATATGGAATTTTTTTCAATTAAAAAAAAAAAAAAAACATTTTTCCGATATTAAATTTGATTCTCCAGGGCAGAAAAAATGGAATGCCTTGTTCGATTTCACTAGTCAAAAAGTTTTTTTCATAGAAATCAAAGTACCTATATTTTTCTAATGGTTTTTTGTGCGCTGAGCTCGAATCTGAAGTCAGAAAAATTCTATCACATCACGTTTTTGACATATTACCATGCCAAAAATCAGAAAAACAGTGTTTGGGACGTTCAAAATTCAATATCTCAAAAACTTTGCACGTTAGAGCTATTCTAGTGCCTGATTCAAATTAAAAAAGTATACCATTAGAAAAGTATAATTTGGTTTCTATGGAAAATTATTTCTCGCCAATATTACTGTCATTTACGGAATAATCAATCTTAAAAATCTTTTTTTTTTGTTTTTTTTCAATTTTTCTCAATATTTTCTAAAACAAAAGTATAGTTTTTCCACACAATCTTTAAAAACGGTTTTAAGCTAAATGATTGAATTCCAAATTTTCAAAAATCAAAAATTTTTTCGGTAACTTTTTTGATTGAAAAATAGGCTATTTTTTCAAATTAAATTCGTCAAAAATCCAAAAATTAACTTTTTGCTCAAAAACATTTTTAACAGATAGAAAACATAACAAAGTAATTTTTAACCAAGTTTTTAAAAGATAAAAATAAAAAAATCAAAAAATTGTATTTTTGCATTTTTTTCAATATTTTTGAGGTTATAGAAAAAAATTGTTTGAGTAATAGTTGTAGACATTTGTACTACCTACAACTTTTGCATTTGATTTTTTTCGATAGGATGTCTAATTTTGACAGAAATCGTAAAAAACCATGATTTTTGACACCCACCCCACTTTTTCGTCCACCCACACCCTTTCCCCCAATTTTTTTGTGGGCAATTTATTTTTCCCCTTTCATATACGATTTATCCTGAATTTTCCCACCACCCTTATGCTGATAATAATTTGTTCAACTTTTGCCTTCTGAAAACCGGATTGGCACTAATCTATATGCTTTGTTTACTATATATATTTAAAAAAATACAAAAAGGTGGCTTTTACACCCCTATCTTCAATTTCGAACCTCTTATTTAATAGCACTCCGCGGTTTTATCTCCTCTTATAAACCATTCAACGTTTTATGCAATAAAAACCCGTGAACTCCTTAGTTAAGACATACCTAATCAGTAGATTGAAATCCTGGATTTATTCTGTTTTTCAAACTTTAAAATTTTTCAGGCCCTGTAACTTTGACACCCAAAATATTTGTTTTTTTTTTTTCAACTAAGAAGATGTGTCTACTTATTCCGTTCTTACAACTGACCATTCAAGTGGATTTCTGCATAATTTTTTTTCAAGATGATTTCCGTCTAAAATTAAGCCGAAAAATCTTCTTAATTTCTTGAATGTGCAAATTTAAAAGAAATCCACTTAATTTAGGCGAAAAATAATCTTATTTTGATGTGGAAATATTTTTAATTAAAAAATTTCTTACTGTTAAAAATAAGTATGATAAACTAATAATTTTTAAGTTTTATTTTTTTTTGTTTTGTTTTTTAAGATGAAAATTCATATTAAAATGAAACGAAGTTCACCTTAAATTTAAGCGGATTATTTTAAGGTGACCTTTTTTAATCTATCCAGTGCGTCTATGAAAATGCCATTATATTAAATCCTGAAACGGTTACCAACCCAACATTGAAATTACCACGTTTCATCCCAAAAATTAATTGAAACTTTATTTATTCTAATTTAACAATATTTCAACTCGTTTTATATGCACAGTACATCTAGGTATAACATACTCATGAATTTTCGCAAAAAAAGAGCACTTGTGTAACAACATCCATAATCCCTTTGTTCAAACATAAAAGCAAACAAAATAATTTTTTTGCATTAACAAAAAAAAAAAAACAAACTCAAAAAAACAACAAAAATGTTCACACACATAAAAACTGACAGCTTTTACTTAAAATTCAATTAAGCATTGTGAACCCAAAATGTTGTTTTTCAATTAAATTTTCTAATTGTTTGCTGTCAATTATGACAAAAATGGTTTGAGTTTACACAGAATCAACAGAGAGATATTCAAAAGTATAAAACGAACCAGATGATAAAAGGGTGTACATACTTGCTCGCACATCATGATGGTTATAAGGATATATATTTTATTTGACATATATGAGACTAAGTAGAGTGTAGAGAATATTTTTATTCCTTAAATTGAGACTAAAAACTACTTGCATTTTGCTTCATCTTCTTCCGGAGCATAAATACCAAACTCAACAACAACTGTTGAATAACAACACCCTGTCTAAAGCGAAAATGACTGAATCAAGGAAGTTCCTTAGCAAGCAGAGAAGCAAAAGATACTTCTGCTTGTGGATACTCTTCATTCGCTAGTGCATAGCCTGGCTTTAGCGCTGATGGTTACTGAGTAAAGGATGTCAACATTTATGAGTTATTTCGGAAATGGAGTGGATAAACCACATGCACGCAACCCAGAATACATGTACCTACCTTATATCCATATCTTCCTGCAGTGGCAGCATCCAGGAAAACCCCATGGTAAATATGCAGATTAAAGGATTTAATTGAATTCATTCACAAGCTGTGAGATGGAATGAGTGCGATTGAGCTGGGTTGAATACGGTTACGGGTTTGTTCTTGTAAACATGAGTTTAAAAAAGTGTGAGTGTATTTTTTTTTTCCAATACTATTCTGTCGTTTATTTGAATACATTTAATGTTGAACTTTTGTTGGATAAGAATATTCAACTTATACTGATAAAATGCAAAAAAAAAATGCAACGTGACACAGAACACTTTTATTTAAGCATACACAGGGTGTTACAAAGTCACCCAAGAAACCTTTTGGATACTTTAAATAAGTAAGCATGACATTTGAGGGAATTTGATTATTTTTGTAAGGATTTTTAAATAAAAATTTTAAAGTTCAAGAAATTAGAAGTTTAAAATTTTGTGCGATTAGTAGAGTATAGGTCGTTTCAAATCAAAAGTCCCATGGAAAATTGAGCAAAAATAAAAAAACTCATTCGCTTACTGGAAGGAAGCATTTATGAGGCAGCTGAACTTTTCCTAAAATTACGATAAAATAATGAAGAACAGTTCTTGATATCCCTGTTTTAATTAATTGATCCGTCTGTGAGATTCACTGGGTTAGCCTCAGAAAGCGGAGGCATATCCATATCCGCGGACAATACAAAAAAAAAAAAAATACAATTATTTAATTTATTTATCATTTGAAGGCAGTTTTGATAACTTTGCCGAAGATATTGTTATAGGACTAGGTGAAGATGGACCAGAAATGGCCAGTTTATATGATAGCAATTCATAACTTAAAATACTATTCACATCTTTTCATTTGTATAATTGGGCAGTAAATATCTTATTTTTATTTTTCAATTATTTTGGAGTCGTCACCATAGAAATCATTAATAAACAAATTCAGATTTTTCGTTTGCTTATTTTTTTCTCTAGCATTTCTTTCATTCAAACAAGCATGATTTGTTGTTATTTTTGAGTTGATTTGTCGCAATGAGCCAATAAAATTGAGTTTTTTGTTTATTTGTTCTCAATTTTATTGGAAGGGAGAAAATAAACTCAGAGTCAGGACTTTTGATTTGAAACGACCTATAGTCCTCAATTTTATTGGCTCATTGCGACAAATCAACTCAAAAATAACAACAAATCATGCTTGTTTGAATGAAAGAAATGCTAGAGAAAAAAAAATAAGCATACGAAAAATCTGAATTTGTTTAATAATGATTTCTATGGTGACGACTCCAAAATAATTGAAAAATAAAAATAAGATATTTACTGCCCAATTATACAAATGAAAAGATGTGAATAGAATTTTAAGTTATGAATTGCTATCATATAAACTGGAATTTTCTGATCCATCTTCACCTAGTCCCATAATAATATCTTCGGCAAAGTTATCCTAACTGCCTTCAAATAATAAATTATTAAATAATTGTATGTTTTTTTTTGTATTGCCAGCGAATATGGAGTGATGCAAGCCCGGGAGACTTGCCTCCGCTTTCTGAGGCTAACCCAGTGAATCTCACAGACGGATCAATTAATTAAAATAGAGATATCAAGAACTGTTCTTCGTTATTTTATCGTAATTTTAGAAAAGTTCAGCTGCCTCATAAATGCTTCCTTCCAGTAAGCGAATGAGTTTTTTTTATTTTTGCTAAATTTTCCATGGGACTTTTGATTTGAAACGACCTATAAAGGAAATTATAAGGGAACCCTGCCGAACAGCTCTGATTTTGACGATTTAAAAATACTTTAAAGTCTATAGATTAAAAATTGCCGATGTTGCCGTATTGTTTTTTAAATTTAAAATTAAATTTTTTTTAACAAAAACATTTTTTTTGCTTAAATTTCATAAAACAACTGAAAGCAAAAGATTCTCGAAGTAATTTAAGGAAAAAAATATGAGGAAGTAAGGGACAATCTTCCATCGTTTAAGCGATAAATGTAATTTTCTCACAATCTGACTTCAAACACAAAAAAAAAATATTTTGAAAACATCGGCAACACCTACAATATTTTAAAATACATTTTTAAAAAGAAGCCCATTCTTACCTCTCAAATTTAAATCCACTAAATTTAATTAAGAGCTTTTGAAAAAATGGTCCTCAAACTCAGAATTTAAAAAAAAATGTTAGGTATTAAAAAAATTTAAAATGACTTTTTTCCAAACTTTTTCTAATAAAATATGAACTTATTTAAAAAAAATTTTGGCCATAATTATTATCAGTTGAATTTCGAATCAGAAAAGGTAATATATATCACACTTTTGAATAAAAAAATTAAAAATTACTTCAATTTCAATGGGTTTTTTTGATAAAAACTGAATTTTTGCATTGAAATAATTAATTTTCTCAAAGACTTTGTAAATAAGAATTTTAAATCTTTGTTATTTAACTTTCAACAATGGCTATTGAATAATAAAAAAATAACTTTATATTTAAATGTTGAACTTTAAAAAAAAAAAAAGTTAAATTTTTTTTCAAAACTTCTATTAAAAAAAATTCTTCGAAAATGTAATACTTTTTAATTTTTTTCATAAACCGTAATACATATTGACATTTCCTTTTCTAATTTCAAATCATAATAAATGCGGCCAAAAAATTTTGAAAATAAATGCATTTCATATTAAGAAAAAGTTTTAAAAACGGCATGTTTAAATTTTTTCAATAATTTTTTTTTTTTTTTTTTCAAAAATCTGAGTTTAGTTACCATTCTTTCAAAAGCCCTTACTTCAATTAACTTAATTTTAATTTTACAAATATGACTAAGCTTCTAGCTTTTTAAAAATGTGTAGGTGTTGCCGTTGTGTTCAAATATTTTTTTTTGTGTTTGAAGTCAATTAATAAGAAAATTGCATCTATCTCACTCACTCCCATATATTTATTTTCCTTGAATTTTCTAGACAATCTTTTGGCATCAATTAATTTATGAAATTTAAGAAAAATTTTTGAAAAAAAATTTTGTTTGTTCCCAAAAACCTTCAATTAAATTTAAAAAATCAAAACGGCAGCACCGGCAATTTTCAATCTATAGACTTTAAAATATTTTTAATTACCGACATTTAAAAAGATCATCAAAATCTAAGCTGTTCGACCGGGTTCCCTAATATTGCCAATATATGGTATGGTTGCTGCCACTTCAACTGAAGTTGCAAATACAATTACTTTTATATCGCAATCAAATGTCGAATTAATAGATTCAAATCTAATTAATCCTAGTAAAGTAAAATACTTGATTCAAGGCTTAAAAAACAAAAAATGTCCTGGCATGGACGGTATAAGTAACAAACTTTTGAAAGCTGTCCCTGTATCAGGCATACGATACCTTACCTCAATTTTCAATGCTTGTCTTAAACTAAGCTACTTTCCAGATTGCTGGAAAACTGCTATTGTTTTACCAATTGCAAAGCCTGGCAAACCAAAGGATGATGCTAACAGCTACAGGCCTATAAGCTTACTGAGCTCTATAAGCAAAATACTAGAAAAAATAATCAAAGAAAATCTTGAAAATCACTTAGCAGCAAACAATATTCTTCCTGATTATCAATTTGGATTCAGACCCTTCCACAACACCAGCCATCAAATTCTCAGAATAAAAAATCATGTTAAAGAAAAATTCAAAAATAAAGAGTCGACTGCCTTAGTACTCTTAGATATTGAAAAGGCCTTCGATACTGTCTGGCACGACGCATTAATCCACAAACTTGTACAATTTAACTTCCCAATGAGTATAGTAAAAATTATCCAAAGCTTTTTAGATGGGAGAAAATTTTTAGTAAAAGTTCAAAACGAAAAATCTTCTTTGCAAAATATTCCATATGGAATTCCTCAAGGTACAGTACTTGGTCCAACTCTCTTCAATATCTTTGTCGCAGATTTACCCAATCTGGGAAACAGTATAGGTATTGCAATGTTTGCTGACGACACGGCTATTTTTACATCAGGTACATATTTCCTAGACGTTTGTCATACATTGCAAATGTCTCTTTCTACAATAGAAAAATACTTTTTCAAATGGAAGATTAAGGTAAACCCCTTGAAAACGCAAGCTATTTGGTTTACAAGACGTCGAAAATCGTGTTTCCTCCCAAACAATGTACAGCTTCGAATGGGCACCGTGAACATTGACTGGTCCGAACATTGTCGATATCTTGGTGTTATAATAGACAAAAAATTTAGTTTTCAAAAACATATATCTACTACTATTGATAAGATAAATCTATATAAAAGAATTCTTTACCCATTAATATGTAGAAGTTCTAAACTTAGCAAAGAAAATAAAATTTTAATGTTTAAGTTAATTTTCCAATCCATCCTCCTATACGGTGCTCCTGTTTGGAACGATTGTGCCAAAACTCACAAACTTAAGCTTCAAATATGCCAAAACAAACTTCTAAAAATGATGCTTGATTTACCATGGTGTTATTCAACTTACAGGCTTCATGAAAAATCCAATGTCAACCTTTTGAACTCCCTTATTGAAAATTTAACCCAAAAATTTTATGTAAATTGTTCCTTCTCTGATAATGAACTGATTAAATGTTTATCAACACCATAACGTTATATATATTATCATTTTATATATATATTTAAAGGCTCTAGATTTGGAGTGAATGAATTTGTCGAATGGTTTACTTTTCTAAAAGGAATCCTTTGGCAATGTTTGTTTTCTTCGGATCTGCGACCTAATATATACATTATAATTTAAAAAAACTTAATGTGGGAGTGCAATATTAGTTTTAAGAGTTAAATAAGGGTTTTTGTTCGTAGCTTTCCCTTGAATTATTAATATCAATTTCATTATACAACTTATTGTCATTATATGTTTGTTTAAATTATAGTTGAAAAGGAAAATAATTATCCTAAATCTCTAACTTGTAACTACCAAATGTAAAAAGAAACTCTGTTATTGCTACTTAATAAATAAATAAAAAAAAAAAAAAAAAAAAAAAAAAAAAAACTTCTTTTGTTAAATTAAATTATTAATTAGGTAAAATTATTATTAATAAAATAAAATTAAACTTTTCAATACAATAAATAAAATCATGATTTGTTCTTAAAGTAGAAATCCAAAGTTATGTGAAACACCCTGTTTGTTGGGACTTTCTATTTATGTATGACTTGAACATAATTTAATTTAAGTGGTTGTTCTTGTTTGTATATTGTCATCGCCGGGACAGTAAATGGGAGGAGGCGATTATAGTATAACATGTATAAACTTTTTTTTATATTTATTTTTTTTATACAGGCATGTATGGCCTCATAAAGTAATTAATAGTTACTATGCGAAAATTCTTTTTTTTTTTTGCAGAAATATGTTAATTTTTATATCGATTGCAGTTGTACAATTTAAAATAAAATCGTTTATGGGACAGTTTGGTTTTTATTCGTAAATTTTCACGTACAACAATGATAAAGTAAATCTTTTAATTAATTAAGGATATCAACGCGTTATTGACGATAACGTGTTTTTTGTGTTGGTTTATTTGTTGTTTCCTTACACGTATTAATGTGTATCAATTAATACATACATTAATAAAATCTTTAAACGAGTTCAGGTGAATTGCATGAATGATTTCTTCCATAATAATAATATTATAGGATCTTTCTGCTGCATAGGTATCTGTTGTAAGAATTTATTCAAAATTGAGTTTTTCGGTGAAAAAATTATAATTCCCCCTTCAACGCAGGTCACCTGAACCTAAGACCTGAATTTTCAGAGGCTCTGATTGGTCAGATGTCAATGTCATAAAAAGTAAGGTGGCATTTAGTTACGTTTTTTGACATTTAGTTACGATTTTCAAGTGGAAATTTTTATCTGAAAATTCAGATGGGTGTGTTTGTGTTGGTGACGTTGGTAAACATACCAAATGCGCTACACACCAAAATTTAACTTTGTGATTTTAATAAAGTTATACCTAAATGGATTTGTTTATATTTCTTTTGTGTTTGGACATTTGTTGCGGTGTTATTGTTATTTGTTGATATGATATTACAATGCATATAAATATGTAGGTACTTAATATAATTTTGTGTTCTTCCTCCGCATGTTTATGTGCAGAAATAGAATAGCAGCAGGTATGAAATGATGGCAATTCTTCTCTATAAATATGAACAAATATTTGTTTAAATAACTGTCAAATATGACATGTTTACAAATACCCCACCATGTTTGTGTTTTTTTACAAATTCAGGGTAAATGTAAACGGTGGTTTAAAATTTAGAATTTCTCCTTTATCATTTGGATAACGACTTGAAAAACGTTCAAGAAGGTATTTGACAAAAACTTTTTCAAATTCCAATAATAATTCTTTATATATTCACCCAATATGCATCCTGAGCAGCTCTGAACGTCATATTTTTTTTTTTTTTTACCTCAAAGACCGATTTTGCAACATCATACACTGAAAATGATGGTGTTGGTACTTTAAAATGTGACTCCGCGGCACTTTACCAATAGTAATTGACTAAAAATACTTTATTTTTATTAAAACCAATAATTTCAGCAAAAATATATGTTTATATTTACCCCCAGAATACGTTGTTTACATTTACCCATTATGAAAAATATTCTGGGGCAAATGTTAACACATGCAAATCGACATAAATGTCCTGTATTTTAAAATTTGTTAGTTTCACATAGAATCTACATCAAAATTAAAAACTAAAAAGTATATGCAAATTATACTGACTTAATTGAATCTGCAAAAATATTTAATTTTTCTGCAAGACTAACGACTTGTTTGACACTTTAAAAAATTATCTTTCACGGAAAATACGCTCGTCGAATGAATTCTCTCTTGACAGCAATGAGCTTGACGTAGGCTATGTGAAGTTGGCACCCCCAAATGCAAATTTTTTTTTCAAACCTATATGGTTCGATTGCCCAAGGTTAGCCCAGGATAGCCCAAGATTTTTTTTCGTTAGCCCACCCTTAGTTTTAAAATTATAACGGAATTATTTTTTTTCACCTCAAAAATCACAAAAAAAAACTTTTTTTTATTCTGTGAAAAAATTGTTGGTTTTGCACTGTGGTTCGATTGCCCAACGTTAGCCCAGGATAGCCCAACTTTTTTTTTCTTGATTGCACTGTTTTTTTCAAAAGATACAACAAAAAACTTTTTTTCATATCAGAAACCGAAAAAATTTAAATTTTTTTTCCTGTGAAAAAATCCTTAGTTTAAAACCGTGGTTTGTTTGCCCAAGGTTAGCCCAGGATAGCCCAACTTTTATTTTTGCTATCGTAAGCTTAGTTTAAAAATTATAGAAGAATTAGATTTTATTCACCACACCAAAAAAAAAAGTACGTATACACCTCAGTGACCCTTTTTTTTCAGTGTAAAATTTATCCTTTTTTCGTTTTTCCTCAATTAACCATTCTAATTCCAACTAATTACATCACTTTTTTTCGTTAGCCCACCCTCAGTTTAAAAGTTATAACAAAAAACTTTTTTCAAAGTACCAACTTCTTAAAAATCAAACATTTTTTTTTTTCAGTGTAAAATTTATCCTTTTTTCATTTTTCCTCCATTAACCATTCTAATTCCAACTAATTACATCACTTTTTTTCGTTAGCCCACCCTCAGTTTAAAAGTTATAACAAAAAACTTTTTTCAAAGTACCAACTTCTTAAAAATCAAACATTTTTTTTTTCAGTGTAAAATTTATCCTTTTTTCATTTTTCCTCCATTAACCATTCTAATTCCAACTAATTACATCACTTACAAAAATGAAAAAAGGATAAATTTTACACTGAAAAAAAAAAATGTTTGATTTTTAAGAAGTTGGTACTTTGAAAAAAGTTTTTTGTTATAACTTTTAAACTGAGGGTGGGCTAACGAAAAAAAGTGATGTAATTAGTTGGAATTAGAATGGTTAATTGAGGAAAAATGAAAAAAGGATACATTTTACACTGAAAAAAAAAAATGTTTGATTTTTAAGAAGTTGGTACTTTGAAAAAAGTTTTTTGTTATAACTTTTAAACTGAGGTCGGGCTAACGAAAAAAAGTGATGTAATTAGTTGGAATTAGAATGGTTAATTGAGGAAAAATGAAAAAAGGATAAATTTTACACTGAAAAAAAAAATGTTTGATTTTTAAGAAGTTGGTACTTTGAAAAAAGTTTTTTGTTATAACTTTTAAACTGAGGGTGGGCTAACGAAAAAAAGTGATGTAATTAGTTGGAATTAGAATGGTTAATTGAGGAAAAACGAAAAAAGGATAAATTTTACACTGAAAAAAAAGGGTCACTGAGGTGTAAGTTATAATAATACGTTTGTATTTGGTATATGATATTTTATTCGAATCTCTTTAAAGACTAAAGACTTACATTCTAACTTAATGCTATTCTACCCTGCTATTGCAATGATAATATTTTGCAGCGTGTGCAAGATATTTCATTGCCTACCTGTTGCTTGTAGCTGACGACGGTGTGAACGACTTCGTTTATAGAAGTCGTCGTGTCAGCATATCATGCTATGTGTCGACGATGATATTTACGACGTGATGACGACGACCGACGACATGTGCGATCGTCGCGTCCGGTGACGACCTAGGAGATCGTGTTCACTCCTCCCTCACTTAAATGAAGGCCGTCCTCGGTCTTCTTCAAAGCCTTGATCATGTTTTGTAGGTCGACTTTTCGACGTCGTTCGTTTTGACATTGTTTCAGTTTAGCACAAATGTAAATTACTCCAATGATTGAGAGAGTAACGCAGGAGGCTATAAATGGGTGAGTCGTCAACTTGGTTTTCATTTCACCAATGTACCGTAAGTTTTCTTCATTTAATTTATGCAAAAACGGTAAGCTCAGTATTTCCATATGACCGGTAATATTAACAATCGATGATGTTGCACCAATCGGATGTTTCTTCTGAATGCTGTTGTAATTAACAAATTTTGTTCCATTTATTGAAACTTCATCATCAAAAGTGAGCAAGTATGTCCCGTTGATAGCTATTTCAGTATTGTTGGCCTCCTTTATAATAACATGGTTGTTATTTATAACAATAATACCCTCATCGATTACAAACACTGCATCCCTATGATCTGGTTCTGTATTGCAATGCGCTGTTCCACCAAAGTGCAGTTGTTGAGCACATGTCTTGATAGAAACTTCCTTACAGAATGTAGATGCTGTTGTTTCTACACAATTTTCTACTGCCAGTACATGTTTTCCGCATTCTGCAACCACATTATTGCTGTTGAAGTATATAATTTTACCTTTATGCGCAACAGGGAAGATAATAACCTTCTTACAAACTATCTTAGGTTTAGGATACTTAATTATAAAATGCAATACATTTTCATTTTGCAAAATCTTAACACTAGAGGCTTCCATTAGTTCTACAATGCTTATGTTTACAAATTTTTCGTTTATTGAATTTAAATCAACATCTTTCAAAATTACTGGGTTTACAATTTTTTGCTTTGCAAGTGTTATTGAGGTTATAAGATTTTGTATTTCGTTAATTATAATTCTGTTCCTTGCTAACAAGGTTTCATAAAGATGGAAGGTGTCAATTTGTTGTTTTTTTGAGTTTGCTAAAATACTATTGACTGTGTCTGAAAGCCTGTTAATTTGTTCCCGGTACCTTGTGTTGATAATAACCTGTCTATTATTCGAATTAACTAATTGATCCTGGTTAAATTTAATTTTCTCGAAATCATCAAAATCAGGAGTACCGGCCACAATTTTGAGACCAGTTCCCAAAAAATTAAGACTCCTAGCGTTTCTATGATGAATGTTTATACTTTCGATAAGTGTTTCTAAATGGCTTATATCTATTTCCAGGATTTTACGCATAGGCGACTGCGGAAAAAGATTAGTCATGTTCTTTGACTCATCTACTACTTGTCTGTAGGCTGTTAGATTCGCTGAGTGGCTTAAATAGCCGTAGACTTGCCAGAGAATTACATCACCGTCAACTATTGGTATATAGTTCGAATTGGAATAATTTATTAATTTTCCTGTCGCAGTCGTCATCAATAAAAATAGGATAATCCTGAAAGATGTCGGTTTCTTTAATAAAATCGTTTTTTTTAAGTTTTGATTGTAAAATGTAAAAAAATTTTAATAAATCATCTATTTGAGCATATTTTACAATTTGTCACAACCTCATTTGCTTGTTTGGTCATTTTTGGAAAGAAGTAGTCACATAGAATTTGCTTAACGTTCTCTTGAGCTGCTCTATGAGCTCGGTTATGTTCCGTAATTACAATTTCTTTTTGCTCATTGGGGTCAAATATATCTAATACAAATTTATTAGTATGCCAAAACTTAGTTGATGGAAATAACTCGACTAAATTGTTTTGAATAAAAGCCAGAATTGGTAACTCACAATGAATAACGTTGACTACATCTGTTTTAATTACGTTTTTTAAAGTGTCAATTAAAGTATTTCTATCGGAAAAGTTTATGAAATGTCTAGTTTTCTTACCAAATATTATAAATGTACGAGTTGAAGCGCTTGGAGCTTCCTCTATAATAATTTGATTTCTGAAGCAGTTTAATGGCTTATCTGTTGTTTCGATTGTATAAGTTAGAGATATTTCACTATGCATTGTAGCGGCATTAGAAGATGATTCATTATCCAATGCATGAATGTTTTGTCTTGAAAGCGCATCCGCGACATAATTCTCTTTTCCTGGTTTGTAAAATATTCGAGGATTATGCTCGTCTACAAAAGCTTTCCAGCGCTTAATTTTTGCGTTTGTGTTTTTGTCTGAAACTGAAAATGAAAGAGGCTGATGATCTGTAAAGATATTTAGACTCTTTACTCCGTAAAGATAATTACGTAGGTTTTTTAATGACCATACTATGGCCAAAAGCTCTCTCTCGTTGGTTGCAAATTCTAACTCTTTGCCCTTGAGAGTTCTTGAAGTCATTGTTATCGGTTTCCCGTTTTGCGACAAAACCGCTCCGAGACCGTACGATGAAGCATCCGTCGTTAGATCGAAAGGCTTCGTGAAGTCTGGGTATAATAATGTTACGTCTTCTGACGCCAAAATGTCTCTTAGTTTATTAAATGCATCAAATTGTTTGGGACTCAATTCTATCTTAACTTTTTTTGACTGATTAGCACTTATTTTACCATTTTCACCTCCTAATATATCAGTCAGTGGTCTAGCTATTGAGGAAAAGTCTTTTATAAAACATCTATAATAACTCGCTAGTCCCAAAAAAGATCTGAGTCCAAAAAGTGTTGAAGGTTGAGTGAAATTTTTTATTGCTTCCACTTTATTGGGACATGTTTTTATACCATCTTTAGATACCATAAATCCTAAGTATTCAACGTTTGTTTTGAAAAAATTTGATTTTTCACGTGAAACCCTCATATTTGCATCATACAATTTTTTTAAAACAATACACTCAAAAAAAAAAACTGGTACCGGTGACCAGATTTCCCGCTTAATTTATCCAGAAAAAGTGGTTTTTAGATTCCTACCAGGCGTCTTGGTAAAATTTACCAGAAAAGCCTGGTAAATTATACCAGGAGATTTTTCGAAGAATTCCTGGTCATATACACCAGATTTCTGGTAGAATATACCAGGAAAGTTTTTTTTCCTGGTAAAAATTATACCGGGAAGAATCCCAGTATTCTGGTAGAATATACCAGGAATATTTTTTTTTTCCTGGTAGAATTTTCCCCAGTATTCCTGGTAAAAATGGACCAGAATTCTGGTAGAATATACCAGGAATATTTTTTTTTCTCCTGGTAAAAAGGAACCAGAATTCTGGTAGAATATACCAGGAATATTTTTTTTTCTCCTGGTAAAATTTTACCAGAATTCTGGTAGAATATACCAGGAATATTTTTTTTTCTCCTGGTAAAAAGGAACCAGAATTCTGGTAGAATATACCAGGAATATTTTTTTTTTCCTGGTAAAATTTTACCAGAATTCTGGTAGAATATACCAGGAATATTTTTTTTTCCTGGTAAAAATTTAACAGAATTCTGGTAGAATATACCAGGAATATTTTTTTTTCCTGGTAAAATTTTACCAGAATTCTGGTAAAATATACCAGGAATATTTTTTTTTCCTGGTAAAAATTTACCAGAATTCTGGTAGAATATACCAGGAATATTTTTTTTCCTGGTAAAATTTTACCAGAATTCTGGTAAAATATACCAGGAATATTTTTTTTCCTGGTAAAAATTTACCAGAATTCTGGTAGAATATACCAGGATTATTTTTTTTTCCTGGTAAAATTTTACCAGAATTCTGGTAGAATATACCAGGAATATTTTTTTTTCCTGGTAAAATTTTACCAGAATTCTGGTAGAATATACCAGGAATATTTTTTTCCTGGTAAAATTTTACCAGAATTCTGGTAGAATATACCAGGAATATTTTTTTTCCTGGTAAAATTTTACCAGAATTCTGGTAGAATATACCAGGAATATTTTTTTCCTGGTAAAATTTTACCAGAATTCTGGTAGAATATACCAGGAATATTTTTTTTCCTGGTAAAATTTTACCAGAATTCTGGTAGAATATACCAGGAATATTTTTTTTCCTGGTAAAATTTTACCAGAATTCTGGTAGAATATACCAGGAATATTTTTTTTCCTGGTAAAAATGTGCCAGAATTCTGGTAGAATATACCAGGAATATTTTTTTTCCTGGTAAAATTTTACCAGAATTCTGGTAGAATATACCAGGAATATTTTTTTTTCCTGGTAAAAATGTGCCAGAATTCTGGTAGAATATACCAGGAATATTTTTTTTCCTGGTAAAAATTTACCAAAATTCTGGTAGCATATACCAGGAAATTATTTTTTTCCTGGTAGAATCGACCAGAACTTTGGTAGAATATACCAGGAATATTTTCTTGGTAAAATCCACCAAAACTTTGGTACTTCCTAGGGTTAGAATGGTTATTTATTTAGAATTTTTCTGTTTTGCTTACCATTTGATTCAAGAAACTCTGAAAAAACTATTACAAAAATGTCCATAAAATCGCAATCTAAAAATCCAAAAACCAATCCATAAAATTAAAGAAAACATAAGCCTTTTTATAATTTAAATAAACAATAACTTATTTTATTCAAATAAATTAAATAACATAAAAAAGATAACTTAAACTAAATAACATAAGATAGTTAACTTAAATTAAATAAGTTAAATAGTTAGCTTAAATTAAATAACATAAAATATGTTAGCTTAGATACAATATTTACAGAATAATGGAAGTTATAGAATAATAAAAGTTATCTCACTCTGACATCTTACGAATTTTGACATTCAGTTGAGTTGAGGAATCGCAAAAGGCTGCGTGCTTTGGCATTTGTGGCTGATTTTTCGATTTGGTAGAAATAAATATCTATGAATTGCCAAAAGTTTTCACATGGCTTCGGATACGCCATGTTAAAGGTGAAAAATGTTTTCAGGCAAATATCAATGGCACGTTCAATAGTTAACATCTTAAAATGTGTGTTGTCGAAATCTACGTGAACTTCTTCAATTTTCGTCAATGAACCAATAATTGATATTACCGGTGGCTGTGAATTTGAACTGTTTGCAGCTAAAGCATTTTGATATTCCTTGTAATCTTGAGGGAGCGCAAACAATCTTATCGACGCTTCTTGACTATCTTTCACAGTGTAGCGCTTATTGTTATCACGTGCAGTTGGTGGCAGTAGATAGTGCAAGTGCATGAACACCATCGCAATCATAGTATCTGTTCAAGAATTGAGAATTTTGTTATTAGAAAATAGGTAATTTTGATTTATGTTTTATGCTGTATGAAATGAAAAATTGTCAAATTTATGAGAATAATAATTTTTCAAAGTAGCTAATAATAATGTTTTAATCAAAATTATGACCAGTTAAATTATTTTTTTTTTTAATAGATTTTTTGTTTTCTTTTTCTGTTTATTAGGTCCTCAAGATGTTAACTGAAACATAAACAGATATTGTAAAACAAAGCTTCAAATTTCAATGAAGTAAACCAAGCATTCAATTTGTGTGCTTGGTTTATTCAATCATAAAGACACAACTCAAGAATTAGAAGATGATGCCCCAAAGGCAAAGGACGATGCTCAAAAGACCTAGAAAAAAACCAACTTGTTAACTGCTTACATATTTCCTTTTATATTTGAAAAAAAAAAGAAAATATTTTTTGAAGGAAATAGAAAAATTAATTATTTTTGAGTTTTGTTAATAATGAATTTAAGATTTATTCAAATGTTTGAACAAAATACAAAACTAAGGAATTGTTTAGCGTTTAAATTGCTCAACAATTCTACGTTTTACAATAATTAAAAAAATAAGAACCTGTTATATATATCTGGGCCTTATCGCCATATAATCGTAAGTGGCATAGTCAAAAAACTTAAAAAAAAGAAGATTATTTGGCAATAAGGCTCCGTTTGTAATATATATAGCTAATGTTAATTATAGTTACTCTGAGTGACTTCGCACACATCTGCTTGACATTGTTGATTGAAATCGTGCAACATATTTTTTAACTCGATGTTGGTTATTAATTTTGGGAACGCGTATTGCAGCATTAAATTGCAAAAATGGGCTATTTTGGTACCCACCAGAACATCATCTTTATTTGCAAACATTCTGTTGAAGTCCGATTCGATCTAAAAAGAAAGTTTATTTTTAAAGTTAAATTAGAAAAAAGCTATTTTTTAACTAAATTTTTGTTAAAGTGGCTAGTTGACAACTAATAATAATAGAAAAGTAAATGGATAACAAATTGGAGGAAGGGTCATGCAAGAAAAGAAACCTTAGATACGTTATCAATGTATTCTAAAATCTGATTTTTGAATTATGGTTTTCATTAAAACCGAAAAGAAAGTTTTTGATAATTAGGATTTGAGTAAAAGAAAAAAATCAAATTCGGAAGTTAAAATTAATGGAAATCATTTCATTGAAATAATATTGATAAACTACATATTAAATTAAGAAAGCATTATTTAGTTATGAAAAAAATTATAAAACTAAAAACTATAAAAAATAAATTAGGACCAATTATTTTCTTACATATTCATAGCCATTCGGAAAGTTCATGAAGTGCCATTTTTCATAGAATTTTTCCCATTTAATTGTCTTATCGTTAGCCTTTTTGAGATCTAATTGGCGAATATTGAAAGTTTTTGCCCATGCATCACTTTTTTCCTGAGCGTTCATTGTATGATGATCGTGCTTCATTTTTAGAAGCAGCTTTTCTTGTTCAAAAGTATTTGGTTCCACCGGCAAATCATCGATTTTCTTTTTTTTATTATTGTGGTCCGCAAACAAACGATTTATTGAACGACTTTTTCCTCGATAATTATGAAATTTGTTTGCAAGCATTCCTTTAGGATTTTTCATGCCTTTTTTTGTGCAGTAGTAATCCAACTATGAATTAATGAAAAATAAAAAAAAAATTAAAAGGGTAACAGTTTCTAATTTCTTACTGGATCCTCATTGAACACCAACTGTATTTCATCTGAAAGCTTTATCAAATCGTTCGACGAGAAATGTACGTTATTTATTCTGGCGTAACTCAAAATTGTGTCGGTGAGCAACTTACGAACAGATTTATTGTCTATGTTTTTATTTTCGTCATAATAATCTTTAATTGTTTGTCCATCTTTACAGTTTAAAATATCTATCAAACTTTTGCTCACTGATGCTGTGGTAGATGAAGGTGACGCTACACTAGTCGTTGGTGTAGAAACTAAAGACGGAGTATTAGATAAAGATGTATACCGTTCGGTTTTCCATTGAAACCACTTATCAAAGAAAACAATCCTACTTGCGGTTGTTATATTTAAAGTTTGTAAAAACCTCTTCATGAAAAATTCGTTTGCCACTTGCAACACCGGTACAAAAAGATTTTCATCTGAAAAAGTAGTTTTTGGTTTTTATTGAAATATTTCGACTTCAAATCAGAATTCTATAGTTACCAATAAAAAGTTGGTGAAACATATTTGGGATTTTCCATTCATTCAAAAGAGTTTTGAGAGCTTCCACCTCATTGTCATCATCATTGGAGCAATAAGAACTTATCAATTCTGTGAATGAAACGTTTTCCACACCTGATTGATCATCTGATTGCTCTTGAATACTTATTGATTTGTTATCTGGCGATGACAAATCATTTAGTAATAATTTACTGTCATCTCGAACCAAAACGTAATTTGTAGTCGATAGAAGTACTTGACTAGATGGGATAATGTTGACCGGTGTTTCTGTTTGTGGGATAATATTGACCGGTGTTTCTGTTTGTTTCAATTCACTTATCGTATTTTTCTCCACAGGTGACGTTGAACGTGATTGTGATTCGTCCATTTTTTTTAAATTTTGTTGGAACTGGAAGCAATGGGAATTTCTTAATAATTAATATATTATTTTTGGTCTTATCATCATTAAACCACGAGATATTTTATAAACATTTATTGGAGGACTTTTGCAATTATCTATTCGTAGTAAATGATGAGATAAGTATTGAATTGGTGTAGTGGCATTGCCAATTTCGATTGCAGCGTAGTGTTTTCGATAAGCAATTATTTGAACACGTTCGCATACTAAATACGGAAAAGTTGGCTCGGAAAACTTAACTACCTCTTTTATACGAAATATATACGCATTTTCTATTGCATTATCGAGACATTGTGAAATGAAGTAACCTTTTTTGAATAGTTTGCCGTAATATACGCATTGTGAGAAACTTGAGAAATCTGAGTGGATTCCCTGACGTACTTTGTAATCATTTATCAATTCAAAGTGGGAAGTATCAAGCATGTGACAATCAGAGAAAGTCACAAGATCAGAAGAAGTCTCATTTAATATCGATTGTGCAAATTTTAATTGAAATTTAATTGATAATGTGAGTGGAATGTTCTTTCGACAGTTAATGACTCGCGCATATTTCTTGAATTCCTTATGTTTGGCTTCGAATTGGAAACACCAAAAATTTCGCGGCACGCCCGACATACGAAATACCAATGGGTAATGCACCATAAAATGATGTTTTGGTTTAAGAGTATCCTTGAACAACTTTACATAGTCAAGATGGTGTTGTCTTATAAGTTCAGCAAGGTGATCAATCATGTCATTCGAAATATTGAAATCCAAAAGAATATCTATGATTTCTACGAAATTTAAGAAGAAAATCCAGATTTCGTCTTTTTCAGGAATACGATCGGCTACAATTAGGGGAAAATGATAAACAAAAGTCATCATTTCACGCGCGGTTTTCTTTAAATGCATATTTTTTAAATTGTCATTCGTAATTGGTGACTGTGAAATGTTTCCGATCTCAATTTCTCCGTAATTAAACGAGTTAATTCGGTCGTTGAAAGTCTCCAAATTTGAGAAAAACTTCTTTTCAATAATATGTCGAATGATGTGACACATGTTATAGTGGCATACGCCCTCAAAAATATCATGCATCACATCAACTGAATAGTTGGATGTCACGTGAAATGATTTAATAGAATTGAAAACTGAATTCTCGTGTATGCCCGTTTGTTTGTAATCGTTAACAGCGACGTCTTGTTCATAATTCTCCCTATTACGCAGCATATTTTTCACTTCAATAGGCATTTCAGAAGTTTTTTTTTTTGGAAGCTTGCAAAGTCGACAAAAAAATGTACTACTGCACGAAGAAAACCCTAAGATAGCATTTAAACCCAAATTATCACCAATCAATAAAGCCATTACAAAGTGAACATTTTTTATTCCTTCAGATGTAGCTATATTAATTCCGGTTTCTTCCAAAAATTTAATTTTTTCAATAAGTGCGTAAAGGCATTTTTTATTTCCGAACGATTTGTAGTCGCGAGCTTTGAAAAGTGCAGCTAAATTAACATCAGATTTTCCGGGATGACGGGAAATGAATAATAAATAAATGAAATAGGATCGGCGTGTGAGCCTAACGGGTTATTTATTTCCGCATCATCCATGTATAAGAAATAAGGTATGACAGTTTCACTAGATGAAAACAATTCAAGTTTTTTTTGCCAAGCTTTTCCTTTAATGAAATGTGAGATATTCGATTCATCACTTGAAATTTTTTTGATTTCTGTGATAGTTTTAATTAATAGATCATTTTTTTCAAAAGTTTTTCTGAATTGAAATTCAAGTGGGAGGAGGACCCCCGTAGTTGTATAATCTTCATGGCAATTAATTCCATTACGATAAACATTTTGTAACTCGTCATTAATAGTGAACTCTGTAGCTGCACATAAATAATCATTCAATGTCAGCCATTGCATAAGATTGTGATCAGTGCTGCATAGTTCGAATGGCTTTTCAACCGCTGCAATTAACGATGAGATCTGTAAGCGATCTTCGATCGGTCGGTTACTTTTATTAGCAAATATTTTAAAGAACTCTATCATGGGCTCGTGAATTGATTGCTTAATCATTCCTATTATTGTAGTCGCATCCTTGCGTGACAAATTGTCCATACTGTATAATTTCATAGCAAACTTTATTCCAATTTTATCAATATTAATATAATTATCATGATTATTATCATTATCTCTGTCCATATCTATATCAGTGTTCACTTGATTAAAATGATTTGTGTCAGAAGAAACTGCAGTTGGAGGAGAAATACGATAAGAATCTGATACAAATTCAGAATAAGAAGGCAAATCTGAACTCTCAACAATATTCGAGGATGACCAAAATAGTGTCAATCCATCCTTAATGTGAGTTTTACAATGCCGCGAAAAATTTGAAAAAGTGGAAGTAATTGACGTACAGTTATTAAAAGTACACCGGTAAACACCTACTCCATTTAATCGGTGAACTACTTTGAAGTGAGTCGATATACTTTTCAAGGTATCAAATCTTTGATTACAAATAAAGCAATCCATTTGTTGGTTAATCTAAAAAGAGGGTTCGTAAAAGTTGTTGTAGGTTATATTAAACTAAATTTCGTTAAAGCTGGTGTAAGTTATCTTAAAGCAGGATCTTTTAGATCGACAGAAAATTTTTTTTAATTAATTTAGACTTAAGTCAACAAGAAGGTATTATGTGTTACAAGTTTTGCTCAAGTAGCACTCAGTTTCGTTACCAAGATAAAAGGTTAACTATTCTAAGCAGTTATTAGTTATTAGTTAGACTATCAGAAGAAGAAATGTCAATATAGAAAAACTTATTCCCAGGAATAAGCCTTAACTGGGTTTTATCTAGCTATTGCAAAATTGACTCAAGTCAAAGTTAATGTTAACAATTTTGCTTTAAAAGGATACCAAAACAAAATTCTAACAAACTGATGTAACTTCGTGCCTTTATCTGCTGAAAATGATTAAGACTGATCTGGCTAATAATTGTTTTAATTGGTTTTTTTTTTAATGATTTGATATTTTTGAATCTTTTAAAAAGAAGAATTAATGTTAGTTTGATTACCTATATCTATCTGTATGTTTTACAACAAGCTATACAAAGTCAGATCTATCACTTTAAATTTTGCTTTAAAACGATACCAACACGAAATAAAAGGATAATACTTTTTTTTATAAAATTTAATTATGGCTAGTTCTAGTGATATATAGTTTATTTTAGTATATCTATTAAAAAGGTGTTACTCACTATTTTTATATGTTTAAAATATAATTTAGTTTGGTCTGGCTGATGATTGTAGTAGCTGGTTGGTTTTCAGATGTAGCCGATGATTGTAGTAGCTGGTAGTATTCAGATGTCTGTTGAACCTGTTGATCAGGGGAATAAATTAATAAATTATTTAATTAATTTTTGCAGCTCAAAATTAATGAAAATTAGAAGTTAAGCTCAACTATTTGCTTTAAAAGGATAATTTTTTAGTTAATTAAGGTTAAGTCGACAAGAATGTGTTATGTGCAACAAGTTTTGCTCAAGTAGCATTCAGTTTCATTAACAAAATAAAAAGTTACTTATTCCAAGTCAAGAATAAAGTTTAGAATGTTGCTTTAAAACGATACCAGAACGAATTTCAAATAAAAGGATACTATTTCTTGTTATAAATTTAAGTTTTGGCTAGTTCTAGTAATCTTTTTTTGAGATCTAGTTCTAATTGGTGCATTTGAATTTTGTTTTGTTATCAAAAATGTATATTGAGTATTTGAAATGTACAAAATCGAAAAAGAAAGCTACTTTAGCAAAACTCTAGATAGACTGAAATGATTTTTTAGTTAATTAAGACCGAATCTAAAAGGAATGTTAGAAGTTAAGATCAACTATTTGCTTTAAAAGGATAATTTTTTAGTTAATTAAGGTTAAGTCGACAAGAATGTGTTATGTGCAACAAGTTTTGCTCAAGTAGCATTCAGTTTCATTAACAAAATAAAAAGTTACTTATTCCAAGTCAAGAATAAAGTTTAGAATGTTGCTTTAAAACGATACCAGAACGAATTTCAAATAAAAGGATACTATTTCTTGTTATAAATTTAAGTTTTGGCTAGTTCTAGTAATCTTTTTTTGAGATCTGGTGTTAATTGGTGCATTTGAATTTTGTTTTGTTATCAAAAATGTATATTGAGTATTTGAAATGTACAAAATCGAAAAAGAAAGCTACTTTAGCAAAACTTTAGATAGACAGAAATGAATTTTTAATTAATCAAGACCGAATCCAACAAGAATGTTAGAAGTTAAGCTTAACTATATGCTTTAAAACGATAATTTTTTAGTTAATTAAGATTAAGTCGACAAGAATGTGTTATGTGCAACAAGTTTTGCTCAAGTAGCATTCAGTTTCATTAACAAAATAAAAAGTTACTTATTCTTAGTCAAAGTTAATGTTTAGAATTTTGTTTTTAAACGATACAAAAACGAAATTCTAACAAACGGATGTTACTCTTTTTTATAAATTTAAGTTTTGGCTAGTTCTTGTAATATATAGTTTATTTTAGTATATGTTTTAAAAAGGTGTTACTCACTATTTTTATCTGTTTAAAATATAATAAAGTTTGGTCTGGCTGATGATTGTATTAGCTGGTAGGTTTTCAGATGTAGCCGATGATTGTCAAAATTTTACTATTTCTTGGAACCTGTTGATTAGGGGAATAAATGTTAGCTTAATTTTTTAGCTCAAAATTAATGAAAATTAAAAAATGCTATACATATTAGATCTTACTTTAGAATTTTGATGTTAAACGATACTTTAGCAAAACTTTAGATAATAGAAAAGATTTTTTTATTAATTAAGAGCGAATCCAAAAGGAATGTTAAAAGTTAGGCTCAACTATATGCTTTTAAATGATTATTTTTTATTAAAATTAAGATTAATGGGTTATGTGTTACAAGTTTTGCTCAAGTAGCAATCAGTTTCATTATCAAAATAAAAAGTTAACTATTTTAAGTCAAAGTTAATGTTTAGAATTTTGCTTTAAAAACAAAATTCTAACAAGCGGATGCTACTTCTTTTTATTAAATCAGTTTTGGCTAGTTCGAGTAGTACGAAGTTTATTTTCGTATCTTTTAGAAGGGTGTTACTTACTATTTTTATCTGTTTTAAAAATAATTTGTTTTTCTGGCTGATGATTGTAGTAGCTGGTAGTTTTTCAGATGTCTAACCGATGATTGTTAAATTTTTGTAATTTTCTGCTGGGTAGGAGATTTAATTTAAGTTTGATTTTCCATCTCAAAATTAATGAAAATCAAAAAAGCTATACAAAGACAGATCTATCACTTTGAATTTTAAGTATTTAAAATGTACAAAATCGAAAAAAGAAAGCTACTTTAGCAAAATGAATTTTAAATTAATCAAGACCGAATTCAACAAGAAGTTAAGCTCAACTTTATGCTTTTAAATAATTTTTTTTTAATTAATTAAGGTTAAATCGACAAGAATGTGTTATGTGCAACAAGTTTTGCTCAAGTAGCAATCAGTTTCATTACCAAAATGAAAAGTTACTTATTCAAAGTCAAAGTTAATGTTTAGAATTTTGCTTTTAAACGATACAAAAACAAAATTCTAACAAATGGATGTTTCTTCGTGCCTTCATCTGCTGGAAATTATTAAGCCTGATGTGGCTAATGATTGTTGTAGTTGGTGTTTTTTTTTCAAATGATTTAAATATTTTGGAATCTTTTAGGTAGAAGAATTAATGTTAGTTTGATTACCTGTATCTTTTAAAATTAAAATAAGCTATACAGATCTATCACTTTAAATTTTACTTTAAAACGATACCAGAAAGAATTTCGAATAAAAGGATTATTTTCATAAAATTAAATTTTGGCTAGATCTAGTAATATAAAGTTTATTTTCGTATCTATCAAAAAGGTGTTACTTACAGTTTTTATCTGCTTAAAATATAAATTAGTTTGGTTTGGCTGATGATTGTAGAAGCTGGTTTTCAGATGTCTAGCCGATGATTGTTTAAATTTGTAGTTTTCCAAATGTTAAGCCGATTTTTGTAATTTTCTTGGAATCTGTTGGGTGGGAGAATTTATATTAGTTTTGTTTTCCATCTCAAACTTAATTAATATAAAATAAGCTTTACAAATGAGAGATGAAAGTTAATTTGATTGCTCATCTCAAGATTAATGAAAATAAAATAAGCTATACAAATGAAATATTACGTTTAGAATTTTGCTGTTAAACGATACAACAACGAAATTCTAACAAAATGGATGTAGCTCCCTGTTGAACGTGTCTGGTCTAAATCACCAGCAGGTTTTTGTTTTAAGATGATTTAATTATCTTGGAATGACTTGGGGTGGAGAAATAAAACTAATATTTAATTATCTAAAACAGTGACATTTTGTTGACAAGCACGCTCCATAAGAAAAGCGCATCTTTTTTTTGCAATTAGGTAGGTAATATGAAAATGTTAATTTAAAATTGGGATTGGAGATAAAATTCAATGATGTACACACATATGTACCAACGTGGTTAATGCAAATGCCCGCGTCTTTTTTTATTTGCAATTGGAGCGTGCTCGCCACTGTTGTAGATAATTAAACAAATATGTTTCAAAATGGGAATTGAAAAAAATATTCTGTAGATGTGTACCAACCTGGTTAATCCAGACGCCCGATGAAGTAGACGAAAATCATGTGCCTCTTTGGAGTTGGTCAAAATAAAAATGTAAGTTTCAAAATGGGGGTTGAAAAAAAAAACAATTCCGTAGGCATGTATGTACCAACATGATCTACATAATAAAACGCGTGCAATGTTTGCAATTGGAAAATATTACTTTAGAATTAAAAATGCGGATGGAAATAAACAATTTGTAGATACATACATATTACCAACAAGTTTAATGCAAAATTACGTTAGGCTTTGCAAAAAAAACGCGCTCTTTTTTTTTATGTTGCCAACAGATATTATTTGAGTTTTTTTTTTATATTTAGATTAATATTGCGAACGTGAATTAATATTAGTTTGATTATGCATACATATATTTCAAACTGAACGAAAATTAAAATCTACACGAAGTCAGATTGATTTAATTTAAAACGATATAAGAAAAAAAATCTAATAAAAGTGTATTACTTACTTTTAATTATGCCTGGTCTTGCTGATGTAAATTTATGTATATGTAGCAGTTATTGCTGGTAAACGCCCGACAAAGTAGAATATTATCTTGGTTTTCACACAATTAGATTTGTAGCTTGTTCATTGTTGAAGATAATTAAAATATGAAAATAGTTATAAATGTTTTAAAATGGGTATTGAAAAAAAAAAAATATTCTGTAGATATGTACCTACTAACCTGGTGAATGCAGACGCCAAACGAAGAAGATGAAATGAAAAGCGCGTGCCTTCTTGTGAGTTTCAAAATGGGGGTTGATAAAAAAAAACAATTCTACACGAAGAAAATATTACAATATTACTTTGTTTTTATAAAGTACCTTATATTGTAATATTTTCATTAATTTTACTTACGCGAAATAATTAAATAAATTTTTCCCAACAAATTTATTGGAAAACCACGAATACATTACCGCAAATAAAAAACGCGTGTTGCTTTCCTCGATGTTTGCACAGAACTAACACACGAGCAGAGATACCCAAAGGAGATGGGAAACTTTCGTACGTTTTACCCCCCAAAACCCATTTGTTTATTTCGTGTTGTTGTAATCTCTTTTGTATTCGTGAATAAATGTGAAAAACACACATAGTGTAGCCACGGTGTTTTTACGCACACCTAAGCAAAAATGTACGATTTTTCACGCATACTTAGCCAAAAATGTATATTTTTTTCACGCATACTTATCCAAAAATGTCTAAAGCAGCTTGTAGGCAAACCCGTATGACGTCAGAAGTTTCTCATCTCTGTTGGATATCTCTGCACACGAGTTTCAATTTTCTTTCTTCCAATACCAAGCACATTGTTCAATGGGCAGGGCAGGGTTGTTATATTGTAAAAGCTCTCTGCACATTGGACAGAAAACAGAGATGCGTAAAAGATTTAGTAGGTACATAATATTATGAAGATTTTTGTTTGTTTTTTTTTATTGGAATATTTTTATGGACTTTTCACAAACAAAATTTATAAAAAATATTGAAATATGTATTTGATATTTAGGCTTGTGAGAATTGGGTTAATTTATTTAGCTTAGAATGCTTTTACGACACTGTTAAAATAAAAAGATACATTTTCAGTTATCAAAAATTTACTCTGCTTTGGGAGCCGGTTAAATTTTTATGTTCAGAGAATAAATATTTGACAGAACGAAAAATAAAAAAGAAAATTGAGAAAGTAATACAACTTACCGAGTATGTTTTAACTGAAAATTAGAAAATTTAATAAATTTCGTTTTTGATGGTAAAAAAAATTGATAGTAAACGGTACCCAAAAATAAAATTCAAAGCTCCGATAAGTTTAATCAATATCTGACAGGTTTGCTCAAATATCCACGAATCAGGTTATGGATATGCGCCTTATTTTTGCAAACATAAGTGAAAATTTGTGATGTGCTTGAAATTAGCTTATGTTTGCTTATGCTTATTATATTTTGGCCTTAACATCAATGAAAACTGGGGTGGAATCATATAATTTAATAGTTAAAAAACCTTCATTTGTTTTCATAGTTAAATTTAAAAACGCTTTTTTTCGAAATTTAAAGTGACACCCAATTAGTTGTCATTTTTTTATTACTTCGGGTTCGGGTTGGAAAAGCGATCAACTATCAATTAGTGCGTTAAAGGTTTGACTTTTAATACATCGTAATGTGAAGTCAATTTTACTTATGCTTATATGGCAAATAATTTTGTCAATTTTGTATGAGTGTCCTTGATAAATAAAAATATGAAGAAAAATAGTAGGTAACTCACATAATATCATCTAAATTTGTGCGGCAAACAAATTTAGCAATGAAATATGTTATGCAATACAGGAATAATTGCATTTTGAGACGAGTCCAGCAAACTCTTTTATTAATTTTATAAAACCTAAAAAACATACCAGTAAAAAAGTTACATATAACATCCCTGAACCAACAATTTCTTTACCCTTGTTATAAAATATCCATCCAATAACGGGACATGAATATGCATGTCTATGTCTGCTTCTATACGAAAACGTAGACGCGATAAGAGGAAAGGAGAAATCGATCTTTCTCTCTCATTTGTTCTCATGTGTATCTTTTGCATCTACGTTTTCGTGTAGAAGCAGAGGTAGACATGCATATTCATGTTCCGTTATTGGATGGATATTTTATAGTATGTATAATGGCGGGAATGATGAATACTACCAGCAAACCAGCCAGACCTGGTTTTTTGTTTGTGTCTACGAATCTCCTTATTTTTTTTACGATGACGACTGACACTTTGTGTAGTCATTAGGGTGTGCTTATCTCTATATTGTTTGCTTTGGAATTAATTAAAATCTAGTTATCGCATGTGCATTTTAGAAGATCCGTAAGGTTTAAATTGCCACAGCGACGGTATTTATAAGTTTACCATTTTTTTTAAGTTAAAAGAACACAATTAATTAAAATTTCTAAATTTTATTTTTCTATTACAACTACAACAGACAAATTTTACAACATTGTATTTTTCTATTGCAGTAGGGTTAGGGTATAGCAGAAGTGCAAAAGTGTAAAGAATTTTTAGTCTGTTTATTTGGTTGTTTTATTGTATAAGAAAATGTTATACTTTTGAAACGATACAAGACCATTTGCATCAATTAGAGAATACCCATATTGAAACATCACATTCGATGGCTGAGAATTATAAGGTTGTATATTATATAGAAACTGCTGCAAACATACAACCCTATATAATTCTCAGCCAGCGATTTGTGAAAGTTCGATTTTAATGCGCACCCTAATCAACTTCTTTATTTCAAGATGCTCAGCGAATATGTACACTGTCTGCGAAATTTTCGTTGTATTATAAAAGAAAAAAAGCATTTAAACAGGGTTGTTAGTTGAGGAACTGATTTCTAAAACCAGCTACCGATCCATTTAAAAAAATATTTTAGGTGCAATTTTGGGAATAGATTTATTTTTGATTTAGTTAAATGTTGAAAAACTTATGTTTACATAAAAGAGTAGAATTAAAATATTGTATTTTAACCCTTCTATGCACTAGTTTTTCTTTCACCCCGACAAACAAATTACTTAAAGGCTCAAATATACTAGGCATATTAGTATTAATAAAAGTTTTTCGGTCGCTGAAACTGAATCCGAAGTTCTTTTAACCCATCGAGTCAGGTTTTTGAGATAACCTCAAAAAATGTCATTTTAACAAAAAATTTTTTGATCTAGGGGTGTAATAGTATTAAATATATGTTTTTCGGGTCGCTGAAACTGAATCCGAAGTTCATTTTAACCCATCGAGTCAGGTTTTTGAGATAACCTCAAAAAATGTCATTTTAACAAAAAATTTTTTGATCTAGGGGTGTAATAGTATTAAATATATGTTTTTCGGGTCGCTGAAACTGAATCCGAAGTTCATTTTAACCCATCGAGTCAGGTTTTTGAGATAACCTCAAAAAATGTCATTTTAACAAAAAATTTTTTGATCTAGGGGTGTGATAGTATTAAATATATGTTTTTCGGGTCGCTAAAACTGAATCCGAAGTTCATTTTAACCCATCGAGTCAGGTTTTTGAGATAACCTCAAAAAATGTCATTGTGACAAAAAATTTTCTGATCTAGGGGTGTGATAGTATAAAATATATGTTTTTCGGGTCGCTAAAACTGAATCCGAAGTTCATTTTAACCCATCGAGTCAGGTTTTTGAGATAACCTCAAAAAATGTCATTTTGACAAAAAATTTTTTGATCTAGGGGTTTGATAGTATTAAATATATGTTTTTCGGGTCGCTGAAACTGAATCCGAAGTTCATTTTAACCCATCGAGTCAGGTTTTTGAGATAACCTCAAAAAATGTCATTTTGACAAAAAATTTTTTGATCTAGGGGTGTGATAGTATTAAATATATGTTTTTCGGGTCGCTGAAACTGAATCCGAAGTTCATTTTAACCCATCGAGTCAGGTTTTTGAGATAACCTCAAAAAATGTCATTTTGACAAAAAATTTTTTGATCTAGGGGTGTGATAGTATTAAATATATGTTTTTCGGGTCGCTGAAACTGAATCCGAAGTTCATTTTAACCCATCGAGTCAGGTTTTTGAGATAACCTCAAAAAATGTCATTATGACAAAAAATTTTTTGATCTAGGGGTGTGATAGTATTAAATATATATTTTCCGGTTCGCTGAAACTGAATCCGAAGTTCATTTGAGCCCATCGAGTCAGGTTTTTGAGATAGCCTCAAAAAAGTTTTTCGTTTCAGGTTGTCTGAACAATTTGAGGTTTTTTTGATGAGGCTTTTGCTTATTATAATATTTGGGCCTTATCATGTAATGATAATCATGTAATGTTAGTCAAGATATCTGTTTTTGTGTTTTATGCAAGAAAGTTAAATTTAAAAACGCTTTTTTGCAATGATTTGAATGACACCTAATTAGTTTTCGTTTTCATACAAAAATATGCAATTTTCATGAAAGTTTGCATGGTTAATTCGAGTTGGAAATTCGATCAACTTAGACTATTCGAAAAAAAAAACAAAATCGAAAAAAAAAACCAAAACAAGATTTGCCTTTTTTTTATATATCTGAATTTTGTAAGGGTTTCATTGATAAATAAAAACACAAAGAAAAATAGTAACTCGCATAATATCAACGAAATTTGTGTGGCAAACAAATTTAGCAATGAAATACCTTAAGCTATACAGAAATAATTACCTTTGGAGATGAATAAGCAAACTTTTTCATTTATTTTATAAAACCTGAAAAAAACTACCAATAAAAATGTTACATTTTACATCTCTGTTTCAACAATTTCATTACTCGTGCTTGCATAGAGCACATTCAACATCTCTGGATCCACAATTTCATTACTCGTGCATGTATAGACATGCATATGCATGTGCCGTTATTGGATGGATATTTTGTTGTAGGTACCTATTTACGGCGGGAATGATGAATACTACCAACAAACAAACGAAAGGTGTTTTTTTTTTTGTGTCTATCAATCTCTTTATGTACGATGACTGTATTATTTATTTATTATGCTGCGCCTTAGGAATTCGTAAAATTTGATTTCTTAATCATAATATTAAGATGGTGTTGACTCTTAATAGTTTTGGCGGGTAAAATAATTTTTTTTTCTATTAGTAAGCAGATAAACTTGCGTATGGAACTATGTACCAGATTTTCTGGTACTATATACCAGAATATACCAGGTTTTTTTTCCTGGTAAAAATGTACCAGAATTCTGGTAGAATACACCGGGAAATTTTTTGTACCCAAAATGTAGCTGAATTCTGGTAGAATATTAAGCTCTTCCCGCCAAATTACATATGGTTAGCGCCTCATGAAATAATGAAAAAAAAATAAGGATTTTTCTCAAAAACGAAATTATCGGAAGCGCCATGTAGTTTACGATAATTTGACAGGAAGGGCTTGATAGGTGTACCAGGCATATTTTTTTTTCTTTACTAAAATTTGCTCGTGAAATGTTTCAGAAGTCTGGATTTTATCTAAGAGCAAAATATATACTAGCCCATAAAATTCCTGGTTTTATTTACCAAAAAATAATTATTTTTTTACTCTCAGAATTTCTGGTACTAAGTACCAGAAGACTGGTTTTATCTACCAGGAAAAAATATACCAGACAAAAAAATTCCTGGTTTTATTTACCAGAAAAAAATAATTTTTTTACTCCCAGAATTTCTGGTACTAAGTACCAGAAGACTGGTTTTATCTACCAGGAAAAAATATACCAGACAAAAAAATTCCTGGTTTTATTTACCTACCAGAAAAAAAAATTTTTTTTACTCCCAGAATTTCTGGTACTAAGTACCAGAAGACTGGTTTTATCTACCAGGAAAAAATATACCAGACAAAAAAATTCCTGGTTTTATTTACCAGAAAATAATAATTTTTTTACTCCCAGAATTTCTGCTACTAAGTACCAGAAGACTGGTTTTATCTACCAGGAAAAAATATACCAGACAAAAAAATTCCTGGTTTTATTTACCAGAAAAAAATAATTTTTTTACTCCCAGAATTTCTGGTACTAAGTACCAGAAGACTGGTTTTATCTACCAGGAAAAAATATACCAGACAAAAAAATTCCTGGTTTTATTTACCTACCAGAAAAAAAAATTTTTTTACTCCCAGAATTTCTGGTACTAAGTACCAGAAGACTGGTTTTATCTACCAGAAGTCTGGTTTTATATATCAGGAAAAAATATACCAGAAAAAAAAATTTCCTGGTTTTATTTACCAGAAAAAAGATAATTTTTGATCTCCCAGTATTTCTGGTAATATGTTCCAGAAGACTGGTTTTATCTACCAGGAAAAAAATAGACCAGAAAAAAAAATCCTGGTTTTATTTACCAGAAAAAAGATAATTTTTGATCTCCCAGTATTTCTGGTAATATGTTCCAGAAGACTGGTTTTATCTACCAGGAAAAAAATAGACCAGAAAAAAAAAATCCTGGTTTTATTTACCAGAAAAAAGATAATTTTTGATCTCCCAGTATTTCTGGTAATATGTACCAGAAGACTGGTTTTATCTACCGGGAAAAAATATACCAGAAAATAAATTTCCTGGTTCTATTTACCAGATTCCAGATAATCTTCAGTTTACCAGGAAAAAAAATACATTCTACCAGGACGCTGGTAGCATTTACCAGGAAATTATCTGTCAAAAAAGGTACCAGGAAACCAGATTTCTGGTAAATAAAACCAGATTTCATTTTACCAGGAAATCTGGAGTTATTTACCACGAAATCTGGAGTATTTTACCATGTTTTTTCCTGGTTTTTTTCTACCAGGAAATCTGGTTAAAAAAAATTTCTCCTGGTTCTTGGTAGATTCTACCAGATTTCTGGTTTTTTGATTTTTACCAGGAAATCTGGAGCTATTTACCACGAAATCTGGACTATTGTACCAGTTTTTTGCCTGGTATTTTCTACCAGATTTTGCCTACCAGGAAAATTTTTTGAGTGTACTGATATCCTCTACATGTTCTTCTTCAGTTTCAGAAAAAACTATTACGTCATCGACGTAAACATAGCAAATTTTCCCAATATGTTCACGTAGAACATCATCTATGGCCCTTTGGAACATGCTGGGGCCATTTTTTAACCCGAACGGGAGGCGACAAAATTCATATTTCCCTCCATTAACGGAAAAGGCTGTCTTTTCCCGATCTCGCTCGGCTAATTCGATTTGATGAAACCCTGATTTTAAGTCCAAGGTTGTAAAAAATCGTGCCTTGCCTAAATTTGACAGAATTGTTGTGACATTTGGGATGGGATACTTATCATCTATGGTTCTCTGATTTAGCTTTCGAAAGTCTATTACTAGACGTTTCTTTTTATTTCCTATTTCGTCAGTGCCCTTTTTATCAACAACCCAAATAGGATTGTTGTAAGGTGACCTTGATGGTCTAATTATGCCATTCCGTAGAAGATCTTTTATTTCATTGTTAACAAAATCTGTTACACCCATAGGATAGGGGTAAAATTTGGAGTAAATAGGATCTTCACATTCAGTACGAATTGTGGCAACTATATTTGTGTTGTAAGGCAATGCCTCATTTGGATCTGCAAATGTTTTAATTCTATTATTAATCATTTTTTTAAAGTCGTTTTCTATAGATTTTGGCACATCTATATCCTCTACTCTTGTAAAGTTAACATTCTGACAACTATGAAAACTAATTTTTTCAGAACCAGAATCGAAAATGATTAAGCTTTCCTTTAAAGAAATTGTGGCATTGATTTGCGTTAGCAGATCGAAGCCAATTATCCCATCAAATTTTTCGAGGTGTGGTAGTATAAAGAAAGTACTTGTTACCCCGAAAATTTCAAAAAAACATTTGGATTCAACACTATTGAATCCATGTATGGACTTAACTAGGAACGGAGTATCTACTGGAACAACATTTTTTATTTGGCGTAGCGGCTTAATATAGTTTTTCGAAGCTCCAGTGTCAATTAAAAACTTCATTAATATCCCTCCTACTTTTCGCTGGATGAATGGAAGGAGGGATCTTCCCCTAAAAAATGGACGTAGTCAGAATTTGGTATTTCACTTTCAAATTCATTTGATTGTGATTCTGCCAAGGACTGATAGTCAAACTCTTCCCTCTGAGAAGGATTATCCTGCCAGATGTGATTTAACCTCTGACGTCTTTGTCCAGATTGTCTCTGAACACTATTTGGTCTTTTGAACACTTGGCTTTTGTTGTATGAATTGATACCACTTTTGTTTTGTTCAAAGCTTGTAGGCTGTCTAAATCGCGAAGATGTTGGGTCAACATCCATTTCCTCAACAGGCTCATTACTAATTTTATATTGATGATTATTATTATTATTATTTGAAAGAAATTGACTGTTCTTCGATCTATCTTGACTGAAATAAGGATTCTTTTTAGAGTTATTAGCCTGATTGTCAAAGTTATTACCGTAGTAATTTTTATTTTGATATTTATTCTGTGAGCGTTTTTCTTCAAAATTACGTGCAAAATTTGTTGCAAATAAGTACCTTTCGTTGTTCGACTCTATTTCTTGAGCCAATGCTAGTGCTTTGGGCAAGTCAGTTGGACGAGCCGAAAATAAAACGTCACTCAATGGTTTCCTCAAACCTGATATAAACACTCGCAGAGCGTCAGATCTATATTTTTCGTTGAAAGCAGTGGCTAATGCACTGTCATATGACATATTAGTTTTGTTTGTAAGGAGGGTAAGCTTTTTTTCAATCTCGTCATAATATTCTAGAACGGTAAAGTTCCCTTGCCGCAATGTACTGAGTTCTTGCTCAATTAAATAAATCGGACGAACATCGGCGTACGTAAAATCTAGCCTAGCTATAATAGCTTTAAAATTTAAAACTGTATTGAATGAAGCTAGAGCGGCATCGGCCGGACCTCTTATTTTGTTTCTAATTATCCCAACCGCTTGATAGTGCCTGGAACTACCATCGTATTTCTCAAATACTTTATAGGCGGCGTGTACGGCTTGACGCCAAGAAACATAAGTGCCCTGTTTTCCCTCGAATTCGGGCAACGATTTGACTATGTCTAGGGTTTCCTCACATTTAACACCCTCTCTAATTTCAATATCCTTAAAAACTTCTATTTTATTTTCACTATTATTACTAACACTTAAAAACTCAATAGTTTCATTAAGTTTTTTTTCGAACTCCTCCTTTTGTGTAGTTAAAGCACCACGAACGGCAGCCTCAATCACAATTTTTAATTCTGCCGCGTTCATTGCTTCTTTCTGTTCTTTAGTTACTATATGACCACTAATTCTTAAATATCCTAGTCTTTCTAAAGCTTCATCTAAGCTTTTACTAGAATCTCCCATGAAATTTCATAAGCACAAAATAACACTTGCTTACACTGTTATGTTAAGATAATAAATTAATTTGATGATGTAATACTTAATTTGATAAAATAATAATTTTTTCTTACATTTCCGAATTTATTTAATAAAATATGATGCAGCTTCAATAAAATATTTAATTATTTCCAAATAATCTTGGTTCAGCTTCTTGGTGGGTTCAGCTTCTTTATAAGTTGGGCGCCAGTTATAATAATACGTTTGTATTTGGTATATGATATTTTATTCGAATCTCTTTAAAGACTAAAGACTTACATTCTAACTTAATGCTATTCTACCCTGCTATTGCAATGATAATATTTTGCAGCGTGTGCAAGATATTTCATTGCCTACCTGTTGCTTGTAGCTGACGACGGTGTGAACGACTTCGTTTATAGAAGTCGTCGTGTCAGCATATCATGCTATGTGTCGACGATGATATTTACGACGTGATGACGACGACCGACGACATGTGCGATCGTCGCGTCCGGTGACGACCTAGGAGATCGTGTTCACTTGTATACGTACTTTTTTTTTTGGTGTGGTGAATAAAATCTAATTCTTCTATAATTTTTAAACTAAGCTTACGATAGCAAAAATAAAAGTTGGGCTATCCTGGGCTAACCTTGGGCAAACAAACCACAGTTTTAAACTAAGGATTTTTTCACAGGAAAAAAAATTTAAATTTTTTCGGTTTCTGATATGAAAAAAAGTTTTTTGTTGTATCTTTTGAAAAAACAGTGCAATCAAGAAAAAAAAAGTTGGGCTATCCTGGGCTAACGTTGGGCAATCGAACCACAGTGCAAAACAAACAATTTTTTCACAGAATAAAAAAAAGTTTTTTTTTGTGATTTTTGAGGTGAAAAAAATAATTCCGTTATAATTTTAAAACTAAGGGTGGGCTAACGAAAAAAAATCTTGGGCTATCCTGGGCTAACCTTGGGCAATCGAACCATATAGGTTTGAAAAAAAAATTTGCATTTGGGGGTGCCAACTTCACATAGCCCTTGACGTATAAGTTAAAAGATACATGCGTCCGCGATTTGTACTTATGTATGCATCAAAGAGATTTAACTGAAGCTTGTTATGAGCCATGTTCTCATTTACCCCTGTTTACATTTACCCACATTGACCCTAATTAATTTGTACTTTTTCTTCGTGAAAATTGAAATTCAACCAAATAGTGGAGTAACTAAAGCAAATTATTAGGGAACCCGGCCGAACACCTCTGATTTTAATGATCTTTTTTTTCAAACGTCGGTAATTAAAAATACTTTAAAGTCTGTAGTTTAAACATTGCTGATAATGCCGTATTGTTTTTAAAGTTGAAATTAATTTTTTTTTAACAAAACCATTTTTTTTGCTTAAATTTCATAAAATAAATAATACCAAAAGATTCTCTAGGTAATTTAAGGAAAAAATATATAAGTAACAGACAATTCTATCGTTTAATTGATAATTTTTTGAACACAACGGCAACACTTACAATATTAAAAAACACATTTTAAAAAAGCCAGATGCTCATTCCTATCTATAAATTTTAAATCCACAAAATTTAATGAATATTTTTTGAAAAAATGGTCCTTAAACTCTGAATTTTGAAAAAAAAATGTTACTAAAAAAATTTATATGACTTTTTTCAAACTTTTTCGTAATAAAATATGAATTTATTTTTAAAAATATTTTGGCCATAGATATGATTAGTTAAATTCTGAAGAAGAAAAGGTAATATATATGATAGTTTTGTAAAACAAAATTAAAAATTAATCCAATTTCACTGGATTTCCCTCTAAAAACTGAATGTATGCATTGAAGATTGAAATAATTGATTTTCTCAAAGACTTTGGCAAATAAGAACTTTAAACTTTTGCTATTTAACTTTCGACAGTAAGGGCTTTTGAATGAAGAAAAAATAACTTTATATTTAAGTGTTGAACTTAAAAAAAAATTTGTTAACTTTTTTTTCAAAACTTCTATAAAAAAAAGTTCTTCGAAAATGAAATACTTTTTAATTTTTTTCATAAATTGTAATACATATTGATATTTCTTTTATAATTTCAAATCATAATAAATGTGGCCTAAAAATTTGAAAAATAAATGCATTTTATGTTGCGAAAAAGTTTTAAAAAGGACATGTTAATTTTTTTTCAATAATTCTTGTTTTCAAAAATCTGTGTTTAATTACCATTTTTTCAAAAACCCTTCACTCATTTTACTTAATTTTAATTTTACAAATATTTATAAGCTTCTAGCTTTTAAAAAATGTGGTGTTGCCGTTGTGTTCAAATATTTTTTTTTTTTTTGTGTTTGAAGTCATTTTGTATGAAAATTGTATGAAACGATGGAAGATTGTCCTTCACTCCTATATAAATGTTTTCCTTCAATTGCCTTGACCCTAGACAATCTTTTGGCATTAGTAAATTTATGAAATTTTTTTTGTTCACAAAAATCTTCAATTGAATTTAAAAAATCAAAACGGCAACAGCGGCAGACTTTAAAGTATTTTTAATTACCGACTTTAAAAAAAAAAGATCATCAAAATCATAGCTGTTCGGCCGGGTTCCCTAATATAGACATTTTTTTAGCTTTAGTTACTCTACTAAAAGGGAGAAATTTTAGCTATCAAAATGTATTTTGGCCCATCTGCAAAATTATTTTATCAAGGCTTACACTATAAACGTCAAAATGGCATAGGTTGTAGTTTCAGTCCATCGATAGATAAAACAGTTAAAATAAGTTGGTATAAGCTCTGGAAAACATTTCCAATTAAATCCCGGTATACGTGTCCTTCAACAAACTCTATAATAAAAAAACTGACAAAAAATGGCAAAAGAAATAATTGAAGCCAACGAAATGTTATTTCTACATAAATTGCGGTCACTACGCATTAAACTCGAAATCGCGTACATTTTCACCAGCGAACGTTATAACTCCATTTTGTTCTTTTTTGCTTTCGTTTTTTGGTACAAAATGTGTGGACTCGTACACCATTGAAACACAAACATGTTCCAATATTGTCAAAACTAATTTCAACTACCCTCTTTTTGGACTTGGACCACTCACACCTAACGTCCACCCGCCACGGGGCTAAGCAACCCAACATGACCCGATAAGCCCAAACGTGTTACCCGTGTCGTGTTGTAATTTCTGTGTTGTGTGTTTTTATTTTTAATTTATTTCGGGACACTCCACGAAAACTAGGATCACAAAATGTCAGTTAATTCCGCAAAAGCTTACCTCTACTATCATGTCTATTGGGGTAGATTACCATTTTGGCTTGAGGGTGGCTTTTGTAAGTTTGTTTTTTTTTTTTTTATGTTGCACGTTACACTTTTTATGTCGTTTTTTGAGGACGCACACAAACAGATGATACGTATAAGCGAGAGAGGGTTGCATTCGTAATTGAATCACGTTTTGTATTAAATAAACTTTTCAAATTATCAAAAGTCTATTTAGTCGGACGGACATACATTCTCGTATACTATGGTCCTATATGGATGGATATCACAAACACTATGGGTTGTGTAGTGTTAGAGTAGTTACATTTTACAGTACAGTGGAATTTCACGCGTGAATTAACACTGAGAGTGGATAGTTTTATCCTTTTACAAGAATTTCGTTTGTCAGTTTTAGAATTTGCAATAAATGGTTGAAACAAAATTGCCAGGGTTGTTGGTTTTCAATACAAAATGCTGGAACTTTTGTTTTTTTTTTTTAAATTATATTTTTTTATTAGAGTTCTGAAGGTATGGTTTGATATATCTTTTTCTTCAGTATCAAAACCAGAGTAAGATTATGAAAAAGATGCAGAAATTAATATTTATTAAAGTATCAAAACATATAAACATTTACAATAGAATTAAATGGAAATATATTTTCCTTGCAGTGGTAACCATATTTAGCTAAATCATGTCGATTTCCGTTAGATATATCTGTTGATTATGGCACAAAACACAATTACGATTTATTCAAACGTTAGATTGGTGATCGAATTAAACCAATTTACCGCTTGCCATTGGAGTGCACATGGCATGGATATAATTATTGCTGCAAGGATATTTTTCAAAGAAATTCTTAGCCATTCGCGAATCGGTAGTTGGTAGGGAGGAGAAAGTGGAATTGATGTGGAAATATTTACATGAGGTATGTATAATCAAATACTGTATTAGATACAATTAAAAAACGTTTTTTGAAACTTAATTAAAATCAATTTAAAATGCACAATGAATTGGAATTAGTATGAACGAATGAACAATCAAAGTAAGAATTTGAATTAGATTGTGCATATTTTAATTTAGATGAGGTTATACCTATAAACTTTTTAAAAAAAAGTTTACAGTTAACTTGTCTGAAACAAAATTTAATGTAACCTACACCCAGGGTTTTAAAAAATCATTTATTTTTAATGCATTTGTTTTCCATTACATACAAATCAAAAAAATATTTGTTGCAAATAAAAAAATTTTTCAATAAAAAAAATAAGTTTTTGCAATTGAAAAAAATATTTATTTCAATAGGTAGGTAGTAAAAATATTTTGCATTTTTTTTGCAAAATAATTACGTCGAAAAATAAGAGATTGAAGGCCAAGAAGTGTACACCTTGTCCTATGAGTAAGGAAAGGAAAAAAGAAACAAAAATTGCAACACGTAAGAGCCGTTTTTATTTCAATATTCTTTCAATTACACAGCCACACAAAAAAAAAGTTCTGACCTGGGGTTGCGACTAGGTTTCTCATATAGTTTTTGGCTCGCTGAAACCGAATCCGAAGTCCGTTTTGCCCCATCACGTCAGGTTTTCGAGATAACGTCAAAAAATATTTCTGATCTGGATGTGCGAATATGTTAAGCATATAGTTTTTGAATCACTGAATCCAGATTCGAAGTCAATTTCACCCTATCACGTCAGGTTTCTGAGATATCCTCAAAAAAATGTCAAAACCAAAAAAAAACAACAACAAAAGTTCTTATCTTTTTTTTCGTGATATTTTTTAGGTTATCTCGAAAACCTGACGTGATGGGGCAAAACGGACTTCGGATTCGGTTTCAGCGACCAAAAAACTATATGAAAAACCTAGCCGCAGCCCCAGATCAGAACTTTTATTTTTTTATTGTGTGGATGTGTTATCAAAAAAAGTTGGCAGGTACGCCATTTCCAGGAAAATAATAATCAGCAACTTAAAACCAAATTAAGAAAAAAACAAACCTTTTCAAAAGAAAAAAAATTTGTAATTTTGTACCTACCTACCCAACTAACAATTTTGCTTCTATAAAGGTTTATAGATGCTACCGTTGCTTCTATAAAGCTTTATAGAGGCAAAATTGTTTGTAGGGTACAACGATCTTTTTTATATTATGGTTATTTGAACGTTTCTGTATAGTTTTTTTGAAATCGGCTTAGTTCTTTAGGAGAAGTTTAGAAAGAAAAACAAAACCGAGCATGGCAAGTTCCATTAATAACGGTTAAGAAAATATATTTTTTATATATGAAAATTTGGTCTCATTTGAAGCATTAAAAATATTGCTCGAAATCGTTTGTTTATCTTGCTTTAATATAAGACTATTCACATGGAAAGATTTTAAATTCACCTAACTTGAAAATCATGGAATTTTATTTCGCGTGAAATATTTTTAAAAACAATTTTTCAAGTGAATGCAATTCAATATTATGCACAAAAGTATTAAATATGGCATCAGTTCCACTTTTTTTTAGAATAAGAAAACTTTCTCAAGTTTTAATGTATTTATTCAATTAGGTACTTCTATCCCTTTAAAAGTAAAAACAATCCTAGAAAAACACACAACTTTGATTCACTCGCATACCGTTAATTCCAAGCAAATGGTTTTTTTCAATAAATTTTTACTTGTCCAAATTAAAATTCCCAATTCCTTATCTGCTACATAAATCTGAATTCTCGTACCGCAATCAGCGCCACCAAGTGGCTAGCTGCAATCAGAGCACCTTTTGGTTTAAATTGCTTTCTAACAAAGAAAATCGACCAAAAATCTTCTTCAAGAAAACCATGACTTAAAAATTAGAAGAATACTTACAAAAAACCCAAAAAGATTTGTAAAGGGATAGTAAAAAATACAAACACCCTAGAAACCTTGCATTCCTTTGGAAGCATTAAATTCCGATTAGACATTCTTCCCGTGCGTCACAACCCTCCCAAAAGTATAACACAGGAACACAACCGAAAATAAAAAATTCCAACATGGATGAATTTTGTAGTCGGAAGTCCTTTTGATGATGGCAAAAAGAAAACGAACCTTTAAAATCGCAAATCGCACGTTGCGAGTTAGTGTTATTGTTTTTCCAACGCAACACCCTCGTTGAATAAAATTCTATAAATCTTTGCTCGCCAAGGAAGCTCCTTGTTTTATTCTGGACACTTTGTGGTTTTTTCTTAAAAAAAAATAAAAAGTTTCCAGAAAATAGAAGTAGATACCGGCGAAGCAGCGTATAGTCTAGCAATGAAGCATCAAGTGGATGCTGCCTGTAATCCATTACCACATCCAAAGAAGGAGAAGATTTTTTAATTAGAAACGGGTGTTCAGAATTACAATTACATGGGAAGGACACATTATTTCGCCCACATCCATAACTCACAAAGCCCATCCCCATACCATTTGCTTCCCGATTTCCCTTTCTTTTTTTCTGGAGAGAGTGAGAAAGAGAAAGAAAATATAAAAGTTTTCTTCCAATGAATACAAAACGGATGCAGATAAAACAACCGAAATAAAAAAAGGAAATTACAAAGGACCAAGGATAATCCATGTGGCAAGGATAACTCATTTATTTTATTCCCTTCCTTATATTCTAAATGAGTGTAGAATGAATACAAAAAAATTTAAATTCAAAGTCCGAATGGAAAATAAAAAGGGAAAAAAGGATTTTGGTCTATATTTTCTTTATTTTTTTTTTTTTTTATTTTGTGTTGTTCTCATCCCGATTTGCATAAAAACGAAACTAAGAAAATAAAGGACTTTCACACAGATTCACTCTTTCAAAATAGTTTAACTCAGTAGAGAGGATGCGGTCGATGAATGTTCGTATATATTTCGGTGGGCAAGAGAGGGCGTGTGTCCTTGTTGAGGAGTGTCCGGGATCCAATTAATTTTTAGTATTTTAATTAGCAACCCAGAGTGTAATCCCACAAAGATATAAATAGAACAGAAAAAAAAATAGAGTTGGGGGTAAAAGAAGGAGCTTTCTTTGTGAATAGTTAATTCCAGCATGTTTCATCAATGGTCAATGGATTATCCTTTACTATATACTTATCTATCTACCATGGAAGGTATTTCGTTTTTTTTGGCTTTTTTTTCATTAGATCAACACAAAGGCAGGGAGTTTTGTATGATTTCATACAAAAGAAAAGGGAATTACTTTCCTTTTTAAGTACCCTGTTATTTTTGTAGATTTTAGGTATGGTTTTTGAACCTTTCAAAAATCACAGAAAAGAATTTTATTAAATAAGATGAATCAAGATTTTCTAAGGATAAACGACCTGATTTACTATATGGAGATAGGAAACGTTGGTTTACTGATAGTTTTTAAAGATTAATTTAACACAATTTGTTTACCTTACCCATAGGCGGATTTAGGGGGGGGGGGCACGGGGGCACGTGCCCCCCCCAGAACTTAAAGTTCATACTTAAAGGAAATCAAACTATAAGAGTTTTGAAAATATATGAATAATAACAGAAAGAACTTGAGTAAAATTCTTGTCTATTTCTGGCTGAAAATGCGAATTTTGTTGATTGTTTCATCCCTTTCCCATGAAAAGCTCCACCTCACAAATAAATAAACGATTTTTCGATTTAAAAAAAAGTGAATTTTCAAAGTGATTTTGGTGAAAAATTTTGATATGGACATCGAATGACATTGAATGATATAAAAAAAATAATTGTACCTATATGCAACTCTATTTTTTCATACAGAGGGGTTAAAAAATTTGCACTTTTTTCGTTGTTTTTTTTTCAACATTAGTGTTTTTAAAATAGCGGAACACGTCACAAAATTGCATAAACTATACATTATAGAACTGCAATATATGTAGAACAAACTTGCATTTCAGAAGTTTGCCCAAGTTTGCACCCCGAAAATAAAGACCCCTTGAAAAAAAAACTCCTCAAAAGCGACCCTTACTTATAGATTTTTATAAATATTATTTTATTGAGAAAATTTCTCCAGGGATACCTCTAAAAATATGTAAAAATAATAGTGTTCCAAATTTCAAAAGAATCGGTGCAGTAGTTTTGAAGTTATGAGGAGCACCGGCGTTGAAAACATTAGTTGTGGGGATAACGATTTAAAGTTTTGAACTCTGGACTAAAAGACTAAAACGTTCCTAAGGGTAGTATTAAAATACTTATAACTTGGTCAATTTGGCTCCAAGAGACCTACGATTTGAACACAATATTCTTGAGGTATAAAACAATTTAACCCCTTGTAGCCCCATGTGACATTTCTGTAACAAACCGAAAAAGATTGCATAAAAGCTCTACAAACTATTTTTTTTTCTTTTGAAGCTTCTAATATTATAATCTTTAAGTATTGCTTTATCGAAATAGTACTTCAAATTTCTAATAAATAGCACCAATAGTTTTTAATTGACAGTTAATGTTGAAAGTTGGGCTTTTTTTGAAAATAAGCAAATTTGTATAAAAACTACGAAATTCAGAAAAAAAATAGTTTTTGTTAGTAAACCCCACGGGGTTTTATTTTTGGATTTTAGGAAAGTGCCTAAAAATTAATATTAGATAGTTTTTTGCTTGAATTTTTGAATTTTTATATAAAAATAAATTATTTAAACTTTTTTTTACTCCCAAAATATCGAAATAACTAAGTAAATAATGACTTTATTGAATTTTTAAAAAATACGTGTTTTATTAAAGATAAAGGCCAATCGATTGACTTATTAATTTTTAAATTTACGACCTTGGGTTACAAAAGGTTAATGCAAATAAAAAAAAAAACTGGGTTTCCCGGCAAAAAAGTAGGATTCAGTTTTTTTGTTATTCTTAGGAACTTTAATATTTATTAGAATGAAGTCTTTAGTATTTGACTAAAAACTACTAGGTCATTAACTAATGGTATAATTATGTCCATAATATTGCAAAATTTTATACAAAATCAATTAAAAAACGTAAACATTTTTTTTTTCAAAATTTCATCTTTAAAACTTAATTTCTCAAAATCTATTTGGTGAAACAACTTAAGTCAAAAAATTAAACAAAGAATAGATTACTAACTTTAATATAGCACAGAATTGTACGTGCATTTTCTGATTTTTTATATTTTTTTTCTTCCGGCTAATCCAGGAGTAAGAGGGTTAGCACTTAAGTGGCTTTTACTGTAACAAGAAAATGAAAATTTTTCCTTCCGAATAACTTTTTGGTCATTTGGTACCTATTTGATGTGGGAAATGTGCCTAAATATTTTTGGCCAGGTTTTAGACCACTGTGGGTCGTTAAAATTTTCTGCTTGTTAGTCAGTTGTATGGTACTTCACTTTATTTCTAACTGTTATTGCTGTTTTTTTTTGCCAATCCGTCCCTTGTGCCCCCCCCCAGAAAAAAATCCTGGATCCACCCCTGACCTTACCTATAAAAAGAAATTTTTAAGAGGTTAAAGTTCATGCCTTCATAGAAAAAAAAAAAAAAAGAATTTTCCAGCTGCTAAAATTAAAACGCCATAAACAAAACCTTATAAATTTGAGTTCAAAATCGTTGAGTAGTGTTTCAATGGTGTTTTCTTTTTAAAATAATGAAAGGACTTCTCGTTGTAGGACGTGTTCTCGTCTCAAATCGGTTGATTTGAATTATTATAGCCCAGCAAATAAGTCAAAATATATCGCATTTTTCGCGGGACAACTTTTTTTTCATGAAATGTGTTCGGTTATATATGAGGCTATGAGAACAATTGTGGCACCACCCACTTTTTTCAAAAATGAGTTTTTTATAAAAATGGGTCTCTTAACACATCTATTTTAATACAAAAGAAAAATTATGCAGCTAGATACACTCAAAACTAGATGGCACTCAAAAAAGTGTTGTTTTAAAAACCCTGTATCTTAAATCTGTCGTAGCTTAAAACTGAATTTTGTGGCTTACGTCACTATTGTTCTCAAAGCCTCACAAAAGTCAATTAATAATTGAAAATCATACAATGTCAATCAACAGGTCTTTTTCCAATAACAAGACTGCGTATTTCTCCGTCAGAAAAGCATATGGTAATTTTATATGTAATATAAAATATAAATCATTTATTTTGATAGCAAAAAGAATTATTTCGCAATACAAAAATAAAATGTTCAATAAAGATTACGTATACGCCATAATGTACCCATGTTAACTTTATTTAGATCAAATTAAAGTAGGTAAAACGAAAACAAATAAAATTAACAACTGTTAATTATTTATTGACACTTGATTGTATTAAGACTATTGGTCCCTGTCACAATAACACTTATAGTTTGTCTAAGAATAAGAAGTATACAGGAATGGGTGTTTGAAGAAAATAGTGCGGCATTTTTTTTTTTTTTTTTTCATTTTTACAAAGTAGTGTTAGTTACACAAACACATATGCATTGAACCAGGGACGCAGTGCAGTAAGATGGTTGTTCGTAAGGAGCTTAGAGGATATAATATATGGAGTGCTTGTGCTGTTAGTTCCGTGAAGCTTTTATAGAGGGCTCTAGTTTCTTTAAGTTTTTCGATGAGTGCATGCCTCCATTTTATTTTCATTTGATGGATGTCATCAACAAGAGTGTTTATTTACAGCTGCGGAACCGGACTCGCACTGAAAAACGAAGGCAGCGACCCCTATCATGCATATGGCGTTACAATGTATTAGGTATAGGAACAAGCACTCCATATATTATATCCTCTAAGGTAAGGAGCAACGTTTTATGTACGTGAAAATTTATATTTGTTATGAAACACGTTATTTATGGTTTTTTTTTTAAATAAAAAGAATAAAATATTGGCATTTAAGCATTAACTACATTGGTTTAAAAGTATAAAAGTACTTAAGTGAAAATTTTCAAACATATTTCTGGATGGAAAACTTAAAAAAAGCTTAATTTTTTGATCTAAAAAACAATTTCTTTTTCACATTAAACTTGCGCTAGCGAGAAAAAAAAATAAAAAATGGAAAGAAGAATTTCACATAAGGGCGCTCGGCGGTTGCAGCCTTACCATCACCAAACAAAAATAAATACACCCCTGTTTGTTTTCAATTTGACAGCTGTGGATTGAAAAAATCCAAGAAAAAAGAACACTTTTATTTTAACAAATTTTATTATTTTTATGACTTAATTCTACCAGAAACCAATTCTAAATTATTCTACGATAATCTATTTATATACCTAAATAAATTCACTTTACATACAATATTATGTTGCAAATAAAGTGTATTCACATGTGAAAGGAAAGGGTCTCTGAATGGTTATAAAAATAGCTTTTGCACAATTTAACACAGCAATAAATTATTGTTTTTATTGTTTTATTTGTTTTTTATTAACTAAGACTTATTTTCTCACTTTTTAATACTATAAAAGTTTTTGTAATTGTGTTAAAGAATGATTTTAACGGGTTTTTGAATTTGAATTACACTTTGGTTTTAATTCTATCACACATGACAGTTTTTTTTTCCACGCTATCCTACATTATAAAAGTGATATAGACCCATTCCTGTACTTCTTATTCTTAGGAGTTTGTTAAAAAAAAAACTCATAAGTACCTGTAAACAAAATTCGTATTAATTTTCAAAGAAAAAAATGTTTCCTCTTCTTATCTGTAGATACAGATGAAAACAGCAGTGAATTTAAGAAAAAAAAAACACTTAAATCCAAACAAAATAGTCTTAATCTGTGAATTAGAGTGTTTTTTATCTGTACTTCATTATTTCATTAATAGACCAATTTGATAAGCCTTGTTCGTTTGCTCCTACAAATAGGGGTTCTGGGCTCTGTTGATAATAATAACTTTATAATGACAATTATTTATAATAACAATAAATAATGTTTTTGAATTCAAATATTGGCCATCTATATATCTGTAGTATAATCTAGAAGAAGAAACAAAACTACATTACCTACAATTGGCATGCCACCAAGCGGTGAGTAGAAAATTTAACAAAGTATACTTTTAAAATTTAAATTTGTGAATGTGTTTAGAATTATTGTTTCGAACTCTTGTAAACTTCTTTTGTTGTGTTTGAGTTTTGTACAACTGACAATCCTTTAATTAATATGTAAAAAAAACATTTGATACAACTTTGATTTTTATCTCCATTTATTCAAACTAAGCTCTCTAAGGGCTAGTTGTAAAAATATTTAATCCGTGGATCAGCAACTTTTATCTTCTGAAATCGGTAGCAAGGCTGAAGTTTAGCACTGTTTCAAGGTTTATATATGAGGCGCTCAGAACTAAAACGGCCTAACCCACATTTTCAAAAAAATCAAACTGAGTACCTACACAGATCGAACCGCAATAAAACAATTTACAATACATATAAAAATACATTCCCATTAAATTATATTAAATAGAATTAAAATTAGAGCCAAAAACTTTTGTCACTCTAGTGGACTTCATTTTGGCTTCGGCGACAAAATTGCCTAAATCATTTATAACAAATGTAGTTTCGGAATAAAAAAAATATCAGACCTTAGCCCAAAAGTATAGCCAACAATCCTAACTAAAAAAAAATTACAAGCTAAGAATTAAATAATAATTTTTTATAACTTTTACAAGCCAAGAAAAAAGAAACCCTAAAAGTATGATTTTCTTTAAACTCGTTTTTCTCAAAACGAAATTTTTGGGGTTAGGCCGTTTTGGCGCTGAGCGCCTCTATGTTAGGGTGTCCATTCGGGACCTTACTAAAAAGAGAACATTTTACTCTCGAACCTTTAAAAAAAGAGGACTTAGAAGAAAAAAAAGAGAACAAAAAGAACGTAACATAAGCAATACAAATATATATTTCCTAAACAGTTACTTAAGAGTAGTGGATCTAGGACATAGGATTATACTTATCAAACAGGATTCACGTTAAAAATTACCAAACATTTTTTTTTTTTCAAAGAAGAACGCCTCCATATTCTCAGTTAATGTAAATCTTTTTTATTGGATGTTTAACTTCTCTAGAGAAGTAAACTTTGGAATAACATCACAAGTCTCTTTTTGGAATATTTGGTTTTTAAAAAAAACTTAACATAAACCCAAACCTCGCCTCCACGCAATATCTATTCCTGAGTGCAGTCGAGGAGGGTACTAATTAGTATATATGTATTTATGCATAAATATATTCTAAGTTGAAATTTTAAAATATTAAGATCGAAAACGAAAAACAGAACATCTCTTTTAAATTTAAATGCGGTGAACACTTTACCTTTACTGTGAGTGGGCAGAGTTGAAACAAAATTTAAGGTGGGACACAGATAATCGTAACAATCTTGAAAAACTATGGACGGAAATGAAAAAGATACTTAAAAGAGGACTTTTGAAAATAGAGAACAAAAATTATATGAAAAAAGAGAGTGTAAAAAAGATCAGAGTTGAAAAAGAGAACATGTTCTCTTTAAAAGAGATGTTCTAGAAACCCTACTCTATGTAGAAATAGCCACATTCATGCTTGAACCGACCTTGACCCGCAGCTAATCCACCGAAATCGGTGGGTTAAATTCCTGAACCAAGGCTGATCCACGATTGTACAACTGGCACTAATAGCCTGTTTTCACTAGAGCCCAAATGAAATAATTTTGCAAATTATCTTATTTTGAATGTCAAATCGTATAGAAAAAAAAATTGAATTTGAAATTAAAACTGACCTAATTTGCAAAATTTTCATATGTGGGCTGTAGTGAAAACTAACGGCCATATTATTCACTAGTTTAAAAAATACATCTGGATGTAAACAATGTCAAATGTCAAAAATAAATCCAATTCCATAATATTCACTACTTAAATCCAATCTTAAATCCAATTTTTTAAATCCAATCTCGTTAAATCCAAACAAATTTAAACTGCTCTCTGGAGGTCTGTTTAACTTTATAAATCCAGATGTAAAATTAATTTTCACAGTGTTCAGTTGTTTTTTCACGTATTTTGTGAAGAAAAAATAAAGATAAATGCAAATTATACAAAATTTATTGAATAAACATATAATTTTTTTTGAGTGAATAATATGACCAAAAAATTAAATCCTTGGATTTATGAAATTCTGATTTAATGGATTGGATTTAAAATTAACTTAAATCCAAACTAAATCCAGAGTGAATAATATGGCCGTAAAAGTTTTTAGTATTCCGGGTTGCTAAATTATTTGCAATCGAAATATATTTGATTTTTTTTTCGGAAGCAGATATTTTCGGATCAAAGTCCCGAAACAAGTTTTGTTTTACAGATATGAGATCACAGTGAAAAAGCCCATTCAGCTTAAAAAATTACAAATTTATTTTTTTAAGATTTGCGAAAATTATCGCTTGCCTAAAAATTCGGAATTTTCAAAAATTTTCTTAAAATCCATCGAATGAGACATCAAAAGAAAGAACTCTTAAGACTCTATTCATAACTGGAAACCCAAAATTTGTAGGATTTCGGGTTGCTGAATTATTTGCAATCGAAATATATTTGATTTTTTTTTTTTCATTCGGAAGTAAATGTTTTCGGATCGAAGTCCTGAAACAAGTTTTGTTTAACAGATATGAGATCACAGTGAATAGGCCTGTGCGTTCAGCTAAGGGCCAATTTTTCAATAGTCAGATAAACCTCAGATAGAGCTGATTCCTGATTCCTTTTATATTGACATTTTTTATTCTCCTGATAGTCTAACTGACGATTGAAAAATCAGGGGTAAAAAAAATAAATTTTTTTTTGATTTTCAAAATTTATCCAGAAAAATAAAAATACTTAAGTGCCTTCTATAAAATGAACACGTCTAATCTACCACTTTCGTTTTTTTTTTGTTTTCATTTTATTCTAGTACAATTTCTATAAACTGTCACATTTTAAATAATCTATCTGTCTCACTTTCGCTTTTGTCCAAACTGACATATCAAATGTCACTTCGAACAAAACTCGTCTCGTTGTCTGGTTTTCGCGATTTGATTCTACCGAAAAGCACGTCGCCGTCGTCGTTATTCCACACCAAATTTCGGATTCATGACTCGTCTCACGTCTACCCATATTCGTCAACTACACGCATTGTTTTGTGTTTAATCTGGCAAATAAAAAAAAAAAATATCGATCGGAAAATTGTATTTACATTTTAGAAGTAAATTCGTCTCCTGTTCGAAACAAAACGCAACCGGAGAGTCATCCGAGTGTTGTATAACAAAAAAATTAGTTTGTTGCAGCAAAAAACACGTCTTTGCGAAAGATATAAATCGATTCTATTTATAAACATTGGTTTTTCTTTCGATCAATCAGTTGGAAACTAAAAAAAAATCTAATTCCAAAGTGCTTTCATAGAACAAAAGCAAAATGGGAACCTTTTATGAATCACGCACTGTTTTCGATTACAGCTGGAAACAAGTTGTGCAAGCTTATTGGAACAGATATCCAAATCCATCAAGGTTAGTGTCAATTTGAGATGGGTACAAAGTTCAGTTTTATTCCTTTTAAGTAAATTTCGTTTTGTTTTTGTTGTTTTTTATTGCAGTTCACATGTTTTAACAGAAGATACAGTATCTCGAGAAGTACGCGATGGCAAACTCTATTCAAGACGAATACTCTCAAAGACAAATCCAGTTCCTCGATGGGGTGAACGATTTGTCAATACAAATTCTGTTAAAATCATCGAAGACTCGGTGTTGGATTTGAAGAAGAGGTCACTCGTAACATTCTCAAGAAATATTGGATTTAAAAAAATTATGGTAAGTTAATTATTTGCAATAAGCAATGACGTGGGAATTAGCCATGAAACCTTACAAAATATAGAATTTGTACCTATTTTTATGTTTATTTATATACCATTTATGGGCAATGTGCGCAACCTTGATGGGGTCTATTTATAAGTAGGAAGTGTATTTTTCTTTTACGATGTAGCAGTTTTTTGAAAATAACCACTTTGTATAGTTTGATATACCTATTTTCTTATCAAACTTGCTATGTTTCTTGTTTATCTAGAATTAAGTGACTTACTGAGGTTAAGGTTACTACAAAAAAGCAGCAAAATAAGTCTGATAATTTAAACATCATTGATCTAATTTTAGAATTCTTACGAGAAACCGGTAAACTTCATCATATAAATAATTAATAGTTGCTTAGCATCAACAATTAAAGTGCATTAGCTATCAGATCCTAAATTATGTATTTCGTTAAAAATTCTGCTGTTTTTCGTTGGTTGATAGATAATATTCTTCAGTTGTACGCTTGTGAATTCTTCCTCAGCTCGCTGTTCATTGAGTTTTGATCCCACGGCTCCCGGTGCTTCCACACCGCGCAGTAGGCCCTTAGGCGCCTCGAAAATCAGCACATTTTGTTTGTGTCTTGGAATGACAGCCGTATTTGCAAACCATCTTTGATATAAATTTGTCTTATCATTTTATAAACTTCTTTGAAATAAAAATTGTATTATTAGTCAAAGTTCAAAAAGCACGATTTTGACTAGGCTTCGATGTTAAAAAAATTATTCAACCTGCTGATATTTGGATGGAACTTTATGACAAATTTAGTTTAACGACGTTTTTTATTTATGTTCCGTAACCCATTTGGACCCAAATACATATATTGTAATTTACCTTTGGTCAATAATTTCTACTCAACAAAATAAATGACGCGTACCACGATGAGAGTCACAACGAGTAATGGTCTGTGACTAATTCTTTTAGACAAAATGCAAAGTCTTAATTTTATAGCAAATTATCTCATTTCGAATTTCAAATCGTATACATATGTATATGATATTAAACATCCGCATCTGCAGATGTTGGGCGAGTTCATAAATGCAAAACTGCAGCAGTTCTGCAAAATAGAATTTTGCCACCTCCCAAAGAAACAGGGCTATTATCAATTCTTTTTTGCAGCACTGCTGCAGTCCTGCATTTATGAACTTTAAAAATTTTAAAAACGCGCAACCGCATTCGCATTTGCAACATCGCTAGTTTATACGACATGTTTTTAGAAAGCTGTTGTGACTATTAACTGCATTTGCCTACACGTTTTGCTATTTTTAACGATGGGTCAAAAGATTCCACCGGCAACAAAAGTGGGCTAATTGCATTATTGAAACTTATAATTTCAAACGTTTAATTCACACACTACTACCTCTAGAATAAAATCATTTTCTTAAACATTTGATCAGAGTAGTGAATTCTATTAAGGCAAAACTTTGCAAAGTCGACTATTTGAACTGTATGGGAGGAAATGGAATCACTCTTCTACTTCTTTACCACCTCCTTGGCTTTTAAAATTATATTTTTTCGCTAATCCTATTGATCACTTAAATATCGTTAATGAGAGCCTCCAAGGAAGATAGGAAAATATTTAAAAGTGCAAAAACAAAAACAGGATTCTTGGAAAACTTCGATTATGGGCAAATTAGTTTTAACGTAAGTTCCCACTCTCTCAGAACGACCCCGCAATTTCATACAGTTCTTCATAGAACTGAAAATGAACCGATTACTAGAATGTTAAAGAATCTTAGTAAAAATTGTAATATTTTTGATAACAGCAAGATCACACAAAAAAAACTTCTATATGGTATTTTATAGCTTTTTTGGACCTAAATATTAGTAAATAGTAAAAGAGAAACTGAAACTGGACTTTTTTTTTTACTGATTTAACAAGTGCTTAAGCATCCTTTTTCGTTTTATTTTTAGTTTTTTTTTTCTACGCTTTTTTAATTTTTTAATATTTTCTTTATTAAATACTTTATTTTTATTTTTTTCTTTATAGTGGAATGCTTTCGCATGCTCCTATTTTTTTTCTACACTTTTTTTAATATTTTAACTTTTTCTTTATTTAATACTTTATTTTTTTCTTTATAGTGGAATGCTTTTGCATTATAGATATTTACTTTTTACATTTTTGTAACTAGTTGTAATAAGCAGCCCCGCTCTTATCTTATTTATACAGCTAGCTATACTTAAAACTAGATGGCACTCAAAAAAAACTTTGTTTCTTAAATCTCTCGTAGCACAAAACTGAATTTTATGGTTTACGCCACTATTGTTCTCATAGCCTCAGTTTTTTGCAATTAATAAAAACAATTTAATCCATTTTTAAAACTTTTCCCGACGTTTTGTTGGATGTTTGCCAACTTAAGACAGAACTGACCATAAATCTTTTTATCTTCTTGGAAATTCATCGTTCTCTTATTCATGTTTTTTTTTTTTTTCTTGTCAAGTATTCTTACGGCATTAAAATCAGCGGTGTGTCCATGCTCTGTCATATGCAGTGAGAGTCCAGTTGATGCTCTATTTTTTAGCTAGTGTGCGTTTTGTTGTGCCAAGATCGCACTCTTCATTGTAAAGAAATCGCACAGGTATTAACTTTTTTTGATAAATATAAAACTACATAGGTATAAACATTTTTTTCAAAACTATCTATTACACTGGTTTACAAAGGTTTTGTTGCTGAAACAAAAATATACTTTTCTGAAGGTTTTCGAAGTGCTGAACTCGAATCCGATATTACCGTTAGAAAATGCAATAAAACGTTTTTTTTTTTAATTTTTCGGACCTTATTCTTTTGTATAAGGAAAATTGTGAGCATATTTAGTTACGGTTTCTATAAGAACTGTTTTCCATCTTTCGATACCTGTTTAAATCTTTTCAATATCTTTTGTATTGCCTGAGATATCTTATAATGAAGTTAGTAGGTTTAGCTTCATATATCATAAAGGAGATAATGACGTTTTTAAATTTATAAAAATACCAAACAACTGAGGATATCTCGGGCAGTTAAAAAAATATCGGAAAGACTTAAACAGATTTAAAAAGGTGGAAAATAATTCTTATAAAATTTGTTACTAAATATGCTCAAACATTTTTACTTATATAAATGAATAAGGTCCGAAGTACTGCATTTTCTAACGGTAATATTTCAAAAACGGGAGCTGATGAATTTTTTTTGACTTCGGATTCGAGTTCAGCACACCGAAAACCTTCAGAAAAGTATATTTTTGTTCCGGCAACAAAAAAAAAGTTTAATTTTGTTAACCAGTGTTATCAAATTTTTTCTTAAAATTCCTTTTAATACAAGAAATCAAATGGCAGATTTCGTTTTGTGACCAAAAGTATTTATATGTACATATATGTTTAAGTACCTAGTTTTAAAAACAAACTTTATATTTTTTATATTTCTAATTAAAATTTCTTAAAAAAATTAAATTATAATTATTCCATAATTTGATTCATAAAAAAACTTTTATCATAAGAGCAAGTACGTACGACCCAATCGTGTATTATATTTCTTTTTAAAATACACACACATTTCCTTCCTCCTTTATTTTATCGTTAAAATCAATGTGCAAAACTTTTGTTTATCCGATATACCCCTATGTCAGTTTAGTGTTGACTTGCTTTGTTCAAAATGTCCATTGGTCGTAATACTATCGATCCGTTTATCAGACGATTATAATGCATCACAATTTTAATTGAGATTATATTTAGCTTTTCAAAAAGAAGAAGTGAACTTGACACTACAATAAAACTTTACATCAGAATAAGGGTATCACTGTGTTTGTTTTTATTAGAAGATATAATAACAGTTTATGATGTATACTAATTTTGTGAAAGCTTATTTTTCTAAGTTTTTTATGATTTCAATACAACAAATAGTGTAATGGACAAAAGATTTACTTTTAAGCAAATTCATTTAGCATCGTGATTAATGATAGTTCCATAGAACCGTTTTGTTTTTAATGTCTCATAAAGTACTAAGCATACTTCTAGAAATGTGTCGAGCTTTTTATACTTTCAACCGTTCTCTTGATTTTTTTTTTATTTTAAACTTCTTATGCCAATTATCTGTGATTTTCTTACTAATACATCCGCCTCCCGCTATGAAAAAAATCTTATGCCGACAGAATGTCTCTTCATCGGCATCTATTTATATTTTTTACTCACAAAAATCCTCGAATAAGGTGAAAGTATCTTGTATAGTTCGAGAAACTTTACCAATGCGTTTTCGTTTCCTTCGATTTCGTTGGCCCTTGAACTAAATTTGTATCTAAAAATATCTCCGATAGCGTAATATCTAATTTAATGAATTTCTTTTTTCTATTTCAGCGTGTGGACGAACGCGTTGAATATCTCGAGCAAAAAGATGGTACCACAATTGCTATCCGCACTGCATTCATCAGTTCGCAAGTGTTTGGTTTCTCGCGGGCAATACGTGCGTTTGGAGTTGAACGTTTCAAATCAAACTGCAACAAGGCATCGCTTGGGTTCAATCATGTCCTTCGAAATATGTTTCCCTCTGCTCATAATCATGCCATAGAAGCAGCAAAAGTCAAGGAAATTGCTCCAGCAAATCAGACATCAATTTCAGTAGCACAGCAGGCATCCAGTAAAGCAGATAAACTCAAACGGGCCAGCAGAGCTAGCTATGAATTTGTTAAGGGTCAAGCAAGCAAACTGGCTCAGATGTTCTCTGTGAAAAACTGAGGTCCAGTGGAAGATTAAAAGATAATAATCATACAAAGGCACGTCATTAAATTGACTAGCTTTTATACCTTTATTATAATTTAGTCAGTACTCACTAAAAAAACTAAACAAAAAACCAAACGATTTTTATCAAGGCTCGAAGAGAACAGCAATCAAAAGCAGCAAAAGTGTGTGTATTTTTTAAATCAACAGCAAAAAGAAAATCAACAGCTTTTGTAAAAGGAACGAAACTGCCAAGAAAGACAAATACGTCATCGGCTCTAATAACTAAAAGCGACAGTAGTTTGTCACCAAACAATCTTCTCCCTTTCCTTAGCTTAGAGTTTAAATAATTCCATTCCAGAGAAATAATTAAAAATAGATTTACGAATAATTGAGTAAAAGTTGAATTTAAAAAAACATTTACAAAAATTGTTTCTTCAGAAATCAGTTAAATACAGATTTTTATCTTTAAAATTAATATTCTATAACTATTATAATGCAAATGTGGCGCTGGTCAAAAATACAGACATGTACTGTTATGTAATATATATTTAATTAGGTTACAAACAAATTCTTTGTTAAAATTTATTTTATTGTTTTCTAAAATATAAGAAACTAAATGCGATGCGAAATGAAATTGCATACAATGCGATACAAAAAAATGTGTTTTTTTTTATAACTAAATTTATGAAAAGCGAGGTAATCAAATTTGGCAAACAAAAGCACAAACCGACGAACATGACGAAAACCACTATTTTGAAGTTCGATGTAAATACCTTATGTTGGTTTTGATTAAAATCTGGATTTTTCCTACACGAAATCCATAGCTTGCCCCATCGAGCAATTATTTATTTATTTATTTATTATTAAAAAATAATTTACTCCAAAATTCACAACTGGGAAAAAGTGAAACGCATTTTTGGATGAAATGGAAAAAGAAGTTGATTTTCATCCATGATGAAACAAACGCTTACACCGAATATGATTCCACTTGAATTTCGTAACTGGTACCTTATGAGGTAGATAACAAAGTCACTTAAATTTAATCCGTACGGATTGAAAACGGTTGTTCAGATTTCCATTTTGTTGGAGAATATTCAGCCCTATTGTGGGTTTCACGTGAACAAGATTCCGCCCGGAAAAATTTAATTTCACTTTTCCGCTATTGTGAGTTCCGGGTGAAAAGTTTTTCACGTTCGGACATCTTCCTTTACTCTCAACTTTTTTTTCAGGTAGTTTGCAAAAGACCAGAAACTAGTTTATCGGATAATGTAAATTCCCTTCGGGCGAAACTCATGATAGCTTTTAAAATTCCGGGCGGAAAACTTTCAACGTGAAACTCACAATAGGGCTGATTGTTTTCCGGTAGCAAATTGCTACCCGAATTGAAAACGGCAAAAATTTGTCGGATTGTAGATCCGTTTGTTTTTCGAAACACCTATGAATGCGAAAAATATGTTCGAATTCGAAAACGAGAGAAAATAGAATTCGAATGGAAACAGCCGTGTAAGCTTTTTTTGAATTGAATTAACTGTATATTTTATAAAATCTTCAAGTCTATATCAAAATTCTTAAACACATAGGCGTTTTCAACTCCATACACTTATCAACACACATAGGCTTCAATAAACACTGGTTCATAATTGTTCAAACTTGCCCTATTATTGCTCTGAAAACCAATGTTTTGTTGAATTCAAATTGCTTAAAATTGTTCTTCAAATGTAAAAAAAAAACTCTTTAAATGAAATTCAGCTCAAAAAAATTATGCAGTTAAATTTATTTTATAAAGATGCATTTTTAGAAAAAAAAAAATTCAAAATCGTAAGAATCGTTTTTTAAAAAGTAATTTTTTATAAATAATTTTTTGAAAAAAAAGAAATTAAAAACTAATTTGGTACCTATGCCATTTTGTAGAAACTTTTAATCAACACGGAAAACCAAAATTCCAAAAAAATTCAATGTCACGTTTTCTAAAATTTGATTTTTAAAAATTTTGTTTTTGATTTATATTTGGGCCATATAAATGTTTTTGCATACGAAAATTCGTTAAAATTGAACTAGTAATTTGGAAGATAATTTGAAATTAAAAAACGGTTCTATGGAATTAAAAAAAAAAACTTTTTTCAATAAAAGATAGAGCTTATTTAAAAACTAATGCTTAATTCTTTTAATAAAAATCGTAGGAGCCGTTTTTCGCATTCTCTAACAACGTAATATCATGGAAAATTGTCATCTCAACTTTTTTTTTACGAATGCATAACTTGACTATAGTACCTACATCCTACATATATCGCAAGTAAAAATGGAAATATTGGGGAAACCGGCCGATTTTGATGATATTTTTTTTCAAACGTCGTTAATTAAAAATATGTACTTTAATATCTACCGACTAAAAATTTCTGCTGTTGCCTTACCTATTGTTTCATAAAATTAAAATTTTTTAAACAAAAACAATTTTTTTTTTAATTTCATAAATTAAATTATATCAAAAGGTAGCAGGTAGCCATAGCACAGATGAATAGGTAGTTTACTGCAGAGCCGGCATCGTGGTTTCGAGCCCAAGGGTCGACTCAGAAGTTTTTCCAAATCGACAGCCTAACCAAACCCCACTGTGCGATATTTTTGATTATTAAAGGAAAAAAAATACATAATGGAAGTGAGGGACAGTTTTCCATTGTTAAAACGGTAGAAGTGATTTATAGAGATGGATACAATAATGAGAAGATAAAGTGAAAGTGAATCGGATGTGTGATTCGATATTCGAATGCGAGATTCACTTCACTAACTATTCCCCGAGTTTTAGAAAATCCCAATCTAAAATACTTGTGCGTTCCTAACTCGATTTTGGATATGATATTCGTTGAAAAAACATTACTAACCAAAAATAAAGTGAAACAGTTTTTTGAAAATATATATTTGTATATTAAAAATAAAAGTTTGTACTTAAACTTAAAATCTATTTCATAGCAACAATACAAAAATGTCTGGGAGATATAACTGGATCAAACAGAGGAATAACATAACTACTATCGAAGCCTTTTTCTCTTAAAAACAAGAGTCGATCTAAAATAATTAGGGTCTCTAAAACAGGAGCAAATCCCATTCGTAGAAGATAAAACAAATCAAGGAATTTTGATTGTTCAGCATACTTTTTCTCCACTCGTTCAATATCTTCTTCGCTAATTGTTTCAAGTTCTAAATTCGTTTTTTTACTACACAATCCAATGTATTCTTTAAAGTTATTGAATTTTTTAATCTTCCCCACTTGCACGGTATCTTTAAGACTTGGATCTCGTTCTACAATCAACACCTCCAATAAAGCTCTATAAAATAATGATTTATTTGGAAGCTCTTTGGCATCCTGAGTCCTATGAATAGATTGTGCTGCCAACATTCTTGCATTTCTTCCCATTTTTATCCGCTGACTTCTAAGAAAGTCACTCATTGGAAATCCAATGTCTAATTGCTGATCTGATTCTTTGTTGCCAAATAATTCATCGGTTGAGAATTCCTCTTTCAGTAAATGGTAGCAACAACCGATGTTACAGAGTACTCGAAAGTCTTTTTGGGCAGAAAAGACTTGAAGACATGTTGAAGCAAGATTTCCACAAGTATGTAATCCTGTGAGGCAGAGCGATGGACTTGAATCTATCGGTAGATTGAAATGTTCCCTTATAAGAGATTTGAAAGGTAGTTCTGTGGTAATGAATTTATTTGTTGTTTTATAGTTTTCTGGTTTCGGATCGGGAGCTGTTGTGGGCTTTTGCTTTTTGCCACGTCTTGGAGGAGTAATGCCTTGGCTAAGAAGCTCTGCTCGTTCAGTCAAACCATTCCAAGCACGCTGCAAGTAAATAAATTGAGAAATTGGTAAAAAGTCATTTGAAAAAATTAGAACTCACTTGAAGCTTTTTGTTTCTTTCGACAGCGTTTTCTGTGTTTGTTTCCTTAAAATCAATGCCAAGAACCTTATGCTCATATTGCAATGCTAGACGAGATGAGAGATAACCTTTGCCATCTCCAGCATCGACGATGTAAATGTCATTCTCTTTTTTGACTTTTTGATGGGCTATTAGATCGTTAACTAGGTCTGCTGTAATTTCCACCTGAAGAAAACAATTCAAAAGTTAAAATATCAAAGTCGTGAATTTAGAAATTCTTTTATTTTATGAACAATATTTATAATATTTCAGATTTAAATTATACAAATGTTATGGCTTCGACTTTTGAAAATATTCTTATGGACACGGTAAATTCACACATTAAAACAAAATCAGTGCGTCAAGATGAATATGAATGGTTTAACAATAGTCTGAGGGAGTTAAAGTATCATAACTCAATTGATCAGAAATCAATGTGTTCTCAATTTGTTCTCAAGCAGAAACAATCAAGAAACGGAAATAATCAAAGTTGTGAACTTTTAATGATATAACGTATAGTGAACAATCCATAAATTCAATAAATACTTCATGAATAGTACACATCAAATTAGTGATTCGATCCCATCTGTTGCTTTTGTTAATCAGGTTGATGGAAATCCTACCTCTTTTAGTTATGGAAAAATAGAGTTTTCTGATCTTAAAAAAGTGTTTAATAGCATTACAAATAAACGTGATCCCAACCATCTAGTTGTTAACATTTTCATAGACATGATTGATATCATAGGATACCTATCCCTTGGTGAAAATAATCAATCAACCGTTTCGCTCATGGAAAGTGTCCCAAATTTCCCCTATTCCAAAAGTTAAGAATTTAATCAAATTTGAAGACTAATGAATGCACTCCTTTTGTATGAGAAGGTTTTTGAAAAAGTTGTTCACTTACAATTGGAATAATAATTTTGAATTACATAAGTTAGTAATTGAAAGCCAATCGGGGCTTAGAAATCAGCATTCTTGTAAATGTGTAATTAATATGGCTAAATTAGCTTTTAACGATCATTTAAACCATATACAGTCGACTCCCTCTAACTTTCACGCGAAACAAAAATTCCTTTGAGTTAGAGGAAAATTCGACTATGCCCGTCGTACACCTAGCGTTCAACGCATTCAACGCAAATTTAAAACCTTTAATTCTAATTGATGGTGCTTTCAATTATATTCAAACAAAGAGTTTTAGACAGTTAGAGATCGCTACTAAACGAATTAATTAAAAAGTATACGTATAGTGGCGTCGTTTTTTTTTATAATTAATTTGTTAAATTCGCGTTGAGTGCGTTGAACGCTATGTGTACGAATGAATTATACCCCTTTAAATTTAGTACTCTAAAATGAGCCCTTAATCGTTATTTATTTTTTACTAAGTATATCGGGGTTTTCAATAATTCCAATAAACTAACAAAAAATGAAACACAAAGATCTCGAAAACGTAACAGCTTAAACAGCTTATATGAATCTTGAGTTCTTCTAATCCCATCGCCAAGATTGAGGTGTTCAGATTTAGGAAAAAATTACAGAGCTTTAGTTCTTATACTTAGAATTCAAAATAGTGTCAATTCAGCTTATCCATATTAATAGAAAAACTAACGTTATTTAACCCACAGAAGACCATAAAAAGCTCAATGTTGAATTACCTTTTGCAGACTATTATAAATACGCGCAGGTAGCTTCACTTATGCTTAGGAATATAGTAATATCCATTTTTAGGATCAAAGTGGATGGCGACGGTTTATGGAATCACATCTGTGTGGATCATGTTACAAACAAATGTTTCTCTGTTAAACACCGCCGCGCCGTTATACATTTTGTTATCTATGTTAATATTTTTATCTGTAGAAGTAATTTAGATATACCTAAGACATAGCTTTAATGTAGTTTACGATTTCCTATTAATAAACAGTTCAGTTTAAGACACGACAAAGAGCAGTCGTTTTTATTTGATTGAAAATGTGAGTGTATTTTCTTCACTCAACATTAAAGTTTTCAAACTTTTGAATTCGATATGAGGCCGCATATAGCCATAAAACTGCTTAACTTATTTTTTGGTTATATCGTCACTAACAAAACTTGCTCAGTATAATAAGAAAAAAATTTCTTTGTTTCTCACTTTTGACTAGTACAATTGTGAACTTCGATGTTAGATTGCTCCTACAATATTATGGTTATAACAACAATTAAGGTCTCATTGTACAGACAATTTATTTTTTTTCTTGAAAAATTACCCAAACAAATTAAAAGTTCGACAGATATTTGAAAAAATGTCATTTTGCCCTCATCTCATGAGACAAACCCGAACTTTGACCAACAATAAAATTGAATTTAATTAACTTGCAGTATTCGTTTGTATATCATTTTTAGACAATTTTATTGTGAATAAGTTTGTTTTTGGTCATTTTGGGTTGGAATTCGACTTAGAGGGAGTCGACAGTAATTAAAAAAGCTAATAGAATCCTAGGATTCATAAAGAGATTCGGTCGCGACCGTTATCATTCCCATCGGTTCTAAATCGGTTAAAGTACAGTTTTAGTCGCTCAAGTATAAGACTACGCCAACCATTGAGCTAAAAATTCCCCTCAATCAATTGATTACAATAAGTATTATTAACGTTAGTCTTTAACGAATTGAAATAAATATATAAATTAATTGATGTTGAAGTTGGGTAAATGACAAAAAAGAAAAATGGAATTTTTTAACTTTGTCAGCTTATAAATTGTAGGTGGTTTAACCGAACCACATGTTTTATACATTGTTGAAAAGGTCTAAATGTCTTCTATCTTTTCAAATTTTTAGACTTAACAAATGTGCGAATTGCGTTAAAATGTTGGTTAAAATATGACGTTTGGTTAAAATTTGACACTAGCATGGTGAATAAAATGGGTTAAAATTTACCCAGCTGCGGAGTAGGGTAAAATTTGACACTAGTGGTTAAAATTTGACGTTTCTCAAGATAGAAAGATCAAGATAGATTTGAATTTTTTTTTGTTATAATGCGTTGATATTTTAAGAAATGTTAAAAGTATTAATACAAAGTACTTCCTCAAATTATAATCCTCTTGAAAAATTGAAAATCTACTAATTGTTTGTTTCTTTTTTATTTTTTATATTTCTATTTTGTTGGCAGCTGGTGAACTACGAATTAGTGTTAGAAGACTGAATTAATAAATTTTTTTTTGATCATAATGAAATGGGAATTTATCGATAAAATAAAAAAAAGTATGTGAAATTGAGAATTTCTTACATTTCATACTAGAATATTTAACTTGATATATTTTCAACTGGGTTTTGTTAAAAAAAATAGTTAATTGAATATAAGAAAAACTATTTTTGGGGGTAATTTTGTTTCATCTTGAGGGAATTTTATTCAAAGTAGTACCAAGAAAAAAGTCCAATTTAATACATTTTAACCCAATTCGCACAGCAAAAAAATAAATTTGATCCCTTTTTTAACCAAACGTCAAATTTTAATCGTGGTAGAAATTTTAACCAACATTTTAACGCAATTCGCACACGGCCTAAGTGGTTTTTGAAATGACCGATTTAATTTGTATTATCTGTTATTTTCATAATTTAACTTTTATATTTTTTGTTAAAATTAAATTATTTAAATAAACGAACAAACTAAACAAAACAAATTAATATTTCTTTCGCGATGAGTCTTGAACTCAGAAACTCACCTCATGCCTCTTCTTTTCGCTCATAAACTCTTTTAGAGTCAGTGAACTCTCAATTTCCTGTTTTCCTAGAATACCATGTAAGTCTTCAACTGTTGTCAAGATGTGTTTCATGTTTTCCAAACGCAGTTTCTTGGATTCTTCAAAGAAATTCCACACATCTTCGAACTTGTTCGATTCAATGGATTTCCAAAAAACCATATTTATACATTCATCGATATCGTTGACATCTTTAACATTTGTTTGTATGTTTTTCGGGATAAATGTCTGCCAATGATTGTCAGTTAGATAGTTGACCATGTGACAATTGACAAAATCCCAATGTGGTCCTAAATATTTCAGTATTGCCTGCAAACTCGATCGTAATTCTTTAGTTGACATGGTTTTTGCTTTCAAAATGATAAATCCTTTTGTTCCACTGATGTTTCTTCAGTGGGCAATCTTAGCATAGCTTTTAGCTTCTTGTATTGAGTGCGAATTTGTTGGATTTCGCCAACAATGTCAGCTTCTGGGTCGTTTGCCCGGGGGAATTTCTCAATTGCAGATTTGACCAGTTCTAATGTTTTTCGTATACGTTCGGAATGTGGCAGTTGTAAGTGGGCTATTACTGTTCCGTAATATGATCCAAGTTCTTCACCCAAACTAACTCCTTGAGCATAACCTATTTTATAACCTTCTAAGTTACCTTCTTTTACACCGTCTTCGAAGCCTTCTTGGTAGCTTTTTTTTGATAGTTTCTCTTCAATTAAAGCGATATCGTCAAAGATATCGTTGATGTCGCGTTCTTCAAGTGTTGTCATTGCATGGAAGTGGGTGAAATGTGATAATTGGGTGGGAGATGAATTGACTTTGCCACGTGAGTTTTTGTCTGTATTTTATAAGGGAAGAATAATGATGAATTTATTCTTAAGAGATAATATATATGTTATACTTTTAATTATGAAATTGATTTAATTAAAAGACCGTGATAAAAATAAATAAATAAATACAAAATTAATTTTAAATTTCTCCCTCGATTTTGGATTTTTTGATGACAAATGTGTAGTCGATATTGTGATTGTCATTTGAAACAGGGGTGTTATAATTTTTTTGAGTATAATTTTTGTACTAGATTAGAATTTCAGGAAAAAACAAATTAAAGCTGAGTACGCACTTGAAACAGCACGAAATTATGTAGCCCCGTTCCATGGCATAAAACGACAACCCAACTAGCACAACAGCTTCTATAAATTGAAATCTCGCAGGATCTACTTTCTATACAGCTTGTATTGAGCTTGCTTCTGAATTTAACTGCTTATAGAAGTTCTGACTTGTTTAAAAACTTCTAATAAGTTGTTTAAATACTGTTAAAGAAACTTAAACGAAAAAAACTTGTTTTTCGGATAAGCCTGTTTAATGAATTTATAGAAGCTTTACAGAAATTACCAAGTTTTGTATTTGATTTTTGGTTTTGATATTAAATAATCTAGCTCGTACACTTTTTGGTTTTGACATTGAATAATTTAGCTCGGACATTTTTTTGCTATTTGAACTGATGAAGTTTTTGATTTCATTAATGAATATACTAGGATGGCCGAGTGGGTAGAGTGATGGACTACCACCAAGCAGATACGAAGTTCGATTCCTGGGTGTGGTAAAAAAATTATATACTTTTAAAATTATTATTAATAGATATAATAAAAACTAATGGAATGTTATATATAATATCAGACCAAAAGATAAAATTCATGATTTAAAACCAGTTAAAAAAGAATTCTTGTTTGTTTTTGTAGTTGTTTTTTTTTTTTTAATTTCGATAAGACATGTATTAAAGAGCTATACAAGCTCTTCCGAAGTTATCTGTCAAACCTCAAAGCTTCTGTAGAGCTTCGGTAAAGCTTCGTTTAAGATCCTTATAGAGGGTCAAACTTGTATAACGTTCTCCTTTTTCCATGCCCAACAACCTTACTAAAGTTTAAAAGAAGCTGAAATGTAGCTTTTGTAATACCTTAACCGAAGCTGAAATGTTAGTTGGGAAGGTATGATCATTAGAGCCGCCATCTTACAAAATGGGGTAATAAGGTTTTGACGTTTGGCATTTGGCAAAGTCAAAAGCAACAACAATTTCCAAGACAAATTTGTTTACAACAACAATTTCAATGGGCTGGGCTGTCAAAACCTTAAGTAGCCATAAGTTTTGACCGTTCTCGTTACTGAGTTTTTTCTAATGATCATACCTTCTCTTTTTATACCATGGCCCCGTTCAAAGAGCTGAACAGAATGCGTCGCTCGGCAACTAAAATGACAGCTATCAGAAATGTGAAATTTGTATGGAAGTCGCCTATCGGCAACAGAATGCAATCGCTCGTCGGTCAGCGATTCGCGATTCGAGTTTGACGTTTATGTTTTTTCAATATCTACATCTTGTTTACTGTTTCTTATTTTTTTATTCTTCTCAGTGGAATTTTGTGTTAAAAATGAAAAATGGAACAAAAATCATAATAAATAAGTACGGAATTTTTTTAAATGTAATTTGACAGCCCGTCGCGTGAAGAATTTAGAGAGCGATTTTTTTACAGCAGCTGTCATTTTAATCGCCGAACGACAAATTCTGTTCAGCTCTTAAAGTCTAGTATACGCAGCTGAAGCGAAACGAGATATTTCATACAAAAAAGCACGACGCAATCTTGAACGAAATTTTTTTTTTGTTTCAAAACTTATTTTTTGATAATTTTTCTTGAATTTTTTTTATTTGAACTTTTTTTTTTACATTTTGGTTTTGACACAATATTAGATGGTATTTTTTTATTAACTTTTTCGTTCTAGACTATGGACTGCGTATTAGCCTTTATTTAGCCTAAAGCGAAACGAAAAATATTTAAGTCTCCAAAGTCAACAGCGAACATGTTAACGAAAAAATACCATCGAGTATTATGTCAAAGTCAAAATAATAAAAATACAAATCAAAAAATTGAAAAAACATCAGAAAATATTTTATCAAAAACGGCTCTAACAATTTTGACTAAAAAAATACATGCTGCTTGGCAGCTTATGAAAAAATTTAAATATTTTTTGGGCCGTTATTAACAGTAGGTACTTGCCATAGAACCGTTTTCTTAATGTCTGAGTTACTACTAAGTGACGCGAGCAATTTCAATGAACATTTTTGTATAAAAACCCTTAAGTAACTCAAATATTAAAATTAAGAAAACAAGTTCCAAATTTTATTTTGAAACAACAAGTTTTTTGAAAACGGATGAATGAATTTTATTGAAACTTTATTTTTATGTGTTCATTAATATTTTAGTTTTAATGGTATAGCAAACTTTATTTTGGAAAATTTGTATTTAAAAAATGCAGCTCTAACGATTTTCAAAAAAAAAAAAAAAATCCTAAAACTTCTTGGTTAACCAAGAATTAAAATGGGATACTTCGTTTAGAAGTCAAAACAATTAAAGTAGATTTTTTTGTAACTGAAAAACCTGTTTTTATATTAAAAGCCTTTTATTGTAATTTTTTTTTACAAAAATTCTTTTTATGAATTTTAAAGAGTTTTAATATTCTTAGCAACTTTTTACATTAGAGCGTGCGAGTCAATCGTGAATAATATAAAAAAATAAAATACGGGAATATTAAAAGTGCTATTAAATCATTTATTTCAATTAGAAATCATTTCAAGAAATATTTTTTGAATTTAAAATTTGGCAACTGATTGACAACTGTCAATCTTGTTAAATACGAAGTTGAGCTTTTTTGTTTTTTCTTGTTCTGACAGTATTTACAAACTTGTGCTGCTCTGATCTTTTCTGTCCTAGATTTTTTTCATTAAACAGACCTAGTGTTTGGTAGATATCGATATAGTTTCCATTATCAATTGTGTCGATAGTTTTAAGAAAAAACTATCGATAATATCGGTATAGTCCAGTAATTTTAGGTTTTATCTGCGGAAAAATTCCTACTGGGCTGAATTTTGGTATACAGCTTAATGACGGCTTTGTTATGAAGATGTGAAAAATCGACATTGATATCGTGTCCGCGTTAAGAGTTATAGGGGTCAAAAGGTCACAAAAACTGGTTTTTCACGATTTTCAGCAAAACGGTAAGTCTTATCAAAAAATTTTCAATGCAAGAATTGTAGACCAGATTATTATATATAAAAAGTGTCATGACACTTTTTTTCCTAAGACCCACCGTTTCTTAGGTATAACGATTCAAAAAGTTGAAGTTTAGTTGTAATCGTCATAATCCTATTCCTGAAAAAAAAAAACTCCTAACTGAAAAGTTCCTGAAATTTCATTATTTTTTTAGCTTGAATTTCGTTCCTCAACTGTTAAGAATATGGGGAAACCAAAAAAAAATGGAAATTTTCGCCATTTTTCCGATTGGGGCCCTTCTCCCGAAACCATTTCCCTGGGAATTTTTGTTTAGAATATGTCTGAAAATATACAGGGTGTGCAATAGAGAATGGACAACCCTAAAACGGCTTATAGCTACACTTATGATTGTTCTAAAAACAGATAGAAAAAAGTTCTATCGCAACCAGTTCATAAAATATGGACTTTTTTTTGTTCAGTGTATTTTAAATTTTATCATCTTATGTTTTCGTTCACTACAACCACGAATGAATGAATTTTATTTATTTCTTTTTTTTATAATTTTCTACAATAATTGGATGAGTACATAAACACTTTAAAAATTTCATAGCTATTGCACATTTTCGTAAAAAAAATTTTGAAATCTGTTTTTTGATGCAAAATGTAAAAAAAGTATTTTATGAAAAATTTTAAACACCTGTGATATAAAATAAATCTATAGAAACCTAGGTGGCCATCTTTCTTAAAAATATTCTCCTTATACCAGAATATTTTTAAGAAAGTTGGCCACCTAGGTTTCTATAGATTTATTTTATATCACAGGTGTTTAAAATTTTTCATAAAATACTTTTTTTGCATTTTGCATCAAAAAACAGATTTCAAAATTTTTTTTACGAAAATGTGCAATAGCTATGAAATTTTTAAAGTGTTTATGTATTCATCCAATTATTGTAGAAAATTATAAAAAAAAGAAATAAATAAAATTCATTCATTCGTGGTTGTAGTGAACGAAAACATAAGATGATAATATTTAAAATACAATGAACGAAAAAAAGTCCATATTTTATGAACTGGTTGCGATAGAACTTTTTTCTGTCTGTTTTTAGAACAATCATAAGTGTAGCTATAAGCCGTTTTAGGGTTGTCCATTCTCTATTGCACACCCTGTATATTTTAAGACATATTCTAAACAAAAATTCCCAGGGAAATGGTTTCGGGAGAAGGGCCCCAATCGGAAAAATGGCGAAAATTTCCATTTTTTTTTGGTTTCCCCATATTCTTAACAGTTGAGGAACGAAATTCAAGCTAAAAAAATAATGAAATTTCAGGAACTTTTCAGTTAGGAGTTTTTTTTTTAGGAATAGGATTATGACGATTACAACTAAACTTCAACTTTTTGAATCGTTATACCTAAGAAACGGTGGGTCTTAGAAAAAAAGTGTCAGGACACTTTTTATATATAATAATCTGGTCTACAATTCTTGCTTTGAAAATTTTTTGATAAGATACCGTTTTGCTGAAAATCGTGAAAAACCAGTTTTTGTGACCTTTTGACCCCTATAACTCTTAACGCGGACACGATATCAATGTCGATTTTTCACATCTTCATAACAAAGCCGTCATTAAGCTGTATACCAAAATTCAGCCCAGTAGGAATTTTTCCGCAGATTGGGCTTAAAAATGACTAAAATGACTGGGCTATACTATGTATTTTAATTTTATGTTGTTTAGTATTTATTATTGGAACTAATATACTATTTTTCTTATGTTTTACTAAACAATTTCCTAAAAATACTCCATCTTCTATTTCTTTTCCTAAACAAATCATTGCTTCTTCATTTTGTATTGGTAGTTCAATTACCTTTTTTGTTCTGGGAGGAATTTGTATTTCGTTTTTCAAAGTTAACTTAATATTTTCTTCATTTATGTCACTATTTTTTATTGATTCTAGCGGTAATTTATGTTTTCCTATTCTAGTCTGAAGAAATGTGTTTACTAATATTAGTCTATTTATAATGATATATAATAAAGTTATAACCTTTGTCTGGATAGGTGTACTTATTAATATAAGTGTATGCAAAATTGTATATGATAATGTTATTATTAAATTATATATTTCTTCTAATTTTGTTTTTCCTAACCTTTGAGGTTGTATTAATTGAGCTAAATTTTCATCTTCTATTTCTTCTTCTTCTACTTGTGTTATAATTTCATTTGTTTGTCGATGAAAACCATTTATTGTTTCTTTGTCTGCTGTTTGCAGTGTATTTTTATTAATTTTTTTATCTAAATTTTGGTCTGTATGTGCAGTACCTTTGTTTCTACTATCTGTTATATCTATATTTCTAAAAAGTTTGAATTCTTCTTCTGTTTTTTCGAAGTTATTCTTATTTCTTGAAGGTTTCTTATTCCTCTTTTTTTGTCTGAAATTATGCTTTTTAAGCTTATCAGGGAGTTGACTCCTTAGAGGTTCCTTAAGCTTATCAGTCACAACTTGTTTTTGCCCAATATCTTTTTGTTCCACTTTGCGAGGTGGATCTTTAGACTTGGATAATTGCAAATTAGTTATGTTCAAAGAATTAGAATTTTCTGGAAATAATCTTTCTGAATCATTGTCTAGGCCGGTCGCATTTTCGCGCCGCAAATTACATTCATCTTTGGGGTTATCTCCATAATTTCGTGAGGTTTTTTCTTGATTACCTTCTACCTTTTGGTTACGAATTTTCGGCCGAGACTGGTTTGTTTTATTTGAGTTATTCACATGCGAGTGACCCCTTGAAAAACAGCTTCCATTATGTGGAATAGCCAATCCATTCTCTTCGAATACATCGGATTCTAGCAATGGGATACTGTATACCTCATCTACCTGTCCTCCTGTAGTACTTTTGTATATTTTTGAAAATGTTAATAATTTATTTGGACCATCTACGTTACAGTATTTTCCCAGAAAATTATATCCTAAAATTCCATCACCTGGGATGGTTAGGTCATTTTCTATAACTTGAAACTCACAGGTTGGCAATGTTGGTATTTCAATTGTTCCTTTGCATTCTCCTAGCGTATAGCAGAAACCACAAGGTGTGTTGATGGTTAACTTCTTTTTATTGTTTATAAAAGCTTTATTACTTAATGCCCCTTTTTTAAGAAGACTTACCTCTGAACCAGTGTCTACTAATAGACGTAGTTTGTTGGTTCTACCAATTCCTATCCCAATTTCTACGGATGGAAGTTTTACTTTTTTATATGTATTAAAATTTTCTGAGTCCTTAATAGGTTCAGATTTTCTTGTTTTTAATGTTTTTATTTCAGCATGCCCTAGATTTTTCTTATTTTTAATTAGAGTCGACCCTGGGAGCTTTTGGTCGACTAATGGGCGTTTCCCGACTGGGTATTTTCCCACTTATTTCTGAAAGAGCATTCACTGATAGTGTGGTTGTTTCTCCCACAAAAATCACAGAATGTGTCCATGTGGAATACCCTTTTTTCATTATTATTTCCTACCCTGAATGGGTTGGGTCTGTTTTGATCCGGAGGTTGATATACCTGAGATCTGTTGTTATAATTATCTTGAGGGTTGTTTCTCTGAGGTTGATATACTTGAGTTCTATTACACGGTGTAACACTCAAAAAATACGCGGGCGGAGACCTATCAGGTTTTGTAGAGCTAGTCGCACTGAATACGAAACGGTATTTGAAAATCCCCTAACACCCCCAAAATCTGGAGTTACGGGCAAAAAACGGTTTTTTGGACCTTCACCCATTGAAAAAATTCTAGCTTCGACAATTTTTTACCCATTTTCGATTTTTTTACAGTTTCTGATAGAAGATAAATATACCTTTTTAACAATGTATAAAACATGTAACTCGGTTAAACCACTTAGAATTTATAAGATGTCAAAGTTCAAAAATTCAATTTTTTTTGTCATTTGCCCAACTTCGGCATCAATTTAAAGTATATGTTTTCAAAACAACATGCTATTTAAAAAATATATTCTAAAACTATATCTATTTCCCAATCGATCGAGGTATTTTTTATGAAAATCACTTCAAAATTAGCTTAGAAAAAAAAATTTTTCGATTTCAACCCAGATACAGAAATTCGAACTTTTAGGTATAGAACAAAAATGTTGTTTCGGCACGTAGTAAGATAAGTTGGGCGCCAGGATTTGATTAAAGGTTTTTGTAGAGGAGCTCAATACAAACATTTTTTTCTTTGGGAGGGGGGTCTATCTCCCCCCGTTTAGGTGGGAGGGGCATTTTTCTAAAAAAAATTATCAAAATAAAAAAAAATTATTAAAAAACAACGGCAACACTTACAGTAATAAATGATACCATTTCCAAAAGGCAAAATTCTGCATTTGGTTCTAATTTCTAAATCAATATAATATTACCAATAGTTTTTGAAATAATCGATTTCAAAGTTAAAAATAGGCGAAAAAAAATTTGTAAAAACTCATTTTATACTATTTTTGTCCAGACTGTGAATTTTAGTAAATAAATTACTTAAACAGAAAACTGCCTCAATTAATTCCTTATCGAACAGTGAAAACTATATGTTTCTATGTCTTCTAGTTTTTGAGAAAATTGAAAAATTATTTTATCAGATTTTTCTTTTTTCAAAATATTTTTTGTTTTTATTTGTTTTTATTTTTCAATTTTCTCAAAAACTAGAAGACATAGAAACATATAGTTTTCACTGTTCGATAAGGAATTAATTGAGGCAGTTTTCTGTTTAAGTAATTTATTTACTAAAATTCACAGTCTGGGCAAAAATAGTATAAAATGAGTTTTTACAAATTTTTTTTCGCCTATTTTTAACTTTGAAATCGATTATTTCAAACACTATTGGTAATATTATATTGATTTAGAAATTAGAACCAAATGCACAATTTTGCCTTTTGGAAATGGTATCATTTATTACTGTAAGTGTTGCCGTTGTTTTTTAATAATTTTTTTTTATTTTGATAATTTTTTTTAGAAAAATGCCCCTCCCACCTAAACGGGGGGAGATAGACCCCCCTCCCAAAGAAAAAAAATGTTTGTATTGAGCTCCTCTACAAAAACCTTTAATCAAATCCTGGCGCCCAACTTATCTTACTACGTGCCGAAACAACATTTTTGTTCTATACCTAAAAGTTCGAATTTCTGTATCTGGGTTGAAATCGAAAAATTTTTTTTTCTAAGCTAATTTTGAAGTGATTTTCATAAAAAATACCTCGATCGATTGGGAAATAGATATAGTTTTAGAATATATTTTTTAAATAGCATGTTGTTTTGAAAACATATACTTTAAATTGATGCCGAAGTTGGGCAAATGACAAAAAAAATTGAATTTTTGAACTTTGACATCTTATAAATTCTAAGTGGTTTAACCGAGTTACATGTTTTATACATTGTTAAAAAGGTATATTTATCTTCTATCAGAAACTGTAAAAAAATCGAAAATGGGTAAAAAATTGTCGAAGCTAGAATTTTTTCAATGGGTGAAGGTCCAAAAAACCGTTTTTTGCCCGTAACTCCAGATTTTGGGGGTGTTAGGGGATTTTCAAATACCGTTTCGTATTCAGTGCGACTAGCTCTACAAAACCTGATAGGTCTCCGCCCGCGTATATTTTAAAACCTCATTTTTGTAACACCGTGTTATTATAAGAAGTTTGAGGGGTGTTTCTCTGAGCTTGATATGCCGGCGATCTATTACTATAATTATTTTGAGCTTGATGTGTATTAGGTTTGTTGTTATAATTACTTTGAGGAATATTTCTAGTCTGAGAAAGGTTATTTCTATTATAGTTATTTTGGAAATTATTGTTTCCGAAAGCATTTTGAAAATGATTCCTATTAAATGATTGTTGATTTCCCCGGTATGAGTTAAAGTTTTTATTACATGTTTCTGCTTTGTGGCCGTAATTTTTACATAATGGGCAAAGTGGTGGATTAAGTCGTTTCAAGCATTCACTATAAGTATGACCTTTAACATCACAGAAACTGCAAATTATTCCAGCATATCTGTTGATAGTTTCGGGTTGGGGTACTTGTGTGTTAGTGGTTGTAGTGTGATTACACGATATTTGCGAGAGTGGTATTGTTTCTACTCTCTGAACGTGTTTTTCCATGGTAAACGCGGTTCTAATTAATTCTTCTAAAGATTGATTTCTTAAAGTAAACAAGTATTGGCCTAATTGCTTGTTTGAGATCCCAGAAGCAAGGGCTGATTTAGCAAAATCTTCTAATTGATTTTTTACAATATCAGATTGATCACCATACTTAATGTCTGCTGCCTCTCGACATTGTATTAACGAATGTCGAAGCCTACTTACAAAAGTATTCAAAGTCTCGAATGGACTTTGGCGACTGGTGATTAAACTATTTACCAGATCATTATAATCTTCAATTGGTAAATATGCCCTGTTTAGGATTTCTTCAAACTCTTTGAATGTAGAGGGCTTTGAAGTTGATATAAGGTCAAGGGCACCCTCTCGTAACCGAGTAGTCAGTATTTCTATGAATAGTTTTTCATCTATTTTAGGTATGTGATTTTGAATGGGACGTAAGCATGTCCAAAAAATTTGTAACTTCTGTGCTATCCTTGGGTCATTCCCTCCCGAAAATTCAGGAACGCCGTGTGATAGCTTGAGAAGTTTTTCAAAGCCTAACGACATTTTTTATCGTTTATGTTGGTTTGCTTATAACAAGAGTGAATTTATTTGATTCTGAATTTTATTAGGATAAAATTTCATTTTTTTTTTTTTTATTTTATTATTTTATTTTTAAATATTGAAATCAGGAAGTAAATTAAAAGTTTGAAGTGACTTGACTTCAAATAAAAGCTTGTCAGTGGAAACGAAATTGCAGTTAAAATCCTTCTTTTGTAGGTTCGTAGGATGGCATGCTGAAGCTGGAGGATGCTTCAGTTTCTAAGGCAATTGTTTATTCTCCAAACGCCATACCATCCTACCGGCTGCGCCATAAATGTTACGTAATCTTTCATACGTAACGAATATTACTGAGAACGGTTTGCCGTAAAGGCAGGGGATGTGAACCCGACAAATGGGTTCCTCTCCCTTTAAAGTTATTTGCCTATCGTTTCCCTATCGTTTCCCTATTGTCCAGCTATTAGGCACACTGGAGGCCAGTTATTTAGAGGCAACAAAGGCCCACTTTCTGAAAACAAGAAAATAAAAGATTAATTATTTGTTTGTACAATATTCTTACGTTTATTTGGGTTGAATTAAAGTTTACAAAGTGATCCTCTGGAAATCGCCTAAGTTCCTGACTTCTATGCTTCTGACTTCTATGCTTCTGAGCTTCTGAACTTCTGAACTTCTGCACTCTCTCTTAATTATTTTTAGACTATTTATACAACTTTCTTTTAATATTATTCACTAATACTTATAAAACTAAAGTATACAATGTAAAGTATAAAGCATTACCCAATTACGAAACTAGGATTGCTTACATCGCAATCTTGGGTAATACTTTAATACTTTATTTATTATTTGTTAAATTGAAATACAAAGAATTACCCAATTACAAAATTAATATTGCATACATTGCAATTTTGGGCAATTCTTTGCTTATTATTTATTAACCTATATTTTAAATTATACCTACTTAATTTCTTTTTACCTTACTTTGCGTCATCCTCAATTTCTTGGTGACGCAATATGAGCCATCAACACTTAATAACCAATATGACCCATCAGCAGTTTTCTTTCGCTTATTTTAATTGTGACGATCCAGTATGTTTTGTCACCGGATCGTCGACCTGCCGTCGCTTCAACTTATTATTGAAGTTGAATCATTGGCCAGGTGTTTACAATTATTATTGGCCCAATTAATTTGAGTATTCGTTTGTTTTGTTTACACAGCGAATTACTCTTGGTGCCCTTGAATTAAATTCAATTATTGTGGAGGGTTATGGTTAGTGTGAGACATAATAGATTAATGTCTAACACAACAGTGCGTAGTTTTGATTTTATGGGATTTTGAATTTTGCAAAGTTTGACCCCAAAAAGACTAATATTAACGGAGTTATAGCCATTTTTGTGAAAAAATACGATATTTTTTTAAGGTGCATGTTTTTATGCCCAAATTGTATCTAATTCGAAGGGGAATGAATAGCAGAGTTCAAAAATGTATTTTTTATAAGTTTTAGGTGCGTAGTTTTGATTTTATGTGATTTTGAATTTTGCAAAGTTTGACCCCAAAAAGACTAATATTAACGGAGTTATAGCCATTTTTGTGAAAAAATACGATATTTTTTTAAGGTGCATGTTTTTATGCCTTAATTGTATCTAATTCGAAGGGGAATGAATAGCAGAGTACAAAAATGTATTTTTTATAAGTTTTGGGTGCGTAGTTTTGATTTTATGGGATTTTGAATTTTGCAAAGTTTGACCCCAAAAAGACTAATATTAACGGAGTTATAGCCTTTTTGTGAAAAAATACGATATTTTTTTAAGGTGCATGTTTTTATGCCCAAATTGTATCTAATTCGAAGGGGAATGAATTGCAGAGTACAAAAATGTATTTTTTATAAGTTTTGGGTGCGTAGTTTTGATTTTATGGGATTTTGAATTTTGCAAAGTTTGACCCCAAAAAGACTAATATTAACGGAGTTATAGCCATTTTTGTGAAAAAATACGATATTTTTTTAAGGTGCATGTTTTTATGCCCAAATTGTATCTAATTCGAAGGGGAATGAATAGCAGAGTACAAAAATGTATTTTTTATAAGTTTTACGTGCGTAGTTTTGATTTTATGGGATTTTGAATTTTGCAAAGTTTGACCCCAAAAACACAAATATTAACGGAGTTATAGCCATTTTTGTGAAAAAATACGATATTTTTTTAAGGTGCATGTTTTTATGCCTAAATTGTATCTAATTCGAAGGGGAATGAATAGCAGAGTACAAAAATGTATTTTTTATAAGTTTTGGGTGCGTAGTTTTGATTTTATGGGATTTTGAATTTTGCAAAGTTTGACCCCAAAAAGACTAATATTAACGGAGTTATAGCCATTTTTGTGAAAAAATACGATATTTTTTTAAGGTGCATGTTTTTATGCCCAAATTGTATCTAATTCGAAGGGGAATGAATAGCAGAGTACAAAAATGTATTTTTTATAAGTTTTGGGTGCGTAGTTTTGATTTTATGGGATTTTGAATTTTGCAAAGTTTGACCCCAAAAAGAATAATATTAACGGAGTTATAGCCATTTTTGTGAAAAAATACGATATTTTTTTAAGGTGCATGTTTTTATGCCCAAATTGTATCTAATTCGAAGGGGAATGAATAGCAGAGTACAAAAATGTATTTTTTATAAGTTTTGGGTGCGTAGTTTTGATTTTATGGGATTTTGAATTTTGCAAAGTTTGACCCCAAAAAGACTAATATTAACGGAGTTATAGCCATTTTTGTGAAAAAATACGATATTTTTTTAAGGTGCATGTTTTTATGCCCAAATTGTATCTAATTCGAAGGGGAATGAATAGCAGAGTACAAAAATGTATTTTTTATAAGTTTTGGGTGCGTAGTTTTGATTTTATGGGATTTTGAATTTTGCAAAGTTTGACCCCAAAAAGACTAATATTAACGGAGTTATAGCCATTTTTGTGAAAAAATACGATATTTTTTTAAGGTGCATGTTTTTATGCCCAAATTGTATCTAATTCGAAGGGGAATGAATAGCAGAGTACAAAAATGTATTTTTTATAAGTTTTGCGTGCGTAGTTTTGATTTTATGGGATTTTGAATTTTGCAAAGTTTGACCCCAAAAAGACTAATATTAACGGAGTTATAGCCATTTTTGTGAAAAAATACGATATTTTTTTAAGGTGCATGTTTTTATGCCCAAATTGTATCTAATTCGAAGGGGAATGAATAGCAGAGTTCAAAAATGTATTTTTTATAAGTTTTAGGTGCGTAGTTTTGATTTTATGGGATTTTGAATTTTGCAAAGTTTGACCCCAAAAAGACTAATATTAACGGAGTTATAGCCATTTTTGTGAAAAAATACGATATTTTTTTAAGGTGCATGTTTTTATGCCCAAATTCGAAGGGGAATGAATAGCAGAGTACAAAAATGTATTTTTTATAAGTTTTGGGTGCGTAGTTTTGATTTTATGGGATTTTGAATTTTGCAAAGTTTGACCCCAAAAAGACTAATATTAACGGAGTTATAGCCATTTTTGTGAAAAAATACGATATTTTTTTAAGGTGCATGTTTTTATGCCTAAATTGTATCTAATTCGAAGGGGAATGAATAGCAGAGTACAAAAATGTATTTTTTATAAGTTTTAGGTGCGTAGTTTTGATTTTATGGGATTTTAAATTTTGCAAAGTTTGACCCCAAAAAGACTAATATTAACGGAGTTATAGCCATTTTTGTGAAAAAATACGATATTTTTTTAAGGTGCATGTTTTTATGCCTTAATTGTATCTAATTCGAAGGGGAATGAATTGCAGAGTACAAAAATGTATTTTTTATAAGTTTTGGGTGCGTAGTTTTGATTTTATGGGATTTTGAATTTTGCAAAGTTTGACCCCAAAAAGACTAATATTAACGGAGTTATAGCCTTTTTGTGAAAAAATACGATATTTTTTTAAGGTGCATGTTTTTATGCCCAAATTGTATCTAATTCGAAGGGGAATGAATTGCAGAGTACAAAAATGTATTTTTTATAAGTTTTGGGTGCGTAGTTTTGATTTTATGGGATTTTGAATTTTGCAAAGTTTGACCCCAAAAAGACTAATATTAACGGAGTTATAGCCATTTTTGTGAAAAAATACGATATTTTTTTAAGGTGCATGTTTTTATGCCCAAATTGTATCTAATTCGAAGGGGAATGAATAGCAGAGTACAAAAATGTATTTTTTATAAGTTTTACGTGCGTAGTTTTGATTTTATGGGATTTTGAATTTTGCAAAGTTTGACCCCAAAAACACAAATATTAACGGAGTTATAGCCATTTTTGTGAAAAAATACGATATTTTTTTAAGGTGCATGTTTTTATGCCTAAATTGTATCTAATTCGAAGGGGAATGAATAGCAGAGTACAAAAATGTATTTTTTATAAGTTTTGGGTGCGTAGTTTTGATTTTATGGGATTTTGAATTTTGCAAAGTTTGACCCCAAAAAGACTAATATTAACGGAGTTATAGCCATTTTTGTGAAAAAATACGATATTTTTTTAAGGTGCATGTTTTTATGCCCAAATTGTATCTAATTCGAAGGGGAATGAATAGCAGAGTACAAAAATGTATTTTTTATAAGTTTTGGGTGCGTAGTTTTGATTTTATGGGATTTTGAATTTTGCAAAGTTTGACCCCAAAAAGAATAATATTAACGGAGTTATAGCCATTTTTGTGAAAAAATACGATATTTTTTTAAGGTGCATGTTTTTATGCCCAAATTGTATCTAATTCGAAGGGGAATGAATAGCAGAGTACAAAAATGTATTTTTTATAAGTTTTGGGTGCGTAGTTTTGATTTTATGGGATTTTGAATTTTGCAAAGTTTGACCCCAAAAAGACTAATATTAACGGAGTTATAGCCATTTTTGTGAAAAAATACGATATTTTTTTAAGGTGCATGTTTTTATGCCCAAATTGTATCTAATTCGAAGGGGAATGAATAGCAGAGTACAAAAATGTATTTTTTATAAGTTTTGCGTGCGTAGTTTTGATTTTATGGGATTTTGAATTTTGCAAAGTTTGACCCCAAAAAGACTAATATTAACGGAGTTATAGCCATTTTTGTGAAAAAATACGATATTTTTTTAAGGTGCATGTTTTTATGCCCAAATTGTATCTAATTCGAAGGGGAATGAATAGCAGAGTTCAAAAATGTATTTTTTATAAGTTTTAGGTGCGTAGTTTTGATTTTATGGGATTTTGAATTTTGCAAAGTTTGACCCCAAAAAGACTAATATTAACGGAGTTATAGCCATTTTTGTGAAAAAATACGATATTTTTTTAAGGTGCATGTTTTTATGCCCAAATTCGAAGGGGAATGAATAGCAGAGTACAAAAATGTATTTTTTATAAGTTTTGGGTGCGTAGTTTTGATTTTATGGGATTTTGAATTTTGCAAAGTTTGACCCCAAAAAGACTAATATTAACGGAGTTATAGCCATTTTTGTGAAAAAATACGATATTTTTTTAAGGTGCATGTTTTTATGCCTAAATTGTATCTAATTCGAAGGGGAATGAATAGCAGAGTACAAAAATGTATTTTTTATAAGTTTTAGGTGCGTAGTTTTGATTTTATGGGATTTTAAATTTTGCAAAGTTTGACCCCAAAAAGACTAATATTAACGGAGTTATAGCCATTTTTGTGAAAAAATACGATATTTTTTTAAGGTGCATGTTTTTATGCCCAAATTGTATCTAATTCGAAGGGGAATGAATAGCAGAGTACAAAAATGTATTTTTTATAAGTTTTGGGTGCGTAGTTTTGATTTTATGGGATTTTGAATTTTGCAAAGTTTGACCCCAAAAAGACTAATATTAACGGAGTTATAGCCATTTTTGTGAAAAAATACGATATTTTTTTAAGGTGCATGTTTTTATGCCCAAATTCGAAGGGGAATGAATAGCAGAGTACAAAAATGTATTTTTTATAAGTTTTGGTGCGTAGTTTTGATTTTATGGGATTTTGAATTTTGCAAAGTTTGACCCCAAAAAGACTAATATTAACGGAGTTATAGCCATTTTTGTGAAAAAATACGATATTTTTTTAAGGTGCATGTTTTTATGCCTAAATTGTATCTAATTCGAAGGGGAATGAATAGCAGAGTACAAAAATGTATTTTTTATAAGTTTTAGGTGCGTAGTTTTGATTTTATGGGATTTTAAATTTTGCAAAGTTTGACCCCAAAAAGACTAATATTAACGGAGTTATAGCCATTTTTGTGAAAAAATACGATATTTTTTTAAGGTGCATGTTTTTATGCCCAAATTGTATCTAATTCGAAGGGGAATGAATAGCAGAGTACAAAAATGTATTTTTTATAAGTTTTGGGTGCGTAGTTTTGATTTTATGGGATTTTGAATTTTGCAAAGTTTGACCCCAAAAAGACTAATATTAACGGAGTTATAGCCATTTTTGTGAAAAAATACGATATTTTTTTAAGGTGCATGTTTTTATGCCCAAATTGTATCTAATTCGAAGGGGAATGAATAGCAGAGTTCAAAAATGTATTTGAACGGAGTTATAGCCATTTTTGTGAAAAAATACGATATTTTTTTAAGGTGCATGTTTTTATGCCTAAATTGTATCTAATTCGAAGGGGAATGAATAGCAGAGTACAAAAATGTATTTTTTATAAGTTTTGGGTGCGTAGTTTTGATTTTATGGGATTTTGAATTTTGCAAAGTTTGACCCCAAAAAGACTAATATTAACGGAGTTATAGCCTTTTTGTGAAAAAATACGATATTTTTTTAAGGTGCATGTTTTTATGCCCAAATTGTATCTAATTCGAAGGGGAATGAATTGCAGAGTACAAAAATGTATTTTTTATAAGTTTTGGGTGCGTAGTTTTGATTTTATGGGATTTTGAATTTTGCAAAGTTTGACCCCAAAAAGACTAATATTAACGGAGTTATAGCCATTTTTGTGAAAAAATACGATATTTTTTTAAGGTGCATGTTTTTATGCCCAAATTGTATCTAATTCGAAGGGGAATGAATAGCAGAGTTCAAAAATGTATTTTTTATAAGTTTTAGGTGCGTAGTTTTGATTTTATGGGATTTTGAATTTTGCAAAGTTTGACCCCAAAAAGACTAATATTAACGGAGTTATAGCCATTTTTGTGAAAAAATACGATATTTTTTTAAGGTGCATGTTTTTATGCCCAAATTGTATCTAATTCGAAGGGGAATGAATAGCAGAGTACAAAAATGTATTTTTTATAAGTTTTGGGTGCGTAGTTTTGATTTTATGGGATTTTGAATTTTGCAAAGTTTGACCCCAAAAAGACTAATATTAACGGAGTTATAGCCATTTTTGTGAAAAAATACGATATTTTTTTAAGGTGCATGTTTTTATGCCCAAATTGTATCTAATTCGAAGGGGAATGAATTGCAGAGTATAAAAATGTATTTTTTATAAGTTTTGGGTGCGTAGTTTTGATTTTATGGGATTTTGAATTTTGCAAAGTTTGACCCCAAAAAGACTAATATTAACGGAGTTATAGCCATTTTTGTGAAAAAATACGATATTTTTTTAAGGTGCATGTTTTTATGCCCAAATTGTATCTAATTCGAAGGGGAATGAATAGCAGAGTACAAAAATGTATTTTTTATAAGTTTTGGGTGCGTAGTTTTGATTTTATGGGATTTTGAATTTTGCAAAGTTTGACCCCAAAAAGACTAATATTAACGGAGTTATAGCCATTTTTGTGAAAAAATACGATATTTTTTTAAGGTGCATGTTTTTATGCCTAAATTGTATCTAATTCGAAGGGGAATGAATAGCAGAGTACAAAAATGTATTTTTTATAAGTTTTGGGTGCGTAGTTTTGATTTTATGGGATTTTGAATTTTGCAAAGTTTGACCCCAAAAAGACTAATATTAACGGAGTTATAGCCATTTTTGTGAAAAAATACGATATTTTTTTAAGGTGCATGTTTTTATGCCCAAATTGTATCTAATTCGAAGGGGAATGAATAGCAGAGTACAAAAATGTATTTTTTATAAGTTTTGGGTGCGTAGTTTTGATTTTATGGGATTTTGAATTTTGCAAAGTTTGACCCCAAAAAGACTAATATTAACGGAGTTATAGCCATTTTTGTGAAAAAATACGATATTTTTTTAAGGTGCATGTTTTTATGCCTAAATTGTATCTAATTCGAAGGGGAATGAATAGCAGAGTACAAAAATGTATTTTTTATAAGTTTTGGGTGCGTAGTTTTGATTTTATGGGATTTTGAATTTTGCAAAGTTTGACCCCAAAAAGACTAATATTAACGGAGTTATAGCCATTTTTGTGAAAAAATACGATATTTTTTTAAGGTGCATGTTTTTATGCCTAAATTGTATCTAATTCGAAGGGGAATGAATAGCAGAGTACAAAAATGTATTTTTTATAAGTTTTGGGTGCGTAGTTTTGATTTTATGGGATTTTGAATTTTGCAAAGTTTGACCCCAAAAAGACTAATATTAACGGAGTTATAGCCATTTTTGTGAAAAAATACGATATTTTTTTAAGGTGCATGTTTTTATGCCCAAATTGTATCTAATTCGAAGGGGAATGAATAGCAGAGTACAAAAATGTATTTTTTATAAGTTTTGGGTGCGTAGTTTTGATTTTATGGGATTTTGAATTTTGCAAAGTTTGACCCCAAAAAGACTAATATTAACGGAGTTATAGCCATTTTTGTGAAAAAATACGATATTTTTTTAAGGTGCATGTTTTTATGCCCAAATTGTATCTAATTCGAAGGGGAATGAATAGCAGAGTACAAAAATGTATTTTTTATAAGTTTTGGGTGCGTAGTTTTGATTTTATGGGATTTTGAATTTTGCAAAGTTTGACCCCAAAAAGACTAATATTAACGGAGTTATAGCCATTTTTGTGAAAAAATACGATATTTTTTTAAGGTGCATGTTTTTATGCCTAAATTGTATCTAATTCGAAGGGGAATGAATAGCAGAGTACAAAAATGTATTTTTTATAAGTTTTGGGTGCGTAGTTTTGATTTTATGGGATTTTGAATTTTGCAAAGTTTGACCCCAAAAAGACTAATATTAACGGAGTTATAGCCATTTTTGTGAAAAAATACGATATTTTTTTAAGGTGCATGTTTTTATGCCCAAATTGTATCTAATTCGAAGGGGAATGAATAGCAGAGTTCAAAAATGTATTTTTTATAAGTTTTAGGTGCGTAGTTTTGATTTTATGGGATTTTGAATTTTGCAAAGTTTGACCCCAAAAAGACTAATATTAACGGAGTTATAGCCATTTTTGTGAAAAAATACGATATTTTTTTAAGGTGCATGTTTTTATGCCCAAATTGTATCTAATTCGAAGGGGAATGAATAGCAGAGTACAAAAATGTATTTTTTATAAGTTTTGGGTGCGTAGTTTTGATTTTATGGGATTTTGAATTTTGCAAAGTTTGACCCCAAAAAGACTAATATTAACGGAGTTATAGCCATTTTTGTGAAAAAATACGATATTTTTTTAAGGTGCATGTTTTTATGCCCAAATTGTATCTAATTCGAAGGGGAATGAATTGCAGAGTATAAAAATGTATTTTTTATAAGTTTTGGGTGCGTAGTTTTGATTTTATGGGATTTTGAATTTTGCAAAGTTTGACCCCAAAAAGACTAATATTAACGGAGTTATAGCCATTTTTGTGAAAAAATACGATATTTTTTTAAGGTGCATGTTTTTATGCCCAAATTGTATCTAATTCGAAGGGGAATGAATAGCAGAGTACAAAAATGTATTTTTTATAAGTTTTGGGTGCGTAGTTTTGATTTTATGGGATTTTGAATTTTGCAAAGTTTGACCCCAAAAAGACTAATATTAACGGAGTTATAGCCATTTTTGTGAAAAAATACGATATTTTTTTAAGGTGCATGTTTTTATGCCTAAATTGTATCTAATTCGAAGGGGAATGAATAGCAGAGTACAAAAATGTATTTTTTATAAGTTTTGGGTGCGTAGTTTTGATTTTATGGGATTTTGAATTTTGCAAAGTTTGACCCCAAAAAGACTAATATTAACGGAGTTATAGCCATTTTTGTGAAAAAATACGATATTTTTTTAAGGTGCATGTTTTTATGCCCAAATTGTATCTAATTCGAAGGGGAATGAATAGCAGAGTACAAAAATGTATTTTTTATAAGTTTTGGGTGCGTAGTTTTGATTTTATGGGATTTTGAATTTTGCAAAGTTTGACCCCAAAAAGACTAATATTAACGGAGTTATAGCCATTTTTGTGAAAAAATACGATATTTTTTTAAGGTGCATGTTTTTATGCCTAAATTGTATCTAATTCGAAGGGGAATGAATAGCAGAGTACAAAAATGTATTTTTTATAAGTTTTGGGTGCGTAGTTTTGATTTTATGGGATTTTGAATTTTGCAAAGTTTGACCCCAAAAAGACTAATATTAACGGAGTTATAGCCATTTTTGTGAAAAAATACGATATTTTTTTAAGGTGCATGTTTTTATGCCTAAATTGTATCTAATTCGAAGGGGAATGAATAGCAGAGTACAAAAATGTATTTTTTATAAGTTTTGGGTGCGTAGTTTTGATTTTATGGGATTTTGAATTTTGCAAAGTTTGACCCCAAAAAGACTAATATTAACGGAGTTATAGCCATTTTTGTGAAAAAATACGATATTTTTTTAAGGTGCATGTTTTTATGCCCAAATTGTATCTAATTCGAAGGGGAATGAATAGCAGAGTACAAAAATGTATTTTTTATAAGTTTTGGGTGCGTAGTTTTGATTTTATGGGATTTTGAATTTTGCAAAGTTTGACCCCAAAAAGACTAATATTAACGGAGTTATAGCCATTTTTGTGAAAAAATACGATATTTTTTTAAGGTGCATGTTTTTATGCCCAAATTGTATCTAATTCGAAGGGGAATGAATAGCAGAGTACAAAAATGTATTTTTTATAAGTTTTGGGTGCGTAGTTTTGATTTTATGGGATTTTGAATTTTGCAAAGTTTGACCCCAAAAAGACTAATATTAACGGAGTTATAGCCATTTTTGTGAAAAAATACGATATTTTTTTAAGGTGCATGTTTTATGCCCAAATTGTATCTAATTCGAAGGGGAATGAATAGCAGAGTACAAAAATGTATTTTTTATAAGTTTTGGGTGCGTAGTTTTGATTTTATGGGATTTTGAATTTTGCAAATTTTGACCCCAAAAAGACTAATATTAACGGAGTTATAGCCATTTTTGTGAAAAAATACGATATTTTTTTAAGGTGCATGTTTTTATGCCTAAATTGTATCTAATTCGAAGGGGAATGAATAGCAGAGTACAAAAATGTATTTTTTATAAGTTTTGGGTGCGTAGTTTTGATTTTATGGGATTTTGAATTTTGCAAAGTTTGACCCCAAAAAGACTAATATTAACGGAGTTATAGCCATTTTTGTGAAAAAAATACGATATTTTTTAAGGTGCATGTTTTTATGCCTATAAATTGTATCTAATTCGAAGGGGAATGAATAGCAGAGTACAAAAATGTATTTTTTATAAGTTTTGGGTGCGTAGTTTTGATTTTATGGGATTTTGAATTTTGCAAAGTTTGACCCCAAAAAGACTAATATTAACGGAGTTATAGCCAATTTTTTGAAAAAATACGATATTTTTTTAAGGTGCATGTTTTTATGCCCAAATTGTATCTAATTCGAAGGGGAATGAATAGCAGAGTACAAAAATGTATTTTTTATAAGTTTTGGGTGCGTAGTTTTGATTTTATGGGATTTTGAATTTTGCAAAGTTTGACCCCAAAAAGACTAATATTAACGGAGTTATAGCCATTTTTGTGAAAAAATACGATATTTTTTTAAGGTGCATGTTTTATGCCCAAATTGTATCTAATTCGAAGGGGAATGAATAGCAGAGTACAAAAATGTATTTTTTATAAGTTTTGGTTGCGTAGTTTTGATTTTATGGGATTTTGAATTTTGCAAATTTTGACCCCAAAAAGACTAATATTAACGGAGTTATAGCCATTTTTGTGAAAAAATACGATATTTTTTTAAGGTGCATGTTTTTATGCCTAAATTGTATCTAATTCGAAGGGGAATGAATAGCAGAGTACAAAAATGTATTTTTTATAAGTTTTGGGTGCGTAGTTTTGATTTTATGGGATTTTGAATTTTGCAAAGTTTGACCCCAAAAAGACTAATATTAACGGAGTTATAGCCATTTTTGTGAAAAAATACGATATGTTTTTATGCCCAAATTGTATCTAATTCGAAGGGGAATGAATAGCAGAGTACAAAAATGTATTTTTTATAAGTTTTGGGTGCGTAGTTTTGATTTTATGGGATTTTGAATTTTGCAAAGTTTGACCCCAAAAAGACTAATATTAACGGAGTTATAGCCATTTTTGTGAAAAAATACGATATTTTTTTAAGGTGCATGTTTTTATGCCCAAATTGTATCTAATTCGAAGGGGAATGAATAGCAGAGTACAAAAATGTATTTTTTATAAGTTTTGGGTGCGTAGTTTTGATTTTATGGGATTTTGAATTTTGCAAAGTTTGACCCCAAAAAGACTAATATTAACGGAGTTATAGCCATTTTTGTGAAAAAATACGATATTTTTTTAAGGTGCATGTTTTTATGCCTAAATTGTATCTAATTCGAAGGGGAATGAATAGCAGAGTACAAAAATGTATTTTTTATAAGTTTTGGGTGCGTAGTTTTGATTTTATGGGATTTTGAATTTTGCAAAGTTTGACCCCAAAAAGACTAATATTAACGGAGTTATAGCCATTTTTGTGAAAAAATACGATATTTTTTTAAGGTGCATGTTTTTATGCCCAAATTGTATCTAATTCGAAGGGGAATGAATAGCAGAGTACAAAAATGTATTTTTTATAAGTTTTGGGTGCGTAGTTTTGATTTTATGGGATTTTGAATTTTGCAAAGTTTGACCCCAAAAAGACTAATATTAACGGAGTTATAGCCATTTTTGTGAAAAAAATACGATATTTTTTAAGGTGCATGTTTTTATGCCTATAAATTGTATCTAATTCGAAGGGGAATGAATAGCTGAGTACAAAAATGTATTTTTTATAAGTTTTGGGTGCGTAGTTTTGATTTTATGGGATTTTGAATTTTGCAAAGTTTGACTCAAAAAGACTAATATTAACGGAGTTATAGCCAATTTTTTGAAAAAATACGATATTTTTTTAAGGTGCATGTTTTTATGCCCAAATTGTATCTAATTCGAAGGGGAATGAATAGCAGAGTACAAAAATGTATTTTTTATAAGTTTTGGGTGCGTAGTTTTGATGTTATGGGATTTTGAATTTTGCAAAGTTTGACCCCAAAAAGACTAATATTAACGGAGTTATAGCCATTTTTGTGAAAAAATACGATATTTTTTTAAGGTGCATGTTTTTATGCCTAAATTGTATCTAATTCGAAGGGGAATGAATAGCAGAGTACAAAAATGTATTTTTTATAAGTTTTGGGTGCGTAGTTTTGATTTTATGGGATTTTGAATTTTGCAAAGTTTGACCCCAAAAAGACTAATATTAACGGAGTTATAGCCATTTTTGTGAAAAAATACGATATTTTTTTAAGGTGCATGTTTTTATGCCCAAATTGTATCTAATTCGAAGGGGAATGAATAGCAGAGTACAAAAATGTATTTTTTATAAGTTTTGGGTGCGTAGTTTTGATTTTATGGGATTTTGAATTTTGCAAAGTTTGACCCCAAAAAGACTAATATTAACGGAGTTATAGCCATTTTTGTGAAAAAAATACGATATTTTTTTAAGGTGCATGTTTTTATGCCTATAAATTGTATCTAATTCGAAGGGGAATGAATAGCTGAGTACAAAAATGTATTTTTTATAAGTTTTGGGTGCGTAGTTTTGATTTTATGGGATTTTGAATTTTGCAAAGTTTGACTCAAAAAGACTAATATTAACGGAGTTATAGCCAATTTTTTGAAAAAATACGATATTTTTTTAAGGTGCATGTTTTTATGCCCAAATTGTATCTAATTCGAAGGGGAATGAATAGCAGAGTACAAAAATGTATTTTTTATAAGTTTTGGGTGCGTAGTTTTGATTTTATGGGATTTTGAATTTTGCAAAGTTTGACCCCAAAAAGACTAATATTAACGGAGTTATAGCCATTTTTGTGAAAAAATACGATATTTTTTTAAGGTGCATGTTTTTATGCCCAAATTGTATCTAATTCGAAGGGGAATGAATAGCAGAGTACAAAAATGTATTTTTTATAAGTTTTGGGTGCGTAGTTTTGATTTTATGGGATTTTGAATTTTGCAAAGTTTGACCCCAAAAAGACAAATATTAACGGAGTTATAGCCATTTTTGTGAAAAAATACGATATTTTTTTAAGGTGCATGTTTTTATGCCCAAATTGTATCTAATTCGAAGGGGAATGAATAGCAGAGTACAAAAATGTATTTTTTATAAGTTTTGGGTGCGTAGTTTTGATTTTATGGGATTTTGAATTTTGCAAATTTTGACCCCAAAAAGACTAATATTAACGGAGTGCATGTTTTTATGCCCAAATTGTATCTAATTCGAAGGGGAATGAATAGCAGAGTACAAAAATGTATTTTTTATAAGTTTTGGGTGCGTAGTTTTGATTTTATGGGATTTTGAATTTTGCAAATTTTGACCCCAAAAAGACTAATATTAACGGAGTGCATGTTTTTATGCCCAAATTGTATCTAATTCGAAGGGGAATGAATAGCAGAGTACAAAAATGTATTTTTTATAAGTTTTGGGTGCGTAGTTTTGATTTTATGGGATTTTGAATTTTGCAAAGTTTGACCCCAAAAAGACTAATATTAACGGAGTTATAGCCATTTTTGTGAAAAAATACGATATTTTTTTAAGGTGCATGTTTTTATGCCCAAATTGTATCTAATTCGAAGGGGAATGAATAGCAGAGTACAAAAATGTATTTTTTATAAGTTTTGGGTGCGTAGTTTTGATTTTATGGGATTTTGAATTTTGCAAAGTTTGACCCCAAAAAGACAAATATTAACGGAGTTATAGCCATTTTTGTGAAAAAATACGATATTTTTTTAAGGTGCATGTTTTTATGCCCAAATTGTATCTAATTCGAAGGGGAATGAATAGCAGAGTACAAAAATGTATTTTTTATAAGTTTTGGGTGCGTAGTTTTGATTTTATGGGATTTTGAATTTTGCAAAGTTTGACCCCAAAAAGACTAATATTAACGGAGTTATAGCCATTTTTGTGAAAAAATACGATATTTTTTTAAGGTGCATGTTTTTATGCCTAAATTGTATCTAATTCGAAGGGGAATGAATAGCAGAGTACAAAAATGTATTTTTTATAAGTTTTGGGTGCGTAGTTTTGATTTTATGGGATTTTGAATTTTGCAAAGTTTGACCCCAAAAAGACTAATATTAACGGAGTTATAGCCATTTTTGTGAAAAAATACGATATTTTTTTAAGGTGCATGTTTTTATGCCTAAATTGTATCTTATTCGAAGGGGAATGAATAGCAGAGTACAAAAATGTATTTTTTATAAGTTTTGGGTGCGTAGTTTTGATTTTATGGGATTTTGAATTTTGCAAAGTTTGACCCCAAAAAGACTAATATTAACGGAGTTATAGCCATTTTTCTGAAAAAATACGATATTTTTTTAAGGTGCATGTTTTTATGCCTAAATTGTATCTAATTCGAAGGGGAATGAATAGCAGAGTACAAAAATGTATTTTTTATAAGTTATGGGTGCGTAGTTTTGATTTTATGGGATTTTGAATTTTGCAAAGTTTGACCCCAAAAAGACTAATATTAACGGAGTTATAGCCATTTTTGTGAAAAAATACGATATTTTTTTAAGGTGCATGTTTTTATGCCCAAATTGTATCTAATTCGAAGGGGAATGAATAGCAGAGTACAAAAATGTATTTTTTATAAGTTTTGGGTGCGTAGTTTTGATTTTATGGGATTTTGAATTTTGCAAAGTTTGACCCCAAAAAGACTAATATTAACGGAGTTATAGCCATTTTTGTGAAAAAATACGATATTTTTTTAAGGTGCATGTTTTTATGCCTAAATTGTATCTAATTCGAAGGGGAATGAATAGCAGAGTACAAAAATGTATTTTTTATAAGTTTTGGGTGCGTAGTTTTGATTTTATGGGATTTTGAATTTTGCAAAGTTTGACCCCAAAAAGACTAATATTAACGGAGTTATAGCCATTTTTGTGAAAAAATACGATATTTTTTTAAGGTGCATGTTTTTATGCCTAAATTGTATCTAATTCGAAGGGGAATGAATAGCAGAGTACAAAAATGTATTTTTTATAAGTTTTGGGTGCGTAGTTTTGATTTTATGGGATTTTGAATTTTGCAAAGTTTGACCCCAAAAAGACTAATATTAACGGAGTTATAGCCATTTTTGTGAAAAAATACGATATTTTTTTAAGGTGCATGTTTTTATGCCTAACTTGTATCTAATTCGAAGGGGAATGAATAGCAGAGTACAAAAATGTATTTTTTATAAGTTTTGGGTGCGTAGTTTTGATTTTATGGGATTTTGAATTTTGCAAAGTTTGACCCCAAAAAGACTAATATTAACGGAGTTATAGCCATTTTTGTGAAAAAATACGATATTTTTTTAAGGTGCATGTTTTTATGCCTAAATTGTATCTAATTCGAAGGGGAATGAATAGCAGAGTACAAAAATGTATTTTTTATAAGTTATGGGTGCGTAGTTTTGATTTTATGGGATTTTGAATTTTGCAAAGTTTGACCCCAAAAAGACTAATATTAACGGAGTTATAGCCATTTTTGTGAAAAAATACGATATTTTTTTAAGGTGCATGTTTTTATGCCCAAATTGTATCTAATTCGAAGGGGAATGAATAGCAGAGTACAAAAATGTATTTTTTATAAGTTTTGGGTGCGTAGTTTTGATTTTATGGGATTTTGAATTTTGCAAAGTTTGACCCCAAAAAGACTAATATTAACGGAGTTATAGCCATTTTTGTGAAAAAATACGATATTTTTTTAAGGTGCATGTTTTTATGCCCAAATTGTATCTAATTCGAAGGGGAATGAATAGCAGAGTACAAAAATGTATTTTTTATAAGTTTTGGGTGCGTAGTTTTGATTTTATGGGATTTTGAATTTTGCAAAGTTTGACCCCAAAAAGACTAATATTAACGGAGTTATAGCCATTTTTGTGAAAAAATACGATATTTTTTTAAGGTGCATGTTTTTATGCCTAAATTGTATCTAATTCGAAGGGGAATGAATAGCAGAGTACAAAAATGTATTTTTTATAAGTTATGGGTGCGTAGTTTTGATTTTATGGGATTTTGAATTTTGCAAAGTTTGACCCCAAAAAGACTAATATTAACGGAGTTATAGCCATTTTTGTGAAAAAATACGATATTTTTTTAAGGTGCATGTTTTTATGCCCAAATTGTATCTAATTCGAAGGGGAATGAATAGCAGAGTACAAAAATGTATTTTTTATAAGTTTTGGGTGCGTAGTTTTGATTTTATGGGATTTTGAATTTTGCAAAGTTTGACCCCAAAAAGACTAATATTAACGGAGTTATAGCCATTTTTGTGAAAAAATACGATATTTTTTTAAGGTGCATGTTTTTATGCCTAAATTGTATCTAATTCGAAGGGGAATGAATAGCAGAGTACAAAAATGTATTTTTTATAAGTTTTGGGTGCGTAGTTTTGATTTTATGGGATTTTGAATTTTGCAAAGTTTGACCCCAAAAAGACTAATATTAACGGAGTTATAGCCATTTTTGTGAAAAAATACGATATTTTTTCAAGGTGCATGTTTTTATGCCTAAATTGTATCTAATTCGAAGGGGAATGAATAGCAGAGTACAAAAATGTATTTTTTATAAGTTTTGGGTGCGTAGTTTTGATTTTATGGGATTTTGAATTTTGCAAAGTTTGACCCCAAAAAGACTAATATTAACGGAGTTATAGCCATTTTTGTGAAAAAATACGATATTTTTTTAAGGTGCATGTTTTTATGCCTAAATTGTATCTAATTCGAAGGGGAATGAATAGCAGAGTACAAAAATGTATTTTTTATAAGTTATGGGTGCGTAGTTTTGATTTTATGGGATTTTGAATTTTGCAAAGTTTGACCCCAAAAAGACTAATATTAACGGAGTTATAGCCATTTTTGTGAAAAAATACGATATTTTTTTAAGGTGCATGTTTTTATGCCCAAATTGTATCTAATTCGAAGGGGAATGAATAGCAGAGTACAAAAATGTATTTTTTATAAGTTTTGGGTGCGTAGTTTTGATTTTATGGGATTTTGAATTTTGCAAAGTTTGACCCCAAAAAGACTAATATTAACGGAGTTATAGCCATTTTTGTGAAAAAATACGATATTTTTTTAAGGTGCATGTTTTTATGCCCAAATTGTATCTAATTCGAAGGGGAATGAATAGCAGAGTACAAAAATGTATTTTTTATAAGTTTTGGGTGCGTAGTTTTGATTTTATATGATTTTGAATTTTGCAAAGTTTGACCCCAAAAAGACTAATATTAACGGAGTTATAGCCATTTTTGTGAAAAAATACGATATTTTTTTAAGGTGCATGTTTTTATGCCTAAATTGTATCTAATTCGAAGGGGAATGAATAGCAGAGTACAAAAATGTATTTTTTATAAGTTTTGGGTGCGTAGTTTTGATTTTATGGGATTTTGAATTTTGCAAAGTTTGACCCCAAAAAGACTAATATTAACGGAGTTATAGCCATTTTTGTGAAAAAATACGATATTTTTTTAAGGTGCATGTTTTTATGCCTAAATTGTATCTAATTCGAAGGGGAATGAATAGCAGAGTACAAAAATGTATTTTTTATAAGTTTTGGGTGCGTAGTTTTGATTTTATGGGATTTTGAATTTTGCAAAGTTTGACCCCAAAAAGACTAATATTAACGGAGTTATAGCCATTTTTGTGAAAAAATACGATATTTTTTTAAGGTGCATGTTTTTATGCCTAAATTGTATCTAATTCGAAGGGGAATGAATAGCAGAGTACAAAAATGTATTTTTTATAAGTTATGGGTGCGTAGTTTTGATTTTATGGGATTTTGAATTTTGCAAAGTTTGACCCCAAAAAGACTAATATTAACGGAGTTATAGCCATTTTTGTGAAAAAATACGATATTTTTTTAAGGTGCATGTTTTTATGCCCAAATTGTATCTAATTCGAAGGGGAATGAATAGCAGAGTACAAAAATGTATTTTTTATAAGTTTTGGGTGCGTAGTTTTGATTTTATGGGATTTTGAATTTTGCAAAGTTTGACCCCAAAAAGACTAATATTAACGGAGTTATAGCCATTTTTGTGAAAAAAATACGATATTTTTTTAAGGTGCATGTTTTTATGCCTATAAATTGTATCTAATTCGAAGGGGAATGAATAGCTGAGTACAAAAATGTATTTTTTATAAGTTTTGGGTGCGTAGTTTTGATTTTATGGGATTTTGAATTTTGCAAAGTTTGACTCAAAAAGACTAATATTAACGGAGTTATAGCCAATTTTTTGAAAAAATACGATATTTTTTTAAGGTGCATGTTTTTATGCCTATAAATTGTATCTAATTCGAAGGGGAATGAATAGCTGAGTACAAAAATGTATTTTTTATAAGTTTTGGGTGCGTAGTTTTGATTTTATGGGATTTTGAATTTTGCAAAGTTTGACCCCAAAAAGACAAATATTAACGGAGTTATAGCCATTTTTGTGAAAAAATACGATATTTTTTTAAGGTGCATGTTTTTATGCCCAAATTGTTATAGCCATTTTTGTGAAAAAATACGATATTTTTTTAAGGTGCATGTTTTTATGCCTAAATTGTATCTAATTCGAAGGGGAATGAATAGCAGAGTACAAAAATGTATTTTTTATAAGTTTTGGGTGCGTAGTTTTGATTTTATGGGATTTTGAATTTTGCAAAGTTTGACCCCAAAAAGACTAATATTAACGGAGTTATAGCCATTTTTGTGAAAAAATACGATATTTTTTTAAGGTGCATGTTTTTATGCCTAAATTGTATCTAATTCGAAGGGGAATGAATAGCAGAGTACAAAAATGTATTTTTTATAAGTTTTGGGTGCGTAGTTTTGATTTTATGGGATTTTGAATTTTGCAAAGTTTGACCCCAAAAAGACTAATATTAACGGAGTTATAGCCATTTTTGTGAAAAAATACGATATTTTTTTAAGGTGCATGTTTTTATGCCTAAATTGTATCTAATTCGAAGGGGAATGAATAGCAGAGTACAAAAATGTATTTTTTATAAGTTTTGGGTGCGTAGTTTTGATTTTATGGGATTTTGAATTTTGCAAAGTTTGACCCCAAAAAGACTAATATTAACGGAGTTATAGCCATTTTTGTGAAAAAATACGATATTTTTTTAAGGTGCATGTTTTTATGCCTAAATTGTATCTAATTCGAAGGGGAATGAATAGCAGAGTACAAAAATGTATTTTTTATAAGTTACGGGTGCGTAGTTTTGATTTTATGGGATTTTGAATTTTGCAAAGTTTGACCCCAAAAAGACTAATATTAACGGAGTTATAGCCATTTTTGTGAAAAAATACGATATTTTTTTAAGGTGCATGTTTTTATGCCCAAATTGTATCTAATTCGAAGGGGAATGAATAGCAGAGTACAAAAATGTATTTTTTATAAGTTTTGGGTGCGTAGTTTTGATTTTATGGGATTTTGAATTTTGCAAAGTTTGACCCCAAAAAGACTAATATTAACGGAGTTATAGCCATTTTTGTGAAAAAATACGATATTTTTTTAAGGTGCATGTTTTTATGCCTAAATTGTATCTAATTCGAAGGGGAATGAATAGCAGAGTACAAAAATGTATTTTTTATAAGTTTTGGGTGCGTAGTTTTGATTTTATGGGATTTTGAATTTTGCAAAGTTTGACCCCAAAAAGACTAATATTAACGGAGTTATAGCCATTTTTGTGAAAAAATACGATATTTTTTTAAGGTGCATGTTTTTATGCCTAAATTGTATCTAATTCGAAGGGGAATGAATAGCAGAGTACAAAAATGTATTTTTTATAAGTTATGGGTGCGTAGTTTTGATTTTATGGGATTTTGAATTTTGCAAAGTTTGACCCCAAAAAGACTAATATTAACGGAGTTATAGCCATTTTTGTGAAAAAATACGATATTTTTTTAAGGTGCATGTTTTTATGCCCAAATTGTATCTAATTCGAAGGGGAATGAATAGCAGAGTACAAAAATGTATTTTTTATAAGTTTTGGGTGCGTAGTTTTGATTTTATGGGATTTTGAATTTTGCAAAGTTTGACCCCAAAAAGACTAATATTAACGGAGTTATAGCCATTTTTGTGAAAAAATACGATATTTTTTTAAGGTGCATGTTTTTATGCCCAAATTGTATCTAATTCGAAGGGGAATGAATAGCAGAGTACAAAAATGTATTTTTTATAAGTTTTGGGTGCGTAGTTTTGATTTTATGGGATTTTGAATTTTGCAAAGTTTGACCCCAAAAAGACTAATATTAACGGAGTTATAGCCATTTTTGTGAAAAAATACGATATTTTTTTAAGGTGCATGTTTTTATGCCTAAATTGTATCTAATTCGAAGGGGAATGAATAGCAGAGTACAAAAATGTATTTTTTATAAGTTATGGGTGCGTAGTTTTGATTTTATGGGATTTTGAATTTTGCAAAGTTTGACCCCAAAAAGACTAATATTAACGGAGTTATAGCCATTTTTGTGAAAAAATACGATATTTTTTTAAGGTGCATGTTTTTATGCCCAAATTGTATCTAATTCGAAGGGGAATGAATAGCAGAGTACAAAAATGTATTTTTTATAAGTTTTGGGTGCGTAGTTTTGATTTTATGGGATTTTGAATTTTGCAAAGTTTGACCCCAAAAAGACTAATATTAACGGAGTTATAGCCATTTTTGTGAAAAAATACGATATTTTTTTAAGGTGCATGTTTTTATGCCTAAATTGTATCTAATTCGAAGGGGAATGAATAGCAGAGTACAAAAATGTATTTTTTATAAGTTTTGGGTGCGTAGTTTTGATTTTATGGGATTTTGAATTTTGCAAAGTTTGACCCCAAAAAGACTAATATTAACGGAGTTATAGCCATTTTTGTGAAAAAATACGATATTTTTTCAAGGTGCATGTTTTTATGCCTAAATTGTATCTAATTCGAAGGGGAATGAATAGCAGAGTACAAAAATGTATTTTTTATAAGTTATGGGTGCGTAGTTTTGATTTTATGGGATTTTGAATTTTGCAAAGTTTGACCCCAAAAAGACTAATATTAACGGAGTTATAGCCATTTTTGTGAAAAAATACGATATTTTTTTAAGGTGCATGTTTTTATGCCCAAATTGTATCTAATTCGAAGGGGAATGAATAGCAGAGTACAAAAATGTATTTTTTATAAGTTTTGGGTGCGTAGTTTTGATTTTATATGATTTTGAATTTTGCAAAGTTTGACCCCAAAAAGACTAATATTAACGGAGTTATAGCCATTTTTGTGAAAAAATACGATATTTTTTTAAGGTGCATGTTTTTATGCCTAAATTGTATCTAATTCGAAGGGGAATGAATAGCAGAGTACAAAAATGTATTTTTTATAAGTTTTGGGTGCGTAGTTTTGATTTTATATGATTTTGAATTTTGCAAAGTTTGACCCCAAAAAGACTAATATTAACGGAGTTATAGCCATTTTTGTGAAAAAATACGATATTTTTTTAAGGTGCATGTTTTTATGCCTAAATTGTATCTAATTCGAAGGGGAATGAATAGCAGAGTACAAAAATGTATTTTTTATAAGTTTTGGGTGCGTAGTTTTGATTTTATGGGATTTTGAATTTTGCAAAGTTTGACCCCAAAAAGACTAATATTAACGGAGTTATAGCCATTTTTGTGAAAAAATACGATATTTTTTTAAGGTGCATGTTTTTATGCCTAAATTGTATCTAATTCGAAGGGGAATGAATAGCAGAGTACAAAAATGTATTTTTTATAAGTTATGGGTGCGTAGTTTTGATTTTATGGGATTTTGAATTTTGCAAAGTTTGACCCCAAAAAGACTAATATTAACGGAGTTATAGCCATTTTTGTGAAAAAATACGATATTTTTTTAAGGTGCATGTTTTTATGCCCAAATTGTATCTAATTCGAAGGGGAATGAATAGCAGAGTACAAAAATGTATTTTTTATAAGTTTTGGGTGCGTAGTTTTGATTTTATGGGATTTTGAATTTTGCAGAGTTTGACCCCAAAAAGACTAATATTAACGGAGTTATAGCCATTTTTGTGAAAAAAATACGATATTTTTTTAAGGTGCATGTTTTTATGCCTATAAATTGTATCTAATTCGAAGGGGAATGAATAGCTGAGTACAAAAATGTATTTTTTATAAGTTTTGGGTGCGTAGTTTTGATTTTATGGGATTTTGAATTTTGCAAAGTTTGACTCAAAAAGACTAATATTAACGGAGTTATAGCCAATTTTTTGAAAAAATACGATATTTTTTTAAGGTGCATGTTTTTATGCCTATAAATTGTATCTAATTCGAAGGGGAATGAATAGCTGAGTACAAAAATGTATTTTTTATAAGTTTTGGGTGCGTAGTTTTGATTTTATGGGATTTTGAATTTTGCAAAGTTTGACCCCAAAAAGACAAATATTAACGGAGTTATAGCCATTTTTGTGAAAAAATACGATATTTTTTTAAGGTGCATGTTTTTATGCCCAAATTGTATCTAATTCGAAGGGGAATGAATAGCAGAGTACAAAAATGTATTTTTTATAAGTTTTGGTTGCGTAGTTTTGATTTTATGGGATTTTGAATTTTGCAAATTTTGACCCCAAAAAGACTAATATTAACGGAGTGCATGTTTTTATGCCCAAATTGTATCTAATTCGAAGGGGAATGAATAGCAGAGTACAAAAATGTATTTTTTATAAGTTTTGGGTGCGTAGTTTTGATTTTATGGGATTTTGAATTTTGCAAAGTTTGACCCCAAAAAGACTAATATTAACGGAGTTATAGCCATTTTTGTGAAAAAATACGATATTTTTTTAAGGTGCATGTTTTTATGCCCAAATTGTATCTAATTCGAAGGGGAATGAATAGCAGAGTACAAAAATGTATTTTTTATAAGTTTTGGGTGCGTAGTTTTGATTTTATGGGATTTTGAATTTTGCAAAGTTTGACCCCAAAAAGACTAATATTAACGGAGTTATAGCCATTTTTGTGAAAAAATACGATATTTTTTTAAGGTGCATGTTTTTATTGCAAAGTTTGACCCCAAAAAGACTAATATTAACGGAGTTATAGCCATTTTTGTGAAAAAATACGATATTTTTTTAAGGTGCATGTTTTTATGCCCAAATTGTATCTAATTCGAAGGGGAATGAATAGCAGAGTACAAAAATGTATTTTTTATAAGTTTTGGGTGCGTAGTTTTGATTTTATGGGCTTTTGAATTTTGCAAAGTTTGACCCCAAAAAGACTAATATTAACGGAGTTATAGCCATTTTTGTGAAAAAATACGATATTTTTTTAAGGTGCATGTTTTTATGCCTAAATTGTATCTAATTCGAAGGGGAATGAATAGCAGAGTACAAAAATGTATTTTTTATAAGTTTTGGGTGCGTAGTTTTGATTTTATGGGATTTTGAATTTTGCAAAGTTTGACCCCAAAAAGACTAATATTAACGGAGTTATAGCCATTTTTGTGAAAAAATACGATATTTTTTTAAGGTGCATGTTTTTATGCCTAAATTGTATCTAATTCGAAGGGGAATGAATAGCAGAGTACAAAAATGTATTTTTTATAAGTTTTGGGTGCGTAGTTTTGATTTTATGGGATTTTGAATTTTGCAAAGTTTGACCCCAAAAAGACTAATATTAACGGAGTTATAGCCATTTTTGTGAAAAAATACGATATTTTTTTAAGGTGCATGTTTTTATGCCTAAATTGTATCTACTTCGAAGGGGAATGAATAGCAGAGTACAAAAATGTATTTTTTATAAGTTATGGGTGCGTAGTTTTGATTTTATGGGATTTTGAATTTTGCAAAGTTTGACCCCAAAAAGACTAATATTAACGGAGTTATAGCCATTTTTGTGAAAAAATACGATATTTTTTTAAGGTGCATGTTTTTATGCCCAAATTGTATCTAATTCGAAGGGGAATGAATAGCAGAGTACAAAAATGTATTTTTTATAAGTTTTGGGTGCGTAGTTTTGATTTTATGGGATTTTGAATTTTGCAAAGTTTGACCCCAAAAAGACTAATATTAACGGAGTTATAGCCATTTTTGTGAAAAAATACGATATTTTTTTAAGGTGCATGTTTTTATGCCTAAATTGTATCTAATTCGAAGGGGAATGAATAGCAGAGTACAAAAATGTATTTTTTATAAGTTTTGGGTGCGTAGTTTTGATTTTATGGGATTTTGAATTTTGCAAAGTTTGACCCCAAAAAGACTAATATTAACGGAGTTATAGCCATTTTTGTGAAAAAATACGATATTTTTTTAAGGTGCATGTTTTTATGCCTAAATTGTATCTAATTCGAAGGGGAATGAATAGCAGAGTACAAAAATGTATTTTTTATAAGTTTTGGGTGCGTAGTTTTGATTTTATGGGATTTTGAATTTTGCAAAGTTTGACCCCAAAAAGACTAATATTAACGGAGTTATAGCCATTTTTGTGAAAAAATACGATATTTTTTTAAGGTGCATGTTTTTATGCCTAAATTGTATCTAATTCGAAGGGGAATGAATAGCAGAGTACAAAAATGTATTTTTTATAAGTTATGGGTGCGTAGTTTTGATTTTATGGGATTTTGAATTTTGCAAAGTTTGACCCCAAAAAGACTAATATTAACGGAGTTATAGCCATTTTTGTGAAAAAATACGATATTTTTTTAAGGTGCATGTTTTTATGCCCAAATTGTATCTAATTCGAAGGGGAATGAATAGCAGAGTACAAAAATGTATTTTTTATAAGTTTTGGGTGCGTAGTTTTGATTTTATATGATTTTGAATTTTGCAAAGTTTGACCCCAAAAAGACTAATATTAACGGAGTTATAGCCATTTTTGTGAAAAAATACGATATTTTTTTAAGGTGCATGTTTTTATGCCTAAATTGTATCTAATTCGAAGGGGAATGAATAGCAGAGTACAAAAATGTATTTTTTATAAGTTTTGGGTGCGTAGTTTTGATTTTATATGATTTTGAATTTTGCAAAGTTTGACCCCAAAAAGACTAATATTAACGGAGTTATAGCCATTTTTGTGAAAAAATACGATATTTTTTTAAGGTGCATGTTTTTATGCCCAAATTGTATCTAATTCGAAGGGGAATGAATAGCAGAGTACAAAAATGTATTTTTTATAAGTTTTGGGTGCGTAGTTTTGATTTTATGGGATTTTGAATTTTGCAAAGTTTGACCCCAAAAAGACTAATATTAACGGAGTTATAGCCATTTTTGTGAAAAAATACGATATTTTTTTAAGGTGCATGTTTTTATGCCCAAATTGTATCTAATTCGAAGGGGAATGAATAGCAGAGTACAAAAATGTATTTTTTATAAGTTTTGGGTGCGTAGTTTTGATTTTATGGGATTTTGAATTTTGCAAAGTTTGACCCCAAAAAGACTAATATTAACGGAGTTATAGCCATTTTTGTGAAAAAATACGATATTTTTTTAAGGTGCATGTTTTTATGCCCAAATTGTATCTAATTCGAAGGGGAATGAATAGCAGAGTACAAAAATGTATTTTTTATAAGTTTTGGGTGCGTAGTTTTGATTTTATGGGATTTTGAATTTTGCAAAGTTTGACCCCAAAAAGACTAATATTAACGGAGTTATAGCCATTTTTGTGAAAAAATACGATATTTTTTTAAGGTGCATGTTTTTATGCCCAAATTGTATCTAATTCGAAGGGGAATGAATAGCAGAGTACAAAAATGTATTTTTTATAAGTTTTGGGTGCGTAGTTTTGATTTTATATGATTTTGAATTTTGCAAAGTTTGACCCCAAAAAGACTAATATTAACGGAGTTATAGCCATTTTTGTGAAAAAATACGATATTTTTTTAAGGTGCATGTTTTTATGCCCAAATTGTATCTAATTCGAAGGGGAATGAATAGCAGAGTACAAAAATGTATTTTTTATAAGTTTTGGGTGCGTAGTTTTGATTTTATAAGATTTTGAATTTTGCAAAGTTTGACCCCAAAAAGACTAATATTAACGGAGTTATAGCCATTTTTGTGAAAAAATACGATATTTTTTTAAGGTGCATGTTTTTATGCCCAAATTGTATCTAATTCGAAGGGGAATGAATAGCAGAGTACAAAAATGTATTTTTTATAAGTTTTGGGTGCGTAGTTTTGATTTTATGGGATTTTGAATTTTGCAAAGTTTGACCCCAAAAAGACTAATATTAACGGAGTTATAGCCATTTTTGTGAAAAAATACGATATTTTTTTAAGGTGCATGTTTTTATGCCCAAATTGTATCTAATTCGAAGGGGAATGAATAGCAGAGTACAAAAATGTATTTTTTATAAGTTTTGGGTGCGTAGTTTTGATTTTATATGATTTTGAATATTGCAAAGTTTGACCCCAAAAAGACTAATATTAACGGAGTTATAGCCATTTTTGTGAAAAAATACGATATTTTTTTAAGGTGCATGTTTTTATGCCCAAATTGTATCTAATTCGAAGGGGAATGAATAGCAGAGTACAAAAATGTATTTTTTATAAGTTTTGGGTGCGTAGTTTTGATTTTATATGATTTTGAATATTGCAAAGTTTGACCCCAAAAAGACTAATATTAACGGAGTTATAGCCATTTTTGTGAAAAAATACGATATTTTTTTAAGGTGCATGTTTTTATGCCCAAATTGTATCTAATTCGAAGGGGAATGAATAGCAGAGTACAAAAATGTATTTTTTATAAGTTTTGGGTGCGTAGTTTTGATTTTATGGGATTTTGAATTTTGCAAAGTTTGACCCCAAAAAGACTAATATTAACGGAGTTATAGCCATTTTTGTGAAAAAATACGATATTTTTTTAAGGTGCATGTTTTTATGCCTAAATTGTATCTAATTCGAAGGGGAATGAATAGCAGAGTACAAAAATGTATATTTTATAAGTTTTGGGTGCGTAGTTTTGATTTTATGGGATTTTGAATTTTGCAAAGTTTGACCCCAAAAAAATACGATATTTTTTAAGGTGCATGTTTTTATGCCCAAATTGTATCTAATTCGAAGGGGAATGAATAGCTGAGTACAAAAATGTATTTTTTATAAGTTTTGGGTGCGTAGTTTTGATTTTATGGGATTTTGAATTTTGCAAAGTTTGACCCCAAAAAGACTAATATTAACGGAGTTATAGCCATTTTTGTGAAAAAATACGATATTTTTTTAAGGTGCATGTTTTTATGCCCAAATTGTATCTAATTCGAAGGGGAATGAATAGCAGAGTACAAAAATGTATTTTTTATAAGTTTTGGGTGCGTAGTTTTGATTTTATGGGATTTTGAATTTTGCAAAGTTTGACCCCAAAAAGACTAATATTAACGGAGTTATAGCCATTTTTGTGAAAAAATACGATATTTTTTTAAGGTGCATGTTTTTATGCCCAAATTGTATCTAATTCGAAGGGGAATGAATAGCAGAGTACAAAAATGTATTTTTTATAAGTTTTGGGTGCGTAGTTTTGATTTTATATGATTTTGAATTTTGCAAAGTTTGACCCCAAAAAGACTAATATTAACGGAGTTATAGCCATTTTTGTGAAAAAATACGATATTTTTTTAAGGTGCATGTTTTTATGCCCAAATTGTATCTAATTCGAAGGGGAATGAATAGCAGAGTACAAAAATGTATTTTTTATAAGTTTTGGGTGCGTAGTTTTGATTTTATGGGATTTTGAATTTTGCAAAGTTTGACCCCAAAAAGACTAATATTAACGGAGTTATAGCCATTTTTGTGAAAAAAATACGATATTTTTTTAAGGTGCATGTTTTTATGCCCAAATTGTATCTAATTCGAAGGGGAATGAATAGCAGAGTACAAAAATGTATTTTTTATAAGTTTTGGGTGCGTAGTTTTGATTTTATGGGATTTTGAATTTTGCAAAGTTTGACCCCAAAAAGACTAATATTAACGGAGTTATAGCCATTTTTGTGAAAAAAATACGATATTTTTTTAAGGTGCATGTTTTTATGCCCAAATTGTATCTAATTCGAAGGGGAATGAATAGCAGAGTACAAAAATGTATTTTTTATAAGTTTTGGGTGCGTAGTTTTGATTTTATGGGATTTTGAATTTTGCAAAGTTTGACCCCAAAAAAACTAATATTAACGGAGTTATAGCCATTTTTGTGAAAAAATACGATATTTTTTTAAGGTGCATGTTTTTATGCCCAAATTGTATCTAATTCGAAGGGGAATGAATAGCAGAGTACAAAAATGTATTTTTTATAAGTTTTGGGTGCGTAGTTTTGATTTTATGGGATTTTGAATTTTGCAAAGTTTGACCCCAAAAAGAATAATATTAACGGAGTTATAGCCATTTTTGTGAAAAAAATACGATATTTTTTTAAGGTGCATGTTTTTATGCCCAAATTGTATCTAATTCGAAGGGGAATGAATAGCAGAGTACAAAAATGTATTTTTTATAAGTTTTGGGTGCGTAGTTTTGATTTTATGGGATTTTGAATTTTGCAAAGTTTGACCCCAAAAAGACTAATATTAACGGAGTTATAGCCATTTTTGTGAAAAAAATACGATATTTTTTTAAGGTGCATGTTTTTATGCCCAAATTGTATCTAATTCGAAGGGGAATGAATAGCAGAGTACAAAAATGTATTTTTTATAAGTTTTGGGTGCGTAGTTTTGATTTTATGGGATTTTGAATTTTGCAAAGTTTGACCCCAAAAAGACTAATATTAACGGAGTTATAGCCATTTTTGTGAAAAAAAAAGATATTTTTTTAAGGTGCATGTTTTTATGCCCAAATTGTATCTAATTCGAAGGGGAATGAATAGCAGAGTACAAAAATGTATTTTTTATAAGTTTTGGGTGCGTAGTTTTGATTTTATATGATTTTGAATTTTGCAAAGTTTGACCCCAAAAAGACTAATATTAACGGAGTTATAGCCATTTTTGTGAAAAAATACGATATTTTTTTAAGGTGCATGTTTTTATGCCCAAATTCGAAGGGGAATGAATAGCAGAGTACAAAAATGTATTTTTTATAAGTTTTGGGTGCGTAGTTTTGATTTTATATGATTTTGAATTTTGCAAAGTTTGACCCCAAAAAGACTAATATTAACGGAGTTATAGCCATTTTTGTGAAAAAATACGATATTTTTTTAAGGTGCATGTTTTTATGCCCAAATTGTATCTAATTCGAAGGGGAATGAATAGCAGAGTACAAAAATGTATTTTTTATAAGTTTTGGGTGCGTAGTTTTGATTTTATGGGATTTTGAATTTTGCAAAGTTTGACCCCAAAAAGACTAATATTAACGGAGTTATAGCCATTTTTGTGAAAAAATACGATATTTTTTTAAGGTGCATGTTTTTATGCCCAAATTGTATCTAATTCGAAGGGGAATGAATAGCAGAGTACAAAAATGTATTTTTTATAAGTTTTGGGTGCGTAGTTTTGATTTTATATGATTTTGAATTTTGCAAAGTTTGACCCCAAAAAGACTAATATTAACGGAGTTATAGCCATTTTTGTGAAAAAATACGATATTTTTTTAAGGTGCATGTTTTTATGCCCAAATTGTATCTAATTCGAAGGGGAATGAATAGCAGAGTACAAAAATGTATTTTTTATAAGTTTTGGGTGCGTAGTTTTGATTTTATGGGATTTTGAATTTTGCAAAGTTTGACCCCAAAAAGACTAATATTAACGGAGTTATAGCCATTTTTGTGAAAAAAATACGATATTTTTTTAAGGTGCATGTTTTTATGCCCAAATTGTATCTAATTCGAAGGGGAATGAATAGCAGAGCACAAAAATGTATTTTTTATAAGTTTTGGGTGCGTAGTTTTGATTTTATGGGATTTTGAATTTTGCAAAGTTTGACCCCAAAAAGACTAATATTAACGGAGTTATAGCCATTTTTGTGAAAAAATACGATATTTTTTTAAGGTGCATGTTTTTATGCCCAAATTGTATCTAATTCGAAGGGGAATGAATAGCAGAGTACAAAAATGTATTTTTTATAAGTTTTGGGTGCGTAGTTTTGATTTTATGGGATTTTGAATTTTGCAAAGTTTGACCCCAAAAAGACTAATATTAACGGAGTTATAGCCATTTTTGTGAAAAAATACGATATTTTTTTAAGGTGCATGTTTTTATGCCTAAATTGTATCTAATTCGAAGGGGAATGAATAGCAGAGTACAAAAATGTATTTTTTATAAGTTTTGGGTGCGTAGTTTTGATTTTATGGGATTTTGAATTTTGCAAAGTTTGACCCCAAAAAGACTAATATTAACGGAGTTATAGCCATTTTTGTGAAAAAATACGATATTTTTTAAGGTGCATGTTTTTATGCCCAAATTGTATCTAATTCGAAGGGGAATGAATAGCAGAGTACAAAAATGTATATTTTATAAGTTTTGGGTGCGTAGTTTTGATTTTATGGGATTTTGAATTTTGCAAAGTTTGACCCCAAAAAGACTAATATTAACGGAGTTATAGCCATTTTTGTGAAAAAATACGATATTTTTTAAGGTGCATGTTATTATGCCCAAATTGTATCTAATTCGAAGGGGAATGAATAGCAGAGTACAAAAATGTATTTTTTATAAGTTTTGGGTGCGTAGTTTTGATTTTATGGGATTTTGAATTTTGCAAAGTTTGACCCCAAAAAGACTAATATTAACGGAGTTATAGCCATTTTTGTGAAAAAATACGATATTTTTTTAAGGTGCATGTTTTTATGCCCAAATTGTATCTAATTCGAAGGGGAATGAATAGCAGAGTACAAAAATGTATTTTTTATAAGTTTTGGGTGCGTAGTTTTGATTTTATGGGATTTTGAATTTTGCAAAGTTTGACCCCAAAAAGAATAATATTAACGGAGTTATAGCCATTTTTGTGAAAAAATACGATATTTTTTTAAGGTGCATGTTTTTATGCCCAAATTGTATCTAATTCGAAGGGGAATGAATAGCAGAGTACAAAAATGTATTTTTTATAAGTTTTGGGTGCGTAGTTTTGATTTTATGGGATTTTGAATTTTGCAAAGTTTGACCCCAAAAAGACTAATATTAACGGAGTTATAGCCATTTTTGTGAAAAATACGATATTTTTTTAAGGTGCATGTTTTTATGCCCAAATTGTATCTAATTCGAAGGGGAATGAATAGCAGAGTACAAAAATGTATTTTTTATAAGTTTTGGGTGCGTAGTTTTGATTTTATGGGATTTTGAATTTTGCAAAGTTTGACCCCAAAAAGAATAATATTAACGGAGTTATAGCCATTTTTGTGAAAAAATACGATATTTTTTTAAGGTGCATGTTTTTATGCCCAAATTGTATCTAATTCGAAGGGGAATGAATAGCAGAGTACAAAAATGTATTTTTTATAAGTTTTGGGTGCGTAGTTTTGATTTTATGGGATTTTGAATTTTGCAAAGTTTGACCCCAAAAAGAATAATATTAACGGAGTTATAGCCATTTTTGTGAAAAAATACGATATTTTTTTAAGGTGCATGTTTTTATGCCCAAATTGTATCTAATTCGAAGGGGAATGAATTGCAGAGTACAAAAATGTATTTTTTATAAGTTTTGGGTGCGTAGTTTTGATTTTATGGGATTTTGAATTTTGCAAAGTTTGACCCCAAAAAGACTAATATTAACGGAGTTATAGCCATTTTTGTGAAAAAATACGATATTTTTTTAAGGTGCATGTTTTCATGCCTAAATTGTATCTAATTCGATGGGGAATGAATAGCAGAGTACAAAAATGTATTTTTTATAAGTTTTGGGTGAGTAGTTTTGATTTTCTGGGATTTTGAATTTTGCAAAGTTTGACCCCAAAAAGACTAATATTAACGGAGTTATAGCCATTTTTGTGAAAAAATACGATATTTTTTTAAGGTGCATGTTTTTATGCCCAAATTGTATCTAATTCGAAGGGGAATGAATTGCAGAGTACAAAAATGTATTTTTTATAAGTTTTGGGTGCGTAGTTTTGATTTTATGGGATTTTGAATTTTGCAAAGTTTGACCCCAAAAAGACTAATATTAACGGAGTTATAGCCATTTTTGTGAAAAAATACGATATATTTTTAAGGTGCATGTTTTTATGCCCAAATTGTATCTAATTCGAAGGGGAATGAATAGCAGAGTACAAAAATGTATTTTTTATAAGTTTTGGGTGCGTAGTTTTGATTTTATGGGATTTTGAATTTTGCAAAGTTTGACCCCAAAAAGACTAATATTAACGGAGTTATAGCCATTTTTGTGAAAAAATACGATATTTTTTTAAGGTGCATGTTTTTATGCCCAAATTGTATCTAATTCGAAGGGGAATGAATAGCAGAGTACAAAAATGTATTTTTTATAAGTTTTGGGTGCGTAGTTTTGATTTTATGGGATTTTGAATTTTGCAAAGTTTGACCCCAAAAAGACTAATATTAACGGAGTTATAGCCATTTTTGTGAAAAATACGATATTTTTTTAAGGTGCATGTTTTTATGCCCAAATTGTATCTAATTCGAAGGGGAATGAATAGCAGAGTACAAAAATGTATTTTTTATAAGTTTTGGGTGCGTAGTTTTGATTTTATGGGATTTTGAATTTTGCAAAGTTTGACCCCAAAAAGAATAATATTAACGGAGTTATAGCCATTTTTGTGAAAAAATACGATATTTTTTTAAGGTGCATGTTTTTATGCCTAAATTGTATCTAATTCGAAGGGGAATGAATAGCAGAGTACAAAAATGTATTTTTTATAAGTTTTGGGTGCGTAGTTTTGATTTTATGGGATTTTGAATTTTGCAAAGTTTGACCCCAAAAAGACTAATATTAACGGAGTTATAGCCATTTTTGTGAAAAAATACGATATTTTTTTAAGGTGCATGTTTTTATGCCCAAATTGTATCTAATTCGAAGGGGAATGAATAGCAGAGTACAAAAATGTATTTTTTATAAGTTTTGGGTGCGTAGTTTTGATTTTATGGGATTTTGAATTTTGCAAAGTTTGACCCCAAAAAGAATAATATTAACGGAGTTATAGCCATTTTTGTGAAAAAATACGATATTTTTTTAAGGTGCATGTTTTTATGCCCAAATTGTATCTAATTCGAAGGGGAATGAATAGCAGAGTACAAAAATGTATTTTTTATAAGTTTTGGGTGCGTAGTTTTGATTTTATGGGATTTTGAATTTTGCAAAGTTTGACCCCAAAAAGACTAATATTAACGGAGTTATAGCCATTTTTGTGAAAAAATACGATATTTTTTTAAGGTGCATGTTTTTATGCCCAAATTGTATCTAATTCGAAGGGGAATGAATAGCAGAGTACAAAAATGTATTTTTTATAAGTTTTGGGTGCGTAGTTTTGATTTTATGGGATTTTGAATTTTGCAAAGTTTGACCCCAAAAAGACTAATATTAACGGAGTTATAGCCATTTTTGTGAAAAAATACGATATTTTTTTAAGGTGCATGTTTTTATGCCCAAATTGTATCTAATTCGAAGGGGAATGAATAGCAGAGTACAAAAATGTATTTTTTATAAGTTTTGGGTGCGTAGTTTTGATTTTATGGGATTTTGAATTTTGCAAAGTTTGACCCCAAAAAGACTAATATTAATGGAGTTATAGCCATTTTTGTGAAAAAATACGATATTTTTTTAAGGTGCATGTTTTTATGCCCAAATTGTATCTAATTCGAAGGGGAATGAATAGCAGAGTACAAAAATGTATTTTTTATAAGTTTTGGGTGCGTAGTTTTGATTTTATGGGATTTTGAATTTTGCAATGTTTGACCCCAAAAAGACTAATATTAACGGAGTTATAGCCATTTTTGTGAAAAAATACGATATTTTTTAAGGTGCATGTTTTTATGCCCAAATTGTATCTAATTCGAAGGGAAATGAATAGCAGAGTACAAAAATGTATTTTTTATAAGTTTTGGGTGCGTAGTTTTGATTTTATGGGATTTTGAATTTTGCAAAGTTTGACCCCAAAAAGACTAATATTAACGGAGTTATAGCCATTTTTGTGAAAAAATACGATATTTTTTTAAGGTGCATGTTTTTATGCTAAAATTGTATCTAATTCGAAGGGGAATGAATAGCAGAGTACAAAAATGTATTTTTTATAAGTTTTGGATGCGTAGTTTTGATTTTATGGGATTTTGAATTTTGCAAAGTTTGACCCCAAAAAGACTAATATTAACGGAGTTATAGCCATTTTTGTGAAAAAATACGATATTTTTTTTAAGGTACATGTTTTTATGCCTAAATTGTATCTAATTCGAAGGGGAATGAATAGCAGAGTACAAAAATGTATTTTTTATAAGTTTTGGGTGCGTAGTTTTGATTTTATGGGATTTTGAATTTTGCAAAGTTTGACCCCAAAAAGACTAATATTAACGGAGTTATAGCCATTTTTGTGAAAAAATACGATATTTTTTTAAGGTGCATGTTTTTATGCCCAAATTGTATCTAATTCGAAGGGGAATGAATAGCAGAGTACAAAAATGTATTTTTTATAAGTTTTGGGTGCGTAGTTTTGATTTTATGGGATTTTGAATTTTGCAAAGTTTGACCCCAAAAAGACTCATATTAACGGAGTTATAGCCATTTTTGTGAAAAAATACGATATTTTTTTTAAGGTGCATGTTTTTATGCCTAAATTGTATCTAATTCGAAGGCGAATGAATAGCAGAGTACAAAAATGTATTTTTTATAAGTTTTGGGTGCGTAGTTTTGATTTTATGGGATTTTGAATTTTGCAAAGTTTGACCCCAAAAAGACTAATATTAACGGAGTTATAGCCATTTTTGTGAAAAAATACGATATTTTTTAAGGTGCATGTTTTTATGCCCAAATTGTATCTAATTCGAAGGGGAATGAATAGCAGAGTACAAAAATGTATTTTTTATGGGATTTTGAATTTTGCAAAGTTTGACCCCAAAAAGACTAATATTAACGGAGTTATAGCCATTTTTGTGAAAAAATACGATATTTTTTTAAGGTACATGTTTTTATGCCTAAATTGTATCTAATTCGAAGGGGAATGAATAGCAGAGTACAAAAATGTATTTTTTATAAGTTTTGGGTGCGTAGTTTTGATTTTATGGGATTTTGAATTTTGCAAAGTTTGACCCCAAAAAGACTCATATTAACGGAGTTATAGCCATTTTTGTGAAAAAATACGATATTTTTTTAAGGTGCATGTTTTTATGCCTAAATTGTATCTAATTCGAAGGCGAATGAATAGCAGAGTACAAAAATGTATTTTTTATAAGTTTTGGGTGCGTAGTTTTGATTTTATGGGATTTTGAATTTTGCAAAGTTTGACCCCAAAAAGACTAATATTAACGGAGTTATAGCCATTTTTGTGAAAAAATACGATATTTTTGTAAGGTGCATGTTTTTATGCCTAAATTGTATCTAATTCGAAGGGGAATGAATAGCAGAGTACAAAAATGTATTTTTTATAAGTTTTGGGTGCGTAGTTTTGATTTTATGGGATTTTGAATTTTGCAAAGTTTGACCCCAAAAAGACTAATATTAACGGAGTTATAGCCATTTTTGTGAAAAAATACGATATTTTTTTAAGGTGCATGTTTTTATGCCCAAATTGTATCTAATTCGAAGGGGAATGAATAGCAGAGTACAAAAATGTATTTTTTATAAGTTTTGGGTGCGTAGTTTTGATTTTATGGGATTTTGAATTTTGCAAAGTTTGACCCCAAAAAGACTCATATTAACGGAGTTATAGCCATTTTTGTGAAAAAATACGATATTTTTTTAAGGTGCATGTTTTTATGCCTAAATTGTATCTAATTCGAAGGCGAATGAATAGCAGAGTACAAAAATGTATTTTTTATAAGTTTTGGGTGCGTAGTTTTGATTTTATGGGATTTTGAATTTTGCAAAGTTTGACCCCAAAAAGACTAATATTAACGGAGTTATAGCCATTTTTGTGAAAAAATACGATATTTTTTAAGGTGCATGTTTTTATGCCCAAATTGTATCTAATTCGAAGGGGAATGAATAGCAGAGTACAAAAATGTATTTTTTATGGGATTTTGAATTTTGCAAAGTTTGACCCCAAAAAGACTAATATTAACGGAGTTATAGCCATTTTTGTGAAAAAATACGATATTTTTTTAAGGTACATGTTTTTATGCCTAAATTGTATCTAATTCGAAGGGGAATGAATAGCAGAGTACAAAAATGTATTTTTTATAAGTTTTGGGTGCGTAGTTTTGATTTTATGGGATTTTGAATTTTGCAAAGTTTGACCCCAAAAAGACTCATATTAACGGAGTTATAGCCATTTTTGTGAAAAAATACGATATTTTTTTAAGGTGCATGTTTTTATGCCTAAATTGTATCTAATTCGAAGGGGAATGAATAGCAGAGTACAAAAATGTATTTTTTATAAGTTTTGGGTGCGTAGTTTTGATTTTATGGGATTTTGAATTTTGCAAAGTTTGACCCCAAAAAGACTAATATTAACGGAGTTATAGCCATTTTTGTGAAAAAATACGATATTTTTTAAGGTGCATGTTTTTATGCCCAAATTGTATCTAATTCGAAGGGGAATGAATAGCAGAGTACAAAAATGTATTTTTTATAAGTTTTGGGTGCGTAGTTTTGATTTTATGGGATTTTGAATTTTGCAAAGTTTGACCCCAAAAAGACTAATATTAACGGAGTTATAGCCATTTTTGTGAAAAAATACGATATTTTTTTAAGGTGCATGTTTTTATGCCCAAATTGTATCTAATTCGAAGGGGAATGAATAGCAGAGTACAAAAATGTATTTTTTATAAGTTTTGGGTGCGTAGTTTTGATTTTATGGGATTTTGAATTTTGCAAAGTTTGACCCCAAAAAGACTAATATTAACGGAGTTATAGCCATTTTTGTGAAAAAATACGATATTTTTTTAAGGTGCATGTTTTTATGCCTAAATTGTATCTAATTCGAAGGGGAATGAATAGCAGAGTACAAAAATGTATTTTTTATAAGTTTTGGGTGCGTAGTTTTGATTTTATGGGATTTTGAATTTTGCAAAGTTTGACCCCAAAAAGACTAATATTAACGGAGTTATAGCCATTTTTGTGAAAAAATACGATATTTTTTTAAGGTGCATGTTTTTATGCCCAAATTGTATCTAATTCGAAGGGGAATGAATAGCAGAGTACAAAAATGTATTTTTTATAAGTTTTTGGGTGCGTAGTTTTGATTTTATGGGATTTTGAATTTTGCAAAGTTTGACCCCAAAAAGACTAATATTAACGGAGTTATAGCCATTTTTGTGAAAAAAATACGATATTTTTTAAGGTGCATGTTTTTATGCCCAAATTGTATCTAATTCGAAGGGGAATGAATAGCAGAGTACAAAAATGTATTTTTTATAAGTTTTGGGTGCGTAGTTTTGATTTTATGGGATTTTGAATTTTGCAAAGTTTGACCCCAAAAAGAATAATATTAACGGAGTTATAGCCATTTTTGTGAAAAAATACGATATTTTTTTAAGGTGCATGTTTTTATGCCCAAATTGTATCTAATTCGAAGGGGAATGAATAGCAGAGTACAAAAATGTATTTTTTATAAGTTTTGGGTGCGTAGTTTTGATTTTATGGGATTTTGAATTTTGCAAAGTTTGACCCCAAAAAGACTAATATTAACGGAGTTATAGCCATTTTTGTGAAAAAATACGATATTTTTTTAAGGTGCATGTTTTTATGCCCAAATTGTATCTAATTCGAAGGGGAATGAATAGCAGAGTACAAAAATGTATTTTTTATAAGTTTTGGGTGCGTAGTTTTGATTTTATGGGATTTTGAATTTTGCAAAGTTTGACCCCAAAAAGACTAATATTAACGGAGTTATAGCCATTTTTGTGAAAAAATACGATATTTTTTTAAGGTGCATGTTTTTATGCCCAAATTGTATCTAATTCGAAGGGGAATGAATAGCAGAGTACAAAAATGTATTTTTTATAAGTTTTGGGTGCGTAGTTTTGATTTTATGGGATTTTGAATTTTGCAAAGTTTGACCCCAAAAAGACTAATATTAATGGAGTTATAGCCATTTTTGTGAAAAAATACGATATTTTTTTAAGGTGCATGTTTTTATGCCCAAATTGTATCTAATTCGAAGGGGAATGAATAGCAGAGTACAAAAATGTATTTTTTATAAGTTTTGGGTGCGTAGTTTTGATTTTATGGGATTTTGAATTTTGCAATGTTTGACCCCAAAAAGACTAATATTAACGGAGTTATAGCCATTTTTGTGAAAAAATACGATATTTTTTAAGGTGCATGTTTTTATGCCCAAATTGTATCTAATTCGAAGGGAAATGAATAGCAGAGTACAAAAATGTATTTTTTATAAGTTTTGGGTGCGTAGTTTTGATTTTATGGGATTTTGAATTTTGCAAAGTTTGACCCCAAAAAGACTAATATTAACGGAGTTATAGCCATTTTTGTGAAAAAATACGATATTTTTTTAAGGTGCATGTTTTTATGCTAAAATTGTATCTAATTCGAAGGGGAATGAATAGCAGAGTACAAAAATGTATTTTTTATAAGTTTTGGATGCGTAGTTTTGATTTTATGGGATTTTGAATTTTGCAAAGTTTGACCCCAAAAAGACTAATATTAACGGAGTTATAGCCATTTTTGTGAAAAAATACGATATTTTTTTAAGGTACATGTTTTTATGCCTAAATTGTATCTAATTCGAAGGGGAATGAATAGCAGAGTACAAAAATGTATTTTTTATAAGTTTTGGGTGCGTAGTTTTGATTTTATGGGATTTTAAATTTTGCAAAGATTGACCCCAAAAAGACTAATATTAACGGAGTTATAGCCATTTTTGTGAAAAAATACGATATTTTTTTAAGGTGCATGTTTTTATGCCTAAATTGTATCTAATTCGAAGGGGAATGAATAGCAGAGTACAAAAATGTATTTTTTATAAGTTTTGGGTGCGTAGTTTTGATTTTATGGGATTTTAAATTTTGCAAAGATTGACCCCAAAAAGACTAATATTAACGGAGTTATAGCCATTTTTGTGAAAAAATACGATATTTTTTTAAGGTGCATGTTTTTATGCCCAAATTGTATCTAATTCGAAGGGGAATGAATAGCAGAGTACAAAAATGTATTTTTTATAAGTTTTGGGTGCGTAGTTTTGATTTTATGGGATTTTAAATTTTGCAAAGATTGACCCCAAAAAGACTAATATTAACGGAGTTATAGCCATTTTTGTGAAAAAATACGATATTTTTTTAAGGTGCATGTTTTTATGCCTAAATTGTATCTAATTCGAAGGGGAATGAATAGCAGAGTACAAAAATGTATTTTTTATAAGTTTTGGGTGCGTAGTTTTGATTTTATGGGAGTTTAAATTTTGCAAAGATTGACCCCAAAAAGACTAATATTAACGGAGTTATAGCCATTTTTGTGAAAAAATACGATATTTTTTTAAGGTGCATGTTTTTATGCCTAAATTGTATCTAATTCGAAGGGGAATGAATAGCAGAGTACAAAAATGTATTTTTTATAAGTTTTGGGTGCGTAGTTTTGATTTTATGGGATTTTGAATTTTGCAAAGTTTGACCCCAAAAAGACTAATATTAACGGAGTTATAGCCATTTTTGTGAAAAAATACGATATTTTTTTAAGGTACATGTTTTTATGCCCAAATTGTATCTAATTCGAAGGGGAATGAATAGCAGAGTACAAAAATGTATTTTTTATAAGTTTTGGGTGCGTAGTTTTGATTTTATGGGATTTTGAATTTTGCAAAGTTTGACCCCAAAAAGACTCATATTAACGGAGTTATAGCCATTTTTGTGAAAAAATACGATATTTTTTTAAGGTGCATGTTTTTATGCCTAAATTGTATCTAATTCGAAGGCGAATGAATAGCAGAGTACAAAAATGTATTTTTTATAAGTTTTGGGTGCGTAGTTTTGATTTTATGGGATTTTGAATTTTGCAAAGTTTGACCCCAAAAAGACTAATATTAACGGAGTTATAGCCATTTTTGTGAAAAAATACGATATTTTTTAAGGTGCATGTTTTTATGCCCAAATTGTATCTAATTCGAAGGGGAATGAATAGCAGAGTACAAAAATGTATTTTTTATGGGATTTTGAATTTTGCAAAGTTTGACCCCAAAAAGACTAATATTAACGGAGTTATAGCCATTTTTGTGAAAAAATACGATATTTTTTTAAGGTGCATGTTTTTATGCCTAAATTGTATCTAATTCGAAGGGGAAATGAATAGCAGAGTACAAAAATGTATTTTTTATAAGTTTTGGGTGCGTAGTTTTGATTTTATGGGATTTTGAATTTTTCAAAGTTTGACCCCAAAAAGACTAATATTAACGGAGTTATAGCCATTTTTGTGAAAAAATACGATATTTTTTTAAGGTGCATGTTTTTATGCCCAAATTGTATCTAATTCGAAGGGGAATGAATAGCAGAGTACAAAAATGTATTTTTTATAAGTTTTGGGTGCGTAGTTTTGATTTTATGGGATTTTGAATTTTGCAAAGTTTGACCCCAAAAAGACTAATATTAACGGAGTTATAGCCATTTTTGTGAAAAAATACGATATTTTTTTAAGGTGCATGTTTTTATGCCCAAATTGTATCTAATTCGAAGGGGAATGAATAGCAGAGTACAAAAATGTATTTTTTATGGGATTTTGAATTTTGCAAAGTTTGACCCCAAAAAGACTAATATTAACGGAGTTATAGCCATTTTTGTGAAAAAATACGATATTTTTTAAGGTGCATGTTTTTATGCCCAAATTGTATCTAATTCGAAGGGGAATGAATAGCAGAGTACAAAAATGTATTTTTTATAAGTTTTGGGTGCGTAGTTTTGATTTTATGGGATTTTGAATTTTGCAAAGTTTGACCCCAAAAAGACTAATATTAACGGAGTTATAGCCATTTTTGTGAAAAAATACGATATTTTTTTAAGGTGCATGTTTTTATGCCTAAATTGTATCCAATTCGAAAGGGGAATGAATAGCAGAGTACAAAAATGTATTTTTTATAAGTTTTGGGTGCGTAGTTTTGATTGTATGTCATTTTGAATTTTGTAAAGTTTGACCCCAAAAAGACTAATATTAACGAAGTTATAGCCATTTTTGTGAAAAAATACGATATTTTTTAAGGTGCATGTTTTTATGCCCAAATTGTATCTAATTCGAAGGGGAATGAATAGCAGAGTACAAAAATGTATATTTTATAAGTTTTGGGTGCGTAGTTTTGATTTTATGGGATTTTGAATTTTGCAAAGTTTGACCCCAAAAAGACTAATATTAACGGAGTTATAGCCATTTTTGTGAAAAAATACGATATTTTTTAAGGTGCATGTTTTTATGCCCAAATTGTATCTAATTCGAAGGGGAATGAATAGCAGAGTACAAAAATGTATTTTTTATAAGTTTTGGGTGCGTAGTTTTGATTTTATGGGATTTTGAATTTTGCAAAGTTTGACCCCAAAAAGACTAATATTAACGGAGTTATAGCCATTTTTGTGAAAAAATACGATATTTTTTTAAGGTGCATGTTTTTATGCCTAAATTGTATCCAATTCGAAAGGGGAATGAATAGCAGAGTACAAAAATGTATATTTTATAAGTTTTGGGTGCGTAGTTTTGATTTTATGGGATTTTGAATTTTGCAAAGTTTGACCCCAAAAAGACTAATATTAACGGAGTTATAGCCATTTTTGTGAAAAAATACGATATTTTTTAAGGTGCATGTTTTTATGCCCAAATTGTATCTAATTCGAAGGGGAATGAATAGCAGAGTACAAAAATGTATTTTTTATAAGTTTTGGGTGCGTAGTTTTGATTTTATGGGATTTTGAATTTTGCAAAGTTTGACCCCAAAAAGACTAATATTAACCATTATATATATTAGCCATTTTTGTGAAAAAATACGATATTTTTTTAAGGTGCATGTTTTTATGCCAAAATTGTATCTAATTCGAAGGGGAATGAATAGCAGAGTACAAAAATGTATTTTTTATAAGTTTTGGGTGCGTAGTTTTGATTTTATGGGATTTTGAATTTTGCATAGTTTGATCCCAAAAAGACTAATATTAACGGAGTTATAGCCATTTTTGTGAAAAAATACGATATTTTTTTAAGGTGCATGTTTTTATGCCAAAATTGTATCCAATTCGAAGGGGAATGAATAGCAGAGTACAAAAATGTATTTTTTATAAGTTTTGGGTGCGTAGTTTTGATTTTATGGGATTTTGAATTTTGCATAGTTTGACCCCAAAAAGAGGCTGTTGAACGGAGTTATGGCCGTTTTTCCGAAAAAAATGATATATTTTTGAAAACGTGAAGGATTATGAACTCATGTCTTTAATTCAAACCCTATTTCGAAACACCTTCTCAAAAGAATGTAAGAAAAAGAAAAAAAATGATTGTTCAGGAATCGGACCAAGTGTAACAACTAGAAGTGTAAATAAATAGACCTTCCAATTTGTAGCATCGAAATTTAATATATTTATTTTAATTTAGAATATTTTTTTTTTTAACCAAACTCTATTGAATAAAAAGTGGCTCCCTGACAATATTACAATATATTCCACCCATTGGTTGTGTTATTAAAGCTTTCGGATCCAATTTCATAACTGGCATTGATCTCTCACATGTGGTTACATAATGATTTCGAAAAAAATTAACCAACCCGATTTTGGCTTGCAGCATTGCAAAACGTTCACCAATACAACTGTGTGGTCCAGTTCCAAAGGGCAAATAAGTAAAAGGCACAATTTTTGGTTTATTTTCGGGTGAAAATCTCTCCGGGTCAAATTCATTTGGACAAGAAAAGTACTAAAAAAAAAAAAAAAACAAAGAAACATAAATTAAAATTTTAATTTATCAATAATTGTACTAGACTTTTACCTTGGGGTCTCTTTGAAGTCCAAAAACTGGTATATAAATTGGCATTCCCCTGGTTATACTAAGATTACTAAATGGATCAAATGAATATTCCTCTCCCATTTGTACTGTACACTCACGATCTAGAAAGCCCAAAGGTGGATACAATCTTAGCACCTCTTGAATAATCATGTGTAAATATTGCAAGTTAGTTATCATTCTATAGTTTATTTCGCCGCCATTTTCTTCGAGGGCATCTCGAATCTCATTGCGAAGTCGAGTTTGTAAATCAGGTCTTTTTGCAAGCTCATAGAGAGCAAACGACATTGCCGACGAAGAGGTCTCAAATCCAGCGGTAAAGAATAGCGCAGCTTGAGCAACTAAAATATCACCTTCAAGAGCTATTTGGCTTTTTCTACGATCAGCTTTAGCAGAACGTTCGAATTCGAGGAGAAGATCAATTAGATCGTTTCGGGCCATGCCGGTTTCTTCACGAACCCTCATTACATAGTTAATAGTTGAACGGAGAAATTTTGCTGAGTGTTTTGGAAAAACCTAAAAAAAATTATCTGTTAGAACTTTAATAGATTTTTTTGTGATTACAAATAAAATGCACCTTAAATCGAAATAATGGAACCAATCTGGGTAGAAAAAATACAGTTACAAACTCTATTGCTCGTTTGGTAGTAAAGTCAAATATAAACCGTCCATGACTTCGGAATTCTCCATTGGGATTTTTGAGACTATTTGCTTGTACACCATAAGCAACTGTAGCTATTACATCGGTTGTGTAAAGAGCGCAGATTTCCTTTAGTTCTTGACAAGTTGATTGAGTTTTTGAATCAACTGGAAGTGATTTCAGATAGCTATCTAACTGGCGCCCGATCTAATAATAGAACCGTTTTCTAATATGATTTTTTACAATCAAAATTCTTTAACCCACCTCTTCAACCAGTGGAAACATTTGCTTTATTTTGCCACTGGTAAAAACTGGAGAAATTTTTGAACGAATCTCTTTCCAAGCTGGATTTTTTATGAAGAAGAGGTTTTTTGAGCCAAGTGAATCAGCATATAGGTCAGAAGTTGAGTATCTAGAAGATATGTTAATTTTAGCTAATACCTGCTATATCCTCTTAAACTAACTCACCGATCAGAAAATTTGGTGAAATCTTTCACTAAAATTCTTTTGACGAGTTCAGGATGCCTCAAAAGAACAGCAGCCTTATGAAAAATATGAATACCAACAAGAGGTTCATTAGCTGTTGCAGAATGCATATACATCGCTTGAAATTGTTCAGCTGGACATCGTTTAAGAGTTAGCATCTCTTTGAAATTTCCAACTAGAAAACTTGGTGTGATAAATGGAATGCCATTTTTTTCCCAAAATTTGTAAAAAGATCTTAGCCAAATGTATGTAAGGATCAGTAATATATGCAGCAGAGCAATAGTTGTGCGATATGATTCAAACATCATATAAAGTATGACTGTCTGCTCACTTGAGTATCCGAGTTAGAACTGATTTGAGTGAACTTATGAATGTTCCCAGCTAAGTTAAGTTTATGGAGAAACATATTACGACAAACTTGAATCCTATTCGAATGCAAATTTGAAGATGATCCACACAATAAGAATACAAAATGAAATTTAAAAATGTATGGGGTCAACTGTGGGTCATCTTTTGTGAATGAAATTGTATCTTGAAAAGTGCCAATAGAGAAAAAAGATTTGTTTTTTTAAATTATGAATGAAAGCCTCTGAGGCGCAAGAAATAAGAGCATTTAAAAAAGATCAAATTCAAAAGATAAATGTATTTATTATAATTCAAATAGCGTTAGTCAAATAAATACACTGTGCAAGTCGAAATTCTTGACAGGCGCGCGAATAATTGTTTCGCCCTATTTCGGACCCGAGAAATAGAATGGCATCATTAGTTTTTCGATTTATCGGTACGACTTCGAACAAAATTTTTTTTGAAAGTTTTTTTCAATTATTTCGAGAGTTTCCCACGGTTTTTAGTCAGTTTTCAGCCAAAAACAATATTTATATTGCTAATAATTCTGCTCAAACGTTATTTGCTACTAGTAGAAAGACATTATAAACAATTTTGAACAATTTATTGGAATGTTTAGTAAATTTTTTGGAAAGTTTTTTTTTTTAAAATCGAAATTTTTTACATTGTTTATCGTTTTTTCGCTGTTGTTGTTCTCTTTTGCACAAATACATTGCATGTTTTCCATTAAAAATTAATTTTACTGTTAATTTACTACAAGGCTACTAGCCCAGTCATTTTAGTCATTTTTAAGCCCAATCTGCGGAAAAATTCCTACTGGGCTGAATTTTGGTATACAGCTTAATGACGGCTTTGTTATGAAGATGTGAAAAATCGACATTGATATCGTGTCCGCGTTAAGAGTTATAGGGGTCAAAAGGTCACAAAAACTGGTTTTTCACGATTTTCAGCAAAACGGTAAGTCTTATCAAAAAATTTTCAATGCAAGAATTGTAGACCAGATTATTATATATAAAAAGTGTCATGACACTTTTTTTCCTAAGACCCACCGTTTCTTAGGTATAACGATTCAAAAAGTTGAAGTTTAGTTGTAATCGTCATAATCCTATTCCTGAAAAAAAAACTCCTAACTGAAAAGTTCCTGAAATTTCATTATTTTTTTAGCTTGAATTTCGTTCCTCAACTGTTAAGAATATGGGGAAACCAAAAAAAAATGGAAATTTTCGCCATTTTTCCGATTGGGGCCCTTCTCCCGAAACCATTTCCCTGGGAATTTTTGTTTAGAATATGTCTGAAAATATACAGGGTGTGCAATAGAGAATGGACAACCCTAAAACGGCTTATAGCTACACTTATGATTGTTCTAAAAACAGATAGAAAAAAGTTCTATCGCAACCAGTTCATAAAATATGGACTTTTTTTTGTTCAGTGTATTTTAAATTTTATCATCTTATGTTTTCGTTCACTACAACCACGAATGAATGAATTTTATTTATTTCTTTTTTTTATAATTTTCTACAATAATTGGATGAGTACATAAACACTTTAAAAATTTCATAGCTATTGCACATTTTCGTAAAAAAAATTTTGAAATCTGTTTTTTGATGCAAAATGTAAAAAAAGTATTTTATGAAAAATTTTAAACACCTGTGATATAAAATAAATCTATAGAAACCTAGGTGGCCAACTTTCTTAAAAATATTCTGGTATAAGATGATAAAATTTAAAATACACTGAACGAAAAAAAGTCCATATTTTATGAACTGGTTGCGATAGAACTTTTTTCTATCTGTTTTTAGAACAATCATAAGTGTAGCTATAAGCCGTTTTAGGGTTGTCCATTCTCTATTGCACACCCTGTATATTTTCAGACATATTCTAAACAAAAATTCCCAGGGAAATGGTTTCGGGAGAAGGGCCCCAATCGGAAAAATGGCGAAAATTTCCATTTTTTTTTTGGTTTCCCCATATTCTTAACAGTTGAGGAACGAAATTCAAGCTAAAAAAATAATGAAATTTCAGGAACTTTTCAGTTAGGAGTTTTTTTTTTTCAGGAATAGGATTATGACGATTACAACTAAACTTCAACTTTTTGAATCGTTATACCTAAGAAACGGTGGGTCTTAGGAAAAAAAGTGTCATGACACTTTTTATATATAATAATCTGGTCTACAATTCTTGCTTTGAAAATTTTTTGATAAGACTTACCGTTTTGCTGAAAATCGTGAAAAACCAGTTTTTGTAACCTTTTGACCCCTATAACTCTTAACGCGGACACGATATCAATGTCGATTTTTCACATCTTCATAACAAAGCCGTCATTAAGCTGTATACCAAAATTCAGCCCAGTAGGAATTTTTCCGCAGATAAAACCTAAAATTACTGGACTAGTATTAATTTAAAATTAGTGCCTTTAAAAAATTATAATATAATAAATCTTGAAAGGAACGTTACAGATACCAATTACGTATCATGTTATTACACAAAAACGTCAACAATTAATGAACAAAAAAGAATAATAGAACTTAAACAGAGTTTAAATAAAGAAAAAACTTTAAATAACGAAGAAAAAAAGGCAATATTAGATCTTTGTGCACAGTACAATGACATATTCCATTTACCAGGAGACAGTTTGACTCACACAAATACTATGACACATGAAATACCAATAAAACAGGATCAGGCCCCAATAAATACAAAAATGTATAGACTACCTGAAAAACAAAGAGGTATTATAAATGAACAACTGGCTGAAATGTTGGAAAACGATATAGTTCAACCAAGCAAAAGCCCTTGGAACTCACCACTTTTAGTAGTACCTAAAAAGGCGGGTCCAGACGGTGAAGCACGATGGAGAGTTGTTGTTGACTTTAGGAAACTTAACGATTGTACAATAGGGGACGCATTCCCACTACCGCGAATAGAGGACATACTCGACCAATTAGGACATGCTAGATATTTCACTACATTGGATCTTGCAAGTGGTTATCACCAAGTACTTGTCCATCCAGAAGATAGAGAGAAAACTGCTTTCAGTACAGCGTATGGACACTACGAATTCAAACGAATGCCATTCGGACTCAAAGGAGCCCCGGCGACTTTCCAACGACTCATGAACTATATACTGACTGGACTACAAGGTTTAGAATGTTTTGTATACCTGGACGACATAGTCGTTTATGGCAAAAATATAGAAGACCACAATACAAAATTGAGATTAATTTTTGACAGGTTGCGGGAACACAATTTAAAACTTAATGTAGAAAAATGTCAATTCCTCCGTCGAGAAGTTGTATATTTGGGACATAAGTGTTCCGCAGAAGGGGCACAGCCCGACCCCAGCAAAACAAGTTGTGTACAAAATTTCCCGGTACCCCGAACCGTCAGACAAACACAATCTTTCCTTGGTTTAGCCAACTACTACAGAAAATTCATTCCAGGTTTTTCAAAAATAGCACGACCACTATCTAACTTAACGCGAAAGGATGTAAAATTCAAATGGACAGACAAATGTCAGGAAGCCTTCCAAAAACTTAAAGACTTATTAGTATCACCCCCTCTCTTAATTTATCCCGACTTTGAAAAGGATTTTATTCTAACTACTGATGCTAGCGATGAAGCCATTGGAGCAATACTCTCACAAGGAGAAGTAGGGAAAGATAAACCTATTGCATATGCTAGTCGAAGTTTAGACAAGACAGAACGAAAGTATTCAACTATAGAAAAGGAAATGCTTGCTATAGTTTGGGCAACGAAAAATTTTAGATGTTACCTGTTAGGTAGAAAATTCGTTGTGTATACAGACCATCAACCACTGACCGGTATTTTTAGGGTAAGGGACCCCACATCTAGACTTATTAGATTACACCACAAATTATTAGAATATAGTGAATGTACTTTAAAATATAAAGCAGGAAAAACTAACATTAATGCTGACGCACTTAGTAGAATACCAACAAATACGTCTGACAATAAAGACACAATAGACGAGAAAACTTGTTTGGCAGTCACAAGAGCTCAGAAAGCTTTACAAAAAACAAATGCAGAAGATAAAAACAAGGACGGATCTAACTTTGATACTAACATAGATGACAATGACAATTCTCACAATGAGAAACAAATTACTCAACCAATCGAAACTAACAAAAATAAAGACATCAAAAATACCAGAGAAAAAATAGACAATCACGAAGAAAAAATTACAATACTTAGAGATTATCACGATTCCCCATTTGGCGGACATCAAGGCGTTATTAATACATATAATAGAATACGAAAGAAGTACGTTTGGCCAAATATGTTCAAAGACATTTCAAGATACATTAAACGATGTCCAAAGTGCCAAAAAATGAAAGTGAGCCCAGTGGCAAAAATGCCAATGGTAATAACGGATACTTGTCAAGTACCATTCGATAAGGTTTATTTAGACATAGTAGGACCCCTTCAAGATTCACATTTAGGAAATAAGTATATATTAACTTTTCAAGACAACCTAACTAAATTCGTAGATTTTTATGCAATACCCAATCAAGAGGCAGAAACAATTGCCCATATATTTTATGAACAAATTATAACTAGATATAGGATACCAAAAAGATTAGTAACAGATCAAGGAACTAATTTTTTAAGTAAATTATTTAAACAAGTATGTAAACTGTTAAAGATAGAAAAACTACAAACAACAGCTTACCACCCTCAATCAAATGGTGCACTCGAAAGAGCTCATAGGCCTCTTGTAGAATATTTAAGAACAATTTGTGATGAAAATCCAAGATCTTGGGACCAGTACCTAAGAACAGCAGCTTTTGTGTACAATAATAGTGTTCACGAAGGAACGAAATTTACTCCTATGGACTGTCTCTTTGGGTTTACCGCTGATATACCATCTAATCTAAAACGAGACCCAGAACCAGTTTATGACAATGAAAATTATTACTTCATTCTAAGACATAAACTCCAAAAAACATACACAATTGCACGAAGAAATCTGATCAATAATAAAAGAACTCAAAAATTTATTATGATCAGGGCATAAAAATTAAAACATACCATATTGGAGACAAGGTATTAGTAAAAAATGAAAACAGACAACACAAACTGTCTGAAATATGGAAAGGTCCATACATAATAGTAGGAATACTAAGTCCTACAAATAGTGTAATTCTCATTAAAAAGAAACGAGTTAATATACACAACAACCGTCTTAAACATTACTACGACGAAAAAGAATAGTAAATATTATTCTTTCATTCTATATTTTTAAGTAAACTCGTAAAAATATATATTTAACATAGGAAAATACTATATCAATAGAATAAAGATTTAATCTGAAATAACTTACCCATTTCAAACATATAGAATTTTAGCATTTTAGAAAATATTTAGAAACTATTAAAGATAGTTACAAAAAATTTTTTTTTTATTTTTCAACAGATCGTAAGTATGGGGCACATAATTATCTGTTGGTTAATAACATTACTCATGGCATCTTATAAGAACATTTTAGTCGGTACAACCGAAACATACAAGATACAAACACTTAATAACACAGGAATAGTTTTCGAAAACATAGGAAAAGCAATGTTATACCATGACACATGGAACATAATGACACAGATAAAAATACTAGATATAGAAAAATATACGTCTGTTATCAATCAAGCAGAAAAAACTTGGTCAACAGTTTGTGAATCCTTTAGAAAAAACAGTATTTGTGACAGCCAAACTACAATGCTAAATCACATTATTTGGAAAAATTTAAGGAAACCTTAATGATAGAAATAAAAAACTACCCCGATTTAAGGTACATACCACCACCCCCTAAGCACCATTAAACAAAAAAAAAAAAAAATAAAACAAAAGAAAAAATAATATAAAAAAAAAAAAAAAAAAAAAAAAATATCAAATCAAAACAAAAAAAAAAGGATAATAAATAGTTAAAATATACAATTTAAAAAAAAAAAAAAAAAAAAAAAAAAAAAAAAAATATATATATTAATATTAAAAGAAGGTAGAAAGATAGCCCCAAAAACAACATACACAAAAAAAAAAAAAAAAAAATAATATATAAAAATAAATAAATAAATAAAAGATGGGAGATAGAGAGCCCCAAATTCACACTAATACACATACACAAAAAAAACGCCCACACTACACACACATATACTAAAACAAAACAAAAACAAACAATAAAATAGGTACCCCACACAGGACTAACCCACGGGACTATAACTGATGCAAGATAGGACCAACGGATTTTAACTGATGCAAGATAACGCTAACCTAAAGGACTATAAACAAATACGATACTTGGATTAAATTAAGATATACATATATAACAAAAAAAAAAAAAAAAAAAAAAAATTCACCTACATACAAATTCAAAAATTTTAATTTTATAAAAATGAAAAATTTTATTAAATAATATTTCAAAGATAATTTTATAAAAATGAAATATTTATGAATTCCTCATATGTAAATAATACTTCAAAGACAATGTTATAAGTCAAAATTCATTTACATTAAAATATTCAAAAATTTAAATTCATTTACATTAAAAAATTCAAAAATTTTAATTTTATAAAAATGAAAAATTTTATTAAATAATATTTTAAAGATAATTTTATAAATATAAAATATTTATGAATTCCTCATATGTTAACAAACTAACTTTAAATAATACTTCAAAGACAATGTTATAAGTCAAAATCCATTTACATTAAAAAATTAAAAAATTTTAATTTTATAAAAATGAAAAATTTTTATTAAATAATATTTCAAAGATAATTTTATAAAAATGAAATATTTATGAATTCCTCATATGTTAACTTTAAGTAAATAATACTTCAAAGTCAAAATCCATTTACATTAAAAAAATTTTTAAACAATCTTATTTTACCAAATTCCTAAAAACCTGTAAAATTGAAATACCTGCTTAATTTACTTTACCTACTGTTTGATCACAAAAATATCCGCTCAATTACCAAAGCAAGCAACCCACTCAGCAATTTTTGTCTCTTCTAAACAAAAAATGCAATTGTTTTAAAGGGGGGAGGTGTTGTGTTAGACATTAATCTATTATGTCTCACACTAACCATAACCCTCCACAATAATTGAATTTAATTCAAGGGCACCAAGAGTAATTCGCTGTGTAAACAAAACAAACGAATACTCAAATTAATTGGGCCAATAATAATTGTAAACACCTGGCCAATGATTCAACTTCAATAATAAGTTGAAGCGACGGCAGGTCGACGATCCGGTGACAAAACATACTGGATCGTCACAATTAAAATAAGCGAAAGAAAACTGCTGATGGGTCATATTGGTTATTAAGTGTTGATGGCTCATATTGCGTCACCAAGAAATTGAGGATGACGCAAAGTAAGGTAAAAAGAAATTAAGTAGGTATAATTTAAAATATAGGTTAATAAATAATAAGCAAAGAATTGCCCAAAATTGCAATGTATGCAATATTAATTTTGTAACTGGGTAATTCTTTGTATTTCAATTTAACAAATAATAAATAAAGTATTAAAGTATTACCCAAGATTGCGATGTAAGCAATCCTAGTTTCGTAATTGGGTAATGCTTTATACTTTACATTGTATACTTTAGTTTTATAAGTATTAGTGAATAATATTAAAAGAAAGTTGTATAAATAGTCTAAAAATAATTAAGAGAGAGTGCAGAAGTTCAGAAGTTCAGAAGCTCAGAAGCATAGAAGTCAGAAGCATAGAAGTCAGGAACTTAGGCGATTTCCAGAGGATCACTTTGTAAACTTTAATTCAACCCAAATAAACGTAAGAATATTGTACAAACAAATAATTAATCTTTTATTTTCTTGTTTTCAGAAAGTGGGCCTTTGTTGCCTCTAAATAACTGGCCTCCAGTGTGCCTAATAGCTGGACAATAGGGAAACGATAGGGAAACGATAGGCAAATAACTTTAAAGGGAGAGGAACCCATTTGTCGGGTTCACATCCCCTGCCTTTACGGCAAACCGTTCTCAGTAATATTCGTTACGTATGAAAGATTACGTAACAGCACCCAAAACTTATAAAAAATACATTTTTGTACTCTGCTATTCATTCCCCTTCGAATTAGATACAATTTGGGCATAAAAACATGCACCTTAAAAAAATATCGTATTTTTTCACAAAAATGGCTATAACTCCGTTAATATTAGTCTTTTTGGGGTCAAACTTGGCAAAATTCAAAATCCCATAAAATCAAAACTACACACCCAAAACTTATAAAAAATACATTTTTGTACTCTGCAATTCATTCCCCTTCGAATTAGATACAATTTGGGCATAAAAACATGCACCTTAAAAAAATATCGTATTTTTTCACAAAAATGGCTATAACTCCGTTAATATTAGTCTTTTTGGGGTCAAACTTTGCAAAATTCAAAATCCCATAAAATCAAAACTACGCACCCAAAACTTATAAAAAATACATTTTTGTACTCTGCAATTCATTCCCCTTCGAATTAGATACAATTTGGGCATAAAAACATGCACCTTAAAAAAATATCGTATTTTTTCACAAAAATGGCTATAACTCCGTTAATATTAGTCTTTTTGGGGTCAAACTTTGCAAAATTCAAAATCCCATAAAATCAAAACTACGCACCCAAAACTTATAAAAAATACATTTTTGTACTCTGCTATTCATTCCCCTTCGAATTAGATACAATTTGGGCATAAAAACATGCACCTTAAAAAAATATCTTATTTTTTCAAAAAAATGGCTATAACTCCGTTAATATTAGTCTTTTTGGGGTCAAACTTTGCAAAATTCAAAATCCCATAAAATCAAAACTACGCACCCAAAACTTATAAAAAATACATTTTTGTACTCTGCTATTCATTCCCCTTCGAATTAGATACAATTTAGGCATAAAAACATGCACCTTAAAAAAATATCGTATTTTTTCACAAAAATGGCTATAGCTCCGTTAATATTAGTCTTTTTGGGGTCAAACTTTGAAAAATTAAAAATCCCATAAAATCAAAACTACGCACCCAAAACTTATAAAAAATACATTTTTGTACTCTGCTATTCATTCCCCTTCGAATTAGATACAATTTGGGCATAAAAACATGCACCTTAAAAAAATATCGTATTTTTTCACAAAAATGGCTATAACTCCGTTAATATTAGTCTTTTTGGGGTCAAACTTTGCAAAATTCAAAATCCCATAAAATCAAAACTACGCACCCAAAACTTATAAAAAATACATTTTTGTACTCTGCTATTCATTCCCCTTCGAATTAGATACAATTTGGGCATAAAAACATGCACCTTAAAAAAATATCGTATTTTTTCACAAAAATGGCTATAACTCCGTTAATATTAGTCTTTTTGGGGTCAAACTTTGCAAAATTCAAAATCCCATAAAATCAAAACTACGCACCCAAAACTTATAAAAAATACATTTTTGTACTCTGCTATTCATTCCCCTTCGAATTAGATACAATTTAGGCATACAAACATGCACCTTAAAAAAATATCGTATTTTTTCACAAAAATGGCTATAACTCCGTTAATATTAGTCTTTTTGGGGTCAAACTTTGCAAAATTCAAAATCCCATAAAATCAAAACTACGCACGCAAAACTTATAAAAAATACATTTTTGTACTCTGCTATTCATTCCCCTTCGAATTAGATACAATTTGGGCATAAAAACATGCACCTTAAAAAAATATCGTATTTTTTCACAAAAATGGCTATAACTCCGTTAATATTAGTCTTTTTGGGGTCAAACTTTGCAAAATTCAAAATCCCATAAAATCAAAACTACGCACCCAAAACTTATAAAAAATACATTTTTGTACTCTGCTATTCATTCCCCTTCGAATTAGATACAATTTGGGCATAAAAACATGCACCTTAAAAAAATATCGTATTTTTTCACAAAAATGGCTATAACTCCGTTAATATTAGTCTTTTTGGGGTCAAACTTTGCAAAATTCAAAATCCCATAAAATCAAAACTACGCACCCAAAACTTATAAAAAATACATTTTTGTACTCTGCTATTCATTCCCCTTCGAATTAGATACAATTTGGGCATAAAAACATGCACCTTAAAAAAATATCGTATTTTTTCACAAAAATGGCTATAACTCCGTTAATATTAAATTTAAAATCCCATAAAATCAAAACTACGCACCCAAAACTTATAAAAAATACATTTTTGTACTCTGCTATTCATTCCCCTTCGAATTAGATACAATTTGGGCATAAAAACATGCACCTTAAAAAATATCGTATTTTTTCACAAAAATGGCTATAACTCCGTTAATATTAGTCTTTTTGGGGTCAAACTTTGCAAAATTCAAAATCCCATAAAATCAAAACTACGCACCCAAAACTTATAAAAAATACATTTTTGTACTCTGCTATTCATTCCCCTTCGAATTAGATACAATTTAGGCATAAAAGCATGCACCTTAAAAAAATATCGTATTTTTTCACAAAAATGGCTATAACTCCGTTAATATTAGTCTTTTTGGGGTCAAACTTTGCAAAATTCAAAATCCCATAAAATCAAAACTAAGCACCCAAAACTTATAAAAAATACATTTTTGTACTCTGCTATTCATTCCCCTTCGAATTAGATACAATTTGGGCATAAAAACATGCACCTTAAAAAAATATCGTATTTTTTCACAAAAATGGCTATAACTCCGTTAATATTAGTCTTTTTGGGGTCAAACTTTGCAAAATTCAAAATCCCATAAAATCAAAACTACGCACCCAAAACTTATAAAAAATACATTTTTGTACTCTGCAATTCATTCCCCTTCGAATTAGATACAATTTGGGCATAAAAACATGCACCTTAAAAAAATATCGTATTTTTTCACAAAAATGGCTATAACTCCGTTAATATTAGTCTTTTTGGGGTCAAACTTTGCAAAATTCAAAATCCCATAAAATCAAAACTACGCACCCAAAACTTATAAAAAATACATTTTTGTACTCTGCTATTCATTCCCCTTCAAAACTACGCACCCAAAACTTATAAAAAATACATTTTTGTACTCTGCTATTCATTCCCCTTCGAATTAGATACAATTTGGGCATAAAAACTTATAAAAAATACATTTTTGTACTCTGCTATTCATTCCCCTTCGAATTAGATACAATTTAGGCATAAAAGCATGCACCTTAAAAAAATATCGTATTTTTTCACAAAAATGGCTATAACTCCGTTAATATTAGTCTTTTTGGGGTCAAACTTTGCAAAATTCAAAATCCCATAAAATCAAAACTAAGCACCCAAAACTTATAAAAAATACATTTTTGTACTCTGCTATTCATTCCCCTTCGAATTAGATACAATTTGGGCATAAAAACATGCACCTTAAAAAAATATCGTATTTTTTCACAAAAATGGCTATAACTCCGTTAATATTAGTCTTTTTGGGGTCAAACTTTGCAAAATTCAAAATCCCATAAAATCAAAACTACGCACCCAAAACTTATAAAAAATACATTTTTGTACTCTGCTATTCATTCCCCTTCAAAACTACGCACCCAAAACTTATAAAAAATACATTTTTGTACTCTGCTATTCATTCCCCTTCGAATTAGATACAATTTGGGCATAAAAACTTATAAAAAATACATTTTTGTACTCTGCTATTCATTCCCCTTCGAATTAGATACAATTTAGGCATAAAAGCATGCACCTTAAAAAAATATCGTATTTTTTCACAAAAATGGCTATAACTCCGTTAATATTAGTCTTTTTGGGGTCAAACTTTGCAAAATTCAAAATCCCATAAAATCAAAACTAAGCACCCAAAACTTATAAAAAATACATTTTTGTACTCTGCTATTCATTCCCCTTCGAATTAGATACAATTTGGGCATAAAAACATGCACCTTAAAAAAATATCGTATTTTTTCACAAAAATGGCTATAACTCCGTTAATATTAGTCTTTTTGGGGTCAAACTTTGCAAAATTCAAAATCCCATAAAATCAAAACTACGCACCCAAAACTTATAAAAAATACATTTTTGTACTCTGCAATTCATTCCCCTTCGAATTAGATACAATTTGGGCATAAAAACATGCACCTTAAAAAAATATCGTATTTTTTCACAAAAATGGCTATAACTCCGTTAATATTAGTCATTTTGGGGTCAAACTTTGCAAAATTCAAAATCCCATAAAATCAAAACTACGCACCCAAAACTTATAAAAAATACATTTTTGTACTCTGCTATTCATTCCCCTTCAAAACTACGCACCCAAAACTTATAAAAAATACATTTTTGTACTCTGCTATTCATTCCCCTTCGAATTAGATACAATTTGGGCATAAAAACTTATAAAAAATACATTTTTGTACTCTGCTATTCATTCCCCTTCGAATTAGATACAATTTAGGCATAAAAACATGCACCTTAAAAAAATATCGTATTTTTTCACAAAAATGGCTATAACTCCGTTAATATTATTCTTTTTGGGGTCAAACTTTGCAAAATTCAAAATCCCATAAAATCAAAACTACGCACCCAAAACTTATAAAAAATACATTTTTGTACTCTGCTATTCATTCCCCTTCGAATTAGATACAATTTGGACATAAAAACATGCACCTTAAAAAATATCGTATTTTTTCACAAAAATGGCTATAACTCCGTTAATATTAGTCTTTTTGTGGTCAAACTTTGCAAAATTCAAAATCCCATAAAATCAAAACTACGCACCCAAAACTTATAAAAAATACATTTTTGTACTCTGCTATTCATTCCCCTTCGAATTAGATACAATTTGGGCATAAAAACATGCACCTTAAAAAAATATCGTATTTTTTCACAAAAATGGCTATAACTCCGTTAATATTAGTCTTTTTGGGGTCAAACTTTGCAAAATTCAAAATCCCATAAAATCAAAACTACGCACCCAAAACTTATAAAAAATACATTTTTGTACTCTGCAATTCATTCCCCTTCGAATTAGATACAATTTGGGCATAAAAGCATGCACCTTAAAAAAATATCGTATTTTTTCACAAAAATGGCTATAACTCCGTTAATATTAGTCTTTTTGGGGTCAAACTTTGCAAAATTCAAAATCCCATAAAATCAAAACTACGCACCCAAAACTTATAAAAAATACATTTTTGTACTCTGCTATTCATTCCCCTTCGAATTAGATACAATTTGGGCATAAAAACATGCACCTTAAAAAAATATCGTATTTTTTCACAAAAATGGCTATAACTCCGTTAATATTAGTCTTTTTGGGGTCAAACTTTGCAAAATTCAAAATCCCATAAAATCAAAACTACGCACCCAAAACTTATAAAAAATACATTTTTGTACTCTGCTATTCATTCCCCTTCGAATTAGATACAATTTAGGCATAAAAACATGCACCTTAAAAAAATATCGTATTTTTTCACAAAAATGGCTATAACTCCGTTAATATTAGTCTTTTTGGGGTCAAACTTTGCAAAATTCAAAATCCCATAAAATCAAAACTACGCACCCAAAACTTATAAAAAATACATTTTTGTACTCTGCTATTCATTCCCCTTCGAATTAGATACAATTTGGGCATAAAAACATGCACCTTAAAAAAATATCGTATTTTTTCACAAAAATGGCTATAACTCGTTAATATTAGTCTTTTTGGGGTCAAACTTTGCAAAATTCAAAATCCCATAAAATCAAAACTACGCACGCAAAACTTATAAAAAATACATTTTTGTACTCTGCTATTCATTCCCCTTCGAATTAGATACAATTTGGGCATAAAAACATGCACCTTAAAAAAATATCGTATTTTTTCACAAAAATGGCTATAACTCCGTTAATATTAGTCTTTTTGGGGTCAAACTTTGCAAAATTCAAAATCCCATAAAATCAAAACTACGCACCCAAAACTTATAAAAAATACATTTTTGTACTCTGCTATTCATCCCCCTTCGAATTAGATACAATTTGGGCATAAAAACATGCACCTTAAAAAAATATCGTATTTTTTCACAAAAATGGCTATAACTCCATTAATATTAGTCTTTTTGGGGTCAAACTTTGCAAAATTCAAAATCCCATAAAATCAAAACTACGCACCCAAAACTTATAAAAAATACATTTTTGTACTCTGCTATTCATCCCCCTTCGAATTAGATACAATTTGGGCATAAAAACATGCACCTTAAAAAAATATCGTATTTTTTCACAAAAATGGCTATAACTCCGTTAATATTAGTCTTTTTGGGGTCAAACTTTGCAAAATTCAAAATCCCATAAAATCAAAACTACGCACCCAAAACTTATAAAAAATACATTTTTGTACTCTGCTATTCATCCCCCTTCGAATTAGATACAATTTGGGCATAAAAACATGCACCTTAAAAAAATATCGTATTTTTTCACAAAAATGGCTATAACTCCGTTAATATTAGTCTTTTTGGGGTCAAACTTTGCAAAATTCAAAATCCCATAAAATCAAAACTACGCACCCAAAACTTATAAAAAATACATTTTTGTACTCTGCAATTCATTCCCCTTCGAATTAGATACAATTTGGGCATAAAAACATGCACCTTAAAAAAATATCGTATTTTTTCACAAAAATGGCTATAACTCCGTTAATATTAGTCTTTTTGGGGTCAAACTTTGCAAAATTCAAAATCCCATAAAATCAAAACTACGCACCCAAAACTTATAAAAAATACATTTTTGTACTCTGCTATTCATTCCCCTTCGAATTAGATACAATTTGGGCATAAAAACATGCACCTTAAAAAAATATCGTATTTTTTCACAAAAATGGCTATAACTCCGTTAATATTAGTCTTTTTGGGGTCAAACTTTGCAAAATTCAAAATCCCATAAAATCAAAACTACGCACCCAAAACTTATAAAAAATACATTTTTGTACTCTGCTATTCATTCCCCTTCGAATTAGATACAATTTAGGCATAAAAACATGCACCTTAAAAAAATATCGTATTTTTTCACAAAAATGGCTATAACTCCGTTAATATTAGTCTTTTTGGGGTCAAACTTTGCAAAATTCAAAATCCCATAAAATCAAAACTACGCACCCAAAACTTATAAAAAATACATTTTTGTACTCTGCTATTCATTCCCCTTCGAATTAGATACAATTTGGGCATAAAAACATGCACCTTAAAAAAATATCGTATTTTTTCACAAAAATGGCTATAACTCGTTAATATTAGTCTTTTTGGGGTCAAACTTTGCAAAATTCAAAATCCCATAAAATCAAAACTACGCACGCAAAACTTATAAAAAATACATTTTTGTACTCTGCTATTCATTCCCCTTCGAATTAGATACAATTTGGGCATAAAAACATGCACCTTAAAAAAATATCGTATTTTTTCACAAAAATGGCTATAACTCCGTTAATATTAGTCTTTTTGGGGTCAAACTTTGCAAAATTCAAAATCCCATAAAATCAAAACTACGCACCCAAAACTTATAAAAAATACATTTTTGTACTCTGCTATTCATCCCCCTTCGAATTAGATACAATTTGGGCATAAAAACATGCACCTTAAAAAAATATCGTATTTTTTCACAAAAATGGCTATAACTCCATTAATATTAGTCTTTTTGGGGTCAAACTTTGCAAAATTCAAAATCCCATAAAATCAAAACTACGCACCCAAAACTTATAAAAAATACATTTTTGTACTCTGCTATTCATCCCCCTTCGAATTAGATACAATTTGGGCATAAAAACATGCACCTTAAAAAAATATCGTATTTTTTCACAAAAATGGCTATAACTCCGTTAATATTAGTCTTTTTGGGGTCAAACTTTGCAAAATTCAAAATCCCATAAAATCAAAACTACGCACCCAAAACTTATAAAAAATACATTTTTGTACTCTGCTATTCATCCCCCTTCGAATTAGATACAATTTGGGCATAAAAACATGCACCTTAAAAAAATATCGTATTTTTTCACAAAAATGGCTATAACTCCGTTAATATTAGTCTTTTTGGGGTCAAACTTTGCAAAATTCAAAATCCCATAAAATCAAAACTACGCACCCAAAACTTATAAAAAATACATTTTTGTACTCTGCAATTCATTCCCCTTCGAATTAGATACAATTTGGGCATAAAAACATGCACCTTAAAAAAATATCGTATTTTTTCACAAAAATGGCTATAACTCCGTTAATATTAGTCTTTTTGGGGTCAAACTTTGCAAAATTCAAAATCCCATAAAATCAAAACTACGCACCCAAAACTTATAAAAAATACATTTTTGTACTCTGCTATTCATTCCCCTTCGAATTAGATACAATTTGGGCATAAAAACATGCACCTTAAAAAAATATCGTATTTTTTCACAAAAATGGCTATAACTCCGTTAATATTAGTCTTTTTGGGGTCAAACTTTGCAAAATTCAAAATCCCATAAAATCAAAACTACGCACCCAAAACTTATAAAAAATACATTTTTGTACTCTGCTATTCATTCCCCTTCGAATTAGATACAATTTAGGCATAAAAACATGCACCTTAAAAAAATATCGTATTTTTTCACAAAAATGGCTATAACTCCGTTAATATTATTCTTTTTGGGGTCAAACTTTGCAAAATTCAAAATCCCATAAAATCAAAACTACGCACCCAAAACTTATAAAAAATACATTTGTGTACTCTGCTATTCATTCCCCTTCGAATTAGATACAATTTGGGCATAAAAACATGCACCTTAAAAAATATCGTATTTTTTCACAAAAATGGCTATAACTCCGTTAATATTAGTCTTTTTGTGGTCAAACTTTGCAAAATTCAAAATCCCATAAAATCAAAACTACGCACCCAAAACTTATAAAAAATACATTTTTGTACTCTGCTATTCATCCCCCTTCTAATTAGATACAATTTGGGCATAAAAATATGCACCTTAAAAAAATATCGTATCTTTTCACAAAAATGGCTATAACTCCGTTAATATTAGTCTTTTTGGGGTCAAACTTTGCAAAATTCAAAATCCCATAAAATCAAAACTACGCACCCAAAACTTATAAAAAATACATTTTTGTACTCTGCTATTCATTCCCCTTCGAATTAGATACAATTTGGGCATAAAAACATGCACCTTAAAAAAATATCGTATTTTTTCACAAAAATGGCTATAACTCCGTTAATATTAGTCTTTTTGGGGTCAAACTTTGCAAAATTCAAAATCCCATAAAATCAAAACTACGCACCCAAAACTTATAAAAAATACATTTTTGTACTCTGCTATTCATTCCCCTTCGAATTAGATACAATTTAGGCATAAAAACATGCACCTTAAAAAAATATCGTAATTTTTCACAAAAATGGCTATAACTCCGTTAATATTAGTCTTTTTGGGGTCAAACTTTGCAAAAAACTTAAAAAAATATCGTATCTTTTCACAAAAATGGCTATAACTCCGTTAATATTAGTCTTTTTGGGGTCAAACTTTGCAAAATTCAAAATCCCATAAAATCAAAACTACGCACCCAAAACTTATAAAAAATACATTTTTGTACTCTGCTATTCATTCCCCTTCGAATTAGATACAATTTGGGCATAAAAACATGCACCTTAAAAAAATATCGTATTTTTTCACAAAAATGGCTATAACTCCGTTAATATTAGTCTTTTTGGGGTCAAACTTTGCAAAATTCAAAATCCCATAAAATCAAAACTACGCACCCAAAACTTATAAAAAATACATTTTTGTACTCTGCTATTCATTCCCCTTCGAATTAGATACAATTTAGGCATAAAAACATGCACCTTAAAAAAATATCGTATTTTTTCACAAAAATGGCTATAACTCCGTTAATATTAGTCTTTTTGGGGTCAAACTTTGCAAAATTCAAAATCCCATAAAATCAAAACTACGCACCCAAAACTTATAAAAAATACATTTTTGTACTCTGCTATTCATTCCCCTTCGAATTAGATACAATTTAGGCATAAAAACATGCACCTTAAAAAAATATCGTAATTTTTCACAAAAATGGCTATAACTCCGTTAATATTAGTCTTTTTGGGGTCAAACTTTGCAAAATTCAAAATCCCATAAAATCAAAACTACGCACCCAAAACTTATAAAAAATACATTTTTGTACTCTGTTATTCATTCCCCTTCGAATTAGATACAATTAAGGCATAAGAACATGCACCTTAAAAAAATATCGTATTTTTTCACAAAAATGGCTATAACTCCGTTAATATAAGTCTTTTTGGGGTCAAACTTTGCAAAATTCAAAATCCAATAAAATCAAAACTACGCATCCAAAACTTATAAAAAGTACATTTTTGTACTCTGCTATTCATTCCCCTTCGAATTAGATACAATTTAGGCAAACAAACATGCACCTTAAAAAAAATATCGTATTTTTTCACAAAAATGGCTATAACTCCGTTAATATTAGTCTTTTTGGGGTCAAACTTTGCAAAATTCAAAATCCCATAAAATCAAAACTAGCACCCAAAACTTATAAAAAATACATTTTTGTACTCTGTTATTCATTCCCCTTCGAATTAGATACAATTAAGGCATAAAAACATGCACCTTAAAAAAATATCGTATTTTTTCACAAAAATGGCTATAACTCCGTTAATATTAGTCTTTTTGGGGTCAAACTTTGCAAAATTCAAAATCCCATAAAATCAAAACTACGCACCCAAAACTTATAAAAAATACATTTTTGTACTCTGCTATTCATTCCCCTTCGTATTAGATACAATTTAGGCATAAAAACATGCACCTTAAAAAAATATCGTATTTTTTCACAAAAATGGCTATAACTCCGTTAATATTAGTCTTTTTGGGGTCAAACTTTGCAAAATTCAAAATCCCATAAAATCAAAACTACGCACCCAAAACTTATAAAAAATACATTTTTGTACTCTGCTATTCATTGCATTCAATTTAGGCATAAAAACATGCACCTTAAAAAAATATCGTATTTTTTCACAAAAATGGCTATAACTCCGTTAATATTAGTCTTTTTGGGGTCAAACTTTGCAAAATTCAAAATCCCATAAAATCAAAACTACGCACCCAAAACTTATAAAAAATACATTTTTGTACTCTGCTATTCATTCCCCTTCGTATTAGATACAATTTAGGCATAAAAACATGCACCTTAAAAAAATATCGTATTTTTTCACAAAAATGGCTATAACTCCGTTAATATTAGTCTTTTTGGGGTCAAACTTTGCAAAATTCAAAATCCCATAAAATCAAAACTACGCACCCAAAACTTATAAAAAATACATTTTTGTACTCTGCTATTCATTCCCCTTCGAATTAGATACAATTTAGGCATAAAAACATGCACCTTAAAAAAATATCGTATTTTTTCACAAAAATGGCTATAACTCCGTTAATATTATTCTTTTTGGGGTCAAACTTTGCAAAATTCAAAATCCCATAAAATCAAAACTACGCACCCAAAACTTATAAAAAATACATTTGTGTACTCTGCTATTCATTCCCCTTCGTATTAGATACAATTTAGGCATAAAAACATGCACCTTAAAAAAATATCGTATTTTTTCACAAAAATGGCTATAACTCCGTTAATATTAGTCTTTTTGGGGTCAAACTTTGCAAAATTCAAAATCCCATAAAATCAAAACTACGCACCCAAAACTTATAAAAAATACATTTTTGTACTCTGCTATTCATTCCCCTTCGTATTAGATACAATTTAGGCATAAAAACATGCACCTTAAAAAAATATCGTATTTTTTCACAAAAATGGCTATAACTCCGTTAATATTAGTCTTTTTGGGGTCAAACTTTGCAAAATTCAAAATCCCATAAAATCAAAACTACGCACCCAAAACTTATAAAAAATACATTTTTGTACTCTGCTATTCATTCCCCTTCGAATTAGATACAATTTAGGCATAAAAACATGCACCTTAAAAAAATATCGTATTTTTTCACAAAAATGGCTATAACTCCGTTAATATTAGTCTTTTTGGGGTCAAACTTTGCAAAATTCAAAATCCCATAAAATCAAAACTACGCACCCAAAACTTATAAAAAATACATTTTTGTACTCTGCTATTCATTCCCCTTCGTATTAGATACAATTTAGGCATAAAAACATGCACCTTAAAAAAATATCGTATTTTTTCACAAAAATGGCTATAACTCCGTTAATATTAGTCTTTTTGGGGTCAAACTTTGCAAAATTCAAAATCCCATAAAATCAAAACTACGCACCCAAAACTTATAAAAAATACATTTTTGTACTCTGCTATTCATTCCCCTTCGAATTAGATACAATTTAGGCATAAAAACATGCACCTTAAAAAAATATCGTATTTTTTCACAAAAATGGCTATAACTCCGTTAATATTAGTCTTTTTGGGGTCAAACTTTGCAAAATTCAAAATCCCATAAAATCAAAACTACGCACCCAAAACTTATAAAAAATACATTTTTGTACTCTGCTATTCATTCCCCTTCGAATTAGATACAATTTAGGCATAAAAACATGCACCTTAAAAAAATATCGTATTTTTTCACAAAAATGGCTATAACTCCGTTAATATTAGTCTTTTTGGGGTCAAACTTTGCAAAATTCAAAATCCCATAAAATCAAAACTACGCACCCAAAACTTATAAAAAATACATTTTTGTACCTGCTATTCATTCCCCTTCGAATTAGATACAATTTAGGCATAAAAACATGCACCTTAAAAAAATATCGTATTTTTTCACAAAAATGGCTATAACTCCGTTAATATTAGTCTTTTTGGGGTCAAACTTTGCAAAATTCAAAATCCCATAAAATCAAAACTACGCACCCAAAACTTATAAAAAATACATTTTTGTACTCTGCTATTCATTCCCCTTCGAATTAGATACAATTTAGGCATAAAAACATGCACCTTTAAAAAATATCGTATTTTTTCACAAAAATGGCTATAACTCCGTTAACATTAGTCTTTTTGGGGTCAAACTTTGCAAAATTCAAAATCCCATAAAATCAAAACTACGCACCCAAAACTTATTAAAAATTCATTTTTGTACTCTGCTATTCATTCCCCTTCGAATTAGATACAATTTAGGCATAAAAACATGCACCTTAAAAAAATATCGTATTTTTCACAAAAATGGCTATAACTCCGTTAATATCAGTCTTTTTGGGGTCAAACTTTGCAAAATTCAAAATCCCATAAAATCAAAACTAAGCACCCAAAACTTATAAAAAAATACATTTTTGTACTCTGCTATTCATTCCCCTTCGAATTAGATACAATTTAGGCATAAAAACATGCACCTTAAAAAAATATCGTATTTTTTCACAAAAATGGCTATAACTCCGTTAATATTAGTCTTTTTGGGGTCAAACTTTGCAAAATTCAAAATCCCATAAAATCAAAACTACGCACCCAAAACTTATAAAAAATACATTTTTGTACTCTGCTATTCATTCCCCTTCGAATTAGATACAATTTAGGCATAAAAACATGCACCTTTAAAAAATATCGTATTTTTTCACAAAAATGGCTATAACTCCGTTAATATTAGTCTTTTTGTGGTCAAACTTTGCAAAATTCAAAATCCCATTAAATCAAAACTACGCACCCAAAACTTATAAAAAATAGATTTTTGTACTCTGCTATTCATTCCCCTTCGAATTAGATACAATTTAGGCATAAAAACATGCACCTTAAAAAAATATCGTATTTTTTCACAAAAATGGCTATAACTCCGTTAATATTAGTCTTTTTGGGGTCAAACTTTGCAAAATTCAAAATCCCATAAAATCAAAACTACGCACCCAAAACTTATAAAAAATACATTTTTGTACTCTGCTATTCATTCCCCTTCGAATTAGATACAATTTAGGCATAAAAACATGCACCTTTAAAAAATATCGTATTTTTTCACAAAAATGGCTATAACTCCGTTAATATTAGTCTTTTTGGGGTCAAACTTTGCAAAATTCAAAATCCCATAAAATCAAAACTACGCACCCAAAACTTATTAAAAATTCATTTTTGTACTCTGCTATTCATTCCCCTTCGAATTAGATACAATTTAGGCATAAAAACATGCACCTTAAAAAAATATCGTATTTTTCACAAAAATGGCTATAACTCCGTTAATATTAGTCTTTTTGGGGTCAAACTTTGCAAAATTCAAAATCCCATAAAATCAAAACTACGCACCCAAAACTTATAAAAAATACATTTTTGTACTCTGCTATTCATTCCCCTTCGAATTAGATACAATTTAGGCATAAAAACATGCACCTTAAAAAAAAATCGTATTTTTTCACAAAAATGGCTATAACTCCGTTAATATTAGTCTTTTTGTGGTCAAACTTTGCAAAATTCAAAATCCCATAAAATCAAAACTACGCACCCAAAACTTATAAAAAATACATTTTTGTACTCTGCTATTCATTCCCCTTCGAATTAGATACAATTTAGGCATACAAATATGCACCTTAAAAAAATATCGTATTTTTCACAAAAATGGCTATAACTCCGTTAATATAAGTCTTTTTGGGGTCAAACTTTGCAAAATTCAAAATCCCATAAAATCAAAACTACGCACCCAAAACTTATAAAAAATACATTTTTGTACTCTGCTATTCATTCCCCTTCGAATTAGATACAATTTAGGCATAAAAACATGCACCTTAAAAAAATATCGTATTTTTTCACAAAAATGGCTATAACTCCGTTAATATTAGTCTTTTTGGGGTCAAACTTTGCAAAATTCAAAATCCCATAAAATCAAAACTACGCACCCAAAAACTTATAAAAAATACATTTTTGTACTCTGCTATTCATTCCCCTTCGAATTAGATACAATTTAGGCATAAAAACATGCACCTTAAAAAAATATCGTATTTTTTCACAAAAATGGCTATAACTCCGTTAATATTAGTCTTTTTGGGGTCAAACTTTGCAAAATTCAAAATCCCATAAAATCAAAACTACGCACCCAAAACTTATAAAAAATACATTTTTGTACTCTGCTATTCATTCCCCTTCGAATTAGATACAATTTAGGCATAAAAACATGCACCTTAAAAAAATATCGTATTTTTTCACAAAAATGGCTATAACTCCGTTAATATTAGTCTTTTTGGGGTCAAACTTTGCAAAATTCAAAATCCCATAAAATCAAAACTACGCACCCAAAACTTATAAAAAATACATTTTTGTACTCTGCTATTCATTCCCCTTCGAATTAGATACAATTTAGGCATAAAAACATGCACCTTAAAAAAATATCGTATTTTTTCACAAAAATGGCTATAACTCCGTTAATATTAGTCTTTTTGGGGTCAAACTTTGCAAAATTCAAAATCCCATAAAATCAAAACTACGCACCCAAAACTTATAAAAAATACATTTTTGTACTCTGCTATTCATTCCCCTTCGAATTAGATACAATTTAGGCATAAAAACATGCACCTTAAAAAAATATCGTATTTTTTCACAAAAATGGCTATAACTCCGTTAATATTAGTCTTTTTGGGGTCAAACTTTGCAAAATTCAAAATCCCATAAAATCAAAACTACGCACCCAAAACTTATAAAAAATACATTTTTGTACTCTGCTATTCATTCCCCTTCGAATTAGATACAATTTAGGCATAAAAACATGCACCTTAAAAAAATATCGTATTTTTTCACAAAAATGGCTATAACTCCGTTAATATTAGTCTTTTTGGGGTCAAACTTTGCAAAATTCAAAATCCCATAAAATCAAAACTACGCACCCAAAACTTATAAAAAATACATTTTTGTACTCTGCTATTCATTCCCCTTCGAATTAGATACAATTTAGGCATAAAAACATGCACCTTTAAAAAATATCGTATTTTTTCACAAAAATGGCTATAACTCCGTTAATATTAGTCTTTTTGGGGTCAAACTTTGCAAAATTCAAAATCCCATAAAATCAAAACTACGCACCCAAAACTTATAAAAAATACATTTTTGTACTCTGCTATTCATTCCCCTTCGAATTAGATACAATTTAGGCATAAAAACATGCAAATTAAAAAAATATCGTATTTTTTCACAAAAATGGCTATAACTCCGTTAATATTAGTCTTTTTGGGGTCAAACTTTGCAAAATTCAAAATCCCATAAAATCAAAACTACGCACCCAAAACTTATAAAAAATACATTTTTGTACTCTGCTATTCATTCCCCTTCGAATTAGATACAATTTAGGCATAAAAACATGCACCTTAAAAAAATATCGTATTTTTTCACAAAAATGGCTATAACTCCGTTAATATTAGTCTTTTTGGGGTCAAACTTTGCTAAATTCAAAATCCCATAAAATCAAAACTACGCACCCAAAACTTATAAAAAATACATTTTTGTACTCTGCTATTCATTCCCCTTCGAATTAGATACAATTTAGGCATAAAAACATGCAAATTAAAAAAATATCGTATTTTTTCACAAAAATGGCTATAACTCCGTTAATATTAGTCTTTTTGGGGTCAAACTTTGCAAAATTCAAAATCCCATAAAATCAAAACTACGCACCCAAAACTTATAAAAAATACATTTTTGTACTCTGCTATTCATTCCCCTTCGAATTAGATACAATTTAGGCATAAAAACATGCACCTTAAAAAAATATCGTATTTTTCACAAAAATGGCTATAACTCCGTTAATATTAGTCTTTTTGGGGTCAAACTTTGCAAAATTCAAAATCCCATAAAATCAAAACTACGCACCCAAAACTTATAAAAAATACATTTTTGTACTCTGCTATTCATTCCCCTTCGAATTAGATACAATTTAGGCATAAAAACATGCAAATTAAAAAAATATCGTATTTTTTCACAAAAATGGCTATAACTCCGTTAATATTAGTCTTTTTGGGGTCAAACTTTGCAAAATTCAAAATCCCATAAAATCAAAACTACGCACCCAAAACTTATAAAAAATACATTTTTGTACTCTGCTATTCATTCCCCTTCGAATTAGACACAATTTACGCATAAAAACATGCACCTTAAAAAAATATCGTATTTTTTCACAAAAATGGCTATAACTCCGTTAATATTAGTCTTTTTGGGGTCAAACTTTGCAAAATTCAAAATCCCATAAAATCAAAACTACGCACCCAAAACTTATAAAAAATACATTTTTGTACTCTGCTATTCATTCCCCTTCGAATTAGATACAATTTAGGCATAAAAACATGCACCTTAAAAAAATATCGTATTTTTTCACAAAAATGGCTATAACTCCGGTAATATTAGTCTTTTTGGGGTCAAACTTTGCAAAATTCAAACCCCATAAAATCAAAACTACGCACCCAAAACTTATAAAAAATACATTTTTGTACTCTGCTATTCATTCCCCTTCGAATTAGATACAATTTAGGCATAAAAACATGCACCTTAAAAAAATATCGTATTTTTTCAAAAAAATGGCTATAACTCCGTTAATATCAGTCTTTTTGGGGTCAAACTTTGCAAAATTCAAAATCCCATAAAATCAAAACTACGCACCCAAAACTTATAAAAAATACATTTTTGTACTCTGCTATTCATTCCCCTTCGAATTAGATACAATTTGGGCATAAAAACATGCACCTTAAAAAAATATCGTATTTTTTCACAAAAATGGCTATAACTCCGTTAATATCAGTCTTTTTGGGGTCAAACTTTGCAAAATTCAAAATCCCATAAAATCAAAACTACGCACCCAAAACTTATAAAAAATACATTTTTGTACTCTGCTATTCATTGCATTCAATTTAGGCATAAAAACATGCACCTTAAAAAAATATCGTATTTTTTCACAAAAATGGCTATAACTCCGTTAATATTAGTCTTTTTGGGGTCAAACTTTGCAAAATTCAAAATCCCATAAAATCAAAACTACGCACCCAAAACTTATAAAAAATACATTTTTGTACTCTGCTATTCATTCCCCTTCGAATTAGATACAATTTAGGCATAAAAACATGCACCTTAAAAAATATCGTATTTTTTCACAAAAATGGCTATAACTCCGTTAATATTAGTCTTTTTGGGGTCAAACTTTGCAAAATTCAAAATCCCATAAAATCAAAACTACGCACCCAAAACTTATAAAAAATACATTTTTGTACTCCGCTATTCATTCCCCTTCGAATTAGATACAATTTAGGCATAAAAACATGCACCTTCAAAAAATATCGTATTTTTTCACAAAAATGGCTATAACTCCGTTAATATTAGTCTTTTTGGGGTCAAACTTTGCAAAATTCAAAATCCCATAAAATCAAAACTACGCACCCAAAACTTATAAAAAATACATTTTTGTACTCTGCTATTCATTCCCCTTCGAATTAGATACAATTTAGGCATAAAAACATGCACCTTAAAAAAATATCGTATTTTTTCACAAAAATGGCTATAACTCCGTTAATATTAGTCTTTTTGGGGTCAAACTTTGCAAAATTCAAAATCCCATAAAATCAAAACTACGCACCCAAAACTTATAAAAAATACATTTTTGTACTCTGCTATTCATTCCCCTTCGAATTAGATACAATTTAGGCATAAAAACATGCACCTTAAAAAAATATCGTATTTTTTCACAAAAATGGCTATAACTCCGTTAATATTAGTCTTTTTGGGGTCAAACTTTGCAAAATTCAAAATCCCATAAAATCAAAACTGCGCACCCAAAACTTATAAAAAATACATTTTTGTACTCTGCTATTCATTCCCCTTCGAATTAGATACAATTTAGGCATAAAAACATGCAAATTAAAAAAATATCGTATTTTTTCACAAAAATGGCTATAACTCCGTTAATATTAGTCTTTTTGGGGTCAAACTTTGCAAAATTCAAAATCCCATAAAATCAAAACTACGCACCCAAAACTTATAAAAAATACATTTTTGTACTCTGCTATTCATTCCCCTTCGAATTAGATACAATTTAGGCATAAAAACATGCACCTTAAAAAAATATCGTATTTTTCACAAAAATGGCTATAACTCCGTTAATATTAGTCTTTTTGGGGTCAAACTTTGCAAAATTCAAAATCCCATAAAATCAAAACTACGCACCCAAAACTTATAAAAAATACATTTTTGTACTCTGCTATTCATTCCCCTTCGAATTAGATACAATTTAGGCATAAAAACATGCAAATTAAAAAAATATCGTTTTTTTTCACAAAAATGGCTATAACTCCGTTAATATTAGTCTTTTTGGGGTCAAACTTTGCAAAATTCAAAATCCCATAAAATCAAAACTACGCACCCAAAACTTATAAAAAATACATTTTTGTACTCTGCTATTCATTCCCCTTCGAATTAGACACAATTTAGGCATAAAAACATGCACCTTAAAAAAATATCGTATTTTTTCACAAAAATGGCTATAACTCCGTTAATATTAGTCTTTTTGGGGTCAAACTTTGCAAAATTCAAAATCCCATAAAATCAAAACTACGCACCCAAAACTTATAAAAAATACATTTTTGTACTCTGCTATTCATTCCCCTTCGAATTAGATACAATTTAGGCATAAAAACATGCACCTTAAAAAAATATCGTATTTTTTCACAAAAATGGCTATAACTCCGGTAATATTAGTCTTTTTGGGGTCAAACTTTGCAAAATTCAAACCCCATAAAATCAAAACTACGCACCCAAAACTTATAAAAAATACATTTTTGTACTCTGCTATTCATTCCCCTTCGAATTAGATACAATTTAGGCATAAAAACATGCACCTTAAAAAAATATCGTATTTTTTCAAAAAAATGGCTATAACTCCGTTAATATCAGTCTTTTTGGGGTCAAACTTTGCAAAATTCAAAATCCCATAAAATCAAAACTACGCACCCAAAACTTATAAAAAATACATTTTTGTACTCTGCTATTCATTCCCCTTCGAATTAGATACAATTTGGGCATAAAAACATGCACCTTAAAAAAATGTCGTATTTTTTCACAAAAATGGCTATAACTCCGTTAATATCAGTCTTTTTGGGGTCAAACTTTGCAAAATTCAAAATCCCATAAAATCAAAACTACGCACCCAAAACTTATAAAAAATACATTTTTGTACTCTGCTATTCATTGCATTCAATTTAGGCATAAAAACATGCACCTTAAAAAAATATCGTATTTTTTCACAAAAATGGCTATAACTCCGTTAATATTAGTCTTTTTGGGGTCAAACTTTGCAAAATTCAAAATCCCATAAAATCAAAACTACGCACCCAAAACTTATAAAAAATACATTTTTGTACTCTGCTATTCATTCCCCTTCGAATTAGATACAATTTAGGCATAAAAACATGCACCTTAAAAAAATATCGTATTTTTTCACAAAAATGGCTATAACTCCGGTAATATTAGTCTTTTTGGGGTCAAACTTTGCAAAATTCAAACCCCATAAAATCAAAACTACGCACCCAAAACTTATAAAAAATACATTTTTGTACTCTGCTATTCATTCCCCTTCGAATTAGATACAATTTAGGCATAAAAACATGCACCTTAAAAAAATATCGTATTTTTTCAAAAAAATGGCTATAACTCCGTTAATATCAGTCTTTTTGGGGTCAAACTTTGCAAAATTCAAAATCCCATAAAATCAAAACTACGCACCCAAAACTTATAAAAAATACATTTTTGTACTCTGCTATTCATTCCCCTTCGAATTAGATACAATTTGGGCATAAAAACATGCACCTTAAAAAAATGTCGTATTTTTTCACAAAAATGGCTATAACTCCGTTAATATCAGTCTTTTTGGGGTCAAACTTTGCAAAATTCAAAATCCCATAAAATCAAAACTACGCACCCAAAACTTATAAAAAATACATTTTTGTACTCTGCTATTCATTCCCCTTCGAATTAGATACAATTTAGGCATAAAAACATGCACCTTAAAAAAATATCGTATTTTTCACAAAAATGGCTATAACTCCGTTAATATTAGTCTTTTTGGGGTCAAACTTTGCAAAATTCAAAATCCCATAAAATCAAAACTACGCACCCAAAACTTATAAAAAATACATTTTTGTACTCTGCTATTCATTCCCCTTCGAATTAGATACAATTTAGGCATAAAAACATGCAAATTAAAAAAATATCGTATTTTTTCACAAAAATGGCTATAACTCCGTTAATATTAGTCTTTTTGGGGTCAAACTTTGCAAAATTCAAAATCCCATAAAATCAAAACTACGCACCCAAAACTTATAAAAAATACATTTTTGTACTCTGCTATTCATTCCCCTTCGAATTACACACAATTTAGGCATAAAAACATGCACCTTAAAAAAATATCGTATTTTTTCACAAAAATGGCTATAACTCCGTTAATATTAGTCTTTTTGGGGTCAAACTTTGCAAAATTCAAAATCCCATAAAATCAAAACTACGCACCCAAAACTTATAAAAAATACATTTTTGTACTCTGCTATTCATTCCCCTTCGAATTAGATACAATTTAGGCATAAAAACATGCACCTTAAAAAAATATCGTATTTTTTCACAAAAATGGCTATAACTCCGGTAATATTAGTCTTTTTGGGGTCAAACTTTGCAAAATTCAAACCCCATAAAATCAAAACTACGCACCCAAAACTTATAAAAAATACATTTTTGTACTCTGCTATTCATTCCCCTTCGAATTAGATACAATTTAGGCATAAAAACATGCACCTTAAAAAAATATCGTATTTTTTCAAAAAAATGGCTATAACTCCGTTAATATCAGTCTTTTTGGGGTCAAACTTTGCAAAATTCAAAATCCCATAAAATCAAAACTACGCACCCAAAACTTATAAAAAATACATTTTTGTACTCTGCTATTCATTCCCCTTCGAATTAGATACAATTTGGGCATAAAAACATGCACCTTAAAAAAATATCGTATTTTTTCACAAAAATGGCTATAACTCCGTTAATATCAGTCTTTTTGGGGTCAAACTTTGCAAAATTCAAAATCCCATAAAATCAAAACTACGCACCCCAAAACTTATAAAAAATACATTTTTGTACTCTGCTATTCATTGCATTCAATTTAGGCATAAAAACATGCACCTTAAAAAAATATCGTATTTTTTCACAAAAATGGCTATAACTCCGTTAATATTAGTCTTTTTGGGGTCAAACTTTGCAAAATTCAAAATCCCATAAAATCAAAACTACGCACCCAAAACTTATAAAAAATACATTTTTGTACTCTGCTATTCATTCCCCTTCGAATTAGATACAATTTAGGCATAAAAACATGCACCTTAAAAAATATCGTATTTTTTCACAAAAATGGCTATAACTCCGTTAATATTAGTCTTTTTGGGGTCAAACTTTGCAAAATTCAAAATCCCATAAAATCAAAACTACGCACCCAAAACTTATAAAAAATACATTTTTGTACTCCGCTATTCATTCCCCTTCGAATTAGATACAATTTAGGCATAAAAACATGCACCTTCAAAAAATATCGTATTTTTTCACAAAAATGGCTATAACTCCGTTAATATTAGTCTTTTTGGGGTCAAACTTTGCAAAATTCAAAATCCCATAAAATCAAAACTACGCACCCAAAACTTATAAAAAATACATTTTTGTACTCTGCTATTCATTCCCCTTCGAATTAGATACAATTTAGGCATAAAAACATGCACCTTAAAAAAATATCGTATTTTTTCACAAAAATGGCTATAACTCCGTTAATATTAGTCTTTTTGGGGTCAAACTTTGCAAAATTCAAAATCCCATAAAATCAAAACTACGCACCCAAAACTTATAAAAAATACATTTTTGTACTCTGCTATTCATTCCCCCTTCGAATTAGATACAATTTAGGCATAAAAACATGCACCTTAAAAAAATATCGTATTTTTTCACAAAAATGGCTATAACTCCGTTAATATTAGTCTTTTTGGGGTCAAACTTTGCAAAATTCAAAATCCCATAAAATCAAAACTGCGCACCCAAAACTTATAAAAAATACATTTTTGTACTCTGCTATTCATTCCCCTTCGAATTAGATACAATTTAGGCATAAAAACATGCAAATTAAAAAAATATCGTATTTTTTCACAAAAATGGCTATAACTCCGTTAATATTAGTCTTTTTGGGGTCAAACTTTGCAAAATTCAAAATCCCATAAAATCAAAACTACGCACCCAAAACTTATAAAAAATACATTTTTGTACTCTGCTATTCATTCCCCTTCGAATTAGATACAATTTAGGCATAAAAACATGCACCTTAAAAAAATATCGTATTTTTCACAAAAATGGCTATAACTCCGTTAATATTAGTCTTTTTGGGGTCAAACTTTGCAAAATTCAAAATCCCATAAAATCAAAACTACGCACCCAAAACTTATAAAAAATACATTTTTGTACTCTGCTATTCATTCCCCTTCGAATTAGATACAATTTAGGCATAAAAACATGCAAATTAAAAAAATATCGTATTTTTTCACAAAAATGGCTATAACTCCGTTAATATTAGTCTTTTTGGGGTCAAACTTTGCAAAATTCAAAATCCCATAAAATCAAAACTACGCACCCAAAACTTATAAAAAATACATTTTTGTACTCTGCTATTCATTCCCCTTCGAATTAGATACAATTTAGGCATAAAAACATGCACCTTAAAAAAATATCGTATTTTTTCACAAAAATGGCTATAACTCCGTTAATATTAGTCTTTTTGGGGTCAAACTTTGCAAAATTCAAAATCCCATAAAATCAAAAACTACGCACCCAAAACTTATAAAAAATACATTTTTGTACTCTGCTATTCATTCCCCTTCGAATTAGATACAATTTAGGCATAAAAACATGCACCTTAAAAAAATATCGTATTTTTTCACAAAAAATGGCTATAACTCCGGTAATATTAGTCTTTTTGGGGTCAAACTTTGCAAAATTCAAACCCCATAAAATCAAAACTACGCACCCAAAACTTATAAAAAATACATTTTTGTACTCTGCTATTCATTCCCCTTCGAATTAGATACAATTTAGGCATAAAAACATGCACCTTAAAAAAATATCGTATTTTTTCAAAAAAATGGCTATAACTCCGTTAATATTAGTCTTTTTGGGGTCAAACTTTGCAAAATTCAAAATCCCATAAAATCAAAACTACGCACCCAAAACTTATAAAAAATACATTTTTGTACTCTGCTATTCATTCCCCTTCGAATTAGATACAATTTGGGCATAAAAACATGCACCTTAAAAAAATGTCGTATTTTTTCACAAAAATGGCTATAACTCCGTTAATATCAGTCTTTTTGGGGTCAAACTTTGCAAAATTCAAAATCCCATAAAATCAAAAACTACGCACCCAAAACTTATAAAAAATACATTTTTGTACTCTGCTATTCATTGCATTCAATTTAGGATTGCATTCAATTTAGGCATAAAAACATGCACCTTAAAAAAATATCGTATTTTTTCACAAAAATGGCTATAACTCCGTTAATATTAGTCTTTTTGGGGTCAAACTTTGCAAAATTCAAAATCCCATAAAATCAAAACTACGCACCCAAAACTTATAAAAAATACATTTTTGTACTCTGCTATTCATTCCCCTTCGAATTAGATACAATTTAGGCATAAAAACATGCACCTTAAAAAATATCGTATTTTTTCACAAAAATGGCTATAACTCCGTTAATATTAGTCTTTTTGGGGTCAAACTTTGCAAAATTCAAAATCCCATAAAATCAAAACTACGCACCCAAAACTTATAAAAAATACATTTTTGTACTCCGCTATTCATTCCCCTTCGAATTAGATACAATTTAGGCATAAAAACATGCACCTTCAAAAAATATCGTATTTTTTCACAAAAATGGCTATAACTCCGTTAATATTAGTCTTTTTGGGGTCAAACTTTGCAAAATTCAAAATCCCATAAAATCAAAACTACGCACCCAAAACTTATAAAAAATACATTTTTGTACTCTGCTATTCATTCCCCTTCGAATTAGATACAATTTAGGCATAAAAACATGCACCTTAAAAAAATATCGTATTTTTCACAAAAATGGCTATAACTCCATTAATATCAGTCTTTTTGGGGTCAAACTTTGCAAAATTCAAAATCCCATAAAATCAAAACTAAGCACCCAAAACTTATAAAAAAATACATTTTTGTACTCTGCTATTCATTCCCCTTCGAATTAGATACAATTTAGGCATAAAAACATGCACCTTAAAAAAATATCGTATTTTTTCACAAAAATGGCTATAACTCCGTTAATATTAGTCTTTTTGGGGTCAAACTTTGCAAAATTCAAAATCCCATAAAATCAAAACTACGCACCCAAAACTTATAAAAAATACATTTTTGTACTCTGCTATTCATTCCCCTTCGAATTAGATACAATTTAGGCATAAAAACATGCACCTTAAAAAAATATCGTATTTTTTCACAAAAATGGCTATAACTCCGTTAATATTAGTCTTTTTGTAGTCAAACTTTGCAAAATTCAAAATCCCATAAAATCAAAACTACGCACCCAAAACTTATAAAAAATACATTTTTGTACTCTGCTATTCATTCCCCTTCGAATTAGATACAATTTAGGCATAAAAACATGCACCTTAAAAAAATATCGTATTTTTTCACAAAAATGGCTATAACTCCGTTAATATCAGTCTTTTTGGGGTCAAACTTTGCAAAATTCAAAATCCCATAAAATCAAAACTACGCACCCAAAACTTATAAAAAATACATTTTTGTACTCTGTTATTCATTCCCTTTCGAATTAGATACAATTTAGGCATAAAAACATGCACCTTAAAAAAATATCGTATTTTTTCACAAAAATGGCTATAACTCCGTTAATATTAGTCTTTTTGGGGTCAAACTTTGCAAAATTCAAAATCCCATAAAATCAAAACTACGCACCCAAAACTTATAAAAAATACATTTTTGTACTCTGCTATTCATTCCCCTTCGAATTACATACAATTTAGGCATAAAAACATGCACCTTAAAAAAATATCGTATTTTTTTCACAAAAATGGCTATAACTCCGTTAATATAAGTCTTTTTGGGGTCAAACTTTGCAAAATTCAAAATCCCATAAAATCAAAACTACGCACCCAAAACTTATAAAAAATACATTTTTGTACTCTGCTATTCATTCTAAAATCAAAACTACGCACCTAAAACTTATAAAAAATTCATTTTTGTACTCTGCTATTCATTCCCCTTCGAATTAGATACAATTTAGGCATAAAAACATGCACCTTAAAAAAAAATCGTATTTTTTCACAAAAATGGCTATAACTCCGTTAATATTAGTCTTTTTGGGGTCAAACTTTGCAAAATTCAAAATCCCATAAAATCAAAACTACGCACCCAAAACTTATAAAAAATACATTTTTGTACTCTGCTATTCATTCCCCTTCGAATTAGATACAATTTAGGCATAAAAACATGCACCTTAAAAAAATATCGTATTTTTTCACAAAAATGGCTATAACTCCGTTAATATAAGTCTTTTTGGGGTCAAACTTTGCAAAATTCAAAATCCCATAAAATCAAAACTACGCACCCAAAACTTATAAAAAATACATTTTTGTACTCTGCTATTCATTCTAAAATCAAAACTACGCACCTAAAACTTATAAAAAAATTCATTTTTGTACTCTGCTATTCATTCCCCTTCGAATTAGATACAATTTAGGCATAAAAACATGCACCTTAAAAAAAAATCGTATTTTTTCACAAAAATGGCTATAACTCCGTTAATATTAGTCTTTTTGGGGTCAAAACTTTGCAAAATTCAAAATCCCATAAAATCAAAACTACGCACCCAAAACTTATAAAAAATACATTTTTGTACTCTGCTATTCATTCCCCTTCGAATTAGATACAATTTAGGCATAAAAACATGCACCTTAAAAAAATATCGTATTTTTTCACAAAAATGGCTATAACTCCCGTTAATATTAGTCTTTTTGGGGTCAAACTTTGCAAAATTCAAAATCCCATAAAATCAAAACTACGCACCCAAAACTTATAAAAAATACATTTGTACTCTGCTATTCATTCCCCTTCGAATTAGATACAATTTAGGCATAAAAACATGCACCTTAAAAAAATATCGTATTTTTTCACAAAAATGGCTATAACTCCGTTAATATTAGTCTTTTTGGGGTCAAACTTTGCAAAATTCAAAATCCCATAAAATCAAAACTACGCACCCAAAACTTATAAAAAATACATTTTTGTACTCTGCTATTCATTCCCCTTCGAATTAGATACAATTTAGGCATAAAAACATGCACCTTAAAAAAAATATCGTATTTTTTCACAAAAATGGCTATAACTCCGTTAATATTAGTCTTTTTGGGGTCAAACTTTGCAAAATTCAAAATCCCATAAATCAAAACTACGCACCCAAAACTTATAAAAATACATTTTTGTACTCTGCTATTCATTCCCCTTCGAATTAGATACAATTTGGGCATAAAAACATGCACCTTAAAAAAATATCGTATTTTTTCACAAAATGGCTATAACTCCGTTAATATTAGTCTTTTTGTGGTCAAACTTTGCAAAATTCAAATCCCATAAAATCAAAACTACGCCCCCAAAACTTATAAAAAATACATTTTTGTACTCTGCTATTCATTCCCCTTCGAATTAGATACAATTTAGGCATAAAAACATGCACCTTAAAAAAATATCGTATTTTTTCACAAAATGGCTACTTCGAATTTGATACAATTAGGCATAAAAACATGCACCTTAAAAAAATATCGTATTTTTTCACAAAAATGGCTATAACTCCGTTAATATTAGTCTTTTTGGGGTCAAACTTTGCAAAATTCAAATCCCATAAAATCAAAACTACGCACCCAAAACTTATAAAAAATACATTTTTGTACTCTGCTATTCATTCCCCTTCGAATTAGATACAATTTAGGCATAAAAACATGCACCTTTAAAAAATATCGTATTTTTTCACAAAAATGGCTATAACTCCGTTAATATTAGTCTTTTTGTGGTCAAACTTTGCAAAATTCAAAATCCCATTAAATCAAAACTACGCACCCAAAACTTATAAAAATAGATTTTTGTACTCTGCTATTCATTCCCCTTCGAATTAGATACAATTTAGGCATAAAAACATGCACCTTAAAAAAATATCGTATTTTTTCACAAAAAAGGCTATAACTCCGGTAATATTAGTCTTTTTGGGGAATGAATAGCAGAGTACAAAAATGTATTTTTTATAAGTTTTGGGTGCGTAGTTTTGATTTTATGGGATTTTGCAAAATTCAAAATCCCATAAAATCAAAACTACGCACCCAAAACTTATAAAAAATACATTTTTGTACTCTGCTATTCATTCCCCTTCGAATTAGATACAATTTAGGCATAAAAACATGCACCTTAAAAAAATATCGTATTTTTTCACAAAAATGGCTCCCCTTCGAATTAGATACAATTTAGGCATAAAAACATGCACCTTAAAAAAATATCGTATTTTTTCACAAAAAAGGCTATAACTCCGGTAATATTAGACTTTTTGGGGTCAAACTTTGCAAAATTCAAAATCCCATAAAATCAAAACTACGCACCCAAAACTTATAAAAAATACATTTTTGTACTCTGCTATTCATTCCCCTTCGAATTAGATACAATTTAGGCATAAAAACATGCACCTTTAAAAAATATCGTATTTTTTCACAAAAATGGCTATAACTCCGTTAATATTAGTCTTTTTGTGGTCAAACTTTGCAAAATTCAAAATCCCATTAAATCAAAACTACGCACCCAAAACTTATAAAAAATAGATTTTTGTACTCTGCTATTCATTCCCCTTCGAATTAGATACAATTTAGGCATAAAAACATGCACCTTTAAAAAATATCGTATTTTTTCACAAAAAAGGCTATAACTCCGGTAATATTAGTCTTTTTGGGGTCAAACTTTGCAAAATTCAAACCCCATAAAATCAAAACTACGCACCCAAAGCTTATAAAAAATACATTTTTGTACTCTGCTATTCATTCCCCTTCGAATTAGATACAATTTAGGCATAAAAACATGCACCTTAAAAAAATATCGTATTTTTTCACAAAAATGGCTATAACTCCGTTAATATTAGTCTTTTTGGGGTCAAACTTTGCAAAATTCAAAATCCCATAAAATCAAAACTACGCACCCAAAACTTATAAAAAATACATTTTTGTACTCTGCTATTCATTCCCCTTCGAATTAGATACAATTTAGGCATAAAAACATGCACCTTAAAAAAATATCGTATTTTTTCACAAAAAGGGCTATAACTCCGTTAATATCAGTCTTTTTGGGGTCAAACTTTGCAAAATTCAAAATCCCATAAAATCAAAACTACGCACCCAAAACTTATAAAAAATACATTTTTGTACTCTGCTATTCATTCCCCTTCGAATTAGATACAATTTAGGCATAAAAACATGCACCTTAAAAAAATATCGTATTTTTTCACAAAAATGGCTATAACTCCGTTAATATTAGTCTTTTTGGGGTCAAACTTTGCAAAATTCAAAATCCCATAAAATCAAAACTACGCACCCAAAACTTATAAAAAATACATTTTTGTACTCTGCTATTCATTCCCCTTCGAATTTGATACAATTTAGGCATAAAAACATGCACCTTAAAAAGTCTTTTTGGGGTCAAACTTTGCAAAATTCAAAATCCCATAAAATCAAAACTACGCACCCAAAACTTATAAAAAATACATTTTTGTACTCTGCTATTCATTCCCCTTCGAATTAGATACAATTTAGGCATAAAAACATGCACCTTAAAAAAAAATCGTATTTTTTCACAAAAATGGCTATAACTCCGTTAATATTAGTCTTTTTGGGGTCAAACTTTGCAAAATTCAAAATCCCATAAAATCAAAACTACGCACCCAAAACTTATAAAAAATACATTTTTGTACTCTGCTATTCATTCCCCTTCGAATTAGATACAATTTAGGCATAAAAACATGCACCTTAAAAAAATATCGTATTTTTTCACAAAAATGGCTATAACTCCGGTAATATTAGTCTTTTTGGGGTCAAACTTTGCAAAATTCAAACCCCATAAAATCAAAACTACGCACCCAAAACTTATAAAAAATACATTTTTGTACTCTGCTATTCATTCCCCTTCGAATTAGATACAATTTAGGCATAAAAACATGCACCTTAAAAAAATATCGTATTTTTTCACAAAAATGGCTATAACTCCGTTAATATTAGTCTTTTTGGGGTCAAACTTTGCAAAATTCAAAATCCCATAAAATCAAAACTACGCACCCAAAACTTATAAAAAATACATTTTTGTACTCTGCTATTCATTCCCCTTCGAATTAGATACAATTTAGGCATAAAAACATGCACCTTAAAAAAATATCGTATTTTTTCACAAAAATGGCTATAACTCCGTTAATATCAGTCTTTTTGGGGTCAAACTTTGCAAAATTCAAAAACCCATAAAATCAAAACTAAGCACCCAAAACTTATAAAAAAAATACATTTTTGTACTCTGCTATTCATTCCCCTTCGAATTTGATACAATTTAGGCATAAAAACATGCACCTTAAAAAGTCTTTTTGGGGTCAAACTTTGCAAAATTCAAAATCCCATAAAATCAAAACTACGCACCCAAAACTTATAAAAAATACATTTTTGTACTCTGCTATTCATTCCCCTTCGAATAAGATACAATTTAGGCATAAAAACATGCACCTTAAAAAAAAATCGTATTTTTTCACAAAAATGGCTATAACTCCGTTAATATTAGTCTTTTTGGGGTCAAACTTTGCAAAATTCAAAATCCCATAAAATCAAAACTACGCACCCAAAACTTATAAAAAATACATTTTTGTACTCTGCTATTCATTCCCCTTCGAATTAGATACAATTTAGGCATAAAAACATGCACCTTAAAAAAATATCGTATTTTTTCACAAAAATGGCTATAACTCCGGTAATATTAGTCTTTTTGGGGTCAAACTTTGCAAAATTCAAACCCCATAAAATCAAAACTACGCACCCAAAACTTATAAAAAATACATTTTTGTACTCTGCTATTCATTCCCCTTCGAATTAGATACAATTTGGGCATAAAAACATGCACCTTAAAAAAATATCGTATTTTTTCACAAAAATGGCTATAACTCCGTTAATATTAGTCTTTTTGGGGTCAAACTTTGCAAAATTCAAAATCCCATAAAATCAAAACTACGCACCCAAAACTTATAAAAAATACATTTTTGTACTCTGCTATTCATTCCCCTTCGAATTAGATACAATTTAGGCATAAAAACATGCACCTTAAAAAAATATCGTATTTTTTCACAAAAATGGCTATAACTCCGTTAATATTAGTCTTTTTGGGGTCAAACTTTGCAAAATTCAAAAACCCATAAAATCAAAACTAAGCACCCAAAACTTATAAAAAAAATACATTTTTGTACTCTGCTATTCATTCCCCTTCGAATTAGATACAATTTAGGCATAAAAACATGCACCTTAAAAAAATATCGTATTTTTTCACAAAAATGGCTATAACTCCGGTAATATTAGTCTTTTTGGGGTCAAACTTTGCAAAATTCAAACCCCATAAAATCAAAACTACGCACCCAAAACTTATAAAAAATACATTTTTGTACTCTGCTATTCATTCCCCTTCGAATTAGATACAATTTAGGCATAAAAACATGCACCTTAAAAAAATATCGTATTTTTTCACAAAAATGGCTATAACTCCGTTAATATTAGTCTTTTTGGGGTCAAACTTTGCAAAATTCAAAATCCCATAAAATCAAAACTACGCACCCAAAACTTATAAAAAATACATTTTTGTACTCTGCTATTCATTCCCCTTCGAATTAGATACAATTTGGGCATAAAAACATGCACCTTAAAAAAATATCGTATTTTTTCACAAAAATGGCTATAACTCCGTTAATATTAGTCTTTTTGTGGTCAAACTTTGCAAAATTCAAAATCCCATAAAATCAAAACTACGCACCCAAAACTTATAAAAAATACATTTTTGTACTCTGCTATTCATTCCCCTTCGAATTAGATACAATTTAGGCATAAAAACATGCACCTTAAAAAAATATCGTATTTTTTCACAAAAATGGCTACTTCGAATTTGATACAATTTAGGCATAAAAACATGCACCTTAAAAAAATATCGTATTTTTTCACAAAAATGGCTATAACTCCGTTAATATTAGTCTTTTTGGGGTCAAACTTTGCAAAATTCAAAATCCCATAAAATCAAAACTACGCACCCAAAACTTATAAAAAATACATTTTTGTACTCTGCTATTCATTCCCCTTCGAATTAGATACAATTTAGGCATAAAAACATGCACCTTTAAAAAATATCGTATTTTTTCACAAAAATGGCTATAACTCCGTTAATATTAGTCTTTTTGTGGTCAAACTTTGCAAAATTCAAAATCCCATTAAATCAAAACTACGCACCCAAAACTTATAAAAAATAGATTTTTGTACTCTGCTATTCATTCCCCTTCGAATTAGATACAATTTAGGCATAAAAACATGCACCTTTAAAAAATATCGTATTTTTTCACAAAAAAGGCTATAACTCCGGTAATATTAGTCTTTTTGGGGAATGAATAGCAGAGTACAAAAATGTATTTTTTATAAGTTTTGGGTGCGTAGTTTTGATTTTATGGGATTTTGCAAAATTCAAACCCCATAAAATCAAAACTACGCACCCAAAGCTTATAAAAAATACATTTTTGTACTCTGCTATTCATTCCCCTTCGAATTAGATACAATTTAGGCATAAAAACATGCACCTTAAAAAAATATCGTATTTTTTCACAAAAATGGCTACTTCGAATTTGATACAATTTAGGCATAAAAACATGCACCTTAAAAAAATATGGTATTTTTTCACAAAAAAGGCTATAACTCCGGTAATATTAGACTTTTTGGGGTCAAACTTTGCAAAATTCAAAATCCCATAAAATCAAAACTACGCACCCAAAACTTATAAAAAATACATTTTTGTACTCTGCTATTCATTCCCCTTCGAATTAGATACAATTTAGGCATAAAAACATGCACCTTTAAAAAATATCGTATTTTTTCACAAAAATGGCTATAACTCCGTTAATATTAGTCTTTTTGTGGTCAAACTTTGCAAAATTCAAAATCCCATTAAATCAAAACTACGCACCCAAAACTTATAAAAAATAGATTTTTGTACTCTGCTATTCATTCCCCTTCGAATTAGATACAATTTAGGCATAAAAACATGCACCTTTAAAAAATATCGTATTTTTTCACAAAAAAGGCTATAACTCCGGTAATATTAGTCTTTTTGGGGTCAAACTTTGCAAAATTCAAACCCCATAAAATCAAAACTACGCACCCAAAGCTTATAAAAAATACATTTTTGTACTCTGCTATTCATTCCCCTTCGAATTAGATACAATTTAGGCATAAAAACATGCACCTTAAAAAAATATCGTATTTTTTCACAAAAATGGCTATAACTCCGTTAATATTAGTCTTTTTGGGGTCAAACTTTGCAAAATTCAAAATCCCATAAAATCAAAACTACGCACCCAAAACTTATAAAAAATACATTTTTGTACTCTGCTATTCATTCCCCTTCGAATTAGATACAATTTAGGCATAAAAACATGCACCTTAAAAAAATATCGTATTTTTTCACAAAAAGGGCTATAACTCCGTTAATATCAGTCTTTTTGGGGTCAAACTTTGCAAAATTCAAAATCCCATAAAATCAAAACTACGCACCCAAAACTTATAAAAAATACATTTTTGTACTCTGCTATTCATTCCCCTTCGAATTAGATACAATTTAGGCATAAAAACATGCACCTTAAAAAAATATCGTATTTTTTCACAAAAATGGCTATAACTCCGTTAATATTAGTCTTTTTGGGGTCAAACTTTGCAAAATTCAAAATCCCATAAAATCAAAACTACGCACCCAAAACTTATAAAAAATACATTTTTGTACTCTGCTATTCATTCCCCTTCGAATTTGATACAATTTAGGCATAAAAACATGCACCTTAAAAAGTCTTTTTGGGGTCAAACTTTGCAAAATTCAAAATCCCATAAAATCAAAACTACGCACCCAAAACTTATAAAAAATACATTTTTGTACTCTGCTATTCATTCCCCTTCGAATTAGATACAATTTAGGCATAAAAACATGCACCTTAAAAAAAAATCGTATTTTTTCACAAAAATGGCTATAACTCCGTTAATATTAGTCTTTTTGGGGTCAAACTTTGCAAAATTCAAAATCCCATAAAATCAAAACTACGCACCCAAAACTTATAAAAAATACATTTTTGTACTCTGCTATTCATTCCCCTTCGAATTAGATACAATTTAGGCATAAAAACATGCACCTTAAAAAAATATCGTATTTTTTCACAAAAATGGCTATAACTCCGGTAATATTAGTCTTTTTGGGGTCAAACTTTGCAAAATTCAAACCCCATAAAATCAAAACTACGCACCCAAAACTTATAAAAAATACATTTTTGTACTCTGCTATTCATTCCCCTTCGAATTAGATACAATTTAGGCATAAAAACATGCACCTTAAAAAAATATCGTATTTTTTCACAAAAATGGCTATAACTCCGTTAATATTAGTCTTTTTGGGGTCAAACTTTGCAAAATTCAAAATCCCATAAAATCAAAACTACGCACCCAAAACTTATAAAAAATACATTTTTGTACTCTGCTATTCATTCCCCTTCGAATTAGATACAATTTAGGCATAAAAACATGCACCTTAAAAAAATATCGTATTTTTTCACAAAAATGGCTATAACTCCGTTAATATCAGTCTTTTTGGGGTCAAACTTTGCAAAATTCAAAAACCCATAAAATCAAAACTAAGCACCCAAAACTTATAAAAAAAATACATTTTTGTACTCTGCTATTCATTCCCCTTCGAATTTGATACAATTTAGGCATAAAAACATGCACCTTAAAAAGTCTTTTTGGGGTCAAACTTTGCAAAATTCAAAATCCCATAAAATCAAAACTACGCACCCAAAACTTATAAAAAATACATTTTTGTACTCTGCTATTCATTCCCCTTCGAATTAGATACAATTTAGGCATAAAAACATGCACCTTAAAAAAAAATCGTATTTTTTCACAAAAATGGCTATAACTCCGTTAATATTAGTCTTTTTGGGGTCAAACTTTGCAAAATTCAAAATCCCATAAAATCAAAACTACGCACCCAAAACTTATAAAAAATACATTTTTGTACTCTGCTATTCATTCCCCTTCGAATTAGATACAATTTAGGCATAAAAACATGCACCTTAAAAAAATATCGTATTTTTTCACAAAAATGGCTATAACTCCGGTAATATTAGTCTTTTTGGGGTCAAACTTTGCAAAATTCAAACCCCATAAAATCAAAACTACGCACCCAAAACTTATAAAAAATACATTTTTGTACTCTGCTATTCATTCCCCTTCGAATTAGATACAATTTAGGCATAAAAACATGCACCTTAAAAAAATATCGTATTTTTTCACAAAAATGGCTATAACTCCGTTAATATTAGTCTTTTTGGGGTCAAACTTTGCAAAATTCAAAATCCCATAAAATCAAAACTACGCACCCAAAACTTATAAAAAATACATTTTTGTACTCTGCTATTCATTCCCCTTCGAATTAGATACAATTTAGGCATAAAAACATGCACCTTAAAAAAATATCGTATTTTTTCACAAAAATGGCTATAACTCCGTTAATATCAGTCTTTTTGGGGTCAAACTTTGCAAAATTCAAAAACCCATAAAATCAAAACTAAGCACCCAAAACTTATAAAAAAAATACATTTTTGTACTCTGCTATTCATTCCCCTTCGAATTAGATACAATTTAGGCATAAAAACATGCACCTTAAAAAAATATCGTATTTTTTCACAAAAATGGCTATAACTCCGGTAATATTAGTCTTTTTGGGGTCAAACTTTGCAAAATTCAAACCCCATAAAATCAAAACTACGCACCCAAAACTTATAAAAAATACATTTTTGTACTCTGCTATTCATTCCCCTTCGAATTAGATACAATTTAGGCATAAAAACATGCACCTTAAAAAAATATCGTATTTTTTCACAAAAATGGCTATAACTCCGTTAATATTAGTCTTTTTGGGGTCAAACTTTGCAAAATTCAAAATCCCATAAAATCAAAACTACGCACCCAAAACTTATAAAAAATACATTTTTGTACTCTGCTATTCATTCCCCTTCGAATTAGGTACAATTTAGGCATAAAAATATGCACCTTAAAAAATATCGTATTTTTTCACAAAAATGGCTATAACTCCGTTAATATTAGTCTTTTTGGGGTCAAACTTTGCAGAATTCAAAATCCCATAAAATCAAAACTACGCACCCAAAACTTATAAAAAATACATTTTTGTACTCTGCTATTCATTCCCCTTCGAATTAGATACAATTTAGGCATAAAAACATGCACCTTAAAAAAATATCGTATTTTTTCACAAAAATGGCTATAACTCCGTTAATATTAGTCTTTTTGGGGTCAAACTTTGCAAAATTCAAACCCCATAAAATCAAAACTACGCACCCAAAACTTATAAAAAATACATTTTTGTACTCTGCTATTCATTCCCCTTCGAATTAGATACAATTTAGGCATAAAAACATGCACCTTAAAAAAATATCGTATTCTTTCACAAAAATGGCTATAACTCCGTTAATATTAGTCTTTTTGGGGTCAAACTTTGCAAAATTCAAACCCCATAAAATCAAAACTACGCACCCAAAACTTATAAAAAATACATTTTTGTACTCTGCTATTCATTCCCCTTCGAATTAGATACAATTTAGGCATAAAAACATGCACCTTAAAAAAATATCGTATTTTTTCACAAAAATGGCTATAACTCCGTTAATATTAGTCTTTTTGGGGTCAAACTTTGCAAAATTCAAAATCCCATAAAATCAAAACTACGCACCCAAAACTTATAAAAAATACATTTTTGTACTCTGCTATTCATTCCCCTTCGAATTAGATACAATTTAGGCATAAAAACATGCACCTTAAAAAAATATCGTATTTTTTCACAAAAATGGCTATAACTCCGTTAATATCAGTCTTTTTGGGGTCAAACTTTGCAAAATTCAAAATCCCATAAAATCAAAACTACGCACCCAAAACTTATAAAAAATACATTTTTGTACTCTGCTATTCATTCCCCTTCGAATTAGATACAATTTAGGCATAAAAACATGCACCTTAAAAAAATATCGTATTTTTTCACAAAAATGGCTATAACTCCGGTAATATTAGTCTTTTTGGGGTCAAACTTTGCAAAATTCAAACCCCATAAAATCAAAACTACGCACCCAAAACTTATAAAAAATACATTTTTGTACTCTGCTATTCATTCCCCTTCGAATTAGATACAATTTAGGCATAAAAACATGCACCTTAAAAAAAAATCGTATTTTTTCACAAAAATGGCTATAACTCCGTTAATATTAGTCTTTTTGTGGTCAAACTTTGCAAAATTCAAAATCCCATAAAATCAAAACTACGCACCCAAAACTTATAAAAAATACATTTTTGTACTCTGCTATTCATTCCCCTTCGAATTAGATACAATTTAGGCATAAAAACATGCACCTTAAAAAAATATCGTATTTTTTCACAAAAATGGCTATAACTCCGTTAATATTAGTCTTTTTGGGGTCAAACTTTGCAGAATTCAAAATCCCATAAAATCAAAACTACGCACCCAAAACTTATAAAAAATACATTTTTGTACTCTGCTATTAATTCCCCTTCGAATTAGATACAATTTAGGCATAAAAACATGCACCTTAAAAAAATATCGTATTTTTTCACAAAAATGGCTATAACTCCGTTAATATTAGTCTTTTTGGGGTCAAACTTTGCAAAATTCAAAATCCCATAAAATCAAAACTACGCACCCAAAACTTATAAAAAATACATTTTTGTACTCTGCTATTCATTCCCCTTCGAATTAGATACAATTTAGGCATAAAAACATGCACCTTAAAAAAATATCGTATTTTTTCACAAAAATGGCTATAACTCCGGTAATATTAGTCTTTTTGGGGTCAACCTTTGCAAAATTCAAACCCCATAAAATCAAAACTACGCACCCAAAACTTATAAAAAATACATTTTTGTACTCTGCTATTCATTCCCCTTCGAATTAGATACAATTTAGGCATAAAAACATGCACTTAAAAAAAAAATCGTATTTTTTCACAAAAATGGCTATAACTCCGTTAATATTAGTCTTTTTGGGGTCAAACTTTGCAAAATTCAAACCCCATAAAATCAAAACTACGCACCCAAAACTTATAAAAAATACATTTTTGTACTCTGCTATTCACTCCCCTTCGAATTAGATACAATTTAGGCATAAAAACATGCACTTAAAAAAAAAATCGTATTTTTTCACAAAAATGGCTATAACTCCGTTAATATTAGTCTTTTTGTGGTCAAACTTTGCAGAATTCAAAATCCCATAAAATCAAAACTACGCACCCAAAACTTATAAAAAATAAATTTTTGTACTCTGCTATTCATTCCCCTTCGAATTAGATACAATTTAGGCATAAAAACATGCACCTTAAAAAAATATCGTATTTTTTCACAAAAATGGCTATAACTCCGTTAATATTAGTCTTTTTGGGGTCAAACTTTGCAAAATTCAAAATCCCATAAAATCAAAACTACGCACCCAAAACTTATAAAAAATACATTTTTGTACTCTGCTATTCATTCCCCTTCGAATTAGATACAATTTAGGCATAAAAACATGCACCTTAAAAAAATATCGTATTTTTTCACAAAAATGGCTATAACTCCGTTAATATTAGTCTTTTTGGGGTCAAACTTTGCAAAATTCAAAATCCCATAAAATCAAAACTACGCACCCAAAACTTATAAAAAAAAAAAGAGTGTGTGTACACATGTACACGCGACTGAAGTTATACTTCTCATTCAGTATATGTAAATGAATTTCATTTGATATTTTTAATTTCTATTATTAAATTAATTAATCCACACTTCGTTTTTTTACATTTTTATCAAGTGAACAATAAATTAATTCTTTCATCCTCCTTGCGTCCATGTAGTTTTCAATTTATTCTGTGAAATTTACTTATGTTGTAATATGGAACTTGCAGGGTTGCTACAAAGCTCAAAAGTGAGCTGAGCTTAGCTCACAGCTCAGCTTAAATTTGAGCTAGCTCACTTTTGAGCTATGTACCATAGCTCAGCTCATTTGAGCTGAAAGTGAGCTGAGCTGTTGGGTGAGCTAAGGTAAAGTGATCTTATAGCTGTGATGGGTGAGAGGATACATTGATTTTTATTTGGAAAGTATAATGAAATATGAAGATTGAAAAAACCGACAACTGCAGTATAACGCAAACACAACCGATCAATTTGGTAGTTAAAAGTATTCTTCCTTTATTCAAATTAAATCTACTCTACTCTATAACTATATCTTATCTCTATTTTACAAATACATTTACATCTACTTAAATTATCTTATCACTAGTTTTCTTAGGATTCTAAACTAAAAATAAGTGTACAAATAGATAACGACGCAAGATACGATACATCCCTTTATAACAGCCATATTGCTCACAGATGTGTGTCATAAAACACAATCTCTGAGTAATTACGGTTATGTTTGCAAGGGATCAAAGTTACCTAGCGTCGCTATTTATTTGTTCTTCCAAATTATCTAAAGATAATTGAACATACTCCCGCCATTGGCATCATTGAAAATGTGGCAATTTAATGGTGTTAGGGTTATGCTGATCTTCAGAAACGTCGTCGTTGGAAATTGGTAGAATTATTGTGGTAGGATTCGCTTTTATGACGATGCTGTATGCCGCAAGTGGTGCTTCTGCAAGATATATCAACTGGATACAACGATTTGAGATTGTTCACCAGTATCTTCAAGAGTTGTTTCATCCTATTTTAATTTTACTTCAAGGAGGCACCGTGATGTCTTCATATGCCGTTTTTGCGAGAGTCCTTGACTCCATATGCTAAAAACGGTGTCAGTATTTTCTTCTTTCAGAACTCAATCCGATTGCTAGGATATGCAAGTGCTAACATCTGGTTGCCAATGGTACATCGATCGGGATTTGAATAGTCGATAAATAAGACCCTTGTCATTATTTATATCCAACATTCTTCATCGTCGTTTATTTACCATTTAAACTTGTCATAATATCGATCAAGGGTGATTAAGTCTTTTAAGCAAGTGTGGTATTACTGGAAAATTGGGAGCAAACCAAGGTCATCATCTCTTGAACATTCGTCTTTACTGGATTCGAATTTTATCAGAATGTAAATCCTAGATGATTCTATCAAATACTCCACTGCACTCACTGGTGATATCACATCAGCATACAATTTCACTGAATCAACCATTCAACTCTTGTAGTTATACCAATTCCATAGTCCATAGTAGTTGTTTTTTGGTCCGTCCAATGCTTCCTTCGGTTCGACGGTAAATTTAGGTGTAATTCTAAGATAATGTTATTATATTTCTTCTTATTATACCTAAAACTTAATAAATAATGCCAGTTTACAATTTTTACAATATTTTAATTCAAACAATTTTTTAGTAAAGTCTATAAATTCTTCAATTATTCAAGATATTACAATGAATTAGACCGATTTTTTTTACATTTTGAACCTGTTTGGAACATGAACTTAGGAAACCAAAATACTTATAAATTTTTATAAAAACACGAAATACCTACATGATTTTATTGTTCTCAACATGTACTACATCAATGAAATCATAAACAAGATATTTTTCTTAAACATTATAATATGTTATACAATTTTAAATGTTTTGTTTGACATATTTTAATTTCTTTTTCAAATAACTATACAACTTTTTATAATTAAATTGAATATTATATTGTTCAGTTAATTTATGCTAACAATATTGACTACAATTTATTTCAATTCATAAATGCGAGATATATTTTTCAGTTATAAATATATAACTTGTTTTGTAACCTTCCTAGGAAAAGGACGAGCAATGTACTTGAATTTGTCGAAGTCCCATTGCTTGTCCTTGCGTCTAGTGTGGGATAGAGGCCAATTTAGCCAAAGATATTCTTTGATTCCCTGCCACTTTCCCAGGGCATAGGTATAAATAATTTTTTGAAATGAATTAGTTTCATTTAAATAAAACGACAAAGTGTCATTAATTTTATTAAAATTAAAGATTCCTTTTAAATCTTTTGGAATCAGACTTAACCATCTTGATTTGTGATGGTTCATATTTAAATAATTGCCTTGAGGATGCAAGGTAACTATGAACTTTCCTGTTTCAAGTTCAATGCTTCTACACTGCGCTTGGGATCCTGAAAAGTGGAAATGTATATTACTACATGATTTAAAATAAACAATGAACATTCTCTGGAAGCCTGAAATTAAAATAAGTATTTTGAAAGTTAGAAAAACACCTTTAATAAAATTATTAAAATTATTTTGAGGACATACTCGTATTCCTACTTTATTGTTCGATTTATTAGTACAATATTTTCCACGTATAGTAAGCCATTTTATAATTTTAAGATAAAGGAAAGATTTCTTATTTAAAATCACAACAAGCAAATAACGATTATCGTACAACAATAATTTCCATTCCATAATGATTTCCTTGGACATACCAAAATATTGTTTAGAAATCTTGACAGAATACGTAGGAAGATCTTCATTTATTTTCGAATAAAAAAGGTTAGTGTAAGAAAGACTTTTTAAGCAGTATTTCAAAACACCAACTCTTGTAAAATTGGAGATTTCAATGTTTATTTTATGTTTTAAATTTATTTTAAATAAAAATTGAAGGTTTTGATCAATATTATCAAAAAAATACTCTTTAAAAACATCATATTTTGTTTTCAGCATTTTACTGTGTTTATTTTTAAATAATCCCTTTCGTACATTTACTTTTGAAATTGGAACACTTACAATTTTCTTCACTTTTTGTTCCTCGGCATCCTTGAATTCCTTGATCGTACAATTACTCAGGGAATTAATAAATGTTCCTATTAATTTTAGAGTTTGAGTTTCCATTGGAACATTAACTATAAAATCTTGTTCATCAGAACTTAAGCAACTAGAACCTATTTCTACTGCTGATGGGTAAGCAATCCCATCAAGTTCGTTTTCATTATATATCAGATTTAATTCTGAAATTTGTAGATCTTGAGTCTCACTTGGATTACCAAAGATCATACTTTGTTTTGTTTTAGAACAAATCAATAGGGAATCTACCCTTTCGACCTTTTCAATTTCTTCCTTATCGGAATCTTCATAGTTCGAAATCGGTAGAACTTTAATTTCGATTGGATCACTAAGGATCCTGTTTACTTCTTTACTGAAAATTGGCTTTTCATTCACCAAAGGACCATCAAGGGTCACATCATGTTCCTCCGCTTTGGAAGATACAAGTTTTTTATTAGTTTGAAGATTCACGTCATGTTGTTCTTCGTAAGAACATGCTTCGCTCGAAAGTAAGTGCTCTTCTTCAAATGACGAATCACTAAGGATAATCTCAGTTTCCGTACTAGGAACCTTTTTTTCTGCATGAAGCAAAGTATTGTGATTGCCATTGCAAATATCACAAGAACCTTCGCCACAACTTTTGCTTAAATGTTTGCCTTTCAAACATTTGAAACAAAGTTTATTTGCGATTAACTTCTTCAACTTTTTCTTGTAGCTCAATTTAATAAATTTGGCACATTGATGAGTGAAATGAAAGGAATCACATCCCATAGCGCAATTATCGATTGAAGGTAAAGATGCCTTTAAAATAGGCTTTTTTTCTTGATGGGCTTTTAAAACTTGAGATAAGCTATCCTCCAAAGGAACCTTTTTCCTTTGAACTTCTGCAATATTTGAGAGCTTGGTTTGGCGGGTTTCGAAAACAAAACGCTTTTCTTCTGTAGCTTTTTCAGGATTTCTCAAGTCAAAATCATTTTCTACTGACTCTTGAGAAGAACACTCTACAAGGGGTTTCCACAACATACACTCTTCTCGAACATTCGAGAGTTGCGTTTTGGAACCAAATGTAAAGTTTGTATTTTCACACTCTTCATTTGAAGCTGTGTCTGAAGTTTCTATAGAAGGGCAATTGGATGCAAAATTCCCGCTTCTTTTACCAAAGGTACAGTTTCTCAGTAATGTCCCTTGAGGTTCAATTTCCTCTAAAGGAACTAGTTTCCTTTTTTCTTCTCGCATATATGAGAGATATGTATCTGAAATACTTAGGATGTTTCTAAAAGAAGAATAATCCCCAACTGAATTAGTAAGAATTCTTTCGGATTTTTTAATTAAAAATTTGAGGTGTTCTGTTGTCTCATCCTCCGATCCAGTTTCTGACACATATTCATCAGATAACTGTTCGGCGCAATCTCTTGCCCTAAAAAGAGAACTTAAGCCTTCAGTGCCTGTTAGGAAGTCCTCCAAAACTTCCTCAAAGTTTTTAATGGCTCGTTTGAACCTACTAATCACTTTGCTCGACACCTTACTTATTTTTGAAGCCTCATTTAATTTACTCCAAAGGTTCTTACCCGATTGTATATTGTTTCTTACCTTTGCAGCGCAGTTCGTCCTAAAGTATTGCATGTTACCACTGGCTCGTAAATCTGAGTCGGTTTCCTCAAACAGCCAATCCCAGTGGTCCAGTTGTAGTTTCCATTCAGTTAATTGATTCCCTCTCTCCTCAAGGCTGGCCTCAAGCATTTCCCTTTTTAAGCTTAAAATATGTTGCCCGATAATATATTGGAGTTTTACAAGAGACATATTTTTAATTTATACGCGGAACACTTGGAGAAGAAAGAAACAAAACACGAACTTATAAGGACTTGTTCCTTATTAAACTTCGACTACACGCACTTTAGAACATTTTTTTTTTTTTTTATTAATATTGTGTGCTCGATAAAACACTAGGGGTCACCATGAAAAAACCGACAACTGCAGTATAACGCAAACACAACCGATCAATTTGGTAGTTAAAAGTATTCTTCCTTTATTCAAATTAAATCTACTCTACTCTATAACTATATCTTATCTCTATTTTACAAATACATTTACATCTACTTAAATTATCTTATCACTAGTTTTCTTAGGATTCTAAACTAAAAATAAGTGTACAAATAGATAACGACGCAAGATACGATACATCCCTTTATAACAGCCATATTGCTCACAGATGTGTGTCATAAAACACAATCTCTGAGTAATTACGGTTATGTTTGCAAGGGATCAAAGTTACCTAGCGTCGCTATTTATTTGTTCTTCCAAATTATCTAAAGATAATTGAACAAAGATATTTTAAACTTTTATAAAACACCATAGCTTAAGATGTTTGGTTCTAGTTATTAATGGAATTATTTTAACACATGGATATTTTTATAAATAAAACAGATAATTTTTCGTGATCTTTTCTCTTGTTTTTTACTTGCTCTATAGGGCAAGTATTGGTTTCGTGTCGAAAAAAAAATTTGAGGTTTTAATCAAAACCAACATTACGATGATGGAGAATTCCAAAAAAGTGGGTCTCGCAAATCCGTCCGTGCGTCTGTGCGTCTGTGCGTCTGTGCGTCTGTGCGTCCATCTGTACACATTTCCACAGCCTTAACGCGTGGATGGATTTTCTTCAAATTTGGTACAGATGATTTTTATGGAATTCTGAAAGTTGGTTTTTTTTGTTTTTTTTATATCTCGTTTAGATCGTATACCTCCCATACAAAAAAATACGATATTGCGAATTTCTCGAAAACGGCTCTAACGATTTTGATTAAACTTTGTATACGTAATATTTAAAGCAATGGCAATAAAATTGCATTTTTATTTTTTCTCAAAAAAGTCAAATACAAAAAAAAAAATTTTTTTATATGAAAAAAATTTAGTCTAAATGTTGGCTCTTCCCCAACCTCAACAAAATTTCTTTAAAATTTATTTTAGAGGCAGCTCGTAAAATCTACAAGTAAACTAACATAAAAGTGCTTTGAACTGCAAGAGCAAGTACGTGCGACCCCAGTCGTGCATTTTATTTTAATAGTAAATATATTTCTATTTTTTTAGTAAAATATTTCTTTTTTTATCATAAAAAAAATTTCGGTACAATCCGGTTTTTTGACTTTTTTCAAAATTCCGAGAAAATCGCGTTTGAAAGTTGGGGTAAAATTTTTTTTCGAAAAATCCCCGAATCTTTGAACGCCTCTGGAAGCTAAACCGCTTGAGAGCAATTTTTGGGAGTGATGCCAAATGATAGCTTGTGCCATGGGCCTACGCTTTGCACATTGTCAGATTTTTAAAAAATCGCCTTCCATGTTAAACCGCCACATCATGCCTATTTTTTCAGAATCGTGCTTATTTTTTTTTTACTTTTAAGTTCTCCCGGTTTGAGAACGCCTGGACCTACAGGGATGGGAGTTGTACCCAAATGTAGGTTAGAGTCCCCGCTACCTTTTGGCATCAAAAAATTTATTTTCATTTTCTTCAAAATTCCGCGATATAGGCGTTGGAACGCTTTGATCTAGAGACAGGGGAGTGGTGCCATATGAAAGCTTATATTCTCAGCTACCCGATAGTGGTATAATCCGGTTTTTCGATTTTTTTCAAAATTCCGAGAAAATCGCGTTTGAAAGTTGGGGTAAATTTTTTTTTCGAAAACTCCCTGAATCTTTGAACGCTCCTGGAAGCTACACCGCTTGAGAGCAATTTTTGGGAGTGATGCCAAATGATAGCTTGTGTCATGGGCCTACGCTTTGCACATTGTCAGATTTTTAAAAAATCGCCTTCCATGTTAAACCGCCACATCATGCCTATTTTTTCAGAATCGTGCCTATTTTTTTTTTTACTTTTAAATTCTCCCGGTTTGAGAACGCGTGGACCTACAGGGATGGGAGTTGTACCCAAATGTAGGTTAGAGTCCCCGCTACCTTTTTTCATCTAAAATTTTTTTTTTCATTTTCTTCAAAATTCCGAGATATAGGCGTTGGAAGTTGGGGCGCTCACTTTCAGCTCAGCTCAAATGAGCTAAGCTATGGTATCTAGCTCAAATTTGAGCTGAGCTGAAATGTGAGCTTTTTGCAACCCTTGCAACTTGCCACATGGAAATTACCACATGCAACTTGCCACATGCAACTTGCCACATGCAGCTTGCCACATGCAACTTGCCACACGCAACTTGCCACATGCAACTTGCCACATGCAACTTGCCACATGCAGCTTGCCACATGCAATTTGCCACACGCAACTTGCCACATACAACTTGCCACATGCAACTTGCCACATTAAACATGTAACTTGCAACGTGTTGTGTGTTTTATGTTTGCCGTACTGCGGCGAACATTTTTAAATACTAAAGTACTGCCTACTCTAAAGGTGAAACGACAGCCCTGCTACCCAGGGTGATCGCGTCATAATCCCTTTGACATTCTTGTCAAAAAGTAAATTTTCATACTCACCCTCCCATAAGAAGTATAACTTCAAAAATACATTTTTGTACTCTGCTATTCATTCCCCTTCGAATTAGATACAATTTAGGCATAAAAACATGCACCTTAAAAAAATATCGTATTTTTTCACAAAAATGGCTATAACTCCGTTAATATTAGTCTTTTTGGGGTCAAACTTTGCAAAATTCAAAATCCCATAAAATCAAAACTACGCACCCAAAACTTATAAAAAATACATTTTTGTACTCTGCTATTCATTCCCCTTCGAATTAGATACAATTTAGGCATAAAAACATGCACCTTAAAAATATATCGTATTTTTTCACAAAAATGGCTATAACTCCGTTAATATTAGTCTTTTTGGGGTCAAACTTTGCAAAATTCAAAATCCCATAAAATCAAAACTACGCACCCAAAACTTATAAAAAATACATTTTTGTACTCTGCTATTCATTCCCCTTCGAATTAGATACAATTTAGGCATAAAAACATGCACCTTAAAATGCACCTTAAAAAAATATCGCATTTTTTCACAAAAATGGCTATAACTCCGTTAATATTAGTCTTTTTGGGGTCAAACTTTGCAAAATTCAAAATCCCATAAAATCAAAACTACGCACCCAAAACTTATAAAAAATACATTTTTGTACTCTGCTATTCATTCCCCTTCGAATTAGATACAATTTGGGCATAAAAACATGCACCTTAAAAAAATATCGTATTTTTTCACAAAAATGGCTATAACTCCGTTAATATTAGTCTTTTTGGGGTCAAACTTTGCAAAATTCAAAATCCCATAAAATCAAAACTACGCACCCAAAACTTATAAAAAATACATTTTTGTACTCTGCTATTCATTCCCCTTCGAATTAGATACAATTTGGGCATAAAAACATGCACCTTAAAAAAATATCGTATTTTTTCACAAAAATGGCTATAACTCCGTTAATATTAGTCTTTTTGGGGTCAAACTTTGCAAAATTCAAAATCCCATAAAATCAAAACTACGCACCCAAAACTTATAAAAAATACATTTTTGTACTCTGCTATTCATTCCCCTTCGAATTAGATACAATTTGGGCATAAAAACATGCACCTTAAAAAAATATCGTATTTCGTATATATGGCTATAACTCCGTTAATATTAGTCTTTTTGGGGTCAAACTTTGCAAAATTCAAAATCCCATAAAATCAAAACTACTCACCCAAAACTTATAAAAAATACATTTTTGTACTCTGCTATTCATTCCCCTTCGAATTAGATACAATTTGGGCATAAAAACATGCACCTTAAAAAAATATCGTATTTTTTCACAAAAATGGCTATAACTCCGTTAATATTAGTCTTTTTGGGGTCAAACTTTGCAAAATTCAAAATCCCATAAAATCAAAACTACTCACCCAAAACTTATAAAAAATACATTTTTGTACTCTGCTATTCATTCCCCTTCGAATTAGATACAATTTGGGCATAAAAACATGCACCTTAAAAAAATATCGTATTTTTTCACAAAAATGGCTATAACTCCGTTAATATTAGTCTTTTTGGGGTCAAACTTTGCAAAATTCAAAATCCCATAAAATCAAAACTACGCACCCAAAACTTATAAAAAATACATTTTTGTACTCTGCTATTCATTCCCCTTCGAATTAGATACAATTTGGGCATAAAAACATGCACCTTAAAAAAATATCGTATTTTTTCACAAAAATGGCTATAACTCCGTTAATATTAGTCTTTTTGGGGTCAAACTTTGCAAAATTCAAAATCCCATAAAATCAAAACTACGCACCCAAAACTTATAAAAAATACATTTTTGTACTCTGCTATTCATTCCCCTTCGAATTAGATACAATTTGGGCATAAAAACATGCACCTTAAAAAAATATCGTATTTTTTCACAAAAATGGCTATAACTCCGTTAATATTAGTCTTTTTGGGGTCAAACTTTGCAAAATTCAAAATCCCATAAAATCAAAACTACGCACCCAAAACTTATAAAAAATACATTTTTGTACTCTGCTATTCATTCCCCTTCGAATTAGATACAATTTGGGCATAAAAACATGCACCTTAAAAAAATATCGTATTTTTTCACAAAAATGGCTATAACTCCGTTAATATTAGTCTTTTTGGGGTCAAACTTTGCAAAATTCAAAATCCCATAAAATCAAAACTACGCACCCAAAACTTATAAAAAATACATTTTTGTACTCTGCTATTCATTCCCCTTCGAATTAGATACAATTTAGGCATAAAAACATGCACCTTAAAAAAAAAACGTATTTTTTCACAAAAATGGCTATAACTCCGTTAATATTAGTCTTTTTGGGGTCAAACTTTGCAAAATTCAAAATCCCATAAAATCAAAACTACGCACCCAAAACTTATAAAAAATACATTTTTGTACTCTGCTATTCATTCCCCTTCGAATTAGATACAATTTGGGCATAAAAACATGCACCTTAAAAAAATATCGTATTTTTTCACAAAAATGGCTATAACTCCGTTAATATTAGTCTTTTTGGGGTCAAACTTTGCAAAATGCAAAATCCCATAAAATCAAAACTACGCACCCAAAACTTATAAAAAATACATTTTTGTACTCTGCTATTCATTCCCCTTCGAATTAGATACAATTTGGGCATAAAAACATGCACCTTAAAAAAATATCGCATTTTTTCACAAAAATGGCTATAACTCCGTTAATATTAGTCTTTTTGGGGTCAAACTTTGCAAAATTCAAAATCCCATAAAATCAAAACTACTCACCCAAAACTTATAAAAAATACATTTTTGTACTCTGCTATTCATTCCCCTTCGAATTAGATACAATTTGGGCATAAAAACATGCACCTTAAAAAAATATCGTATTTTTTCACAAAAATGGCTATAACTCCGTTAATATTAGTCTTTTTGGGGTCAAACTTTGCAAAATTCAAAATCCCATAAAATCAAAACTACGCACCCAAAACTTATAAAAAATACATTTTTGTACTCTGCTATTCATTCCCCTTCGAATTAGATACAATTTGGGCATAAAAACATGCACCTTAAAAAAATATCGTATTTTTTCACAAAAATGGCTATAACTCCGTTAATATTAGTCTTTTTGGGGTCAAACTTTGCAAAATTCAAAATCCCATAAAATCAAAACTACGCACCCAAAACTTATAAAAAATACATTTTTGTACTCTGCTATTCATTCCCCTTCGAATTAGATACAATTTGGGCATAAAAACATGCACCTTAAAAAAATATCGTATTTTTTCACAAAAATGGCTATAACTCCGTTAATATTAGTCTTTTTGGGGTCAAACTTTGCAAAATGCAAAATCCCATAAAATCAAAACTACGCACCCAAAACTTATAAAAAATACATTTTTGTACTCTGCTATTAATTCCCCTTCGAATTAGATACAATTTAGGCATAAAAACATGCACCTTAAAAAAAAAACGTATTTTTTCACAAAAATGGCTATAACTCCGTTAATATTAGTCTTTTTGGGGTCAAACTTTGCAAAATTCAAAATCCCATAAAATCAAAACTACGCACCCAAAACTTATAAAAAATACATTTTTGTACTCTGCTATTCATGCCCCTTCGTATTAGATACAATTTACGCATAAAAACATGCACCTTAAAAAAATATCGTATTTTTTCACAAAAATGGCTATAACTCCGTTAATATTAGTCTTTTTGGGGTCAAACTTTGCAAAATTCAAAATCCCATAAAATCAAAACTACGCACCCAAAACTTATAAAAAAATACATTTTTGCTATTCATTCCCCTTCGAATTAGATACAATTTAGGCATAAAAACATGCACCTTAAAAAAATATCGTATTTTTTCACAAAAATGGCTATAACTCCGTTAATATTAGTCTTTTTGGGGTCAAACTTTGCAAAATTCAAAATCCCATAAAATCAAAACTACGCACCTAAAACTTATAAAAAATACATTTTTGTACTCTGCTATTCATTCCCCTTCGAATTAGATACAATTTGGGCATAAAAACATGCACCTTAAAAAAATATCGTATTTTTTCACAAAAATGGCTATAACTCCGTTAATATTAGTCTTTTTGGGGTCAAACTTTGCAAAATGCAAAATCCCATAAAATCAAAACTACGCACCCAAAACTTATAAAAAATACATTTTTGTACTCTGCTATTAATTCCCCTTCGAATTAGATACAATTTAGGCATAAAAACATGCACCTTAAAAAAAAAACGTATTTTTTCACAAAAATGGCTATAACTCCGTTAATATTAGTCTTTTTGGGGTCAAACTTTGCAAAATTCAAAATCCCATAAAATCAAAACTACGCACCCAAAACTTATAAAAAATACATTTTTGTACTCTGCTATTCATGCCCCTTCGTATTAGATACAATTTACGCATAAAAACATGCACCTTAAAAAAATATCGTATTTTTTCACAAAAATGGCTATAACTCCGTTAATATTAGTCTTTTTGGGGTCAAACTTTGCAAAATTCAAAATCCCATAAAATCAAAACTACGCACCCAAAACTTATAAAAAAATACATTTTTGCTATTCATTCCCCTTCGAATTAGATACAATTTAGGCATAAAAACATGCACCTTAAAAAAATATCGTATTTTTTCACAGAAATGGCTGTAACTCCGTTAATATTAGTCTTTTTGGGGTCAAACTTTGCAAAATTCAAAATCCCATAAAATCAAAACTACGCACCCAAAACTTATAAAAAATACATTTTTGTACTCTGCTATTCATTCCCCTTCGTATTAGATACAATTTACGCATAAAAACATGCACCTTAAAAAAATATCGTATTTTTTCACAAAAATGGCTATAACTCCGTTAATATTAGTCTTTTTGGGGTCAAACTTTGCAAAATTCAAAATCCCATAAAATCAAAACTACGCACCCAAAACTTATAAAAAATACATTTTTGTACTCTGCTATTCATTCCCCTTCGAATTAGATACAATTTAGGCATAAAAACATGCACCTTAAAAAAATATCGTATTTTTTCACAAAAATGGCTATAACTCCGTTAATATTAGTCTTTTTGGGGTCAAACTTTGCAAAATTCAAAATCCCATAAAATCAAAACTACGCACCTAAAACTTATAAAAAATACATTTTTGTACTCTGCTATTCATTCCCCTTCGAATTAGATACAGTTTGGGCATAAAAACATGCACCTTAAAAAAATATCGTATTTTTTCACAAAAATGGCTATAACTCCGTTAATATTAGTCTTTTTGGGGTCAAACTTTGCAAAATTCAAAATCCCATAAAATCAAAACTACGCACCCAAAACTTATAAAAAATACATTTTTGTACTCTGCTATTCATTCCCCTTCGAATTAGATACAGTTTAGGCATAAGAACATGCACCTTAAAAAAATATCGTATTTTTTCACAAAAATGGCTATAACTCCGTTAATATTAGTCTTTTTGGGGTCAAACTTTGCAAAATTCAAAATCCCATAAAATCAAAACTACGCACCTAAAACTTATAAAAAATACATTTTTGTACTCTGCTATTCATTCCCCTTCGAATTAGATACAGTTTAGGCATAAAAACATGCACCTTAAAAAAATATCGTATTTTTTCACAAAAATGGCTATAACTCCGTTAATATTAGTCTTTTTGGGGTCAAACTTTGCAAAATTCAAAATCCCATAAAATCAAAACTACGCACCCAAAACTTATAAAAAATACATTTTTGTACTCTGCTATTCATTCCCCTTCGAATTAGATACAGTTTGGGCATAAAAACATGCACCTTAAAAAAATATCGTATTTTTTCACAAAAATGGCTATAACTCCGTTAATATTAGTCTTTTTGGGGTCAAACTTTGCTAAATTCAAAATCCCATAAAATCAAAACTACGCACCCAAAACTTATAAAAAATACATTTTTGTACTCTGCTATTCATTCCCCTTCGAATTAGATACAATTTGGGCATAAAAACATGCACCTTAAAAAAATATCGTATTTTTTCACAAAAATGGCTATAACTCCGTTAATATTAGTCTTTTTGGGGTCAAACTTTGCAAAATTCAAAATCCCATAAAATCAAAACTACGCACCCAAAACTTATAAAAAATACATTTTTGTACTCTGCTATTCATTCCCCTTCGAATTAGATACAATTTAGGCATAAAAACATGCACCTTAAAAAAATATCGTATTTTTTCACAAAAATGGCTATAACTCCGTTAATATTAGTCTTTTTGGGGTCAAACTTTGCAAAATTCAAAATCCCATAAAATCAAAACTACGCACCTAAAACTTATAAAAAATACATTTTTGTACTCTGCTATTCATTCCCCTTCGAATTAGATACAGTTTGGGCATAAAAACATGCACCTTAAAAAAATATCGTATTTTTTCACAAAAATGGCTATAACTCCGTTAATATTAGTCTTTTTGGGGTCAAACTTTGCTAAATTCAAAATCCCATAAAATCAAAACTACGCACCCAAAACTTATAAAAAATACATTTTTGTACTCTGCTATTCATTCCCCTTCGAATTAGATACAATTTGGGCATAAAAACATGCACCTTAAAAAAATATCGTATTTTTTCACAAAAATGGCTATAACTCCGTTAATATTAGTCTTTTTGGGGTCAAACTTTGCAAAATTCAAAATCCCATAAAATCAAAACTACGCACCTAAAACTTATAAAAAATACATTTTTGTACTCTGCTATTCATTCCCCTTCGAATTAGATACAATTTGGGCATAAAAACATGCACCTTAAAAAAATATCGTATTTTTTCACAAAAATGGCTATAACTCCGTTAATATTAGTCTTTTTGGGGTCAAACTTTGCAAAATTCAAAATCCCATAAAATCAAAACTACGCACCCAAAACTTATAAAAAATACATTTTTGTACTCTGCTATTCATTCCCCTTCGAATTAGATACAATTTAGGCATAAAAACATGCACCTTAAAAAAATATCGTATTTTTTCACAAAAATGGCTATAACTCCGTTAATATTAGTCTTTTTGGGGTCAAACTTTGCAAAATTCAAACTCCCATAAAATCAAAACTACGCACCCAAAACTTATAAAAAATACATTTTTGTACTCTGCTATTCATTCCCCTTCGAATTAGATACAATTTGGGCATAAAAACATGCACCTTAAAAAAATATCGTATTTTTTCACAAAAATGGCTATAACTCCGTTAATATTAGTCTTTTTGGGGTCAAACTTTGCAAAATTCAAAATCCCATAAAATCAAAACTACGCACCCAAAACTTATAAAAAATACATTTTTGTACTCTGCTATTCATTCCCCTTCGAATTAGATACAATTTAGGCATCAAAACATGCACCTTAAAAAAATATCGTATTTTTTCACAAAAATGGCTATAACTCCGTTAATATTAGTCTTTTTGGGGTCAAACTTTGCAAAATTCAAAATCCCATAAAATCAAAACTACGCACCTAAAACTTACAAAAAATACATTTTTGTACTCTGCTATTCATTCCCCTTCGAATTAGATACAGTTTGGGCATAAAAACATGCACCTTAAAAAAATATCGTATTTTTTCACAAAAATGGCTATAACTCCGTTAATATTAGTCTTTTTGGGGTCAAACTTTGCTAAATTCAAAATCCCATAAAATCAAAACTACGCACCCAAAACTTATAAAAAATACATTTTTGTACTCTGCTATTCATTCCCCTTCGAATTAGATACAATTTAGGCATAAAAACATGCACCTTAAAAAAATATCGTATTTTTTCACAAAAATGGCTATAACTCCGTTAATATTAGTCTTTTTGGGGTCAAACTTTGCAAAATTCAAAATCCCATAAAATCAAAACTACGCACCCAAAACTTATAAAAAATACATTTTTGTACTCTGCTATTCATTCCCCTTCGAATTAGATACAATTTAGGCATAAAAACATGCACCTTAAAAAAATATCGTATTTTTTCACAAAAATGGCTATAACTCCGTTAATATTAGTCTTTTTGGGGTCAAACTTTGCAAAATTCAAAATCCCATAAAATCAAAACTACGCACATAAAACTTATAAAAAATACATTTTTGTACTCTGCTATTCATTCCCCTTCGAATTAGATACAATTTAGGCATAAAAACATGCACCTTAAACAAATATCGTATTTTTTCACAAAAATGGCTATAACTCCGTTAATATTAGTCTTTTTGGGGTCAAACTTTGCAAAATTCAAAATCCCATAAAATCAAAACTACGCACCCAAAACTTATAAAAAATACATTTTTGTACTCTGCTATTCATTCCCCTTCGAATTAGATACAGTTTGGGCATAAGAACATGCACCTTAAAAAAATATCGTATTTTTTCACAAAAATGGCTATAACTCCGTTAATATTAGTCTTTTTGGGGTCAAACTTTGCAGAATTCAAAATCCCATAAAATCAAAACTACGCACCCAAAACTTATAAAAAATACATTTTTGTACTCTGCTATTCATTCCCCTTCGAATTAGATACAATTTAGGCATAAAAACATGCACCTTAAAAAAATATCGTATTTTTTCACAAAAATGGCTATAACTCCGTTAATATTAGTCTTTTTGGGGTCAAACTTTGCAGAATTCAAAATCCCATAAAATCAAAACTACGCACCCAAAACTTATAAAAAATACATTTTTGTACTCTGCTATTCATTCCCCTTCGAATTAGATACAATTTAGGCATAAAAACATGCACCTTAAAAAAATATCGTATTTTTTCACAAAAATGGCTATAACTCCGTTAATATTAGTCTTTTTGGGGTCAAACTTTGCAAAATTCAAAATCCCATAAAATCAAAACTACGCACCTAAAACTTATAAAAAATACATTTTTGTACTCTGCTATTCATTCCCCTTCGAATTAGATACAGTTTGGGCATAAAAACATGCACCTTAAAAAAATATCGTATTTTTTCACAAAAATGGCTATAACTCCGTTAATATTAGTCTTTTTGGGGTCAAACTTTGCAGAATTCAAAATCCCATAAAATCAAAACTACGCACCCAAAACTTATAAAAAAACCATTTTTGTACTCTGCTATTCATTCCCCTTCGAATTAGATACAATTTGGGCATAAAAACATGCACCTTAAAAAAATATCGTATTTTTTCACAAAAATGGCTATAACTCCGTTAATATTAGTCTTTTTGGGGTCAAACTTTGCAAAATTCAAAATTACATAAAATCAAAACTACGCACCCAAAACTTATAAAAAATACATTTTTGTACTCTGCTATTCATTCCCCTTCGAATTAGATACAATTTAGGCATAAAAACATGCACCTTAAAAAAAAAAAGTATTTTTTCACAAAAATGGCTATAACTCCGTTAATATTAGTCTTTTTGGGGTCAAACTTTGCAAAATTCAAAATCCCATAAAATCAAAACTACGAACCTAAAACTTATAAAAAATACATTTTTGTACTCTGCTATTCATTCCCCTTCGAATTAGATACAGTTTGGGCATAAAAACATGCACATTAAAAAAATATCGTATTTTTTCACAAAAATGGCTATAACTCCGTTAATATTAGTCTTTTTGGGGTCAAACTTTGCAAAATTCAAAATCCCATAAAATCAAAACTACGCACCTAAAACTTATAAAAAATACATTTTTGTACTCTGCTATTCATTCCCCTTCGAATTAGATACAGTTTGGGCATAAAAACATGCACCTTAAAAAAATATCGTATTTTTTCACAAAAATGGCTATAACTCCGTTAATATTAGTCTTTTTGGGGTCAAACTTTGCTAAATTCAAAATCCCATAAAATCAAAACTACGCACCCAAAACTTATAAAAAATACATTTTTGTACTCTGCTATTCATTCCCCTTCGAATTAGATACAATTTGGGCATAAAAACATGCACCTTAAAAAAATATCGTATTTTTTCACAAAAATGGCTATAACTCCGTTAATATTAGTCTTTTTGGGGTCAAACTTTGCAAAATTCAAAATCCCATAAAATCAAAACTACGCACCTAAAACTTATAAAAAATACATTTTTGTACTCTGCTATTCATTCCCCTTCGAATTAGATACAGTTTGGGCATAAAAACATGCACCTTAAAAAAATATCGTATTTTTTCACAAAAATGGCTATAACTCCGTTAATATTAGTCTTTTTGGGGTCAAACTTTGCAAAATTCAAAATTACATAAAATCAAAACTACGCACCCAAAACTTATAAAAAATACATTTTTCTACTCTGCTATTCATTCCCCTTCGAATTAGATACAATTTCTGCATAAAAACATGCACCTTAAAAAAATATCTTATTTTTTCACAAAAATGGCTATAACTCCGTTAATATTAGTCTTTTTGGGGTCAAACTTTGCAAAATTCAAAATCCCATAAAATCAAAACTACGCACCTAAAACTTATAAAAAATACATTTTTGTACTCTGCTATTCATTCCCCTTCGAATTAGATACAGTTTGGGCATAAAAACATGCACCTTAAAAAAATATCGTATTTTTTCACAAAAATGGCTATAACTCCGTTAATATTAGTCTTTTTGGGGTCAAACTTTGCAAAATTCAAAATCCCATAAAATCAAAACTACGCACCCAAAACTTATAAAAAATACATTTTTGTACTCTGCTATTCATTCCCCTTCGAATTAGATACAATTTAGGCATAAAAACATGCACCTTAAAAAAATATCGTATTTTTTCACAAAAATGGCTATAACTCCGTTAATATTAGTCTTTTTGGGGTCAAACTTTGCAAAATTCAAAATCCCATAAAATCAAAACTACGCACCCAAAACTTATAAAAAATACATTTTTGTACTCTGCTATTCATTCCCCTTCGAATTAGATACAATTTGGGCATAAAAACATGCACCTTAAAAAAATATCGTATTTTTTCACAAAAATGGCTATAACTCCGTTAATATTAGTCTTTTTGGGGTCAAACTTTGCAAAATTCAAAATCCCATAAAATCAAAACTACGCACCCAAAACTTATAAAAAATACATTTTTGTACTCTGCTATTCATTCCCCTTCGAATTAGATACAATTTAGGCATCAAAACATGCACCTTAAAAAAATATCGTATTTTTTCACAAAAATGGCTATAACTCCGTTAATATTAGTCTTTTTGGGCTCAAACTTTGCAAAATTCAAAATCCCATAAAATCAAAACTACGCACCCAAAACTTATAAAAAATACATTTTTGTACTCTGCTATTCATTCCCCTTCGAATTAGATACAATTTAGGCATAAAAACATGCACCTTAAAAAAATATCGTATTTTTTCACAAAAATGGCTATAACTCCGTTAATATTAGTCTTTTTGGGGTCAAACTTTGCAAAATTCAAAATCCCATAAAATCAAAACTACGCACCCAAAACTTATAAAAAATACATTTTTGTACTCTGCTATTCATTCCCCTTCGAATTAGATACAATTTAGGCATAAAAACATGCACCTTAAAAAAATATCGTATTTTTTCACAAAAATGGCTATAACTCCGTTAATATTAGTCTTTTTGGGGTCAAACTTTGCAAAATTCAAAATCCCATAAAATCAAAACTACGCACCCAAAACTTATAAAAAATACATTTTTGTACTCTGCTATTCATTCCCCTTCGAATTAGATACAGTTTGGGCATAAAAACATGCACCTTAAAAAAATATCGTATTTTTTCACAAAAATGGCTATAACTCCGTTAATATTAGTCTTTTTGGGGTCAAACTTTGCAAAATTCAAAATCCCATAAAATCAAAACTACGCACCCAAAACTTATAAAAAATACATTTTTGTACTCTGCTATTCATTCCCCTTCGAATTAGATACAATTTAGGCATAAAAACATGCACCTTAAAAAAATATCGTATTTTTTCACAAAAATGGCTATAACTCCGTTAATATTAGTCTTTTTGGGGTCAAACTTTGCAAAATTCAAAATCCCATAAAATCAAAACTACGCACCCAAAACTTATAAAAAATACATTTTTGTACTCTGCTATTCATTCCCCTTCGAATTAGATACAATTTGGGCATAAAAACATGCACCTTAAAAAAATATCGTATTTTTTCACAAAAATGGCTATAACTCCGTTAATATTAGTCTTTTTGGGGTCAAACTTTGCAAAATTCAAAATCCCATAAAATCAAAACTACGCACCCAAAACTTATAAAAAATACATTTTTGTACTCTGCTATTCATTCCCCTTCGAATTAGATACAATTTAGGCATCAAAACATGCACCTTAAAAAAATATCGTATTTTTTCACAAAAATGGCTATAACTCCGTTAATATTAGTCTTTTTGGGGTCAAACTTTGCAAAATTCAAAATCCCATAAAATCAAAACTACGCACCTAAAACTTATAAAAAATACATTTTTGTACTCTGCTATTCATTCCCCTTCGAATTAGATACAGTTTGGGCATAAAAACATGCACCTTAAAAAAATATCGTATTTTTTCACAAAAATGGCTATAACTCCGTTAATATTAGTCTTTTTGGGGTCAAACTTTGCAAAATTCAAAATCCCATAAAATCAAAACTACGCACCCAAAACTTATAAAAAATACATTTTTGTACTCTGCTATTCATTCCCCTTCGAATTAGATACAATTTAGACATAAAAACATGCACCTTAAAAAAATATCGTATTTTTTCACAAAAATGGCTATAACTCCGTTAATATTAGTCTTTTTGGGGTCAAACTTTGCAAAATTCAAAATCCCATAAAATCAAAACTACGCACCCAAAACTTATAAAAAATACATTTTTGTACTCTGCTATTCATTCCCCTTCGAATTAGATACAATTTGGGCATAAAAACATGCACCTTAAAAAAATATCGTATTTTTTCACAAAAATGGCTATAACTCCGTTAATATTAGTCTTTTTGGGGTCAAACTTTGCAAAATTCAAAATCCCATAAAATCAAAACTACGCACCTAAAACTTATAAAAAATACATTTTTGTACTCTGCTATTCATTCCCCTTCGAATTAGATACAGTTTGGGCATAAAAACATGCACCTTAAACAAATATCGTATTTTTTCACAAAAATGGCTATAACTCCGTTAATATTAGTCTTTTTGGGGTCAAACTTTGCAAAATTCAAAATCCCATAAAATCAAAACTACGCACCTAAAACTTATAAAAAATACATTTTTGTACTCTGCTATTCATTCCCCTTCGAATTAGATACAGTTTGGGCATAAGAACATGCACCTTAAAAAAATATCGTATTTTTTCACAAAAATGGCTATAACTCCGTTAATATTAGTCTTTTTGGGGTCAAACTTTGCAAAATTCAAAATCCCATAAAATCAAAACTACGCACCCAAAACTTATAAAAAATACATTTTTGTACTCTGCTATTCATTCCCCTTCGAATTAGATACAGTTTGGGCATAAAAACATGCACCTTAAAAAAATATCGTATTTTTTCACAAAAATGGCTATAACTCCGTTAATATTAGTCTTTTTGGGGTCAAACTTTGCAAAATTCAAAATCCCATAAAATCAAAACTACGCACCTAAAACTTATAAAAAATACATTTTTGTACTCTGCTATTCATTCCCCTTCGAATTAGATACAGTTTGGGCATAAAAACATGCACCTTAAAAAAATATCGTATTTTTTCACAAAAATGGCTATAACTCCGTTAATATTAGTCTTTTTGGGGTCAAACTTTGCAGAATTCAAAATCCCATAAAATCAAAACTACGCACCCAAAACTTATAAAAAATACATTTTTGTACTCTGCTATTCATTCCCCTTCGAATTAGATACAATTTGGGCATAAAAACATGCACCTTAAAAAAATATCGTATTTTTTCACAAAAATGGCTATAACTCCGTTAATATTAGTCTTTTTGGGGTCAAACTTTGCAAAATTCAAAATTACATAAAATCAAAACTACGCACCCAAAACTTATAAAAAATACATTTTTGTACTCTGCTATTCATTCCCCTTCGAATTAGATACAATTTAGGCATAAAAACATGCACCTTAAAAAAAAAAAGTATTTTTTCACAAAAATGGCTATAACTCCGTTAATATTAGTCTTTTTGGGGTCAAACTTTGCAAAATTCAAAATCCCATAAAATCAAAACTACGAACCTAAAACTTATAAAAAATACATTTTTGTACTCTGCTATTCATTCCCCTTCGAATTAGATACAGTTTGGGCATAAAAACATGCACCTTAAAAAAATATCGTATTTTTTCACAAAAATGGCTATAACTCCGTTAATATTAGTCTTTTTGGGGTCAAACTTTGCAAAATTCAAAATCCCATAAAATCAAAACTACGCACCTAAAACTTATAAAAAATACATTTTTGTACTCTGCTATTCATTCCCCTTCGAATTAGATACAGTTTGGGCATAAAAACATGCACCTTAAAAAAATATCGTATTTTTTCACAAAAATGGCTATAACTCCGTTAATATTAGTCTTTTTGGGGTCAAACTTTGCTAAATTCAAAATCCCATAAAATCAAAACTACGCACCCAAAACTTATAAAAAATACATTTTTGTACTCTGCTATTCATTCCCCTTCGAATTAGATACAGTTTGGGCATAAGAACATGCACCTTAAAAAAATATCGTATTTTTTCACAAAAATGGCTATAACTCCGTTAATATTAGTCTTTTTGGGGTCAAACTTTGCAAAATTCAAAATCCCATAAAATCAAAACTACGCACCCAAAACTTATAAAAAATACATTTTTGTACTCTGCTATTCATTCCCCTTCGAATTAGATACAATTTAGGCATAAAAACATGCACCTTAAAAAAATATCGTATTTTTTCACAAAAATGGCTATAACTCCGTTAATATTAGTCTTTTTGGGGTCAAACTTTGCAAAATTCAAAATCCCATAAAATCAAAACTACGCACCTAAAACTTATAAAAAATACATTTTTGTACTCTGCTATTCATTCCCCTTCGAATTAGATACAGTTTGGGCATAAAAACACGCACCTTAAAAAAATATCGTATTTTTTCACAAAAATGGCTATAACTCCGTTAATATTAGTCTTTTTGGGGTCAAACTTTGCAGAATTCAAAATCCCATAAAATCAAAACTACGCACCCAAAACTTATAAAAAATACATTTTTGTACTCTGCTATTCATTCCCCTTCGAATTAGATACAATTTGGGCATAAAAACATGCACCTTAAAAAAATATCGTATTTTTTCACAAAAATGGCTATAACTCCGTTAATATTAGTCTTTTTGGGGTCAAACTTTGCAAAATTCAAAATTACATAAAATCAAAACTACGCACCCAAAACTTATAAAAAATACATTTTTGTACTCTGCTATTCATTCCCCTTCGAATTAGATACAATTTAGGCATAAAAACATGCACCTTAAAAAAAAAAAGTATTTTTTCACAAAAATGGCTATAACTCCGTTAATATTAGTCTTTTTGGGGTCAAACTTTGCAAAATTCAAAATCCCATAAAATCAAAACTACGCACCCAAAACTTATAAAAAATACATTTTTGTACTCTGCTATTCATTCCCCTTCGAATTAGATACAATTTGGGCATAAAAACATGCACCTTAAAAAAATATCGTATTTTTTCACAAAAATGGCTATAACTCCGTTAATATTAGTCTTTTTGGGGTCAAACTTTGCAAAATTCAAAATCCCATAAAATCAAAACTACGCACCTAAAACTTATAAAAAATACATTTTTGTACTCTGCTATTCATTCCCCTTCGAATTAGATACAGTTTGGGCATAAAAACATGCACCTTAAAAAAATATCGTATTTTTTCACAAAAATGGCTATAACTCCGTTAATATTAGTCTTTTTGGGGTCAAACTTTGCAGAATTCAAAATCCCATAAAATCAAAACTACGCACCCAAAACTTATAAAAAATACATTTTTGTACTCTGCTATTCATTCCCCTTCGAATTAGATACAATTTATGCATAAAAACATGCACCTTAAAAAAAAAAAGTATTTTTTCACAAAAATGGCTATAACTCCGTTAATATTAGTCTTTTTGGGGTCAAACTTTGCAAAATTCAAAATCCCATAAAATCAAAACTACGAACCTAAAACTTATAAAAAATACATTTTTGTACTCTGCTATTCATTCCCCTTCGAATTAGATACAGTTTGGGCATAAAAACATGCACCTTAAAAAAATATCGTATTTTTTCACAAAAATGGCTATAACTCCGTTAATATTAGTCTTTTTGGGGTCAAACTTTGCAAAATTCAAAATCCCATAAAATCAAAACTACGCACCTAAAACTTATAAAAAATACATTTTTGTACTCTGCTATTCATTCCCCTTCGAATTAGATACAGTTTGGGCATAAAAACATGCACCTTAAAAAAATATCGTATTTTTTCACAAAAATGGCTATAACTCCGTTAATATTAGTCTTTTTGGGGTCAAACTTTGCTAAATTCAAAATCCCATAAAATCAAAACTACGCACCCAAAACTTATAAAAAATACATTTTTGTACTCTGCTATTCATTCCCCTTCGAATTAGATACAATTTGGGCATAAAAACATGCACCTTAAAAAAATATCGTATTTTTTCACAAAAATGGCTATAACTCCGTTAATATTAGTCTTTTTGGGGTCAAACTTTGCAAAATTCAAAATCCCATAAAATCAAAACTACGCACCCAAAACTTATAAAAAATACATTTTTGTACTCTGCTATTCATTCCCCTTCGAATTAGATACAATTTAGGCATAAAAACATGCACCTTAAAAAATATCGTATTTTTTCACAAAAATGGCTATAACTCCGTTAATATTAGTCTTTTTGGGGTCAAACTTTGCAAAATTCAAAATCCCATAAAATCAAAACTACGCACCTAAAACTTATAAAAAATACATTTTTGTACTCTGCTATTCATTCCCCTTCGAATTAGATACAGTTTGGGCATAAAAACATGCACCTTAAAAAAATATCGTATTTTTTCAAAAAAATGGCTATAACTCCGTTAATATTAGTCTTTTTGGGGTCAAACTTTGCAGAATTCAAAATCCCATAAAATCAAAACTACGCACCTAAAACTTATAAAAAATACATTTTTGTACTCTGCTATTCATTCCCCTTCGAATTAGATACAGTTTGGGCATAAGAACATGCACCTTAAAAAAATATCGTATTTTTTCACAAAAATGGCTATAACTCCGTTAATATTAGTCTTTTTGGGGTCAAACTTTGCAAAATTCAAAATCCCATAAAATCAAAACTACGCACCCAAAACTTATAAAAAATACATTTTTGTACTCTGCTATTCATTCCCCTTCGAATTAGATACAATTTAGGCATAAAAACATGCACCTTAAAAAAATATCGTATTTTTTCACAAAAATGGCTATAACTCCGTTAATATTAGTCTTTTTGGGGTCAAACTTTGCAAAATTCAAAATCCCATAAAATCAAAACTACGCACCCAAAACTTATAAAAAATACATTTTTGTACTCTGCTATTCATTCCCCTTCGAATTAGATACAATTTAGGCATAAAAACATGCACCTTAAAAAAATATCGTATTTTTTCACAAAAATGGCTATAACTTCGTTAATATTAGTCTTTTTGGGGTCAAACTTTGCAAAATTCAAAATCCCATAAAATCAAAACTACGCACCCAAAACTTATAAAAAATACATTTTTGTACTCTGCTATTCATTCCCCTTCGAATTAGATACAGTTTGGGCATAAAAACATGCACCTTAAAAAAATATCGTATTTTTTCACAAAAATGGCTATAACTCCGTTAATATTAGTCTTTTTGGGGTCAAACTTTGCAAAATTCAAAATCCCATAAAATCAAAACTACGCACCCAAAACTTATAAAAAATACATTTTTGTACTCTGCTATTCATTCCCCTTCGAATTAGATACAATTCAGGCATAAAAACATGCACCTTAAAAAAATATCGTATTTTTTCACAAAAATGGCTATAACTCCGTTAATATTAGTCTTTTTGGGGTCAAACTTTGCAAAATTCAAAATCCCATAAAATCAAAACTACGCACCCAAAACTTATAAAAAATACATTTTTGTACTCTGCTATTCATTCCCCTTCGAATTAGATACAGTTTGGGCATAAAAACATGCACCTTAAAAAAATATCGTATTTTTTCACAAAAATGGCTATAACTCCGTTAATATTAGTCTTTTTGGGGTCAAACTTTGCAAAATTCAAAATCCCATAAAATCAAAACTACGCACCCAAAACTTATAAAAAATACATTTTTGTACTCTGCTATTCATTCCCCTTCGAATTAGATACAATTTAGGCATAAAAACATGCACCTTAAAAAAATATCGTATTTTTTCACAAAAATGGCTATAACTCCGTTAATATTAGTCTTTTTGGGGTCAAACTTTGCAAAATTCAAAATCCCATAAAATCAAAACTACGCACCCAAAACTTATAAAAAATACATTTTTGTACTCTGCTATTCATTCCCCTTCGAATTAGATACAATTTAGGCATAAAAACATGCACCTTAAAAAAATATCGTATTTTTTCACAAAAATGGCTATAACTTCGTTAATATTAGTCTTTTTGGGGTCAAACTTTGCAAAATTCAAAATCCCATAAAATCAAAACTACGCACCTAAAACTTATAAAAAATACATTTTTGTACTCTGCTATTCATTCCCCTTCGAATTAGATACAGTTTGGGCATAAAAACATGCACCTTAAAAAAATATCGTATTTTTTCACAAAAATGGCTATAACTCCGTTAATATTAGTCTTTTTGGGGTCAAACTTTGCAAAATTCAAAATCCCATAAAATCAAAACTACGCACCCAAAACTTATAAAAAATACATTTTTGTACTCTGCTATTCATTCCCCTTCGAATTAGATACAATTTAGGCATAAAAACATGCACCTTAAAAAAATATCGTATTTTTTCACAAAAATGGCTATAACTCCGTTAATATTAGTCTTTTTGGGGTCAAACTTTGCAAAATTCAAAATCCCATAAAATCAAAACTACGCACCCAAAACTTATAAAAAATACATTTTTGTACTCTGCTATTCATTCCCCTTCGAATTAGATACAATTTGGGCATAAAAACATGCACCTTAAAAAAATATCGTATTTTTTCACAAAAATGGCTATAACTCCGTTAATATTAGTCTTTTTGGGGTCAAACTTTGCAAAATTCAAAATCCCATAAAATCAAAACTACGCACCCAAAACTTATAAAAAATACATTTTTGTACTCTGCTATTCATTCCCCTTCGAATTAGATACAATTTGGGCATAAAAACATGCACATTAAAAAAATATCGTATTTTTTCACAAAAATGGCTATAACTCCGTTAATATTAGTCTTTTTGGGGTCAAACTTTGCAAAATTCAAAATCCCATAAAATCAAAACTACTCACCCAAAACTTATAAAAAATACATTTTTGTACTCTGCTATTCATTCCCCTTCGTATTAGATACAATTTGGGCATAAAAACATGCACCTTAAAAAAATATCGTATTTTTTCACAAAAATGGTTATAACTCCGTTAATATTAGTCTTTTTGGGGTCAAACTTTGCAAAATTCAAAATCCCATAAAATCAAAACTACGCACCCAAAACTTATAAAAAATACATTTTTGTACTCTGCTATTCATTCCCCTTCGAATTAGATACAATTTGGGCATAAAAACATGCACCTTAAAAAAATATCGTATTTTTTCACAAAAATGGCTATAACTCCGTTAATATTAGTCTTTTTGGGGTCAAACTTTGCAAAATTCAAAATCCCATAAAATCAAAACTACGCACCCAAAACTTATAAAAAATACATTTTTGTACTCTGCTATTCATTCCCCTTCGAATTAGAAACAATTTAGGCATAAAAACATGCACCTTAAAATAATATCGTATTTTTTCACAAAAATGGCTATAACTCCGTTAATATTAGTCTTTTTGGGGTCAAACTTTGCAAAATTCAAAATCCCATAAAATCAAAACTACGCACCCAAAACTTATAAAAAACACATTTTTGTACTCTGCTATTCATTCTCCTTCGAATTAGATACAATTTGGGCATAAAAACATGGACCTTAAAAAAATATCGTATTTTTTCACAAAAATGGCTATAACTCTGTTAATATTAGTCTTTTTGGGGTCAAACTTTGCAAAATTCAAAATCCCATAAAATCAAAACTACGCACCCAAAACTTATAAAAAATACATTTTTGTACTCTGCTATTCATTCCCCTTCGAATTAGATACAATTTGGGCATAAAAACATGCACCTTAAAAAAATATCGTATTTTTTCACAAAAATGGCTATAACTCCGTTAATATTAGTCTTTTTGGGGTCAAACTTTGCAAAATTCAAAATCCCATAAAATCAAAACTACGCACCCAAAACTTATAAAAAATACATTTTTGTACTCTGCTATTCATTCCCCTTCGAATAAGATACAATTTTGGCATAAAAACATGCACCTTAAAAAAATATCGTATTTTTTCATAAAAATGGCTATAACTCCGTTAATATTAGTCTTTTTGGGGTCAAACTTTGCAAAATTCAAAATCCCATAAGATCAAAACTACGCACCCAAAACTTATAAAAAATACATTTTTGTACTCTGCTATTCATTCCCCTTCGAATTAGATACAATTTGGGCATAAAAACATGCACCTTAAAAAAATATAGTATTTTTTCACAAAAATGGCTATAACTCCGTTAATATTAGTCTTTTTGGGGTCAAACTTTGCAAAATTCAAAATCCCATAAAATCAAAACTACGCACCCAAAACTTATAAAAAATACATTTTTGTACTCTGCTATTCATTCCCCTTCGAATTAGATACAATTTGGGCATAAAAACATGCACCTTAAAAAAATATCGTATTTTTTCACAAAAATGGCTATAACTCCGTTAATATTAGTCTTTTTGGGGTCAAACTTTGCAAAATTCAAAATCCCATAAAATCAAAACTACGCACCCAAAACTTATAAAAAATACATTTTTGTACTCTGCTATTCATTCCCCTTCGAATTAGATACAATTTAGGCATAAAAACATGCACCTTAAAAAAATATCGTATTTTTTCACAAAAATGGCTATAACTCCGTTAATATTAGTCTTTTTGGGGTCAAACTTTGCAAAATTCAAAATCCCATAAAATCAAAACTACGCACCCAAAACTTATAAAAAATACATTTTTGTACTCTGCTATTCATTCCCCTTCGAATTAGATACAATTTAGGCATAAAAACATGCACCTTAAAAAAATATCGTATTTTTTCACAAAAATGGCTATAACTCCGTTAATATTAGTCTTTTTGGGGTCAAACTTTGCAAAATTCAAAATCCCATAAAATCAAAACTACGCACCCAAAACTTATAAAAAATACATTTTTGTACTCTGCTATTCATTCCCCTTCGAATTAGATACAATTTAGGCATAAAAACATGCACCTTAAAAAAATATCGTATTTTTTCACAAAAATGGCTATAACTCCGTTAATATTAGTCTTTTTGGGGTCAAACTTTGCAAAATTCAAAATCCCATAAAATCAAAACTACGCACCCAAAACTTATAAAAAATACATTTTTGTACTCTGCTATTCATTCCCCTTCGAATTAGATACAATTTAGGCATAAAAACATGCACCTTAAAAAAATATCGTATTTTTTCACAAAAATGGCTATAACTCCGTTAATATTAGTCTTTTTGGGGTCAAACTTTGCAAAATTCAAAATCCCATAAAATCAAAACTACGCACCTAAAACTTATAAAAAATACATTTTTGTACTCTGCTATTCATTCCCCTTCGAATTAGATACAGTTTGGGCATAAAAACATGCACCTTAAAAAAATATCGTATTTTTTCACAAAAATGGCTATAACTCCGTTAATATTAGTCTTTTTGGGGTCAAACTTTGCAAAATTCAAAATCCCATAAAATCAAAACTACGCACCCAAAACTTATAAAAAATACATTTTTGTACTCTGCTATTCATTCCCCTTCGAATTAGATACAATTTAGGCATAAAAACATGCACCTTAAAAAAATATCGTATTTTTTCACAAAAATGGCTATAACTCCGTTAATATTAGTCTTTTTGGGGTCAAACTTTGCAAAATTCAAAATCCCATAAAATCAAAACTACGCACCCAAAACTTATCAAAAATACATTTTTGTACTCTGCTATTCATTTCCCTTCGAATTAGATACAGTTTGGGCATAAAAACATGCACCTTAAAAAAATATCGTATTTTTTCACAAAAATGGCTATAACTCCGTTAATATTAGTCTTTTTGGGGTCAAACTTTGCAAAATTCAAAATCCCATAAAATCAAAACTACGCACCCAAAACTTATAAAAAATACATTTTTGTACTCTGCTATTCATTCCCCTTCGAATTAGATACAATTTGGGCATAAAAACATGCACCTTAAAAAAATATCGTATTTTTTCACAAAAATGGCTATAACTCCGTTAATATTAGTCTTTTTGGGGTCAAACTTTGCAAAATTCAAAATCCCATAAAATCAAAACTACGCACCCAAAACTTATAAAAAATACATTTTTGTACTCTGCTATTCATTCCCCTTCGAATTAGATACAATTTGGGCATAAAAACATGCACATTAAAAAAATATCGTATTTTTTCACAAAAATGGCTATAACTCCGTTAATATTAGTCTTTTTGGGGTCAAACTTTGCAAAATTCAAAATCCCATAAAATCAAAACTACGCACCTAAAACTTATAAAAAATACATTTTTGTACTCTGCTATTCATTCCCCTTCGAATTAGATACAGTTTGGGCATAAAAACATGCACCTTAAAAAAATATCGTATTTTTTCACAAAAATGGCTATAACTCCGTTAATATTAGTCTTTTTGGGGTCAAACTTTGCAAAATTCAAAATCCCATAAAATCAAAACTACGCACCCAAAACTTATAAAAAATACATTTTTGTACTCTGCTATTCATTCCCCTTCGAATTAGATACAATTTAGGCATAAAAACATGCACCTTAAAAAAATATCGTATTTTTTCACAAAAATGGCTATAACTCCGTTAATATTAGTCTTTTTGGGGTCAAACTTTGCAAAATTCAAAATCCCATAAAATCAAAACTACGCACCCAAAACTTATAAAAAATACATTTTTGTACTCTGCTATTCATTCCCCTTCGAATTAGATACAGTTTGGGCATAAAAACATGCACCTTAAAAAAATATCGTATTTTTTCACAAAAATGGCTATAACTCCGTTAATATTAGTCTTTTTGGGGTCAAACTTTGCAAAATTCAAAATCCCATAAAATCAAAACTACGCACCCAAAACTTATAAAAAATACATTTTTGTACTCTGCTATTCATTCCCCTTCGAATTAGATACAATTTGGGCATAAAAACATGCACCTTAAAAAAATATCGTATTTTTTCACAAAAATGGCTATAACTCCGTTAATATTAGTCTTTTTGGGGTCAAACTTTGCAAAATTCAAAATCCCATAAAATCAAAACTACGCACCCAAAACTTATAAAAAATACATTTTTGTACTCTGCTATTCATTCCCCTTCGAATTAGATACAATTTGGGCATAAAAACATGCACATTAAAAAAATATCGTATTTTTTCACAAAAATGGCTATAACTCCGTTAATATTAGTCTTTTTGGGGTCAAACTTTGCAAAATTCAAAATCCCATAAAATCAAAACTACTCACCCAAAACTTATAAAAAATACATTTTTGTACTCTGCTATTCATTCCCCTTCGTATTAGATACAATTTGGGCATAAAAACATGCACCTTAAAAAAATATCGTATTTTTTCACAAAAATGGCTATAACTCCGTTAATATTAGTCTTTTTGGGGTCAAACTTTGCAAAATTCAAAATCCCATAAAATCAAAACTACGCACCCAAAACTTATAAAAAATACATTTTTGTACTCTGCTATTCATTCCCCTTCGAATTAGATACAATTTGGGCATAAAAACATGCACCTTAAAAAAATATCGTATTTTTTCACAAAAATGGCTATAACTCCGTTAATATTAGTCTTTTTGGGGTCAAACTTTGCAAAATTCAAAATCCCATAAAATCAAAACTACGCACCCAAAACTTATAAAAAATACATTTTTGTACTCTGCTATTCATTCCCCTTCGAATTAGAAACAATTTAGGCATAAAAACATGCACCTTAAAAAATATCGTATTTTTTCACAAAAATGGCTATAACTCCGTTAATATTAGTCTTTTTGGGGTCAAACTTTGCAAAATTCAAAATCCCATAAAATCAAAACTACGCACCCAAAACTTATAAAAAACACATTTTTGTACTCTGCTATTCATTCTCCTTCGAATTAGATACAATTTGGGCATAAAAACATGCACCTTAAAAAAAATATAGTATTTTTTCACAAAAATGGCTATAACTCCGTTAATATTAGTCTTTTTGGGGTCAAACTTTTCAAAATTCAAAATCCCATAAAATTAAAACTACGCACCCAAAACTTATAAAAAATACATTTTTGTACTCTGCTATTCATTCCCCTTCGAATTAGATACAATTTGGGCATAAAAACATGGACCTTAAAAAAATATCGTATTTTTTCACAAAAATGGCTATAACTCCGTTAATATTAGTCTTTTTGGGGTCAAACTTTGCAAAATTCAAAATCCCATAAAATCAAAACTACGCACCCAAAACTTATAAAAAATACATTTTTGTACTCTGCTATTCATTCCCCTTCGAATTAGATACAATTTGGGCATAAAAACATGCACCTTAAAAAAATATCGTATTTTTTCACAAAAATGGCTATAACTCCGTTAATATTAGTCTTTTTGGGGTCAAACTTTGCAAAATTCAAAATCCCATAAAATCAAAACTACGCACCCAAAACTTATAAAAAATACATTTTTGTACTCTGCTATTCATTCCCCTTCGAATAAGATACAATTTTGGCATAAAAACATGCACCTTAAAAAAATATCGTATTTTTTCATAAAAATGGCTATAACTCCGTTAATATTAGTCTTTTTGGGGTCAAACTTTGCAAAATTCAAAATCCCATAAGATCAAAACTAAGCACCCAAAACTTATAAAAAATACATTTTTGTACTCTGCTATTCATTCCCCTTCGAATTAGATACAATTTGGGCATAAAAACATGCACCTTAAAAAAATATAGTATTTTTTCACAAAAATGGCTATAACTCCGTTAATATTAGTCTTTTTGGGGTCAAACTTTGCAAAATTCAAAATCCCATAAAATCAAAACTACGCACCCAAAACTTATAAAAAATACATTTTTGTACTCTGCTATTCATTCCCCTTCGAATTAGATACAATTTGGGCATAAAAACATGCACCTTAAAAAAATATCGTATTTTTTCACAAAAATGGCTATAACTCCGTTAATATTAGTCTTTTTGGGGTCAAACTTTGCAAAATTCAAAATCCCATAAAATCAAAACTACACACCCAAAATTATAAAAAATACATTTTTGTACTCTGCTATTCATTCCCCTTCGAATTAGATACAATTCGGGCATAAAAACATGCACCTTAAAAAAATATCGTATTTTTTCACAAAAATGGCTATAACTCCGTTAATATTAGTCTTTTTGGGGTCAAACTTTGCAAAATTCAAAATCCCATAAAATCAAAACTACGCACCCAAAACTTATAAAAAATACATTTTTGTACTCTGCTATTCATTCCCCTTCGAATTAGACACAATTTAGGCATAAAAACATGCACCTTAAAAAAATATCGTATTTTTTCACAAAAATGGCTATAACTCCGTTAATATTAGTCTTTTTGGGGTCAAACTTTGCAAAATTCAAAATCCCATAAAATCAAAACTACGCACCCAAAACTTATAAAAAATACATTTTTGTACTCTGCTATTCATTCCCCTTCGAATTAGATACAATTTGGGCATAAAAACATGCACCTTAAAAAAATATCGTATTTTTTCACAAAAATGGCTATAACTCCGTTAATATTAGTCTTTTTGGGGTCAAACTTTGCAAAATTCAAAATCCCATAAAATCAAAACTACGCACCCAAAACTTATAAAAAATACATTTTTGTACTCTGCTATTCATTCCCCTTCGAATTAGATACAATTTAGGCATAAAAACATGCACCTTAAAAAAATATCGTATTTTTTCACAAAAATGGCTATAACTCCGTTAATATTAGTCTTTTTGGGGTCAAACTTTGCAAAATTCAAAATCCCATAAAATCAAAACTACGCACCCAAAACTTATAAAAAATACATTTTTGTACTCTGCTATTCATTCCCCTTCGAATTAGATACAATTTAGGCATAAAAACATGCACCTTAAAAAAATATCGTATTTTTTCACAAAAATGGCTATAACTCCGTTAATATTAGTCTTTTTGGGGTCAAATTTGCAAAATTCAAAATCCCATAAAATCAAAACTACGCACCCAAAACTTATAAAAAATACATTTTTGTACTCTGCTATTCATTCCCCTTCGAATTAGATACAATTTGGGCATAAAATCATGCACCTTAAAAAAATATCGTATTTTTTCACAAAAATGGCTATAACTCCGTTAATATTAGTCTTTTTGGGGTCAAACTTTGCAAAATTCAAAATCCCATAAAATCAAAACTACGCACCCAAAACTTATAAAAAATACATTTTTGTACTCTGCTATTCATTCCCCTTCGAATTAGATACAATTTGGGCATAAAAACATGCACCTTAAAAAAATATCGTATTTTTTCACAAAAATGGCTATAACTCCGTTAATATTAGTCTTTTTGGGGTCAAACTTTGCAAAATTCAAAATCCCATAAAATCAAAACTACGCACCCAAAACTTATAAAAAATACATTTTTGTACTCTGCTATTCATTCCCCTTCGAATTAGATACAATTTGGGCATAAAAACATGCACCTTAAAAAAATATCGTATTTTTTCACAAAAATGGCTATAACTCCGTTAATATTAGTCTTTTTGGGGTCAAACTTTGCAAAATTCAAAATCCCATAAAATCAAAACTACGCACCCAAAACTTATAAAAAATACATTTTTGTACTCTGCTATTCATTCCCCTTCGAATTAGATACAATTTGGGCATAAAAACATGCACCTTAAAAAAATATCGTATTTTTTCACAAAAATGGCTATAACTCCGTTAATATTAGTCTTTTTGGGGTCAAACTTTGCAAAATTCAAAATCCCATAAAATCAAAACTACGCACCCAAAACTTATAAAAAATACATTTTTGTACTCTGCTATTCATTCCCCTTCGAATAAGATACAATTTTGGCATAAAAACATGCACCTTAAAAAAATATCGTATTTTTTCATAAAAATGGCTATAACTCCGTTAATATTAGTCTTTTTGGGGTCAAACTTTGCAAAATTCAAAATCCCATAAAATCAAAACTACGCACCCAAAACTTATAAAAAATACATTTTTGTACTCTGCTATTCATTCCCCTTCGAATTAGATACAATTTGGGCATAAAAATATGCACCTTAAAAAAATATAGTATTTTTTCACAAAAATGGCTATAACTCCGTTAATATTAGTCTTTTTGGGGTCAAACTTTGCAAAATTCAAAATCCCATAAAATCAAAACTACGCACCCAAAACTTATAAAAAATACATTTTTGCACTCTGCTATTCATTCCCCTTCGAATTAGATACAATTTGGGCATAAAAACATGCACCTTAAAAAAATATCGTATTTTTTCACAAAAATGGCTATAACTCCGTTAATATTAGTCTTTTTGGGGTCAAACTTTGCAAAATTCAAAATCCCATAAAATCAAAACTACGCACCCAAAACTTATAAAAAATACATTTTTGTACTCTGCTATTCATTCCCCTTCGAATTAGATACAATTTGGGCATAAAAACATGCACCTTAAAAAAATATACTATTTTTTCACAAAAATGGCTATAACTCCGTTAATATTAGTCTTTTTGGGGTCAAACTTTTCAAAATTCAAAATCCCATAAAATCAAAACTACGCACCCAAAACTTATAAAAAATACATTTTTGTACTCTGCTATTCATTCCCCTTCGAATTAGATACAATTTGGGCATAAAAACATGCACCTTAAAAAAATATCGTATTTTTTCACAAAAATGGCTATAACTCCGTTAATATTAGTCTTTTTGGGGTCAAACTTTGCAAAATTCAAAATCCCATAAAATCAAAACTACGCACCCAAAACTTATAAAAAATACATTTTTGTACTCTGCTATTCATTCCCCTTCGAATTAGATACAATTTGGGCATAAAAACATGCACATTAAAAAAATATCGTATTTTTTCACAAAAATGGCTATAACTCCGTTAATATTAGTCTTTTTGGGGTCAAACTTTGCAAAATTCAAAATCCCATAAAATCAAAACTACGCACCCAAAACTTATAAAAAATACATTTTTGTACTCTGTTATTCATTCCCCTTCGAATTAGATACAATTTTTGCATAAAAACATGCACCTTAAAAAAATATCGTATTTTTTCACAAAAATGGCTATAACTCCGTTAATATTAGTCTTTTTGGGGTCAAACTTTGCAAAATTCAAAATCCCATAAAATCAAAACTACGCACCCAAAACTTATAAAAAATACATTTTTGTACTCTGCTATTCATTCCCCTTCGAATTAGATACAATTTGGGCATAAAAACATGCACCTTAAAAAAAAATCGTATTTTTTCACAAAAATGGCTATAACTCCGTTAATATTAGTCTTTTTGGGGTCAAACTTTGCAAAATTCAAAATCCCATAAAATCAAAACTACGCACCCAAAACTTATAAAAAATACATTTTTGTACTCTGTTATTCATTCCCCTTCGAATTAGATACAATTTTTGCATAAAAACATGCACCTTAAAAAAATATCGTATTTTTTCACAAAAATGGCTATAACTCCGTTAATATTAGTCTTTTTGGGGTCAAACTTTGCAAAATTCAAAATCCCATAAAATCAAAACTACGCACCCAAAACTTATAAAAAATACATTTTTGTACTCTGCTATTCATTCCCCTTCGAATTAGATACAATTTGGGCATAAAAACATGCACCTTAAAAAAAAATCGTATTTTTTCACAAAAATGGCTATAACTCCGTTAATATTAGTCTTTTTGGGGTCAAACTTTGCAAAATTCAAAATCCCATAAAATCAAAACTACGCACCCAAAACTTATAAAAAATACATTTTTGTACTCTGCTATTCATTCCCCTTCGAATTAGATACAATTTTTGCATAAAAACATGCACCTTAAAAAAATATCGTATTTTTTCACAAAAATGGCTATAACTCCGTTAATATTAGTCTTTTTGGGGTCAAACTTTGCAAAATTCTAAATCCCATAAAATCAAAACTACGCACCCAAAACTTATAAAAAATACATTTTTGTACTCTGCTATTCATTCCCCTTCGAATTAGATACAATTTGGGCATAAAAACATGCACCTTAAAAAAATATCGTATTTTTTCACAAAAATGGCTATAACTCCGTTAATATTAGTCTTTTTGGGGTCAAACTTTGCAAAATTCAAAATCCCATAAAATCAAAACTACGCACCCAAAACTTATAAAAAATACATTTTTGTACTCTGTTATTCATTCCCCTTCGAATTAGATACAATTTTTGCATAAAAACATGCACCTTAAAAGAATATCGTATTTTTTCACAAAAATGGCTATAACTCCGTTAATATTAGTCTTTTTGGGGTCAAACTTTGCAAAATTCAAAATCCCATAAAATCAAAACTACGCACCCAAAACTTATAAAAAATACATTTTTGTACTCTGCTATTCATTCCCCTTCGAATTAGATACAATTTGGGCATAAAATCATGCACCTTAAAAAAATATCGTATTTTTTCACAAAAATGGCTATAACTCCGTTAATATTAGTCTTTTTGGGGTCAAACTTTGCAAAATTCAAAATCCCATAAAATCAAAACTACGCACCCAAAACTTATAAAAAATACATTTTTGTACTCTGCTATTCATTCCCCTTCGAATTAGATACAATTTAGGCATAAAAACATGCACCTTAAAAAAATATCGTATTTTTCACAAAAATGGCTATAACTCCGTTAATATTAGTCTTTTTGGGGTCAAACTTTGCAAAATTCAAAATCCCATAAAATCAAAACTGCTATTCATTCCCCTTCGAATTAGATACAATTTGGGCATAAAAACATGCACCTTAAAAAAATATAGTATTTTTTCACAAAAATGGCTATAACTCCGTTAATATTAGTCTTTTTGGGGTCAAACTTTGCAAAATTCAAAATCCCATAAAATCAAAACTACGCACCCAAAACTTATAAAAAATACATTTTTGTACTCTGCTATTCATTCCCCTTCGAATTAGATACAATTTAGGCATAAAAACATGCACCTTAAAAAAATATCGTATTTTTCACAAAAATGGCTATAACTCCGTTAATATTAGTCTTTTTGGGGTCAAACTTTGCAAAATTCAAAATCCCATAAAATCAAAACTACGCACCCAAAACTTATAAAAAATACATTTTTGTACTCTGCTATTCATTCCCCTTCGAATTAGATTAGATTAGATACAATTTGGGCATAAAAACATGCACCTTAAAAAAATATCGTATTTTTTCACAAAAATGGCTATAACTCCGTTAATATTAGTCTTTTTGGGGTCAAACTTTACAAAATTCAAAATCCCATAAAATCAAAACTACGCACCCAAAACTTATAAAAAATACATTTTTGTACTCTGCTATTCATTCCCCTTCGAATTAGATACAATTTGGGCATAAAAACATGCACCTTAAAAAAATATCGTATTTTTTCACAAAAATGGCTATAACTCCGTTAATATTAGTCTTTTTGGGGTCAAACTTTGCAAAATTCAAAATCCCATAAAATCAAAACTACGCACCCAAAACTTATAAAAAATACATTTTCGTACTCTGCTATTCATTCCCCTTCGAATTAGATACAATTTAGGCATAAAAACATGCACCTTAAAAAAATATCGTATTTTTTCACAAAAATGGCTATAACTCCGTTAATATTAGTCTTTTTGGGGTCAAACTTTGCAAAATTCAAAATCCCATAAAATTAAAACTACGCACCCAAAACTTATAAAATATACATTTTTGTACTCTGCTATTCATTCCCCTTCGAATTAGATACAATTTTTGCATAAAAACATGCACCTTAAGAAAATATCGTATTTTTTTACAAAAATGGCTATAACTCCGTTAATATTGGTCTTTTTGGGGTCAAACTTTGCAAAATTCAAAATCCCATAAAAACAAAACTACGCACCCAAAACTTATAAAAAATACATTTTTGTACTCTGCTATTCATTCCCCTTCGAATTAGATACAATTTTTGCATAAAAACATGCACCTTAAAAAAATATCGTATTTTTTTACAAAAATGGCTATAACTCCGTTAATATTAGTCTTTTTGGGGTCAAACTTTGCAAAATTCTAAATCCCATAAAATCAAAACTACGCACCCAAAACTTATAAAAAATACATTTTTGTACTCTGCTATTCATTCCCCTTCGAATTAGATACAATTTGGGCATAAAATCATGCACCTTAAAAAAATATCGTATTTTTTCACAAAAATGGCTATAACTCCGTTAATATTAGTCTTTTTGGGGTCAAACTTTGCAAAATTCAAAATCCCATAAAATCAAAACTACGCACCCAAAACTTATAAAAAATACATTTTTGTACTCTGCTATTCATTCCCCTTCGAATTAGATACAATTAAGGCATAAAAACATGCACCTTAAAAAAATATCGTATTTTTTCACAAAAATGGCTATAACTCCGTTAATATTAGTCTTTTTGGGGTCAAACTTTGCAAAATTCTAAATCCCATAAAATCAAAACTACGCACCCAAAACTTATAAAAAATACATTTTTGTACTCTGCTATTCATTCCCCTTCGAATTAGATACAATTTGGGCATAAAATCATGCACCTTAAAAAAATATCGTATTTTTTCACAAAAATGGCTATAACTCCGTTAATATTAGTCTTTTTGGGGTCAAACTTTACAAAATTCAAAATCCCATAAAATCAAAACTACGCACCCAAAACTTATAAAAAATACATTTTTGTACTCTGCTATTAATTCCCCTTCGAATTAGATACAATTTGGGCATAAAAAAACATGCACCTTAAAAGAATATCGTATTTTTTCACAAAAATGGCTATAACTCCGTTAATATTAGTCTTTTTGGGGTCAAACTTTGCAAAATTCAAAATCCCATAAAATCAAAACTACGCACCCAAAAATTATAAAAAATACATTTTTGTACTCTGCTATTCATTCCCCTTCGAATTAGATACAATTTGGGCATAAAAACATGCACCTTAAAAAAATATCGTATTTTTTCACAAAAATGGCTATAACTCCGTTAATATTAGTCTTTTTGGGGTCAAACTTTGCAAAATTCAAAATCCCATAAAATCAAAACTACGCATCCAAAACTTATAAAAAATACATTTTTGTACTCTGCTATTCATTCCCCTTCGAATTAGATACAATTTTTGCATAAAAACATGCACCTTAAAAAAATATCGTATTTTTTCACAAAAATGGCTATAACTCCGTTAATATTAGTCTTTTTGGGGTCAAACTTTGCAAAATTCAAAATCCCATAAAATCAAAACTACGCACCCAAAAATTATAAAAAATACATTTTTGTACTCTGCTATTCATTCCCCTTCGAATTAGATACAATTTGGGCATAAAAACATGCACCTTAAAAAAATATCGTATTTTTTCACAAAAATGGCTATAACTCCGTTAATATTAGTCTTTTTGGGGTCAAACTTTGCAAAATTCAAAATCCCATAAAATCAAAACTACGCATCCAAAACTTATAAAAAATACATTTTTGTACTCTGCTATTCATTCCCCTTCGAATTAGATACAATTTAGGCATAAAAACATGCACCTTAAAAAAATATCGTATTTTTTCACAAAAATGGCTATAACTCCGTTAATATTAGTCTTTTTGGGGTCAAACTTTGCAAAATTCAAAATCCCATAAAATCAAAACTACGCACCCAAAACTTATAAAAAATACATATTGTACTCTGCTATTCATTCCCCTTCGAATTAGATACAATTTGGGCATAAAAACATGCACCTTAAAAAAATATCGTATTTTTTCACAAAAATGGCTATAACTCCGTTAATATTAGTCTTTTTGGGGTCAAACTTTGCAAAATTCAAAATCCCATAAAATCAAAACTACGCACCCAAAACTTATAAAAAATACATTTTTGTACTCTGCTATTCATTCCCCTTCGAATTAGATCTTTGCAAAATTCAAAATCCCATAAAATCAAAACTACGCACCCAAAACTTATAAAAAATACATTTTTGTACTCTGCTATTCATTCCCCTTCGAATTAGATACAATTTGGGCATAAAAACATGCACCTTAAAAAAATATCGTATTTTTTCACAAAAATGGCTATAACTCCGTTAATATTAGTCTTTTTGGGGTCAAACTTTGCAAAATTCAAAATCCCATAAAATCAAAACTACGCACCCAAAAATTATAAAAAATACATTTTTGTACTCTGCTATTCATTCCCCTTCGAATTAGATACAATTTGGGCATAAAAACATGCACCTTAAAAAAATATCGTATTTTTTCACAAAAATGGCTATAACTCCGTTAATATTAGTCTTTTTGGGGTCAAACTTTGCAAAATTCAAAATCCCATAAAATCAAAACTACGCATCCAAAACTTATAAAAAATACATTTTTGTACTCTGCTATTCATTCCCCTTCGAATTAGATACAATTTAGGCATAAAAACATGCACCTTAAAAAAATATCGTATTTTTTCACAAAAATGGCTATAACTCCGTTAATATTAGTCTTTTTGGGGTCAAACTTTGCAAAATTCAAAATCCCATAAAATCAAAACTACGCACCCAAAACTTATAAAAAATACATTTTTGTACTCTGCTATTCATTCCCCTTCGAATTAGATACAATTTAGGCATAAAAACATGCACCTTAAAAAAATATAGTATTTTTTTCACAAAAATGGCATAACTCCGTTAATATTAGTCTTTTTGGGGTCAAACTTTGCAAAATTCAAAATCCCATAAAATCAAAACTACGCACCCAAAACTTATAAAAAATACATATTGTACTCTGCTATTCATTCCCCTTCGAATTAGATACAATTTGGGCATAAAAACATGCACCTTAAAAAAATATCGTATTTTTTCACAAAAATGGCTATAACTCCGTTAATATTAGTCTTTTTGGGGTCAAACTTTGCAAAATTCAAAATCCCATAAAATCAAAACTACGCACCCAAAACTTATAAAAAATACATTTTTGTACTCTGCTATTCATTCCCCTTCGAATTAGATACAATTTGGGCATAAAAACATGTACCTTAAAAAAATATCGTATTTTTTCACAAAAATGGCTATAACTCCGTTAATATTAGTCTTTTTGGGGTCAAACTTTGCAAAATTCAAAATCCCATAAAATCAAAACTACGCACCCAAAACTTATAAAAAATACATTTTTGTACTCTGCTATTCATTCCCCTTCGAATTAGATACAATTTGGGCATAAAAACATGCACCTTAAAAAAATATCGTATTTTTTCACAAAAATGGCTATAACTCCGTTAATATTAGTCTTTTTGGGGTCAAACTTTGCAAAATTCAAAATCCCATAAAATCAAAACTACGCACCCAAAAATTATAAAAAATACATTTTTGTACTCTGCTATTCATTCCCCTTCGAATTAGATACAATTTGGGCATAAAAACATGCACCTTAAAAAAATATCGTATTTTTTCACAAAAATGGCTATAACTCCGTTAATATTAGTTTTTTTGGGGTCAAACTTTGCAAAATTCAAAATCCCATAAAATCAAAACTACGCATCCAAAACTTATAAAAAATACATTTTTGTACTCTGCTATTCATTCCCCTTCGAATTAGATACAATTTAGGCATAAAAACATGCACCTTAAAAAAATATCGTATTTTTTCACAAAAATGGCTATAACTCCGTTAATATTAGTCTTTTTGGGGTCAAACTTTGCAAAATTCAAAATCCCATAAAATCAAAACTACGCACCCAAAACTTATAAAAAATACATTTTTGTACTCTGCTATTCATTCCCCTTCGAATTAGATACAATTTAGGCATAAAAACATGCACCTTAAAAAAATATAGTATTTTTTTCACAAAAATGGCATAACTCCGTTAATATTAGTCTTTTTGGGGTCAAACTTTGCAAAATTCAAAATCCCATAAAATCAAAACTACGCACCCAAAACTTATTAAAAATACATTTTTCTACTCTGCTATTCATTCCCCTTCGAATTAGATACAATTTGGGCATAAAAACATGCACCTTAAAAAAATATCGTATTTTTTCACAAAAATGGCTATAACTCCGTTAATATTAGTCTTTTTGGGGTCAAACTTTGCAAAATTCAAAATCCCATAAAATCAAAACTACGCACCCAAAACTTATAAAAAATACATTTTTGTACTCTGCTATTCATTCCCCTTCGAATTAGATACAATTTGGGCATAAAAACATGCACCTTAAAAAAATATCGTATTTTTTCACAAAAATGGCTATAACTCCGTTAATATTAGTCTTTTTGGGGTCAAACTTTGCAAAATTCAAAATCCCATAAAATCAAAACTACGCACCCAAAACTTATTAAAAATACATTTTTGTACTCTGCTATTCATTCCCCTTCGAATTAGATACAATTTGGGCATAAAAACATGCACCTTAAAAAAATATCGTATTTTTTCACAAAAATGGCTATAACTCCGTTAATATTAGTCTTTTTGGGGTCAAACTTTGCAAAATTCAAAATCCCATAAAATCAAAACTAAGCACCCAAAACTTATAAAAAATACATTTTTGTACTCTGCTATTCATTCCCCTTCGAATTAGATACAATTTAGGCATAAAAACATGCACCTTAAAAAAATATCGTATTTTTTCACAAAAATGGCTATAACTCCGTTAATATTAGTCTTTTTTTGGTCAAACTTTGCAAAATTCAAAATCCCATAAAATCAAAACTACGCACCCAAAACTTATAAAAAATACATTTTTGTACTCTGCTATTCATTCCCCTTCGAATTAGATACAATTTGGGCATACAAACATGCACCTTAAAAAAATATCGTATTTTTTCACAAAAATGGCTATAACTCCGTTATTATTAGTCTTTTTGGGGTCAAACTTTGCAAAATTCAAAATCCCATAAAATCAAAACTACGCACCCAAAACTTATAAAAAATACATTTTTGTACTCTGCTATTCATTCCCCTTCGAATTAGATACAATTTGGGCATAAAAACATGCACCTTAAAAAAATATCGTATTTTTTCACAAAAATGGCTATAACTCCGTTAATATTAGTCTTTTTGGGGTCAAACTTTGCAAAATTCAAAATCCCATAAAATCAAAACTAAGCACCCAAAACTTATAAAAAATACATTTTTGTACTCTGCTATTCATTCCCCTTCGAATTAGATACAATTTAGGCATAAAAACATGCACCTTAAAAAAATATCGTATTTTTTCACAAAAATGGCTATAACTCCGTTAATATTAGTCTTTTTTTGGTCAAACTTTGCAAAATTCAAAATCCCATAAAATCAAAACTACGCACCCAAAACTTATAAAAAATACATTTTTGTACTCTGCTATTCATTCCCCTTCGAATTAGATACAATTTGGGCATACAAACATGCACCTTAAAAAAATATCGTATTTTTTCACAAAAATGGCTATAACTCCGTTATTATTAGTCTTTTTGGGGTCAAACTTTGCAAAATTCAAAATCCCATAAAATCAAAACTACGCACCCAAAACTTATAAAAAATACATTTTTGTACTCTGCTATTCATTCCCCTTCGAATTAGATACAATTTGGGCATAAAAACATGTACCTTAAAAAAATATCGTATTTTTTCACAAAAATGGCTATAACTCCGTTAATATTAGTCTTTTTGGGGTCAAACTTTGCAAAATTCAAAATCCCATAAAATCAAAACTACGCACCCAAAACTTATAAAAAATACATTTTTGTACTCTGCTATTCATTCCCCTTCGAATTAGATACAATTTGGGCATAAAAACATGCACCTTAAAAAAATATCGTATTTTTTCACAAAAATGGCTATAACTCCGTTAATATTAGTCTTTTTGGGGTCAAACTTTGCAAAATTCAAAATCCCATAAAATCAAAACTACGCACCCAAAAATTATAAAAAATACATTTTTGTACTCTGCTATTCATTCCCCTTCGAATTAGATACAATTTGGGCATAAAAACATGCACCTTAAAAAAATATCGTATTTTTTCACAAAAATGGCTATAACTCCGTTAATATTAGTCTTTTTGGGGTCAAACTTTGCAAAATTCAAAATCCCATAAAATCAAAACTACGCACCCAAAACTTATAAAAAATACATTTTTGTACTCTGCTATTCATTCCCTTTCAAATTAGATACAATTTGGGCATAAAAACATGCACCTTAAAAAAATATCGTATTTTTTCACAAAAATGGCTATAACTCCGTTAATATTAGTCTTTTTGGGGTCAAACTTTGCAAAATTCAAAATCCCATAAAATCAAAACTACGCACCTAAAACTTATAAAAAATACATTTTTGTACTCTGCTATTCATTCCCCTTCGAATTAGATACAGTTTGGGCATAAAAACATGCAACTTAAAAAATATCGTATTTTTTCACAAAAATGGCTATAACTCCGTTAATATTAGTCTTTTTGGGGTCAAACTTTGCAAAATTCAAAATCCCATAAAATCAAAACTACGCACCCAAAACTTATAAAAAATACATTTTTGTACTCTGCTATTCATTCCCCTTCGAATTAGATACAATTTGGGCATAAAAACATGCACCTTAAAAAAATATCGTATTTTTTCACAAAAATGGCTATAACTCCGTTAATATTAGTCTTTTTGGGGTCAAACTTTGCAAAATTCAAAATCCCATAAAATCAAAACTACGCACCCAAAAATTATAAAAAATACATTTTTGTACTCTGCTATTCATTCCCCTTCGAATTAGATACAATTTGGGCATAAAAACATGCACCTTAAAAAAATATCGTATTTTTTCACAAAAATGGCTATAACTCCGTTAATATTAGTCTTTTTGGGGTCAAACTTTGCAAAATTCAAAATCCCATAAAATCAAAACTACGCACCCAAAACTTATAAAAAATACATTTTTGTACTCTGCTATTCATTCCCCTTCGAATTAGATACAATTTGGGCATAAAAACATGCACCTTAAAAAAATATCGTATTTTTTCACAAAAATGGCTATAACTCCGTTAATATTAGTCTTTTTGGGGTCAAACTTTGCAAAATTCAAAATCCCATAAAATCAAAACTACGCACCCAAAACTTATAAAAAATACATTTTTGTACTCTGCTATTCATTCCCCTTCGAATTAGATACAATTTGGGCATAAAAACATGCACCTTAAAAAAATATCGTATTTTTTCACAAAAATGGCTATAACTCCGTTAATATTAGTCTTTTTGGGGTCAAACTTTGCAAAATTCAAAATCCCATAAAATCAAAACTACGCACCCAAAACTTATAAAAAATACATTTTTGTACTCTGCTATTCATTCCCCTTCGAATTAGATACAATTTGGGCATAAAAACATGCACCTTAAAAAAATATCGTATTTTTTCACAAAAATGGCTATAACTCCGTTAATATTAGTCTTTTTGGGGTCAAACTTTGCAAAATTCAAAATCCCATACAATCAAAACTACGCACCCAAAACTTATAAAAAATACATTTTTGTACTCTGCTATTCATTCCCCTTCGAATTAGATACAATTTGGGCATAAAAACATGCACCTTAAAAAAATATCGTATTTTTTCACAAAAATGGCTATAACTCCGTTAATATTAGTCTTTTTGGGGTCAAACTTTGCAAAATTCAAAATCCCATAAAATCAAAACTACGCACCCAAAAATTATAAAAAATACATTTTTGTACTCTGCTATTCATTCCCCTTCGAATTAGATACAATTTGGGCATAAAAACATGCACCTTAAAAAAATATCGTATTTTTTCACAAAAATGGCTATAACTCCGTTAATATTAGTCTTTTTGGGGTCAAACTTTGCAAAATTCAAAATCCCATAAAATCAAAACTACGCACCCAAAACTTATAAAAAATACATTTTTGTACTCTGCTATTCATTCCCCTTCGAATTAGATACAATTTGGGCATAAAAACATGCACCTTAAAAAAATATCGTATTTTTTCACAAAAATGGCTATAACTCCGTTAATATTAGTCTTTTTGGGGTCAAACTTTGCAAAATTCAAAATCCCATACAATCAAAACTACGCACCCAAAACTTATAAAAAATACATTTTTGTACTCTGCTATTCATTCCCCTTCGAATTAGATACAATTTGGGCATAAAAACATGCACCTTAAAAAAATATCGTATTTTTTCACAAAAATGGCTATAACTCCGTTAATATTAGTCTTTTTGGGGTCAAACTTTGCAAAATTCAAAATCCCATAAAATCAAAACTACGCACCCAAAACTTATAAAAAATACATTTTTGTACTCTGCTATTCATTCCCCTTCGAATTAGATACAATTTGGGCATAAAAACATGCACATTAAAAAAATATCGTATTTTTTCACAAAAATGGCTATAGGTAACTCCGTTAATATTAGTCTTTTTGGGGTCAAACTTTGCAAAATTCAAAATCCCATAAAATCAAAACTACGCACCCAAAACTTATAAAAAATACATTTTTGTACTCTGCTATTCATTCCCCTTCGAATTAGATACAATTTAGGCATAAGAACATGCACCTTAAAAAAATATCGTATTTTTTCACAAAAATGGCTATAACTCCGTTAATATTAGTCTTTTTGGGGTCAAACTTTGCAAAATTCAAAATCCCATAAAATCAAAACTACGCACCCAAAACTTATAAAAAATACATTTTTGTACTCTGCTATTCATTCCCCTTCGAATTAGATACAATTTGGGCATAAAAACATGCACATTAAAAAAATATCGTATTTTTTCACAAAAATGGCTATAACTCCGTTAATATTAGTCTTTTTGGGGTCAAACTTTGCAAAATTCAAAATCCCATAAAATCAAAACTACGCACCCAAAAATTATAAAAAATACATTTTTGTACTCTGCTATTCATTCCCCTTCGAATTAGATACAATTTGGGCATAAAAACATGCACCTTAAATAAATATCGTATTTTTTCACAAAAATGGCTATAACTCCGTTAATATTAGTCTTTTTGGGGTCAAACTTTGCAAAATTCAAAATCCCATAAAATCAAAACTACGCACCCAAAACTTATAAAAAATACATTTTTGTACTCTGCTATTCATTCCCCTTCGAATTAGATACAATTTGGGCATAAAAACATGCACCTTAAAAAAATATCGTATTTTTTCACAAAAATGGCTATAACTCCGTTAATATTAGTCTTTTTGGGGTCAAACTTTGCAAAATTCAAAATCCCATAAAATCAAAACTACGCACCCAAAACTTATAAAAAATACATTTTTGTACTCTGCTATTCATTCCCCTTCGAATTAGATACAATTTAGGCATAAGAACATGCACCTTAAAAAAATATCGTATTTTTTCACAAAAATGGCTATAACTCCGTTAATATTAGTCTTTTTGGGGTCAAACTTTGCAAAATTCAAAATCCCATAAAATCAAAACTACGCACCCAAAACTTATAAAAAATACATTTTTGTACTCTGCTATTCATTCCCCTTCGAATTAGATACAATTTGGGCATAAAAACATGCACATTAAAAAAATATCGTATTTTTTCACAAAAATGGCTATAACTCCGTTAATATTAGTCTTTTTGGGGTCAAACTTTGCAAAATTCAAAATCCCATAAAATCAAAACTACGCACCCAAAAATTATAAAAAATACATTTTTGTACTCTGCTATTCATTCCCCTTCGAATTAGATACAATTTGGGCATAAAAACATGCACCTTAAAAAAATATCGTATTTTTTCACAAAAATGGCTATAACTCCGTTAATATTAGTCTTTTTGGGGTCAAACTTTGCAAAATTCAAAATCCCATAAAATCAAAACTACGCACCCAAAACTTATAAAAAATACATTTTTGTACTCTGCTATTCATTCCCCTTCGAATTAGATACAATTTGGGCATAAAAACATGCACCTTAAAAAAATATCGTATTTTTTCACAAAAATGGCTATAACTCCGTTAATATTAGTCTTTTTGGGGTCAAACTTTGCAAAATTCAAAATCCCATAAAATCAAAACTACGCACCCAAAACTTATAAAAAATACATTTTTGTACTCTGCTATTCATTCCCCTTCGAATTAGATACAATTTGGGCTTAAAAACATGCACCTTAAAAAAATATCGTATTTTTTCACAAAAATGGCTATAACTCCGTTAATATTAGTCTTTTTGGGGTCAAACTTTGCAAAATTCAAAATCCCATAAAATCAAAACTACGCACCCAAAACTTATAAAAAATACATTTTTGTACTCTGCTATTCATTCCCCTTCGAATTAGATACAATTTGGGCATAAAAACATGCACATTAAAAAAATATCGTATTTTTTCACAAAAATGGCTATAACTCCGTTAATATTAGTCTTTTTGGGGTCAAACTTTGCAAAATTCAAAATCCCATAAAATCAAAACTACGCACCCAAAACTTATAAAAAATACATTTTTGTACTCTGATATTCATTCCCCTTCGAATTAGATACAATTTGGGCATAAAAACATGCACCTTAAAAAAATATCGTATTTTTTCACAAAAATGGCTATAACTCCGTTAATATTAGTCTTTTTGGGGTCAAACTTTGCAAAATTCAAAATCCCATAAAATCAAAACTACGCACCCAAAAATTATAAAAAATACATTTTTGTACTCTGCTATTCATTCCCCTTCGAATTAGATACAATTTGGGCATAAAAACATGCACCTTAAAAAAATATCGTATTTTTTCACAAAAATGGCTATAACTCCGTTAATATTAGTCTTTTTGGGGTCAAACTTTGCAAAATTCAAAATCCCATAAAATCAAAACTACGCACCCAAAACTTATAAAAAATACATTTTTGTACTCTGCTATTCATTCCCCTTCGAATTAGATACAATTTGGGCATAAAAACATGCACCTTAAAAAAATATCGTATTTTTTCACAAAAATGGCTATAACTCCGTTAATATTAGTCTTTTTGGGGTCAAACTTTGCAAAATTCAAAATCCCATAAAATCAAAACTACGCACCCAAAACTTATAAAAAATACATTTTTGTACTCTGTTATTCATTACCCTTCGAATTAGATACAATTTGGGCATAAAAACATGCACCTTAAAAAAATATCGTATTTTTTCACAAAAATGGCTATAACTCCGTTAATATTAGTCTTTTTGGGGTCAAACTTTGCAAAATTCAAAATCCCATAAAATCAAAACTACGCACCCAAAAATTATAAAAAATACATTTTTGTACTCTGCTATTCATTCCCCTTCGAATTAGATACAATTTGGGCATAAAAACATGCACCTTAAAAAAATATCGTATTTTTTCACAAAAATGGCTATAACTCCGTTAATATTAGTCTTTTTGGGGTCAAACTTTGCAAAATTCAAAATCCCATAAAATCAAAACTACGCACCCAAAACTTATAAAAAATACATTTTTGTACTCTGTTATTCATTACCCTTCGAATTAGATACAATTTGGGCATAAAAACATGCACCTTAAAAAAATATCGCATTTTTTCACAAAAATGGCTATAACTCCGTTAATATTAGTCTTTTTGGGGTCAAACTTTGCAAAATTCAAAATCCCATAAAATCAAAACTACGCACCCAAAACTTATAAAAAATACATTTTTGTACTCTGCTATTCATTCCCCTTCGAATTAGATACAATTTGGGCATAAAAACATGCACCTTAAAAAAATATCGTATTTTTTCACAAAAATGGCTATAACTCCGTTAATATTAGTCTTTTTGGGGTCAAACTTTGCAAAATTCAAAATCCCATAAAATCAAAACTACGCACCCAAAACTTATAAAAAATACATTTTTGTACTCTGCTATTCATTCCCCTTCGAATTAGATACAATTTGGGCATAAAAACATGCACCTTAAAAGAATATCGTATTTTTTCACAAAAATGGCTATAACTCCGTTAATATTAGTCTTTTTGGGGTCAAACTTTGCAAAATTCAAAATCCCATAAAATCAAAACTACGCACCCAAAACTTATAAAAAATACATTTTTGTACTCTGCTATTCATTCCCCTTCGAATTAGATACAATTTAGGCATAAGAACATGCACCTTAAAAGAATATCGTATTTTTTCACAAAAATGGCTATAACTCCGTTAATATTAGTCTTTTTGGGGTCAAACTTTGCAAAATTCAAAATCCCATAAAATCAAAACTACGCACCCAAAACTTATAAAAAATACATTTTTGTACTCTGCTATTCATTCCCCTTCGAATTAGATACAATTTGGGCATAAAAACATGCACATTAAAAAAATATCGTATTTTTTCACAAAAATGGCTATAACTCCGTTAATATTAGTCTTTTTGGGGTCAAACTTTGCAAAATTCAAAATCCCATAAAATCAAAACTACGCACCCAAAACTTATAAAAAATACATTTTTGTACTCTGATATTCATTCCCCTTCGAATTAGATACAATTTGGGCATAAAAACATGCACCTTAAAAAAATATCGTATTTTTTCACAAAAATGGCTATAACTCCGTTAATATTAGTCTTTTTGGGGTCAAACTTTGCAAAATTCAAAATCCCATAAAATCAAAACTACGCACCCAAAAATTATAAAAAATACATTTTTGTACTCTGCTATTCATTCCCCTTCGAATTAGATACAATTTGGGCATAAAAACATGCACCTTAAAAAAATATCGTATTTTTTCACAAAAATGGCTATAACTCCGTTAATATTAGTCTTTTTGGGGTCAAACTTTGCAAAATTCAAAATCCCATAAAATCAAAACTACGCACCCAAAACTTATAAAAAATACATTTTTGTACTCTGTTATTCATTACCCTTCGAATTAGATACAATTTGGGCATAAAAACATGCACCTTAAAAAAATATCGCATTTTTTCACAAAAATGGCTATAACTCCGTTAATATTAGTCTTTTTGGGGTCAAACTTTGCAAAATTCAAAATCCCATAAAATCAAAACTACGCACCCAAAACTTATAAAAAATACATTTTTGTACTCTGCTATTCATTCCCCTTCGAATTAGATACAATTTGGGCATAAAAACATGCACCTTAAAAAAATATCGTATTTTTTCACAAAAATGGCTATAACTCCGTTAATATTAGTCTTTTTGGGGTCAAACTATGCAAAATTCAAAATCCCATAAAATCAAAACTACGCACCCAAAACTTATAAAAAATACATTTTTGTACTCTGCTATTCATTCCCCTTCGAATTAGATACAATTTGGGCATAAAAACATGCACCTTAAAAAAATATCGTATTTTTTCACAAAAATGGCTATAACTCCGTTAATATTAGTCTTTTTGGGGTCAAACTTTGCAAAATTCAAAATCCCATAAAATCAAAACTACGCACCCAAAACTTATACAAAATACATTTTTGTACTCTGTTATTCATTACCCTTCGAATTAGATACAATTTGGGCATAAAAACATGCACCTTAAAAAAATATCGCATTTTTTCACAAAAATGGCTATAACTCCGTTAATATTAGTCTTTTTGGGGTCAAACTTTGCAAAATTCAAAATCCCATAAAATCAAAACTACGCACCCAAAACTTATAAAAAATACATTTTTGTACTCTGCTATTCATTCCCCTTCGAATTAGATACAATTTGGGCATAAAAACATGCACCTTAAAAAAATATCGTATTTTTTCACAAAAATGGCTATAACTCCGTTAATATTAGTCTTTTTGGGGTCAAACTTTGCAAAATTCAAAATCCCATAAAATCAAAACTACGCACCCAAAACTTATAAAAAATACATTTTTGTACTCTGCTATTCATTCCCCTTCGAATTAGATACAATTTGGGCATAAAAACATGCACCTTAAAAAAATATCGTATTTTTTCACAAAAATGGCTATAACTCCGTTAATATTAGTCTTTTTGGGGTCAAACTTTGCAAAATTCAAAATCCCATAAAATCAAAACTACGCACCCAAAACTTATAAAAAATACATTTTTGTACTCTGCTATTCATTCCCCTTCGAATTAGATACAATTTGGGCATAAAAACATGCACCTTAAAAAAATATCGTATTTTTTCACAAAAATGGCTATAACTCCGTTAATATTAGTCTTTTTGGGGTCAAACTTTGCAAAATTCAAAATCCCATAAAATCAAAACTACGCACCCAAAAATTATAAAAAATACATTTTTGTACTCTGCTATTCATTCCCCTTCGAATTAGATACAATTTGGGCATAAAAACATGCACCTTAAAAAAATATCGTATTTTTTCACAAAAATGGCTATAACTCCGTTAATATTAGTCTTTTTGGGGTCAAACTTTGCAAAATTCAAAATCCCATAAAATCAAAACTACGCACCCAAAACTTATAAAAAATACATTTTTGTACTCTGCTATTCATTCCCCTTCGAATTAGATACAATTTGGGCATAAAAACATGCACCTTAAAAAAATATCGTATTTTTTCACAAAAATGGCTATAACTCCGTTAATATTAGTCTTTTTGGGGTCAAACTTTGCAAAATTCAAAATCCCATAAAATCAAAACTACGCACCCAAAAATTATAAAAAATACATTTTTGTACTCTGCTATTCATTCCCCTTCGAATTAGATACAATTTGGGCATAAAAACATGCACCTTAAAAAAATATCGTATTTTTTCACAAAAATGGCTATAACTCCGTTAATATTAGTCTTTTTGGGGTCAAACTTTGCAAAATTCAAAATCCCATAAAATCAAAACTACGCACCCAAAAATTATAAAAAATACATTTTTGTACTCTGCTATTCATTCCCCTTCGAATTAGATACAATTTGGGCATAAAAACATGCACCTTAAAAAAATATCGTATTTTTTCACAAAAATGGCTATAACTCCGTTAATATTAGTCTTTTTGGGGTCAAACTTTGCAAAATTCAAAATCCCATAAAATCAAAACTACGCACCCAAAACTTATAAAAAATACATTTTTGTACTCTGCTATTCATTCCCCTTCGAATTAGATACAATTTGGGCATAAAAACATGCACCTTAAAAAAATATCGTATTTTTTCACAAAAATGGCTATAACTCCGTTAATATTAGTCTTTTTGGGGTCAAACTTTGCAAAATTCAAAATCCCATAAAATCAAAACTACGCACCCAAAAATTATAAAAAATACATTTTTGTACTCTGCTATTCATTCCCCTTCGAATTAGATACAATTTGGGCATAAAAACATGCACCTTAAAAAAATATCGTATTTTTTCACAAAAATGGCTATAACTCCGTTAATATTAGTCTTTTTGGGGTCAAACTTTGCAAAATTCAAAATCCCATAAAATCAAAACTACGCACCCAAAACTTATAAAAAATACATTTTTGTACTCTGCTATTCATTCCCCTTCGAATTAGATACAATTTGGGCATAAAAACATGCACCTTAAAAAAATATCGTATTTTTTCACAAAAATGGCTATAACTCCGTTAATATTAGTCTTTTTGGGGTCAAACTTTGCAAAATTCAAAATCCCATAAAATCAAAACTACGCACCCAAAAATTATAAAAAATACATTTTTGTACTCTGCTATTCATTCCCCTTCGAATTAGATACAATTTGGGCATAAAAACATGCACCTTAAAAAAATATCGTATTTTTTCACAAAAATGGCTATAACTCCGTTAATATTAGTCTTTTTGGGGTCAAACTTTGCAAAATTCAAAATCCCATAAAATCAAAACTACGCACCCAAAACTTATAAAAAATACATTTTTGTACTCTGATATTCATTCCCCTTCGAATTAGATACAATTTGGGCATAAAAACATGCACCTTAAAAAAATATCGTATTTTTTCACAAAAATGGCTATAACTCCGTTAATATTAGTCTTTTTGGGGTCAAACTTTGCAAAATTCAAAATCCCATAAAATCAAAACTACGCACCCAAAAATTATAAAAAATACATTTTTGTACTCTGCTATTCATTCCCCTTCGAATTAGATACAATTTGGGCATAAAAACATGCACCTTAAAAAAATATCGTATTTTTTCACAAAAATGGCTATAACTCCGTTAATATTAGTCTTTTTGGGGTCAAACTTTGCAAAATTCAAAATCCCATAAAATCAAAACTACGCACCCAAAACTTATAAAAAATACATTTTTGTACTCTGCTATTCATTCCCCTTCGAATTAGATACAATTTGGGCATAAAAACATGCACCTTAAAAAAATATCGTATTTTTTCACAAAAATGGCTATAACTCCGTTAATATTAGTCTTTTTGGGGTCAAACTTTGCAAAATTCAAAATCCCATAAAATCAAAACTACGCACCCAAAACTTATAAAAAATACATTTTTGTACTCTGCTATTCATTCCCCTTCGAATTAGATACAATTTGGGCATAAAAACATGCACCTTAAAAAAATATCGTATTTTTTCACAAAAATGGCTATAACTCCGTTAATATTAGTCTTTTTGGGGTCAAACTTTGCAAAATTCAAAATCCCATAAAATCAAAACTACGCACCCAAAAATTATAAAAAATACATTTTTGTACTCTGCTATTCATTCCCCTTCGAATTAGATACAATTTGGGCATAAAAACATGCACCTTAAAAAAATATCGTATTTTTTCACAAAAATGGCTATAACTCCGTTAATATTAGTCTTTTTGGGGTCAAACTTTGCAAAATTCAAAATCCCATAAAATCAAAACTACGCACCCAAAACTTATAAAAAATACATTTTTGTACTCTGCTATTCATTCCCCTTCGAATTAGATACAATTTGGGCATAAAAACATGCACCTTAAAAAAATATCGTATTTTTTCACAAAAATGGCTATAACTCCGTTAATATTAGTCTTTTTGGGGTCAAACTTTGCAAAATTCAAAATCCCATAAAATCAAAACTACGCACCCAAAAATTATAAAAAATACATTTTTGTACTCTGCTATTCATTCCCCTTCGAATTAGATACAATTTGGGCATAAAAACATGCACCTTAAAAAAATATCGTATTTTTTCACAAAAATGGCTATAACTCCGTTAATATTAGTCTTTTTGGGGTCAAACTTTGCAAAATTCAAAATCCCATAAAATCAAAACTACGCACCCAAAAATTATAAAAAATACATTTTTGTACTCTGCTATTCATTCCCCTTCGAATTAGATACAATTTGGGCATAAAAACATGCACCTTAAAAAAATATCGTATTTTTTCACAAAAATGGCTATAACTCCGTTAATATTAGTCTTTTTGGGGTCAAACTTTGCAAAATTCAAAATCCCATAAAATCAAAACTACGCACCCAAAAATTATAAAAAATACATTTTTGTACTCTGCTATTCATTCCCCTTCGAATTAGATACAATTTGGGCATAAAAACATGCACCTTAAAAAAATATCGTATTTTTTCACAAAAATGGCTATAACTCCGTTAATATTAGTCTTTTTGGGGTCAAACTTTGCAAAATTCAAAATCCCATAAAATCAAAACTACGCACCCAAAACTTATAAAAAATACATTTTTGTACTCTGCTATTCATTCCCCTTCGAATTAGATACAATTTGGGCATAAAAACATGCACCTTAAAAAAATATCGTATTTTTTCACAAAAATGGCTATAACTCCGTTAATATTAGTCTTTTTGGGGTCAAACTTTGCAAAATTCAAAATCCCATAAAATCAAAACTACGCACCCAAAAATTATAAAAAATACATTTTTGTACTCTGCTATTCATTCCCCTTCGAATTAGATACAATTTGGGCATAAAAACATGCACCTTAAAAAAATATCGTATTTTTTCACAAAAATGGCTATAACTCCGTTAATATTAGTCTTTTTGGGGTCAAACTTTGCAAAATTCAAAATCCCATAAAATCAAAACTACGCACCCAAAACTTATAAAAAATACATTTTTGTACTCTGTTATTCATTACCCTTCGAATTAGATACAATTTGGGCATAAAAACATGCACCTTAAAAAAATATCGCATTTTTTCACAAAAATGGCTATAACTCCGTTAATATTAGTCTTTTTGGGGTCAAACTTTGCAAAATTCAAAATCCCATAAAATCAAAACTACGCACCCAAAACTTATAAAAAATACATTTTTGTACTCTGCTATTCATTCCCCTTCGAATTAGATACAATTTGGGCATAAAAACATGCACCTTAAAAAAATATCGTATTTTTTCACAAAAATGGCTATAACTCCGTTAATATTAGTCTTTTTGGGGTCAAACTTTGCAAAATTCAAAATCCCATAAAATCAAAACTACGCACCCAAAACTTATAAAAAATACATTTTTGTACTCTGCTATTCATTCCCCTTCGAATTAGATACAATTTGGGCATAAAAACATGCACCTTAAAAAAATATCGTATTTTTTCACAAAAATGGCTATAACTCCGTTAATATTAGTCTTTTTGGGGTCAAACTTTGCAAAATTCAAAATCCCATAAAATCAAAACTACGCACCCAAAACTTATAAAAAATACATTTTTGTACTCTGCTATTCATTCCCCTTCGAATTAGATACAATTTGGGCATAAAAACATGCACCTTAAAAAAATATCGTATTTTTTCACAAAAATGGCTATAACTCCGTTAATATTAGTCTTTTTGGGGTCAAACTTTGCAAAATTCAAAATCCCATAAAATCAAAACTACGCACCCAAAACTTATAAAAAATACATTTTTGTACTCTGCTATTCATTCCCCTTCGAATTAGATACAATTTGGGCATAAAAACATGCACCTTAAAAAAATATCGCCTTTTTTCACAAAAATCGCTATAACTCCGTTAATATTAGTCTTTTTGGGGTCAAACTTTGCAAAATTCAAAATCCCATAAAATCAAAACTACGCACCCAAAACTTATAAAAAATACATTTTTGTACTCTGCTATTCATTCCCCTTCGAATTAGATACAATTTGGGCATAAAAACATGCACCTTAAAAAAATATCGTATTTTTTCACAAAAATGGCTATAACTCCGTTAATATTAGTCTTTTTGGGGTCAAACTTTGCAAAATTCAAAATCCCATAAAATCAAAACTACGCACCCAAAACTTATAAAAAATACATTTTTGTACTCTGCTATTCATTCCCCTTCGAATTAGATACAATTTGGGCATAAAAACATGCACCTTAAAAAATATCGTATTTTTTCACAAAAATGGCTATAACTCCGTTAATATTAGTCTTTTTGGGGTCAAACTTTGCAAAATTCAAAATCCCATAAAATCAAAACTACGCACCCAAAACTTATAAAAAATACATTTTTGTACTCTGCTATTCATTCCCCTTCGAATTAGATACAATTTGGGCATAAAAACATGCACCTTAAAAAAATATCGTATTTTTTCACAAAAATGGCTATAACTCCGTTAATATTAGTCTTTTTGGGGTCAAACTTTGCAAAATTCAAAATCCCATAAAATCAAAACTACGCACCCAAAACTTATAAAAAATACATTTTTGTACTCTGCTATTCATTCCCCTTCGAATTAGATACAATTTGGGCATAAAAACATGCACCTTAAAAAAATATCGTATTTTTTCACAAAAATGGCTATAACTCCGTTAATATTAGTCTTTTTGGGGTCAAACTTTGCAAAATTCAAAATCCCATAAAATCAAAACTACGCACCCAAAAATTATAAAAAATACATTTTTGTACTCTGCTATTCATTCCCCTTCGAATTAGATACAATTTGGGCATAAAAACATGCACCTTAAAAAAATATCGTATTTTTTCACAAAAATGGCTATAACTCCGTTAATATTAGTCTTTTTGGGGTCAAACTTTGCAAAATTCAAAATCCCATAAAATCAAAACTACGCACCCAAAACTTATAAAAAATACATTTTTGTACTCTGCTATTCATTCCCCTTCGAATTAGATACAATTTGGGCATAAAAACATGCACCTTAAAAAAATATCGTATTTTTTCACAAAAATGGCTATAACTCCGTTAATATTAGTCTTTTTGGGGTCAAACTTTGCAAAATTCAAAATCCCATAAAATCAAAACTACGCACCCAAAAATTATAAAAAATACATTTTTGTACTCTGCTATTCATTCCCCTTCGAATTAGATACAATTTGGGCATAAAAACATGCACCTTAAAAAAATATCGTATTTTTTCACAAAAATGGCTATAACTCCGTTAATATTAGTCTTTTTGGGGTCAAACTTTGCAAAATTCAAAATCCCATAAAATCAAAACTACGCACCCAAAACTTATACAAAATACATTTTTGTACTCTGTTATTCATTACCCTTCGAATTAGATACAATTTGGGCATAAAAACATGCACCTTAAAAAAATATCGCATTTTTTCACAAAAATGGCTATAACTCCGTTAATATTAGTCTTTTTGGGGTCAAACTTTGCAAAATTCAAAATCCCATAAAATCAAAACTACGCACCCAAAACTTATAAAAAATACATTTTTGTACTCTGCTATTCATTCCCCTTCGAATTAGATACAATTTGGGCATAAAAACATGCACCTTAAAAAAATATCGTATTTTTTCACAAAAATGGCTATAACTCCGTTAATATTAGTCTTTTTGGGGTCAAACTTTGCAAAATTCAAAATCCCATAAAATCAAAACTACGCACCCAAAACTTATAAAAAATACATTTTTGTACTCTGCTATTCATTCCCCTTCGAATTAGATACAATTTGGGCATAAAAACATGCACCTTAAAAAAATATCGTATTTTTTCACAAAAATGGCTATAACTCCGTTAATATTAGTCTTTTTGGGGTCAAACTTTGCAAAATTCAAAATCCCATAAAATCAAAACTACGCACCCAAAAATTATAAAAAATACATTTTTGTACTCTGCTATTCATTCCCCTTCGAATTAGATACAATTTGGGCATAAAAACATGCACCTTAAAAAAATATCGTATTTTTTCACAAAAATGGCTATAACTCCGTTAATATTAGTCTTTTTGGGGTCAAACTTTGCAAAATTCAAAATCCCATAAAATCAAAACTACGCACCCAAAACTTATAAAAAATACATTTTTGTACTCTGTTATTCATTACCCTTCGAATTAGATACAATTTGGGCATAAAAACATGCACCTTAAAAAAATATCGCATTTTTTCACAAAAATGGCTATAACTCCGTTAATATTAGTCTTTTTGGGGTCAAACTTTGCAAAATTCAAAATCCCATAAAATCAAAACTACGCACCCAAAACTTATAAAAAATACATTTTTGTACTCTGCTATTCATTCCCCTTCGAATTAGATACAATTTGGGCATAAAAACATGCACCTTAAAAAAATATCGTATTTTTTCACAAAAATGGCTATAACTCCGTTAATATTAGTCTTTTTGGGGTCAAACTTTGCAAAATTCAAAATCCCATAAAATCAAAACTACGCACCCAAAACTTATAAAAAATACATTTTTGTACTCTGTTATTCATTACCCTTCGAATTAGATACAATTTGGGCATAAAAACATGCACCTTAAAAAAATATCGCATTTTTTCACAAAAATGGCTATAACTCCGTTAATATTAGTCTTTTTGGGGTCAAACTTTGCAAAATTCAAAATCCCATAAAATCAAAACTACGCACCCAAAACTTATAAAAAATACATTTTTGTACTCTGCTATTCATTCCCCTTCGAATTAGATACAATTTGGGCATAAAAACATGCACCTTAAAAAAATATCGTATTTTTTCACAAAAATGGCTATAACTCCGTTAATATTAGTCTTTTTGGGGTCAAACTTTGCAAAATTCAAAATCCCATAAAATCAAAACTACGCACCCAAAAATTATAAAAAATACATTTTTGTACTCTGCTATTCATTCCCCTTCGAATTAGATACAATTTGGGCATAAAAACATGCACCTTAAAAAAATATCGTATTTTTTCACAAAAATGGCTATAACTCCGTTAATATTAGTCTTTTTGGGGTCAAACTTTGCAAAATTCAAAATCCCATAAAATCAAAACTACGCACCCAAAACTTATAAAAAATACATTTTTGTACTCTGTTATTCATTACCCTTCGAATTAGATACAATTTGGGCATAAAAACATGCACCTTAAAAAAATATCGCATTTTTTCACAAAAATGGCTATAACTCCGTTAATATTAGTCTTTTTGGGGTCAAACTTTGCAAAATTCAAAATCCCATAAAATCAAAACTACGCACCCAAAACTTATAAAAAATACATTTTTGTACTCTGCTATTCATTCCCCTTCGAATTAGATACAATTTGGGCATAAAAACATGCACCTTAAAAAAATATCGTATTTTTTCACAAAAATGGCTATAACTCCGTTAATATTAGTCTTTTTGGGGTCAAACTTTGCAAAATTCAAAATCCCATAAAATCAAAACTACGCACCCAAAACTTATAAAAAATACATTTTTGTACTCTGTTATTCATTACCCTTCGAATTAGATACAATTTGGGCATAAAAACATGCACCTTAAAAAAATATCGCATTTTTTCACAAAAATGGCTATAACTCCGTTAATATTAGTCTTTTTGGGGTCAAACTTTGCAAAATTCAAAATCCCATAAAATCAAAACTACGCACCCAAAACTTATAAAAAATACATTTTTGTACTCTGCTATTCATTCCCCTTCGAATTAGATACAATTTGGGCATAAAAACATGCACCTTAAAAAAATATCGTATTTTTTCACAAAAATGGCTATAACTCCGTTAATATTAGTCTTTTTGGGGTCAAACTTTGCAAAATTCAAAATCCCATAAAATCAAAACTACGCACCCAAAAATTATAAAAAATACATTTTTGTACTCTGCTATTCATTCCCCTTCGAATTAGATACAATTTGGGCATAAAAACATGCACCTTAAAAAAATATCGTATTTTTTCACAAAAATGGCTATAACTCCGTTAATATTAGTCTTTTTGGGGTCAAACTTTGCAAAATTCAAAATCCCATAAAATCAAAACTACGCACCCAAAACTTATAAAAAATACATTTTTGTACTCTGCTATTCATTCCCCTTCGAATTAGATACAATTTGGGCATAAAAACATGCACCTTAAAAAAATATCGTATTTTTTCACAAAAATGGCTATAACTCCGTTAATATTAGTCTTTTTGGGGTCAAACTTTGCAAAATTCAAAATCCCATAAAATCAAAACTACGCACCCAAAACTTATAAAAAATACATTTTTGTACTCTGCTATTCATTCCCCTTCGAATTAGATACAATTTGGGCATAAAAACATGCACCTTAAAAAAATATCGTATTTTTTCACAAAAATGGCTATAACTCCGTTAATATTAGTCTTTTTGGGGTCAAACTTTGCAAAATTCAAAATCCCATAAAATCAAAACTACGCACCCAAAACTTATAAAAAATACATTTTTGTACTCTGCTATTCATTCCCCTTCGAATTAGATACAATTTGGGCATAAAAACATGCACCTTAAAAAAATATCGTATTTTTTCACAAAAATGGCTATAACTCCGTTAATATTAGTCTTTTTGGGGTCAAACTTTGCAAAATTCAAAATCCCATAAAATCAAAACTACGCACCCAAAAATTATAAAAAATACATTTTTGTACTCTGCTATTCATTCCCCTTCGAATTAGATACAATTTGGGCATAAAAACATGCACCTTAAAAAAATATCGTATTTTTTCACAAAAATGGCTATAACTCCGTTAATATTAGTCTTTTTGGGGTCAAACTTTGCAAAATTCAAAATCCCATAAAATCAAAACTACGCACCCAAAACTTATAAAAAATACATTTTTGTACTCTGTTATTCATTACCCTTCGAATTAGATACAATTTGGGCATAAAAACATGCACCTTAAAAAAATATCGCATTTTTTCACAAAAATGGCTATAACTCCGTTAATATTAGTCTTTTTGGGGTCAAACTTTGCAAAATTCAAAATCCCATAAGATCAAAACTACGCACCCAAAACTTATAAAAAATACATTTTTGTACTCTGCTATTCATTCCCCTTCGAATTAGATACAATTTGGGCATAAAAACATGCACCTTAAAAAAATATCGTATTTTTTCACAAAAATGGCTATAACTCCGTTAATATTAGTCTTTTTGGGGTCAAACTTTGCAAAATTCAAAATCCCATAAAATCAAAACTACGCACCCAAAACTTATAAAAAATACATTTTTGTACTCTGCTATTCATTCCCCTTCGAATTAGATACAATTTGGGCATAAAAACATGCACCTTAAAAAAATATCGTATTTTTTCACAAAAATGGCTATAACTCCGTTAATATTAGTCTTTTTGGGGTCAAACTTTGCAAAATTCAAAATCCCATAAAATCAAAACTACGCACCCAAAAATTATAAAAAATACATTTTTGTACTCTGCTATTCATTCCCCTTCGAATTAGATACAATTTGGGCATAAAAACATGCACCTTAAAAAAATATCGTATTTTTTCACAAAAATGGCTATAACTCCGTTAATATTAGTCTTTTTGGGGTCAAACTTTGCAAAATTCAAAATCCCATAAAATCAAAACTACGCACCCAAAACTTATAAAAAATACATTTTTGTACTCTGTTATTCATTACCCTTCGAATTAGATACAATTTGGGCATAAAAACATGCACCTTAAAAAAATATCGCATTTTTTCACAAAAATGGCTATAACTCCGTTAATATTAGTCTTTTTGGGGTCAAACTTTGCAAAATTCAAAATCCCATAAAATCAAAACTACGCACCCAAAACTTATAAAAAATACATTTTTGTACTCTGCTATTCATTCCCCTTCGAATTAGATACAATTTGGCCATAAAAACATGCACCTTAAAAAAATATCGTATTTTTTCACAAAAATGGCTATAACTCCGTTAATATTAGTCTTTTTGGGGTCAAACTTTGCAAAATTCAAAATCCCATAAAATCAAAACTACGCACCCAAAACTTATAAAAAATACATTTTTGTACTCTGCTATTCATTCCCCTTCGAATTAGATACAATTTGGGCATAAAAACATGCACCTTAAAAAAATATCGTATTTTTTCACAAAAATGGCTATAACTCCGTTAATATTAGTCTTTTTGGGGTCAAACTTTGCAAAATTCAAAATCCCATAAAATCAAAACTACGCACCCAAAACTTATAAAAAATACATTTTTGTACTCTGCTATTCATTCCCCTTCGAATTAGATACAATTTGGGCATAAAAACATGCACCTTAAAAAAATATCGTATTTTTTCACAAAAATGGCTATAACTCCGTTAATATTAGTCTTTTTGGGGTCAAACTTTGCAAAATTCAAAATCCCATAAAATCAAAACTACGCACCCAAAACTTATAAAAAATACATTTTTGTACTCTGCTATTCATTCCCCTTCGAATTAGATACAATTTGGGCATAAAAACATGCACCTTAAAAAAATATCGTATTTTTTCACAAAAATGGCTATAACTCCGTTAATATTAGTCTTTTTGGGGTCAAACTTTGCAAAATTCAAAATCCCATAAAATCAAAACTACGCACCCAAAAATTATAAAAAATACATTTTTGTACTCTGCTATTCATTCCCCTTCGAATTAGATACAATTTGGGCATAAAAACATGCACCTTAAAAAAATATCGTATTTTTTCACAAAAATGGCTATAACTCCGTTAATATTAGTCTTTTTGGGGTCAAACTTTGCAAAATTCAAAATCCCATAAAATCAAAACTACGCACCCAAAACTTATAAAAAATACATTTTTGTACTCTGCTATTCATTCCCCTTCGAATTAGATACAATTTAGGCATAAAAACATGCACCTTAAAAAAATATCGTATTTTTTCACAAAAATGGCTATAACTCCGTTAATATTAGTCTTTTTGGGGTCAAACTTTGCAAAATTCAAAATCCCATAAAATCAAAACTACGCACCCAAAACTTATAAAAAATACATTTTTGTACTCTGCTATTCATTCCCCTTCGAATTAGATACAATTTGGGCATAAAAACATGCACCTTAAAAAAATATCGTATTTTCTCACAAAAATGGCTATAACTCCGTTAATATTAGTCTTTTTGGGGTCAAACTTTGCAAAATTCAAAATCCCATAAAATCAAAACTACGCACCCAAAACTTATAAAAAATACATTTTTGTACTCTGCTATTCATTCCCCTTCGAATTTAGGCATAAAAACATGCACCTTAAAAAAATATCGTATTTTCTCACAAAAATGGCTATAACTCCGTTAATATTAGTCTTTTTGGGGTCAAACTTTGCAAAATTCAAAATCCCATAAAATCAAAACTACGCACCCAAAACTTATAAAAAATACATTTTTGTACTCTGCTATTCATTCCCCTTCGAATTAGATACAATTTGGGCATAAAAACATGCACCTTAAAAAAATATCGTATTTTCTCACAAAAATGGCTATAACTCCGTTAATATTAGTCTTTTTGGGGTCAAACTTTGCAAAATTCAAAATCCCATAAAATCAAAACTACGCACCCAAAACTTATAAAAAATACATTTTTGTACTCTGCTATTCATTCCCCTTCGAATTAGATACAATTTGGGCATAAAAACATGCACCTTAAAAAAATATCGTATTTTCTCACAAAAATGGCTATAACTCCGTTAATATTAGTCTTTTTGGGGTCAAACTTTGCAAAATTCAAAATCCCATAAAATCAAAACTACGCACCCAAAACTTATAAAAAATACATTTTTGTACTCTGCTATTCATTCCCCTTCGAATTAGATACAATTTGGGCATAAAAACATGCACCTTAAAAAAATATCGTATTTTCTCACAAAAATGGCTATAACTCCGTTAATATTAGTCTTTTTGGGGTCAAACTTTGCAAAATTCAAAATCCCATAAAATCAAAACTACGCACCCAAAACTTATAAAAAATACATTTTTGTACTCTGCTATTCATTCCCCTTCGAATTAGATACAATTTGGGCATAAAAACATGCACCTTAAAAAAATATCGTATTTTCTCACAAAAATGGCTATAACTCCGTTAATATTAGTCTTTTTGGGGTCAAACTTTGCAAAATTCAAAATCCCATAAAATCAAAACTACGCACCCAAAACTTATAAAAAATACATTTTTGTACTCTGCTATTCATTCCCCTTCGAATTAGATACAATTTGGGCATAAAAACATGCACCTTAAAAAAATATCGTATTTTCTCACAAAAATGGCTATAACTCCGTTAATATTAGTCTTTTTGGGGTCAAACTTTGCAAAATTCAAAATCCCATAAAATCAAAACTACGCACCCAAAACTTATAAAAAATACATTTTTGTACTCTGCTATTCATTCCCCTTCGAATTAGATACAATTTGGGCATAAAAACATGCACCTTAAAAAAATATCGTATTTTCTCACAAAAATGGCTATAACTCCGTTAATATTAGTCTTTTTGGGGTCAAACTTTGCAAAATTCAAAATCCCATAAAATCAAAACTACGCACCCAAAACTTATAAAAAATACATTTTTGTACTCTGCTATTCATTCCCCTTCGAATTAGATACAATTTGGGCATAAAAACATGCACCTTAAAAAAATATCGTATTTTCTCACAAAAATGGCTATAACTCCGTTAATATTAGTCTTTTTGGGGTCAAACTTTGCAAAATTCAAAATCCCATAAAATCAAAACTACGCACCCAAAACTTATAAAAAATACATTTTTGTACTCTGCTATTCATTCCCCTTCGAATTAGATACAATTTGGGCATAAAAACATGCACCTTAAAAAAATATCGTATTTTCTCACAAAAATGGCTATAACTCCGTTAATATTAGTCTTTTTGGGGTCAAACTTTGCAAAATTCAAAATCCCATAAAATCAAAACTACGCACCCAAAACTTATAAAAAATACATTTTTTGTACTCTGCTATTCATTCCCCTTCGAATTAGATACAATTTGGGCATAAAAACATGCACCTTAAAAAAATATCGTATTTTTTCACAAAAATGGCTATAACTCCGTTAATATTAGTCTTTTTGGGGTCAAACTTTGCAAAATTCAAAATCCCATAAAATCAAAACTACGCACCCAAAACTTATAAAAAATACATTTTTGTACTCTGCTATTCATTCCCCTTCGAATTAGATACAATTTGGGCATAAAAACATGCACCTTAAAAAAATATCGTATTTTCTCACAAAAATGGCTATAACTCCGTAATATTAGTCTTTTTGGGGTCAAACTTTGCAAAATTCAAAATCCCATAAAATCAAAACTACGCACCCAAAACTTATAAAAAATACATTTTTGTACTCTGCTATTCATTCCCCTTCGAATTAGATACAATTTGGGCATAAAAACATGCACCTTAAAAAAATATCGTATTTTCTCACAAAAATGGCTATAACTCCGTTAATATTAGTCTTTTTGGGGTCAAACTTTGCAAAATTCAAAATCCCATAAAATCAAAACTACGCACCCAAAACTTATAAAAAATACATTTTTGTACTCTGCTATTCATTCCCCTTCGAATTTAGGCATAAAAACATGCACCTTAAAAAAATATCGTATCTGCTATTCATTCCCCTTCGAATTAGATACAATTTAGGCATAAAAACATGCACCTTAAAAAAATATCGTATTTTTTCACAAAAATGGCTATAACTCCGTTAATATTAGTCTTTTTGGGGTCAAACTTTGCAAAATTCAAAAATCCCATAAAATCAAAACTACGCACCCAAAACTTATAAAAAATACATTTTTGTACTCTGCTATTCATTCCCCTTCGAATTTAGGCATAAAAACATGCACCTTAAAAAAATATCGTATCTGCTATTCATTCCCCTTCGAATTAGATACAATTTAGGCATAAAAACATGCACCTTAAAAAAAATATCGTATTTTTTCACAAAAATGGCTATAACTCCGTTAATATTAGTCTTTTTGGGGTCAAACTTTGCAAAATTCAAAATCCCATAAAATCAAAACTACGCACCCAAAACTTATAAAAAATACATTTTTGTACTCTGCTATTCATTCCCTTCGAATTAGATACAATTTAGGCATAAAAACATGCACCTTAAAAAAATATCGTATTTTTTCACAAAAATGGCTATAACTCCGTTAATATTAGTCTTTTTGGGGGTCAAACTTTGCAAAATTCAAAATCCCATAAAATCAAAACTACGCACCCAAAACTTATAAAAAATACATTTTTGTACTCTGCTATTCATTCCCCTTCGAATTAGATACAATTTAGGCATAAAAACATGCACCTTAAAAAAATATCGTATTTTTTCACAAAAATGGCTATAACTCCGTTAATATTAGTCTTTTTGGGGTCAAACTTTGCAAAATTCAAAATCCCATAAAATCAAAACTACGCACCCAAAACTTATAAAAAATACATTTTTGTACTCTGCTATTCATTCCCTTCGAATTAGATACAATTTGGGCATAAAAACATGCACCTTAAAAAAATATCGTATTTTCTCACAAAATGGCTATAACTCCGTTAATATTAGTCTTTTTGGGGTCAAACTTTGCAAAATTCAAAATCCCATAAAATCAAAACTACGCACCCAAAACTTATAAAAAATACATTTTTGTACTCTGCTATTCATTCCCCTTCGAATTTAGGCATAAAAACATGCACCTTAAAAAAATATCGTATCTGCTATTCATTCCCCTTCGAATTAGATACAATTTAGGCATAAAAACATGCACCTTAAAAAAATATCGTATTTTTTCACAAAAATGGCTATAACTCCGTTAATATTAGTCTTTTTGGGGTCAAACTTTGCAAAATTCAAAATCCCATAAAATCAAAACTACGCACCCAAAACTTATAAAAAATACATTTTTGTACTCTGCTATTCATTCCCCTTCGAATTTAGGCATAAAAACATGCACCTTAAAAAAATATCGTATCTGCTATTCATTCCCCTTCGAATTAGATACAATTTAGGCATAAAAACATGCACCTTAAAAAAATATCGTATTTTTTCACAAAAATGGCTATAACTCCGTTAATATTAGTCTTTTTGGGGTCAAACTTTGCAAAATTCAAAATCCCATAAAATCAAAACTACGCACCCAAAACTTATAAAAAATACATTTTTGTACTCTGCTATTCATTCCCCTTCGAATTAGATACAATTTAGGCATAAAAACATGCACCTTAAAAAAATATCGTATTTTTTCACAAAAATGGCTATAACTCCGTTAATATTAGTCTTTTTGGGGTCAAACTTTGCAAAATTCAAAATCCCATAAAATCAAAACTACGCACCCAAAACTTATAAAAAATACATTTTTGTACTCTGCTATTCATTCCCCTTCGAATTAGATACAATTTAGGCATAAAAACATGCACCTTAAAAAAATATCGTATTTTTTTCACAAAAATGGCTATAACTCCGTTAATATTAGTCTTTTTGGGGTCAAACTTTGCAAAATTCAAAATCCCATAAAATCAAAACTACGCACCCAAAACTTATAAAAAATACATTTTTGTACTCTGCTATTCATTCCCCTTCGAATTAGATACAATTTGGGCATAAAAACATGCACCTTAAAAAAATATCGTATTTTTTCACAAAAATGGCTATAACTCCGTTAATATTAGTCTTTTTGGGGTCAAACTTTGCAAAATTCAAAATCCCATAAAATCAAAACTACGCACCCAAAACTTATAAAAAATACATTTTTGTACTCTGCTATTCATTCCCCTTCGAATTAGATACAATTTGGGCATAAAAACATGCACCTTAAAAAAATATCGTATTTTTTCACAAAAATGGCTATAACTCCGTTAATATTAGTCTTTTTGGGGTTAAACTTTGCAAAATTCAAAATCCCATAAATCAAAACTACGCACCCAAAACTTATAAAAAATACATTTTTGTACTCTGCTATTCATTCCCCTTCGAATTAGATACAATTTAGGCATAAAAACATGCACCTTAAAAAAATATCGTATTTTTTCACAAAAATGGCTATAACTCCGTTAATATTAGTCTTTTTGGGGTCAAAACTTTGCAAAATTCAAAATCCCATAAAATCAAAACTACGCACCCAAAACTTATAAAAAATACATTTTTGTACTCTGCTATTCATTCCCCTTCGAATTAGATACAATTTGGGCATAAAAACATGCACCTTAAAAAAATATCGCATTTTTTCACAAAAATGGCTATAACTCCGTTAATATTAGTCTTTTTGGGGTCAAACTTTGCAAAATTCAAAATCCCATAAAATCAAAACTACGCACCCAAAACTTATAAAAAATACATTTTTGTACTCTGCTATTCATTCCCCTTCGAATTAGATACAATTTGGGCATAAAAACATGCACCTTAAAAAAATATCGTATTTTTTCACAAAAATGGCTATAACTCCGTTAATATTAGTCTTTTTGGGGTCAAACTTTGCAAAATTCAAAATCCCATAAAATCAAAACTACGCACCCAAAACTTATAAAAAATACATTTTTGTACTCTGCTATTCATTCCCCTTCGAATTAGATACAATTTGGGCATAAAAACATGCACCTTAAAAAAATATCGTATTTTTTCACAAAAATGGCTATAACTCCGTTAATATTAGTCTTTTTGGGGTCAAACTTTGCAAAATTCAAAATCCCATAAAATCAAAACTACGCACCCAAAACTTATAAAAAATACATTTTTGTACTCTGCTATTCATTCCCCTTCGAATTTAGGCATAAAAACATGCACCTTAAAAAATATCGCATTTTTTCACAAAAATGGCTATAACTCCGTTAATATTAGTCTTTTTGGGGTCAAACTTTGCAAAATTCAAAATCCCATAAAATCAAAACTACGCACCCAAAACTTATAAAAAATACATTTTTGTACTCTGCTATTCATTCCCCTTCGAATTAGATACAATTTGGGCATAAAAACATGCACCTTAAAAAAATATCGTATTTTTTCACAAAAATGGCTATAACTCCGTTAATATTAGTCTTTTTGGGGTCAAACTTTGCAAAATTCAAAATCCCATAAAATCAAAACTACGCACCCAAAACTTATAAAAAATACATTTTTGTACTCTGCTATTCATTCCCCTTCGAATTAGATACAATTTAGGCATAAAAACATGCACCTTAAAAAAATATCGTATTTTTTCACAAAAATGGCTATAACTCCGTTAATATTAGTCTTTTTGGGGTCAAACTTTGCAAAATTCAAAATCCTATAAAATCAAAACTACGCACCCAAAACTTATAAAAAATACATTTTTGTACTCTGCTATTCATTCCCCTTCGAATTAGATACAATTTGGGCATAAAAACATGCACCTTAAAAAAATATCGTATTTTTTCACAAAAATGGCTATAACTCCGTTAATATTAGTCTTTTTGGGGTCAAACTTTGCAAAATTCAAAATCCCATAAAATCAAAACTACGCACCCAAAACTTATAAAAAATACATTTTTGTACTCTGCTATTCATTCCCCTTCGAATTAGATACAATTTGGGCATAAAAACATGCACCTTAAAAAAATATCGTATTTTTTCACAAAAATGGCTATAACTCCGTTAATATTAGTCTTTTTGGGGTCAAACTTTGCAAAATTCAAAATCCCATAAAATCAAAACTACGCACCCAAAACTTATAAAAAATACATTTTTGTACTCTGCTATTCATTCCCCTTCGAATTAGATACAATTTGGGCATAAAAACATGCACCTTAAAAAAATATCGTATTTTTTCACAAAAATGGCTATAACTCCGTTAATATTAGTCTTTTTGGGGTCAAACTTTGCAAAATTCAAAATCCTATAAAATCAAAACTACGCACCCAAAACTTATAAAAAATACATTTTTGTACTCTGCTATTCATTCCCCTTCGAATTAGATACAATTTGGGCATAAAAACATGCACCTTAAAAAAATATCGTATTTTTTCACAAAAATGGCTATAACTCCGTTAATATTAGTCTTTTTGGGGTCAAACTTTGCAAAATTCAAAATCCCATAAAATCAAAACTACGCACCCAAAACTTATAAAAAATACATTTTTGTACTCTGCTATTCATTCCCCTTCGAATTAGATACAATTTGGGCATAAAAACATGCACCTTAAAAAAATATCGTATTTTTTCACAAAAATGGCTATAACTCCGTTAATATTAGTCTTTTTGGGGTCAAACTTTGCAAAATTCAAAATCCCATAAAATCAAAACTACGCACCCAAAACTTATAAAAAATACATTTTTGTACTCTGCTATTCATTCCCCTTCGAATTAGATACAATTTAGGCATAAAAACATGCACCTTAAAAAAATATCGTATTGTAACGATGAATTACCGAACTACTTTTAAGATAAAAGTCTGAACACACTACCTGCTACAGTAAAGGTAGAAATGTGAACGGACCTTTAGTAATTAAGAAACTACCCTCTGAACGCATCCAAAGAAATTCCCTCGACTGCTGAATATCCCAAAATATCCCACTGGACTGGAAGTATGAAGCGCCCCCTCTTGGAAAGGAAGCTTCGAGAAGCAAAGACGAGAACCTTCGAAGACATTCTCGAATTCCGAATTTCAGGTATAAAAGGGCAGCGTGGACACCGACCGGACACAGTTTAATCTTGAATGTGAAAGAGTACAGTACAAAGTGAAATAAAGTGTTGGAAATTGTTAGTAGTAAATAAAGTGATTGAAAAGTGTGTTTGTTTGAGCGAATAATAAAAGTAAATTGATTTGAAATAAAGTGTGTTCTTATTTGAACGGAAAGATAAGTGGAAGTTAAAATAAACGAAATAAGTTTTATTGTGAACCCGGAATAAAACATTACATTGGTGTCAGAAAAGTGGAATAAAACTTATTTATTTGTGCGAATCAGATAATTTCGCGAATAAAATAAAAAGTGCGCGTGTGTTTTAACAATAAACAAAGTGTAAAACATTTTGAAATAAGTAAAAGTGCTCGCATTTTAAAAAGTTAAAATGGGTAAGACATTAAATCAGTTAAGTTTGACTGAGCTGAAGGCGGAATTAACTAAACGAGGTCTTCCTACTGCTGGATCGAAAAATGACCTCATTATTCGCCTGCAAGATTATTTAACCCAGAAAAGCGAAGATTTGGATACATTTCAATTCGAAGTTGAAATGATAGAAGAACGAGTAAGTACTAGTTCCGATATGTCATCCATGATGGCTGTTCTCCTTGCAAAATTTGATGAACAAAGAGAACAAATGGAACAACAACGAACAGAGCAAAAGAGTGAACAACAGAATCTTCTCGAAAAAATGGAGAAACATCTAGAAGAACATCGCGATGAGCAAAAGAATCTTCTAGAAGAACAGAAAAATCTTTTAGAGGGAAAGCTTGGTGATTTCGAGAAGAAGTTCACTGCTCTTGACGAGCGTGTTGAAGAAAACAAAGAAGAGCTGTTGGCAATGGACACAAAGTTCGAAGAGAAATTCCAAGACATTACTAAAGAGTTGGACAAGCTTCGAAAAATTAAGGCCCGAGAAAGTTCTGGTGAGTATTCAAAGAAGAAGGAAATGCATCCACCAACCTTTGATGGACAAAGTTCTTGGTCGATCTACAAGAAACAGTTTGAGGCAGCTGCCACAACAAATGGCTGGGATGACGAAGACAAATGTATAGCGCTGACTCTTGCTCTTAGAGGTCCTGCTGCTGAGTTGTTACAAACTTTACCACCAGAAAAGAATGGTAACTTTAACGCTCTTGTCCAGGTCATTGAAAAACGCTTTGGAGATGGCCATATGCAGGAAGTCTTCCGCGTCCAACTCAATACAAGAGTCCAGAAAAGAGGAGAAACTCTGCAACAACTCCAAGCAGATATTGAAAGGTTAGCTCATCTGGCATATCCGACAGCAGGAGACGACATTATCAATCAGTTTGCGACAGAAGCCTTTGTACGTGCTGTATCTGATATAAATCTTCAGCGAGCAATTCGAACAGCTGGAAAACGTTCCCTTCCTGAAGCATTAGCGTTTGCACTGACTATGGAAGCAGCAGAACAGGCTTCTCAAGGCGTTCATCGGGTAAGAGAAGTTGCAGTGGAAGAATGCTCTTGTCAAAAACTCGCATTCCAAAGAAACCAGAGGGACGGAGCTGCTCGATGCTGGAACTGTAACAAGACCGGACATCTCCAGCGGCAGTGCAGATTGCCACCAAGAAGAACTGCTTGCCAACACTGTGGAAACAGGAATATTGCCCAACAACAGGTAAGCGATACAACTAACACTCATGCTCATCTTGATTCCCATTCGGGAAAACGAGTAAGAACCAACTTCGAGGGGCAGAAGCTGGTTTCTGGTATCAATGGCTCCAGAACCACAATTCAAGTCTCACAGACTAAACGAGACAACAAAAGTCTGACAGTGGAAGCGACCATAAACAACAAACAACACGTGGCTACAATTGACACCGGTGCCACCGCCTCTATTGTACGAAGAGACTTGGTGAAGATGACATGGCTACATAACACCAACAGCTACCGTCTGAAGACCGCCACAGGAGAAGCAGCAAGGGTGTACGGTGAAGTTCGTCTTACGATCCGTATGGCAGAACTAGAGTTTTCGCATGTGTTTTTGGTGGCAGATATATGTGACGAGTGCATCATTGGAATCGACTTCATGAAGGAGCATGGAATCATTTTGGATATCGGTAATCAAGTCCTGAAATACAGAAATGTAGAGATTCCAATGGTCTATGGCACTGAAAACTCGACAACAATTAGAACTGTCATCAAAGAAGACATTTGCCTGCCTCCTTCTTCAGAAGTTTTTGTGTGGACCAAGTTAAAGGGGAACTTTGGAAGCCATCGATACCTCATGGTTGAACCAGAAGTTGAGCAAAGTTCCGAAAACATCATCATCGGGAAGACTCTTGTGGCACCAAAGAACAACATGGTACCTGTACGGATAGTTAACATCAAACCGTACCCAATCAAGCTTAAGAAAGGCGAAGTTGTTGGGCAATGTGAATCTGTGGCCGCAATAACTAAGATCAACGAGGTGGACACACAGATGACTATGAACTCGGAGAAACTAAAGACTCAAATTCTTAAATCAGACAACTTGAGTCAACATCAGCTTAATGTTGCGGGAAGGCTTCTTCACGAATATTCGGATATCTTCTCTTCACCCAGCGGGCAGTACGGCCGAACACAACTCGTGCAGCATCGAATCGATACAGGAGATGCTAGGCCGATTCGTCAACCAGCAAGACGTCTCCCCTTGGCCAAACAAGGTGAAGTTGAAGAAATGATATCGACAATGAAGAAAGATGGGCTGATCGAAAATTCCAAAAGCCCTTGGGCATCACCGGTAGTTCTCGTCAAAAAGAAAGATGGAAGCACTCGATTTTGTGTCGATTACCGCAGGCTGAATGATGTGACGAAGAAAGACAGCTACCCACTGCCAAGAATCAGCGATACTCTAGATGCAATGGAAGGAGCACAATGGTTTTCGACTTTGGACTTGAAGAGTGGCTACTGGCAGGTAGAAATCCATCCAGAAGATCGGGAAAAGACGGCTTTCTCCACAGGAAATGGTCTGTGGCAGTTTAATGTCATGCCGTTTGGGCTATGTAATGCCCCAGCTACTTTTGAGCGCTTGATGGAGTGCGTTTTGAATGGATTAACCTGGAAATCTTGCCTAGTCTATTTGGATGATGTCATCGTTTACGGAAAAACATTTGATGACCACTGTGAAAACCTAAAGGCTGTATTCCAGAGGCTACGAGAAGCACATCTTAAGTTGAATCCAAAGAAATGTGCACTTTTCAAGACCGAGGTTAAATATTTGGGGCATATCATCTCATCCCAAGGAGTGAAGACTGATCCTGAAAAAGTTGACACTGTGAAGAACTGGCCAACCCCTCAGGACAAGCATCAACTTCGGAGTTTCCTGGGTCTGGCAACGTACTATCGACGGTTCGTGAAGGATTTTGCGAGAATCGCCAAAAGCTTGCACCAGCTTACGGAGAAGGGTAAACCCTTTAAATGGTCAGGTGAGTGTGAGAAAAGCTTTCAGGAACTGAAGCTACGGTTATGTGAAGCTCCTGTGTTGGCCTATCCGACTCCAGGCAAACAATTCATCATTGACGCAGATGCAAGTAATGTTGGAGTTGGTGCTGTTTTATCGCAAGTTCATGACGGAGAAGAAAAGGTCGTTGCCTATTTCAGCAAGGTACTCTCGAAACAAGAAAGAAACTATTGCGTGACCAGAAGGGAACTTCTAGCTCTGGTATTGGCAACAAAGCACTTCCATAAGTACATCTATGGACAGAAGTTCCTTCTTCGCACAGATCATGGTGCACTAAATTGGCTTTTGAACTTCAAAAATCCAAAGGGTCAAGTAGCAAGATGGATCGAGATACTCCAGACGTATCAATGTCAGATTCAACATCGAAGAGGAAAGCTACATTCAAATGCAGACGCATTATCTCGGCGCCCGTGCAAGCAAGACTGCAAGCATTGCACACGGCTAGAGGAAAAGGAAGTTGTCGCTGTAAGAAGAACGAGAGCTGATCCCATTTGCGGCTGGAGTAATGAAGAACTCAGAATGGCCCAACAGGAAGATTCGGACATCGAACCCATCCTTGCATGGAAGGAACATGAAGAGAAACCAGAATGGGCCGACATCTCCGACCGAAGCCCCAATCTCAAAGCATATTGGGCACAATGGGACTCACTTCATGTGCAAGAAGGGTTACTCAGGCGTAAGTGGGAATCCGCAGATGGTAAATCTTATGTAATGCAACTAATCGTACCTCAGTCAAAGGTTAATGATGTTCTCCGAGAGATGCACGAGGGAACTTCTGGAGGCCATTTAGGCATCAACAAGACGCTGGAAAAGGTACGCCAGCAATTCTACTGGTTACGTATGAGAGAAGACGTTGAAAAGTGGTGCCGAAAATGTGATACTTGTGCCGCTAGCAAAGGACCAGCTAGAAAAATGCAAAGCAAGATGCATCAGTACAATGTGGGCACACCTTTTGAGAGGATTGCAATAGACGTGGCAGGTCCTTTTCCCGAAACCAACAAAGGAAACCGGTATATCCTCGTAGTGATGGATTACTTCAGCAAGTGGCCTGAGGCATTTGCCATCCCAAACCAGGAAACCAAAACAGTTGTGGATAAGATTGTCTTTCATTGGGTGAGCAGGTTCGGAGTACCCATGGAACTTCATTCCGACCAAGGAAGGAACTTCGAATCTAAGATTTTTCAAGAGGTTTGCTCACTCCTTGGCATCAAGAAGACGCGAACAACACCGCTTCATCCACAATCTGATGGGATGGTTGAGCGATTTAACAGGACACTTAAAGAACACCTGTCAAAAGTAGTCAACGATAATCAACGAGACTGGGATCGACATATTCCATTATTCTTGATGGCTTATAGAAGTGCAACACATAGTTCCACTGGACATACACCATCGGAAGTCCTTTTTGGTTCTACAATACGGCTGCCAAGTGAGATAAAATTCGGATGTGTTCCAAATGAGCCACAGGAAATAGATGAGTATGTTGATAACCTGAAAGAAACACTGGCTGACATTCACCAACGGACAAGGACAAATATAAAAGCGTCTAGTGACAGGATGAAAACAAGATATGACGCGCGAGCGACAGCAACAGGGTTTCAAGAAGGAGAACTTGTGTGGTTTTACAATCCCCACCGACAAAAGGGACTATCACCGAAGCTACAACAAAACTGGGAAGGCCCTTACACAGTAATAACCAGAATCAACGACGTGGTTTACCGTATACAGAGAGGGGTAAGAGGCAAATTAAAGGTAGTTCATTGTGACCGTTTACATCGTTATAATGGTGAAAGAAGCAATGGAGTTGTTCGGGACGAACAATCCTAAGAGGGGGGCAATGTAACGATGAATTACCGAACTACTTTTAAGATAAAAGTCTGAACACACTACCTGCTACAGTAAAGGTAGAAATGTGAACGGACCTTTAGTAATTAAGAAACTACCCTCTGAACGCATCCAAAGAAATTCCCTCGACTGCTGAATATCCCAAAATATCCCACTGGACTGGAAGTATGAAGCGCCCCCTCTTGGAAAGGAAGCTTCGAGAAGCAAAGACGAGAACCTTCGAAGACATTCTCGAATTCCGAATTTCAGGTATAAAAGGGCAGCGTGGACACCGACCGGACACAGTTTAATCTTGAATGTGAAAGAGTACAGTACAAAGTGAAATAAAGTGTTGGAAATTGTTAGTAGTAAATAAAGTGATTGAAAAGTGTGTTTGTTTGAGCGAATAATAAAAGTAAATTGATTTGAAATAAAGTGTGTTCTTATTTGAACGGAAAGATAAGTGGAAGTTAAAATAAACGAAATAAGTTTTATTGTGAACCCGGAATAAAACATTACAGTATTTTTTCACAAAAATGGCTATAACTCCGTTAATATTAGTCTTTTTGGGGTCAAACTTTGCAAAATTCAAAATCCCATAAAATCAAAACTACGCACCCAAAACTTATAAAAAATACATTTTTGTACTCTGCTATTCATTCCCCTTCGAATTAGATACAATTTAGGCATAAAAACATGCACCTTAAAAAAATATCGTATTTTTTCACAAAAATGGCTATAACTCCGTTAATATTAGTCTTTTTGGGGTCAAACTTTGCAAAATTCAAAATCCCATAAAATCAAAACTACGCACCCAAAACTTATAAAAAATACATTTTTGTACTCTGCTATTCATTCCCCTTCGAATTAGATACAATTTAGGCATAAAAACATGCACCTTAAAAAAATATCGTATTTTTTCACAAAAATGGCTATAACTCCGTTAATATTAGTCTTTTTGGGGTCAAACTTTGCAAAATTCAAAATCCCATAAAATCAAAACTACGCACCCAAAACTTATAAAAAATATATTTTTGTACTCTGCTATTCATTCCCCTTCGAATTAGATACAATTTAGGCATAAAAACATGCACCTTAAAAAAATATCGTATTTTTTCACAAAAATGGCTATAACTCCGTTAATATTAGTCTTTTTGGGGTCAAACTTTGCAAAATTCAAAATCCCATAAAATCAAAACTACGCACCCAAAACTTATAAAAAATACATTTTTGTACTCTGCTATTCATTCCCCTTCGAATTAGATACAATTTAGGCATAAAAACATGCACCTTAAAAAAATATCGTATTTTTTCACAAAAATGGCTATAACTCCGTTAATATTAGTCTTTTTGGGGTCAAACTTTGCAAAATTCAAAATCCCATAAAATCAAAACTAGGCACCCAAAACTTATAAAAAATACATTTTTGTACTCTGCTATTCATTCCCCTTCGAATTAGATACAATTTAGGCATAAAAACATGCACCTTAAAAAAATATCGTATTTTTTCACAAAAATGGCTATAACTCCGTTAATATTAGTCTTTTTGGGGTCAAACTTTGCAAAATTCAAAATCCCATAAAATCAAAACTACGCACCCAAAACATATAAAAAATACATTTTTGTACTCTGCTATTCATTCCCCTTCGAATTAGATACAATTTAGGCATAAAAACATGCACCTTAAAAAAATATCGTATTTTTTCACAAAAATGGCTATAACTCCGTTAATATTAGTCTTTTTGGGGTCAAACTTTGCAAAATTCAAAATCCCATAAAATCAAAACTACGCACCCAAAACTTATAAAAAATACATTTTTGTACTCTGCTATTCATTCCCCTTCGAATTAGATACAATTTAGGCATAAAAACATGCACCTTAAAAAAATATCGTATTTTTTCACAAAAATGGCTATAACTCCGTTAATATTAGTCTTTTTGGGGTCAAACTTTGCAAAATTCAAAATCCCATAAAATCAAAACTACGCACCCAAAACTTATAAAAACTACATTTTTGTACTCTGCTATTCATTCCCCTTCGAATTAGATACAATTTAGGCATAAAAACATGCACCTTAAAAAAATATCGTATTTTTTCACAAAAATGGCTATAACTCCGTTAATATTAGTCTTTTTGGGGTCAAACTTTGCAAAATTCAAAATCCCATAAAATCAAAACTACGCACCCAAAACTTATAAAAAATACATTTTTGTACTCTGCTATTCATTCCCCTTCGAATTAGATACAATTTGGGCATAAAAACATGCACCTTAAAAAAATATCGTATTTTTTCACAAAAATGGCTATAACTCCGTTAATATTAGTCTTTTTGGGGTCAAACTTTGCAAAATTCAAAATCCCATAAAATCAAAACTACGCACCCAAAACTTATAAAAAATACATTTTTGTACTCTGCTATTCATTCCCCTTCGAATTAGATACAATTTAGGCATAAAAACATGCACCTTAAAAAAATATCGTATTTTTTCACAAAAATGGCTATAACTCCGTTAATATTAGTCTTTTTGGGGTCAAACTTTGCAAAATTCAAAATCCCATAAAATCAAAACTACGCACCCAAAACTTATAAAAAATACATTTTTGTACTCTGCTATTCATTCCCCTTCGAATTAGATACAATTTAGGCATAAAAACATGCACCTTAAAAAAATATCGTATTTTTTCACAAAAATGGCTATAACTCCGTTAATATTAGTCTTTTTGGGGTCAAACTTTGCAAAATTCAAAATCCCATAAAATCAAAACTACGCACCCAAAACTTATAAAAACTACATTTTTGTACTCTGCTATTCATTCCCCTTCGAATTAGATACAATTTAGGCATAAAAACATGCACCTTAAAAAAATATCGTATTTTTTCACAAAAATGGCTATAACTCCGTTAATATTAGTCTTTTTGGGGTCAAACTTTGCAAAATTCAAAATCCCATAAAATCAAAACTACGCACCCAAAACTTATAAAAAATACATTTTTGTACTCTGCTATTCATTCCCCTTCGAATTAAATACAATTTAGGCATAAAAACATGCACCTTAAAAAAATATCGTATTTTTTCACAAAAATGGCTATAACTCCGTTAATATTAGTCTTTTTGGGGTCAAACTTTGCAAAATTCAAAATCCCATAAAATCAAAACTACGCACCCAAAACTTATAAAAAATACATTTTTGTACTCTGCTATTCATTCCCCTTCGAATTAGATACAATTTGGGCATAAAAACATGCACCTTAAAAAAATATCGTATTTTTTCACAAAAATGGCTATAACTCCGTTAATATTAGTCTTTTTGGGGTCAAACTTTGCAAAATTCAAAATCCCATAAAATCAAAACTACGCACCCAAAACTTATAAAAAATACATTTTTGTACTCTGCTATTCATTCCCCTTCGAATTAGATACAATTTAGGCATAAAAACATGCACCTTAAAAAAATATCGTATTTTTTCACAAAAATGGCTATAACTCCGTTAATATTAGTCTTTTTGGGGTCAAACTTTGCAAAATTCAAAATCCCATAAAATCAAAACTACGCACCCAAAACTTATAAAAACTACATTTTTGTACTCTGCTATTCATTCCCCTTCGAATTAGATACAATTTAGGCATAAAAACATGCACCTTAAAAAAATATCGTATTTTATCACAAAAATGGCTATAACTCCGTTAATATTAGTCTTTTTGGGGTCAAACTTTGCAAAATTCAAAATCCCATAAAATCAAAACTACGCACCCAAAACTTATAAAAAATACATTTTTGTACTCTGCTATTCATTCCCCTTCGAATTAGATACAATTTAGGCATAAAAACATGCACCTTAAAAAAATATCGTATTTTTTCACAAAAATGGCTATAACTCCGTTAATATTAGTCTTTTTGGGGTCAAACTTTGCAAAATTCAAAATCCCATAAAATCAAAACTACGCACCCAAAACTTATAAAAAATACATTTTTGTACTCTGCTATTCATTCCCCTTCGAATTAGATACAATTTGGGCATAAAAACATGCACCTTAAAAAAATATCGTATTTTTTCACAAAAATGGCTATAACTCCGTTAATATTAGTCTTTTTGGGGTCAAACTTTGCAAAATTCAAAATCCCATAAAATCAAAACTACGCACCCAAAACTTATAAAAAATACATTTTTGTACTCTGCTATTCATTCCCCTTCGAATTAGATACAATTTAGGCATAAAAACATGCACCTTAAAAAAATATCGTATTTTTTCACAAAAATGGCTATAACTCCGTTAATATTAGTCTTTTTGGGGTCAAACTTTGCAAAATTCAAAATCCCATAAAATCAAAACTACGCACCCAAAACTTATAAAAAATACATTTTTGTACTCTGCTATTCATTCCCCTTCGAATTAGATACAATTTGGGCATAAAAACATGCACCTTAAAAAAATATCGTATTTTTTCACAAAAATGGCTATAACTCCGTTAATATTAGTCTTTTTGGGGTCAAACTTTGCAAAATTCAAAATCCCATAAAATCAAAACTACGCACCCAAAACTTATAAAAAATACATTTTTGTACTCTGCTATTCATTCCCCTTCGAATTAGATACAATTTAGGCATAAAAACATGCACCTTAAAAAAATATCGTATTTTTTCACAAAAATGGCTATAACTCCGTTAATATTAGTCTTTTTGGGGTCAAACTTTGCAAAATTCAAAATCCCATAAAATCAAAACTACGCACCCAAAACTTATAAAAAATACATTTTTGTACTCTGCTATTCATTCCCCTTCGAATTAGATACAATTTAGGCATGAAAACATGCACCTTAAAAAAATATCGTATTTTTTCACAAAAATGGCTATAACTCCGTTAATATTAGTCTTTTTGGGGTCAAACTTTGCAAAATTCAAAATCCCATAAAATCAAAACTACGCACCCAAAACTTATAAAAACTACATTTTTGTACTCTGCTATTCATTCCCCTTCGAATTAGATACAATTTAGGCATAAAAACATGCACCTTAAAAAAATATCGTATTTTTTCACAAAAATGGCTATAACTCCGTTAATATTAGTCTTTTTGGGGTCAAACTTTGCAAAATTCAAAATCCCATAAAATCAAAACTACGCACCCAAAACTTATAAAAAATACATTTTTGTACTCTGCTATTCATTCCCCTTCGAATTAGATACAATTTGGGCATAAAAACATGCACCTTAAAAAAATATCGTATTTTTTCACAAAAATGGCTATAACTCCGTTAATATTAGTCTTTTTGGGGTCAAACTTTGCAAAATTCAAAATCCCATAAAATCAAAACTACGCACCCAAAACTTATAAAAAATACATTTTTGTACTCTGCTATTCATTCCCCTTCGAATTAGATAAAATTTAGGCATAAAAACATGCACCTTAAAAAAATATCGTATTTTTTCACAAAAATGGCTATAACTCCGTTAATATTAGTCTTTTTGGGGTCAAACTTTGCAAAATTCAAAATCCCATAAAATCAAAACTACGCACCCAAAACTTATAAAAAATACATTTTTGTACTCTGCTATTCATTCCCCTTCGAATTAGATACAATTTAGGCATAAAAACATGCACCTTAAAAAAATATCGTATTTTTTCACAAAAATGGCTATAACTCCGTTAATATTAGTCTTTTTGGGGTCAAACTTTGCAAAATTCAAAATCCCATAAAATCAAAACTACGCACCCAAAACTTATAAAAAATACATTTTTGTACTCTGCTATTCATTCCCCTTCGAATTAGATAAAATTTAGGCATAAAAACATGCACCTTAAAAAAATATCGTATTTTTTCACAAAAATGGCTATAACTCCGTTAATATTAGTCTTTTTGGGGTCAAACTTTGCAAAATTCAAAATCCCATAAAATCAAAACTACGCACCCAAAACTTATAAAAAATACATTTTTGTACTCTGCTATTCATTCCCCTTCGAATTAGATACAATTTGGGCATAAAAACATGCACCTTAAAAAAATATCGTATTTTTTCACAAAAATGGCTATAACTCCGTTAATATTAGTCTTTTTGGGGTCAAACTTTGCAAAATTCAAAATCCCATAAAATCAAAACTACGCACCCAAAACTTATAAAAAATACATTTTTGTACTCTGCTATTCATTCCCCTTCGAATTAGATACAATTTAGGCATAAAAACATGCACCTTAAAAAAATATCGTATTTTTTCACAAAAATGGCTATAACTCCGTTAATATTAGTCTTTTTGGGGTCAAACTTTGCAAAATTCAAAATCCCATAAAATCAAAACTACGCACCCAAAACTTATAAAAACTACATTTTTGTACTCTGCTATTCATTCCCCTTCGAATTAGATACAATTTAGGCATAAAAACATGCACCTTAAAAAAATATCGTATTTTTTCACAAAAATGGCTATAACTCCGTTAATATTAGTCTTTTTGGGGTCAAACTTTGCAAAATTCAAAATCCCATAAAATCAAAACTACGCACCCAAAACTTATAAAAAATACATTTTTGTACTCTGGCTATTCATTCCCCTTCGAATTAGATACAATTTAGGCATAAAAACATGCACCTTAAAAAAATATCGTATTTTTTCACAAAAATGGCTATAACTCCGTTAATATTAGTCTTTTTGGGGTCAAACTTTGCAAAATTCAAAATCCCATAAAATCAAAACTACGCACCCAAAACTTATAAAAAATACATTTTTGTACTCTGCTATTCATTCCCCTTCGAATTAGATACAATTTAGGCATAAAAACATGCACCTTAAAAAAATATCGTATTTTTTCACAAAAATGGCTATAACTCCGTTAATATTAGTCTTTTTGGGGTCAAACTTTGCAAAATTCAAAATCCCATAAAATCAAAACTACGCACCCAAAACTTATAAAAAATACATTTTTGTACTCTGCTATTCATTCCCCTTCGAATTAGATACAATTTAGGCATAAAAACATGCACCTTAAAAAAATATCGTATTTTTTCACAAAAATGGCTATAACTCCGTTAATATTAGTCTTTTTGGGGTCAAACTTTGCAAAATTCAAAATCCCATAAAATCAAAACTACGCACCCAAAACTTATAAAAAATACATTTTTGTACTCTGCTATTCATTCCCCTTCGAATTAGATACAATTTAGGCATAAAAACATGCACCTTAAAAAAATATCGTATTTTTTTCACAAAAATGGCTATAACTCCGTTAATATTAGTCTTTTTGGGGTCAAACTTTGCAAAATTCAAAATCCCATAAAATCAAAACTACGCACCCAAAACTTATAAAAAATACATTTTTGTACTCTGCTATTCATTCCCCTTCGAATTAGATACAATTTAGGCATAAAAACATGCACCTTAAAAAAATATCGTATTTTTTCACAAAAATGGCTATAACTCCGTTAATATTAGTCTTTTTGGGGTCAAACTTTGCAAAATTCAAAATCCCATAAAATCAAAACTACGCACCCAAAACTTATAAAAAATACATTTTTGTACTCTGCTATTCATTCCCCTTCGAATTAGATACAATTTGGGCATAAAAACATGCACCTTAAAAAAATATCGTATTTTTTCACAAAAATGGCTATAACTCCGTTAATATTAGTCTTTTTGGGGTCAAACTTTGCAAAATTCAAAATCCCATAAAATCAAAACTACGCACCCAAAACTTATAAAAAATACATTTTTGTACTCTGCTATTCATTCCCCTTCGAATTAGATACAATTTGGGCATAAAAACATGCACCTTAAAAAAATATCGTATTTTTTCACAAAAATGGCTATAACTCCGTTAATATTAGTCTTTTTGGGGTCAAACTTTGCAAAATTCAAAATCCCATAAAATCAAAACTACGCACCCAAAACTTATAAAAAATACATTTTTGTACTCTGCTATTCATTCCCCTTCGAATTAGATACAATTTAGGCATAAAAACATGCACCTTAAAAAAATATCGTATTTTTTTCACAAAAATGGCTATAACTCCGTTAATATTAGTCTTTTTGGGGTCAAACTTTGCAAAATTCAAAATCCCATAAAATCAAAACTACGCACCCAAAACTTATAAAAATACATTTTTGTACTCTGCTATTCATTCCCCTTCGAATTAGATACAATTTAGGCATAAAAACATGCACCTTAAAAAAATATCGTATTTTTTCACAAAAATGGCTATAACTCCGTTAATATTAGTCTTTTTGGGGTCAAACTTTGCAAAATTCAAAATCCCATAAAATCAAAACTACGCACCCAAAACTTATAAAAAATACATTTTTGTACTCTGCTATTCATTCCCCTTCGAATAAGATACAATTTAGGCATAAAAACATGCACCTTAAAAAAATATCGTATTTTTTCACAAAAATGGCTATAACTCCGTTAATATTAGTCTTTTTGGGGTCAAACTTTGCAAAATTCAAAATCCCATAAAATCAAAACTACGCACCCAAAACTTATAAAAAATACATTTTTGTACTCTGCTATTCATTCCCCTTCGAATTAGATACAATTTGGGCATAAAAACATGCACCTTAAAAAAATATCGTATTTTTTCACAAAAATGGCTATAACTCCGTTAATATTAGTCTTTTTGGGGTCAAACTTTGCAAAATTCAAAATCCCATAAAATCAAAACTACGCACCCAAAACTTATAAAAAATACATTTTTGTACTCTGCTATTCATTCCCCTTCGAATTAGATACAATTTGGGCAACATGCACCTTAAAAAAATATCGTATTTTTTCACAAAAATGGCTATAACTCCGTTAATATTAGTCTTTTTGGGGTCAAACTTTGCAAAATTCAAAATCCCATAAAATCAAAACTACGCACCCAAAACTTATAAAAAATACATTTTTGTACTCTGCTATTCATTCCCCTTCGAATTAGATACAATTTAGGCATAAAAACATGCACCTTAAAAAAATATCGTATTTTTTCACAAAAATGGCTATAACTCCGTTAATATTAGTCTTTTTGGGGTCAAACTATCAAAACTACGCACCCAAAACTTATAAAAAATACATTTTTGTACTCTGCTATTCATTCCCCTTCGAATTAGATACAATTTAGGCATAAAAACATGCACCTTAAAAAAATATCGTATTTTTTCACAAAAATGGCTATAACTCCGTTAATATTAGTCTTTTTGGGGTCAAACTTTGCAAAATTCAAAATCCCATAAAATCAAAACTACGCACCCAAAACTTATAAAAAATACATTTTTGTACTCTGCTATTCATTCCCCTTCGAATTAGATACAATTTGGGCATAAAAACATGCACCTTAAAAAAATATCGTATTTTTTCACAAAAATGGCTATAACTCCGTTAATATTAGTCTTTTTGGGGTCAAACTTTGCAAAATTCAAAATCCCATAAAATCAAAACTACGCACCCAAAACTTATAAAAAATACATTTTTGTACTCTGCTATTCATTCCCCTTCGAATTAGATACAATTTGGGCATAAAAACATGCACCTTAAAAAAATATCGCATTTTTTCACAAAAATGGCTATAACTCCGTTAATATTAGTCTTTTTGGGGTCAAACTTTGCAAAATTCAAAATCCCATAAAATCAAAACTACGCACCCAAAACTTATAAAAAATACATTTTTGTACTCTGCTATTCATTCCCCTTCGAATTAGATACAATTTAGGCATAAAAACATGCACCTTAAAAAAATATCGTATTTTTTCACAAAAATGGCTATAACTCCGTTAATATTAGTCTTTTTGGGGTCAAACTTTGCAAAATTCAAAATCCCATAAAATCAAAACTACGCACCCAAAACTTATAAAAAATACATTTTTGTACTCTGCTATTCATTCCCCTTCGAATTAGATACAATTTGGGCATAAAAACATGCACCTTAAAAAAATATCGTATTTTTTCACAAAAATGGCTATAACTCCGTTAATATTAGTCTTTTTGGGGTCAAACTTTGCAAAATTCAAAATCCCATAAAATCAAAACTACGCACCCAAAACTTATAAAAAATACATTTTTGTACTCTGCTATTCATTCCCCTTCGAATTAGATACAATTTAGGCATAAAAACATGCACCTTAAAAAAATATCGTATTTTTTCACAAAAATGGCTATAACTCCGTTAATATTAGTCTTTTTGGGGTCAAACTTTGCAAAATTCAAAATCCCATAAAATCAAAACTACGCACCCAAAACTTATAAAAAATACATTTTTGTACTCTGCTATTCATTCCCCTTCGAATTAGATACAATTTAGGCATAAGAACATGCACCTTAAAAAAATATCGTATTTTTTCACAAAAATGGCTATAACTCCGTTAATATTAGTCTTTTTGGGGTCAAACTTTGCAAAATTCTAAATCCCATAAAATCAAAACTACGCACCCAAAACTTATAAAAAATACATTTTTGTACTCTGCTATTCATTCCTCTTCGAATTAGATACAATTTGGGCATAAAAACATGCACCTTAAAAAAATATCGTATTTTTTCACAAAAATAGCTATAACTCCGTTAATATTAGTCTTTTTAGGGTCAAACTTTGCAAAATTCAAAATCCCATAACATCAAAACTACGCACCCAAAACTTATAAAAAATACATTTTTGTACTCTGCTATTCATTCCCCTTCGAATTAGATACAATTTAGGCATAAAAACATGCACCTTAAAAAAATATCGTATTTTTTCACAAAAATGGCTATAACTCCGTTAATATTAGTCTTTTTGGGGTCAAACTTTGCAAAATTCAAAATCCCATAAAATCAAAACTACGCACCCAAAACTTATAAAAAATACATTTTTGTACTCTGCTATTCATTCCTCTTCGAATTAGATACAATTTGGGCATAAAAACATGCACCTTAAAAAAATATCGTATTTTTTCACAAAAATGGCTATAACTCCGTTAATATTAGTCTTTTTGGGGTCAAACTTTGCAAAATTCAAAATCCCATAAAATCAAAACTACGCACCCAAAACTTATAAAAAATACATTTTTGTACTCTGCTATTCATTCCTCTTCGAATTAGATACAATTTGGGCATAAAAACATGCACCTTAAAAAAATATCGTATTTTTTCACAAAAATGGCTATAACTCCGTTAATATTAGTCTTTTTAGGGTCAAACTTTGCAAAATTCAAAATCCCATAACATCAAAACTACGCACCCAAAACTTATAAAAAATACATTTTTGTACTCTGCTATTCATTCCTCTTCGAATTAGATACAATTTGGGCATAAAAACATGCACCTTAAAAAAATATCGTATTTTTTCACAAAAATGGCTATAACTCCGTTAATATTAGTCTTTTTAGGGTCAAACTTTGCAAAATTCAAAATCCCATAACATCAAAACTACGCACCCAAAACTTATAAAAAATACATTTTTGTACTCTGCTATTCATTCCCCTTCGAATTAGATACAATTTGGGCATAAAAACATGCACCTTAAAAAAATATCGTATTTTTTCACAAAAATTGCTATAACTCCGTTAATATTAGTCTTTTTGGGGTCAAACTTTGCAAAATTCAAAATCCCATAACATCAAAACTACGCACCCAAAACTTATAAAAAATACATTTTTGTACTCTGCTATTCATTCCCCTTCGAATTAGATACAATTTAGGCATAAAAACATGCACCTTAAAAAAATATCGTATTTTTTCACAAAAATGGCTATAACTCCGTTAATATTAGTCTTTTTGGGGTCAAACTTTGCAAAATTCAAAATCCCATAAAATCAAAACTACGCACCCAAAACTTATACAAAATACATTTTTGTACTCTGCTATTCATTCCCCTTCGAATTAGATACAATTTGGGCATAAAAACATGCACCTTAAAAAAATATCGTATTTTTTCACAAAAATGGCTATAACTCCGTTAATATTAGTCTTTTTGGGGTCAAACTTTGCAAAATTCAAAATCCCATAAAATCAAAACTACGCACCCAAAACTTATAAAAAATACATTTTTGTACTCTGCTATTCATTCCCCTTCGAATTAGATACAATTTAGGCATAAAAACATGCACCTTAAAAAAATATCGTATTTTTTCACAAAAATGGCTATAACTCCGTTAATATTAGTCTTTTTGGGGTCAAACTTTGCAAAATTCAAAATCCCATAAAATCAAAACTACGCACCCAAAACTTATAAAAAATACATTTTTGTACTCTGCTATTCATTCCCCTTCGAATTAGATACAATTTGGGCATAAAAACATGCACCTTAAAAAAATATCGTATTTTTTCACAAAAATGGCTATAACTCCGTTAATATTAGTCTTTTTGGGGTCAAACTTTGCAAAATTCAAAATTCCATAAAATCAAAACTACACACCCAAAACTTATAAAAAATACATTTTTGTACTCTGCTATTCATTCCCCTTCGAATTAGATACAATTTAGGCATAAAAACATGCACCTTAAAAAAATATCGTATTTTTTCACAAAAATTGCTATAACTCCGTTAATATTAGTCTTTTTGGGGTCAAACTTTGCAAAATTCAAAATCCCATAAAATCAAAACTACACACCCAAAACTTATAAAAAATACATTTTTGTACTCTGCTATTCATTCCCCTTCGAATTAGATACAATTTAGGCATAAAAACATGCACCTTAAAAAAATATCGTATTTTTTCACAAAAATGGCTATAACTCCGTTAATATTAGTCTTTTTGGGGTCAAACTTTGCAAAATTCAAAATCCCATAAAATCAAAACTACGCACCCAAAACTTATAAAAAATACATTTTTGTACTCTGCTATTCATTCCCCTTCGAATTAGATACAATTTAGGCATAAAAACATGCACCTTAAAAAAATATCGTATTTTTTCACAAAAATGGCTATAACTCCGTTAATATTAGTCTTTTTGGGGTCAAACTTTGCAAAATTCAAAATCCCATAAAATCAAAACTACGCACCCAAAACTTATAAAAAATACATTTTTGTACTCTGCTATTCATTCCACTTCGAATTAGATACAATTTGGGCATAAAAACATGCACCTTAAAAAAATATCGTGTTTTTTCACAAAAATGGCTATAACTCCGTTAATATTAGTCTTTTTGGGGTCAAACTTTGCAAAATTCAAAATCCCATAAAATCAAAACTACGCACCCAAAACTTATAAAAAATACATTTTTGTACTCTGCTATTCATTCCCCTTCGAATTAGATACAATTTGGGCATAAAAACATGCACCTTAAAAAAATATCGTATTTTTCACAAAAATGGCTATAACTCCGTTAATATTAGTCTTTTTGGGGTCAAACTTTGCAAAATTCAAAATCCCATAAAATCAAAACTACGCACCCAAAACTTATAAAAAATACATTTTTGTACTCTGCTATTCATTCCCCTTCGAATTAGATACAATTTAGGCATAAAAACATGCACCTTAAAAAAATATCGTATTTTTTCACAAAAATGGCTATAACTCCGTTAATATTAGTCTTTTTGGGGTCAAACTTTGCAAAATTCAAAATCCCATAAAATCAAAACTACGCACCCAAAACTTATAAAAAATACATTTTTGTACTCTGCTATTCATTCCACTTCGAATTAGATACAATTTGGGCATAAAAACATGCACCTTAAAAAAATATCGTGTTTTTTCACAAAAATGGCTATAACTCCGTTAATATTAGTCTTTTTGGGGTCAAACTTTGCAAAATTCAAAATCCCATAAAATCAAAACTACGCACCCAAAACTTATAAAAAATACATTTTTGTACTCTGCTATTCATTCCCCTTCGAATTAGATACAATTTGGGCATAAAAACATGCACCTTAAAAAAATATCGTATTTTTCACAAAAATGGCTATAACTCCGTTAATATTAGTCTTTTTGGGGTCAAACTTTGCAAAATTCAAAATCCCATAAAATCAAAACTACGCACCCAAAACTTATAAAAAATACATTTTTGTACTCTGCTATTCATTCCCCTTCGAATTAGATACAATTTAGGCATAAAAACATGCACCTTAAAAAAATATCGTATTTTTTCACAAAAATGGCTATAACTCCGTTAATATTAGTCTTTTTGGGGTCAAACTTTGCAAAATTCAAAATCCCATAAAATCAAAACTACGCACCCAAAACTTATAAAAAATACATTTTTGTACTCTGCTATTCATTCCCCTTCGAATTAGATACAATTTGGGCATAAAAACATGCACCTTAAAAAAATATCGTATTTTTTCACAAAAATGGCTATAACTCCGTTAATATTAGTCTTGTTGGGGTCAAACTTTGCAAAATTCAAAATCCCATAAAATCAAAACTACGCACCCAAAACTTATAAAAAATACATTTTTGTACTCTGCTATTCATTCCCCTTCGAATTAGATACAATTTGGGCATAAAAACATTAAAAAAATATCGTATTTTTTCACAAAAATTGCTATAACTCCGTTAATATTAGTCTTTTTGGGGTCAAACTTTGCAAAATTCAAAATCCCATAAAATCAAAACTACGCACCCAAAACTTATAAAAAATACATTTTTGTACTCTGCTATTCATTCCCCTTCGAATTAGATACAATTTAGGCATAAAAACATGCACCTTAAAAAAATATCGTATTTTTTCACAAAAATGGCTATAACTCCGTTAATATTAGTCTTGTTGGGGTCAAACTTTGCAAAATTCAAAATCCCATAAAATCAAAACTACGCACCCAAAACTTATAAAAAATACATTTTTGTACTCTGCTATTCATTCCCCTTCGAATTAGATACAATTTGGGCATTAAAACATGCACCTTAAAAAAATATCGTATTTTTTCACAAAAATGGCTATAACTCCGTTAATATTAGTCTTTTTGGGGTCAAACTTTGCAAAATTCAAAATCCCATAAAATCAAAACTACGCACCCAAAACTTATAAAAAATACATTTTTGTACTCTGCTATTCATTCCCCTTCGAATTAGATACAATTTGGGCATAAAAACATGCACCTTAAAAAAATATCGTATTTTTTCACAAAAATGGCTATAACTCCGTTAATATTAGTCTTTTTGGGGTCAAACTTTGCAAAATTCAAAATCCCATAAAATCAAAACTACGCACCCAAAACTTATAAAAAATACATTTTTGTACTCTGCTATTCATTCCCCTTCGAATTAGATACAATTTAGGCATAAAAACATGCACCTTAAAAAAATATCGTATTTTCTCACAAAAATGGCTATAACTCCGTTAATATTAGTCTTTTTGGGGTCAAACTTTGCAAAATTCAAAATCCCATAAAATCAAAACTACGCACCCAAAACTTATAAAAAATACATTTTTGTACTCTGCTATTCATTCCCCTTCGAATTAGATACAATTTAGGCATAAAAACATGCACCTTAAAAAAATATCGTATTTTTTCACAAAAATGGCTATAACTCCGTTAATATTAGTCTTTTTGGGGTCAAACTTTGCAAAATTCAAAATCCCATAAAATCAAAACTACGCACCCAAAACTTATAAAAAATACATTTTTGTACTCTGCTATTCATTCCCCCTCGAATTAGATACAATTTAGGCATAAAAACATGCACCTTAAAAAAATATCGTATTTTTTCACAAAAATGGCTATAACTCCGTTAATATTAGTCTTTTTGGGGTCAAACTTTGCAAAATTCAAAATCCCATAAAATCAAAACTACGCACCCAAAACTTATAAAAAATACATTTTTGTACTCTGCTATTCATTCCCCTTCGAATTAGATACAATTTAGGCATAAAAACATGCACCTTAAAAAAATATCGTATTTTTTCACAAAAATGTTAGTCTTTTTGGGGTCAAACTTTGCAAAATTCTAAATCCCATAAAATCAAAACTACGCACCCAAAACTTATAAAAAATACATTTTTGTACTCTGCTATTCATTCCCCTTCGAATTAGATACAATTTAGGCATAAAAACATGCACCTTAAAAAAATATCGTATTTTTTCACAAAAATGGCTATAACTCCGTTAATATTAGTCTTTTTGGGGTCAAACTTTGCAAAATTCAAAATCCCATAAAATCAAATTTAGGCATAAAAACATGCACCTTAAAAAAATATCGTATTTTTTCACAAAAATGGCTATAACTCCGTTAATATTAGTCTTTTTGGGGTCAAACTTTGCAAAATTCAAAATCCCATAAAATCAAAACTACGCACATGCACCTTAAAAAAATATCGTATTTTTTCACAAAAATGGCTATAACTCCGTTAATATTAGTCTTTTTGGGGTCAAACTTTGCAAAATTCAAAATCCCATAAAATCAAAACTACGCACCCAAAACTTATAAAAAATACATTTTTGTACTCTGCTATTCATTCCCCTTCGAATTAGATACAATTTAGGCATAAAAACATGCACTTTAAAAAAATATCGTATTTTTTCACAAAAATGGCTATAACTCCGTTAATATTAGTCTTTTTGGGGTCAAACTTTGCAAAATTCAAAATCCCATAAAATCAAAACTACGCACCCAAAACTTATAAAAAATACATTTTTGTACTCTGCTATTCATTCCCCTTCGAATTAGATACAATTTAGGCATAAAAACATGCACCTTAAAAAAATATCGTGTTTTTTCACAAAAATGTTAGTCTTTTTGGGGTCAAACTTTGCAAAATTCTAAATCCCATAAAATCAAATTTAGGCATAAAAACATGCACCTTAAAAAAATATCGTATTTTTTCACAAAAATGGCTATAACTCCGTTAATATTAGTCTTTTTGGGGTCAAACTTTGCAAAATTCAAAATCCCATAAAATCAAAACTACGCACCCAAAACTTATAAAAAATACATTTTTGTACTCTGCTATTCATTCCCCTTCGAATTAGATACAATTTGGGCATAAAAACATGCACCTTAAAAAAATATCGTATTTTTTCACAAAAATGGCTATAACTCCGTTAATATTAGTCTTTTTGGGGTCAAACTTTGCAAAATTCAAAATCCCATAAAATCAAATTTAGGCATAAAAACATGCACCTTAAAAAAATATCGTATTTTTTCACAAAAATGGCTATAACTCCGTTAATATTAGTCTTTTTGGGGTCAAACTTTGCAAAATTCAAAATCCCATAAAATCAAAACTACGCACCCAAAACTTATAAAAAATACATTTTTGTACTCTGCTATTCATTCCCCTTCGAATTAGATACAATTTGGGCATAAAAACATGCACCTTAAAAAAATATCGTATTTTTTCACAAAAATGGCTATAACTCCGTTAATATTAGTCTTTTTGGGGTCAAACTTTGCAAAATTCAAAATCCCATAAAATCAAAACTACGCACCCAAAACTTATAAAAAATACATTTTTGTACTCTGCTATTCATTCCCCTTCGAATTAGATACAATTTAGGCATAAAAACATGCACCTTAAAAAAATATCGTATTTTTCACAAAAATGGCTATAACTCCGTTAATATTAGTCTTTTTGGAATCAAACTTTGCAAAATTCAAAATCCCATAAAATCAAAACTACGCACCCAAAACTTATAAAAAATACATTTTTATACTCTGCTATTCATTCCCCTTCGAATTAGATACAATTTAGGCATAAAAACATGCACCTTAAAAAAATATCGTATTTTTTCACAAAAATGGCTAAACTCCGTTAATATTAGTCTTTTTGGGGTCAAACTTTGCAAAATTCAAAATCCCATAAAATCAAAACTACGCACCCAAAACTTATAAAAAATACATTTTTGTACTCTGCTATTCATTCCCCTTCGAATTAGATACAATTTAGGCATAAAAACATGCACCTTAAAAAAATATCGTATTTTTTCACAAAAATGTTAGTCTTTTTGGGGTCAAACTTTGCAAAATTCTAAATCCCATAAAATCAAAACTACGCACCCAAAACTTATAAAAAATACATTTTTGTACTCTGCTATTCATTCCCCTTCGAATTAGATACAATTTAGGCATAAAAACATGCACCTTAAAAAAATATCGTATTTTTCACAAAAATGGCTATAACTCCGTTAATATTAGTCTTTTTGGGGTCAAACTTTGCAAAATTCAAAATCCCATAAAATCAAAACTACGCACCCAAAACTTATAAAAAATACATTTTTGTACTCTGCTATTCATTCCCCTTCGAATTAGATACAATTTAGGCATAAAAACATGCACCTTAAAAAAATATCGTGTTTTTTTCACAAAAATGTTAGTCTTTTTGGGGTCAAACTTTGCAAAATTCTAAATCCCATAAAATCAAATTTAGGCATAAAAACATGCACCTTAAAAAAATATCGTATTTTTTCACAAAAATGGCTATAACTCCGTTAATATTAGTCTTTTTGGGGTCAAACTTTGCAAAATTCAAAATCCCATAAAATCAAAACTACGCACCCAAAACTTATAAAAAATACATTTTTGTACTCTGCTATTCATTCCCCTTCGAATTAGATACAATTTGGGCATAAAAACATGCACCTTAAAAAAATATCGTATTTTTTCACAAAAATGGCTATAACTCCGTTAATATTAGTCTTTTTGGGGTCAAACTTTGCAAAATTCAAAATCCCATAAAATCAAATTTAGGCATAAAAACATGCACCTTAAAAAAATATCGTATTTTTTCACAAAAATGGCTATAACTCCGTTAATATTAGTCTTTTTGGGGTCAAACTTTGCAAAATTCAAAATCCCATAAAATCAAAACTACGCACCCAAAACTTATAAAAAATACATTTTTGTACTCTGCTATTCATTCCCCTTCGAATTAGATACAATTTGGGCATAAAAACATGCACCTTAAAAAAATATCGTATTTTTTCACAAAAATGGCTATAACTCCGTTAATATTAGTCTTTTTGGGGTCAAACTTTGCAAAATTCAAAATCCCATAAAATCAAAACTACGCACCCAAAACTTATAAAAAATACATTTTTGTACTCTGCTATTCATTCCCCTTCGAATTAGATACAATTTAGGCATAAAAACATGCACCTTAAAAAAATATCGTATTTTTCACAAAAATGGCTATAACTCCGTTAATATTAGTCTTTTTGGAATCAAACTTTGCAAAATTCAAAATCCCATAAAATCAAAACTACGCACCCAAAACTTATAAAAAATACATTTTTGTACTCTGCTATTCATTCCCCTTCGAATTAGATACAATTTAGGCATAAAAACATGCACCTTAAAAAAATATCGTATTTTTTCACAAAAATGGCTATAACTCCGTTAATATTAGTCTTTTTGGGGTCAAACTTTGCAAAATTCAAAATCCCATAAAATCAAAACTACGCACCCAAAACTTATAAAAAATACATTTTTGTACTCTGCTATTCATTCCCCTTCGAATTAGATACAATTTAGGCATAAAAACATGCACCTTAAAAAAATATCGTATTTTTTCACAAAAATGTTAGTCTTTTTGGGGTCAAACTTTGCAAAATTCTAAATCCCATAAAATCAAAACTACGCACCCAAAACTTATAAAAAATACATTTTTGTACTCTGCTATTCATTCCCCTTCGAATTAGATACAATTTAGGCATAAAAACATGCACCTTAAAAAAATATCGTATTTTTCACAAAAATGGCTATAACTCCGTTAATATTAGTCTTTTTGGGGTCAAACTTTGCAAAATTCAAAATCCCATAAAATCAAAACTACGCACCCAAAACTTATAAAAAATACATTTTTGTACTCTGCTATTCATTCCCCTTCGAATTAGATACAATTTAGGCATAAAAACATGCACCTTAAAAAAATATCGTATTTTTTCACAAAAATGGCTATAACTCCGTTAATATTAGTCTTTTTGGGGTCAAACTTTGCAAAATTCAAAATCCCATAAAATCAAAACTACGCACCCAAAACTTATAAAAAATACATTTTTGTACTCTGCTATTCATTCCCCCTCGAATTAGATACAATTTAGGCATAAAAACATGCACCTTAAAAAAATATCGTATTTTTTCACAAAAATGGCTATAACTCCGTTAATATTAGTCTTTTTGGGGTCAAACTTTGCAAAATTCAAAATCCCATAAAATCAAAACTACGCACCCAAAACTTATAAAAAATACATTTTTGTACTCTGCTATTCATTCCCCTTCGAATTAGATACAATTTAGGCATAAAAACATGCACCTTAAAAAAATATCGTATTTTTTCACAAAAATGTTAGTCTTTTTGGGGTCAAACTTTGCAAAATTCTAAATCCCATAAAATCAAAACTACGCACCCAAAACTTATAAAAAATACATTTTTGTACTCTGCTATTCATTCCCCTTCGAATTAGATACAATTTAGGCATAAAAACATGCACCTTAAAAAAATATCGTATTTTTTCACAAAAATGGCTATAACTCCGTTAATATTAGTCTTTTTGGGGTCAAACTTTGCAAAATTCAAAATCCCATAAAATCAAATTTAGGCATAAAAACATGCACCTTAAAAAAATATCGTATTTTTTCACAAAAATGGCTATAACTCCGTTAATATTAGTCTTTTTGGGGTCAAACTTTGCAAAATTCAAAATCCCATAAAATCAAAACTACGCACCCAAAACTTATAAAAAATACATTTTTGTACTCTGCTATTCATTCCCCTTCGAATTAGATACAATTTAGGCATAAAAACATGCACTTTAAAAAAATATCGTATTTTTTCACAAAAATGGCTATAACTCCGTTAATATTAGTCTTTTTGGGGTCAAACTTTGCAAAATTCAAAATCCCATAAAATCAAATTTAGGCATAAAAACATGCACCTTAAAAAAATATCGTATTTTTTCACAAAAATGGCTATAACTCCGTTAATATTAGTCTTTTTGGGGTCAAACTTTGCAAAATTCAAAATCCCATAAAATCAAAACTACGCACCCAAAACTTATAAAAAATACATTTTTGTACTCTGCTATTCATTCCCCTTCGAATTAGATACAATTTAGGCATAAAAACATGCACCTTAAAAAAATATCGTATTTTTTCACAAAAATGGCTATAACTCCGTTAATATTAGTCTTTTTGGGGTCAAACTTTGCAAAATTCAAAATCCCATAAAATCAAAACTACGCACCCAAAACTTATAAAAAATACATTTTTGTACTCTGCTATTCATTCCCCTTCGAATTAGATACAATTTGGGCATAAAAACATGCACCTTAAAAAAATATCGTATTTTTTCACAAAAAAGTAAGTCTTTTTGGGGTCAAACTTTGCAAAATTCAAAATCCCATAAAATCAAAACTACGCACCCAAAACTTATAAAAAATACATTTTTGTACTCTGCTATTCATTCCCCTTCGAATTAGATACAATTTGGGCATAAAAACATGCACCTTAAAAAAATATCGTATTTTTTCACAAAAATGGCTATAACTCCGTTAATATTAGTCTTTTTGGGGTCAAACTTTGCAAAATTCAAAATCCCATAAAATCAAAACTACGCACCCAAAATTTATAAAAAATACATTTTTGTACTCTGCTATTCATTCCCCTTCGAATTAGATACAATTTGGGCATAAAAACATGCACCTTAAAAAAATATCGTATTTTTTCACAAAAATGGCTATAACTCCGTTAATATTAGTCTTTTTGGGGTCAAACTTTGCAAAATTCAAAATCCCATAAAATCAAAACTACGCACTTAAAACTTATAAAAAATACATTTTTGTACTCTGCTATTCATTCCCCTTCGAATTAGATACAATTTAGGCATAAAAACATGCACCTTAAAAAAATATCGTATTTTTTCACAAAAATGGGTATAACTCCGTTAATATTAGTCTTTTTGGGGTCAAACTTTGCAAAATTCAAAATCCCATAAAATCAAAACTACGCACCCAAAACTTATAAAAAATACATTTTTGTACTCTGCTATTCATTCCCCTTCGAATTAGATACAATTTAGGCATAAAAACATGCACTTTAAAAAAATATCGTATTTTTTCACAAAAATGGCTATAACTCCGTTAATATTAGTCTTTTTGGGGTCAAACTTTGCAAAATTCAAAATCCCATAAAATCAAAACTACGCACCCAAAACTTATAAAAAATACATTTTTGTACTCTGCTATTCATTCCCCTTCGAATTAGATACAATTTGGGCATAAAAACATGCACCTTAAAAAAATATCGTATTTTTTCACAAAAATGGCTATAACTCCGTTAATATTAGTCTTTTTGGGGTCAAACTTTGCAAAATTCAAAATCCCATAAAATCAAAACTACGCACCCAAAACTTATAAAAAATACATTTTTGTACTCTGCTATTCATTCCCCTTCGAATTAGATACAATTTAGGCATAAAAACATGCACCTTAAAAAAATATCGTATTTTTTCACAAAAATGGCTATAACTCCGTTAATATTAGTCTTTTTGGGGTCAAACTTTGCAAAATTCAAAATCCCATAAAATCAAAACTACGCACCCAAAACTTATAAAAAATACATTTTTGTACTCTGCTATTCATTCCCCTTCGAATTAGATACAATTTGGGCATAAAAACATGCACCTTAAAAAAATATCGTATTTTTTCACAAAAATGGCTATAACTCCGTTAATATTAGTCTATTTGGGGTCAAACTTTGCAAAATTCAAAATCCCATAAAATCAAAACTACGCACCCAAAACTTATAAAAAATACATTTTTGTACTCTGCTATTCATTCCCCTTCGAATTAGATACAATTTGGGCATAAAAACATGCACCTTAAAAAAATATCGTATTTTTTCACAAAAATGGCTATAACTCCGTTAATATTAGTCTTTTTGGGGTCAAACTTTGCAAAATTCAAAATCCCATAAAATCAAAACTACGCACCCAAAACTTATAAAAAATACATTTTTGTACTCTGCTATTCATTCCCCTTCGAATTAGATACAATTTAGGCATAAAAACATGCACTTTAAAAAAATATCGTATTTTTTCACAAAAATGGCTATAACTCCGTTAATATTAGTCTTTTTGGGGTCAAACTTTGCAAAATTCAAAATCCCATAAAATCAAAACTACGCACCCAAAACTTATAAAAAATACATTTTTGTACTCTGCTATTCATTCCCCTTCGAATTAGATACAATTTGGGCATAAAAACATGCACCTTAAAAAAATATCGTATTTTTTCACGAAAATGGCTATAACTCCGTTAATATTAGTCTTTTTGGGGTCAAACTTAGCAAAATTCAAAATCCCATAAAATCAAAACTACGCACCCAAAGCTTATAAAAAATACATTTTTGTACTCTGCTATTCATTCCCCTTCGAATTAGATACAATTTGGGCATAAAAACATGCACCTTAAAAAAATATCGTATTTTTTCACAAAAATGGCTATAACTCCGTTAATATTAGTCTTTTTGGGGTCAAACTTTGCAAAATTCAAAATCCCATAAAATCAAAACTACGCACCCAAAACTTATAAAAAATACATTTTTGTACTCTGCTATTCATTCCCCTTGAATTAGATACAATTTGGGCATAAAAACATGCACCTTAAAAAAATATCGTATTTTTTCACAAAAATGGCTATAACTCCGTTAATATTAGTATTTTTGGGGTCAAACTTTGCAAAATTCAAAATCCCATAAAATCAAAACTACGCACCCAAAACTTATAAAAAATACATTTTTGTACTCTGCTATTCATTCCCCTTCGAATTAGATACAATTTAGGCATAAAAACATGCACTTTAAAAAAATATCGTATTTTTTCACAAAAATGGCTATAACTCCGTTAATATTAGTCTTTTTGGGGTCAAACTTTGCAAAATTCAAAATCCCATAAAATCAAAACTACGCACCCAAAACTTATAAAAAATACATTTTTGTACTCTGCTATTCATTCCCCTTCGAATTAGATACAATTTGGGCATAAAAACATGCACCTTAAAAAAATATCGTATTTTTTCACAAAAATGGCTATAACTCCGTTAATATTAGTATTTTTGGGGTCAAACTTTGCAAAATTCAAAATCCCATAAAATCAAAACTACGCACCCAAAACTTATAAAAAATACATTTTTGTACTCTGCTATTCATTCCCCTTCGAATTAGATACAATTTAGGCATAAAAACATGCACTTTAAAAAAATATCGTATTTTTTCACAAAAATGGCTATAACTCCGTTAATATTAGTCTTTTTGGGGTCAAACTTTGCAAAATTCAAAATCCCATAAAATCAAAACTACGCACCCAAAACTTATAAAAAATACATTTTTGTACTCTGCTATTCATTCCCCTTCGAATTAGATACAATTTGGGCATAAAAACATGCACCTTAAAAAAATATCGTATTTTTTCACAAAAATGGCTATAACTCCGTTAATATTAGTCTTTTTGGGGTCAAACTTTGCAAAATTCAAAATCCCATAAAATCAAAACTACGCACCCAAAACTTATAAAAAATACATTTTTGTACTCTGCTATTCATTCCCCTTCGAATTAGATACAATTTAGGCATAAAAACATGCACTTTAAAAAAATATCGTATTTTTTCACAAAAATGGCTATAACTCCGTTAATATTAGTCTTTTTGGGGTCAAACTTTGCAAAATTCAAAATCCCATAAAATCAAAACTACGCACCCAAAACTTATAAAAAATACATTTTTGTACTCTGCTATTCATTCCCCTTCGAATTAGATACAATTTGGGCATAAAAACATGCACCTTAAAAAAATATCGTATTTTTTCACGAAAATGGCTATAACTCCGTTAATATTAGTCTTTTTGGGGTCAAACTTAGCAAAATTCAAAATCCCATAAAATCAAAACTACGCACCCAAAGCTTATAAAAAATACATTTTTGTACTCTGCTATTCATTCCCCTTCGAATTAGATACAATTTGGGCATAAAAACATGCACCTTAAAAAAATATCGTATTTTTTCACAAAAATGGCTATAACTCCGTTAATATTAGTCTTTTTGGGGTCAAACTTTGCAAAATTCAAAATCCCATAAAATCAAAACTACGCAGTACGCACCCAAAACTTATAAAAAATACATTTTTGTACTCTGCTATTCATTCCCCTTCGAATTAGATACAATTTGGGCATAAAAACATGCACCTTAAAAAAATATCGTATTTTTTCACAAAAATGGCTATAACTCCGTTAATATTAGTCTTTTTGGGGTCAAACTTTGCAAAATTCAAAATCCCATAAAATCAAAACTACGCACCCAAAACTTATAAAAAATACATTTTTGTACTCTGCTATTCATTCCCCTTCGAATTAGATACAATTTGGGCATAAAAACATGCACTTTAAAAAAATATTGTATTTTTTCACAAAAATGGCTATAACTCCGTTAATATTAGTCTTTTTGGGGTCAAACTTTGCAAAATTCAAAATCCCATAAAATCAAAACTACGCACCCAAAACTTATAAAAAATACATTTTTGTACTCTGCTATTCATTCCCCTTCGAATTAGATACAATTTGGGCATAAAAACATGCACCTTAAAAAAATATCGTATTTTTTCACGAAAATGGCTATAACTCCGTTAATATTAGTCTTTTTGGGGTCAAACTTAGCAAAATTCAAAATCCCATAAAATCAAAACTACGCACCCAAAGCTTATAAAAAATACATTTTTGTACTCTGCTATTCATTCCCCTTCGAATTAGATACAATTTGGGCATAAAAACATGCACCTTAAAAAAATATCGTATTTTTTCACAAAAATGGCTATAACTCCGTTAATATTAGTCTTTTTGGGGTCAAACTTTGCAAAATTCAAAATCCCATAAAATCAAAACTACGCAGTACGCACCCAAAACTTATAAAAAATACATTTTTGTACTCTGCTATTCATTCCCCTTCGAATTAGATACAATTTGGGCATAAAAACATGCACCTTAAAAAAATATCGTATTTTTTCACAAAAATGGCTATAACTCCGTTAATATTAGTCTTTTTGGGGTCAAACTTTGCAAAATTCAAAATCCCATAAAATCAAAACTACGCACCCAAAACTTATTAAAAATACATTTTTGTACTCTGCTATTCATTCCCCTTCGAATTAGATACAATTTGGACATAAAAACATGCACCTTAAAAAAATATCGTATTTTTTCACAAAAATGGCTATAACTCCGTAAATATTAGTCTTTTTGGGGTCAAACTTTGCAAAATTCAAAATCCCATAAAATCAAAACTACGCACCCAAAACTTATAAAAAATACATTTTTGTACTCTGCTATTCATTCCCCTTCGAATTAGATACAATTTAGGCATAAAAACATGCAAATATCGTATTTTTTCACAAAAATGGCTATAACTCCGTTAATATTAGTCTTTTTGGGGTCAAACTTTGCAAAATTCAAAATCCCATAAAATCAAAACTACGCACCCAAAGCTTATAAAAAATACATTTTTGTACTCTGCTATTCATTCCCCTTCGAATTAGATACAATTTGGGCATAAAAACATGCACCTTAAAAAAATATCGTATTTTTTCACAAAAATGGCTATAACTCCGTTAATATTAGTCTTTTTGGGGTCAAACTTTGCAAAATTCAAAATCCCATAAAATCAAAACTACGCAGTACGCACCCAAAACTTATAAAAAATACATTTTTGTACTCTGCTATTCATTCCCCTTCGAATTAGATACAATTTGGGCATAAAAACATGCACCTTAAAAAAATATCGTATTTTTTCACAAAAATGGCTATAACTCCGTTAATATTAGTCTTTTTGGGGTCAAACTTTGCAAAATTCAAAATCCCATAAAATCAAAACTACGCACCCAAAACTTATAAAAATACATTTTTGTACTCTGCTATTCATTCCCCTTCGAATTAGATACAATTTAGGCATAAAAACATGCACCTTAAAAAAATATCGTATTTTTTCACAAAAATGGCTATAACTCCGTTAATATTAGTCTTTTTGGGGTCAAACTTTGCAAAATTCAAAATCCCATAAAATCAAAACTACGCACCCAAAACTTATAAAAAATACATTTTTGTACTCTGCTATTCATTCCCCTTCGAATTAGATACAATTTAGGCATAAAAACATGCACCTTAAAAAAATATCGTATTTTTTCACAAAAATGGCTATAACTCCGTTAATATTAGTCTTTTTGGGGTCAAACTTTGCAAAATTCAAAATCCCATAAAATCAAAACTACGCACCCAAAACTTATAAAAAATACATTTTTGTACTCTGCTATTCATTGACCTTCGAATTAGATACAATTTAGGCATAAAAACATGCACCTTAAAAAAATATCGTATTTTTTCACAAAAATGGCTATAACTCCGTTAATATTAGTCTTTTTGGGGTCAAACTTTGCAAAATTCAAAATCCCATAAAATCAAAACTACGCACCCAAAACTTATAAAAAATACATTTTTGTACTCTGCTATTCATTCCCCATCGAATTAGATACAATTTGGGCATAAAAACATGCACCTTAAAAAAATATCGTATTTTTTCACAAAAATGGCTATAACTCCGTTAATATTAGTCTTTTAGGGGTCAAACTTTGCAAAATTCAAAATCCCATAAAATCAAAACTACGCACCCAAAATTTATAAAAAATACATTTTTGTACTCTGCTATTCATTCCCCTTCGAATTAGATACAATTTGGGCATAAAAACATGCACCTTAAAAAAATATCGTATTTTTTCACAAAAATGGCTATAACTCCGTTAATATTAGTCTTTTTGGGGTCAAACTTTGCAAAATTCAAAATCCCATAAAATCAAAACTACGCACCCAAAACTTATAAAAAATACATTTTTGTACTCTGCTATTCATTCCCCTTCGAATTAGATACAATTTGGGCATAAAAACATGCACCTTAAAAAAATATCGTATTTTTTTCACAAAAATGGCTATAACTCCGTTAATATTAGTCTTTTTGGGGTCAAACTTTGCAAAATTTAAAATCCCATAAAATCAAAACTACGCACCCAAAACTTATAAAAAATACATTTTTGTACTCTGCTATTCATTCCCCTTCGAATTAGATACAATTTGGGCATAAAAACATGCACCTTAAAAAAATATCGTATTTTTTTCACAAAAATGGCTATAACTCCGTTAATATTAGTCTTTTTGGGGTCGAACTTTGCAAAATTTAAAATCCCATAAAATCAAAACTACGCCCAAAACTTATAAAAAATACATTTTTGTACTCTGCTATTCATTCCCCTTCGAATTAGATACAATTTGGGCATAAAAACATGCACCTTAAAAAAATATCGTATTTTTTCACAAAAATGGCTATAACTCCGTTAATATTAATCTTTTTGGGGTCAAACTTTGCAAAATTCAAAATCCCGTAAAATCAAAACTACGCACCCAAAACTTATAAAAAATACATTTTTGTACTCTGCTATTCATTCCCCTTAGAATTAGATACAATTTGGGCATAAAAACATGCACCTTAAAAAAATATCGTATTTTTTTCACAAAAATGGCTATAACTCCGTTAATATTAGTCTTTTTGGGGTCGAACTTTGCAAAATTTAAAATCCCATAAAATCAAAACTACGCACCCAAAACTTATAAAAAATACATTTTTGTACTCTGCTATTCATTCCCCTTCGAATTAGATACAATTTGGGCATAAAAACATGCACCTTAAAAAAATATCGTATTTTTTTCACAAAAATGGCTATAACTCCGTTAATATTAGTCTTTTTGGGGTCAAACTTTGCAAAATTTAAAATCCCATAAAATCAAAACTACGCACCCAAAACTTATAAAAAATACATTTTTGTACTCTGCTATTCATTCCCCTTCGAATTAGATACAATTTGGGCATAAAAACATGCACCTTAAAAAAATATCGTATTTTTTTCACAAAAATGGCTATAACTCCGTTAATATTAGTCTTTTTGGGGTCGAACTTTGCAAAATTTAAAATCCCATAAAATCAAAACTACGCACCCAAAACTTATAAAAAATACATTTTTGTACTCTGCTATTCATTCCCCTTCGAATTAGATACAATTTGGGCATAAAAACATGCACCTTAAAAAAATATCGTATTTTTTCACAAAAATGGCTATAACTCCGTTAATATTAGTCTTTTTGGGGTCAAACTTTGCAAAATTCAAAATCCCATAAAATCAAAACTACGCACCCAAAACTTATAAAAAATACATTTTTGTACTCTGCTATTCATTCCCCTTCGAATTAGATACAATTTGGGCATAAAAACATGCACCTTAAAAAAATATCGTATTTTTTTCACAAAAATGGCTATAACTCCGTTAATATTAGTCTTTTTGGGGTCAAACTTTGCAAAATTTAAAATCCCATAAAATCAAAACTACGCACCCAAAACTTATAAAAAATACATTTTTGTACTCTGCTATTCATTCCCCTTCGAATTAGATACAATTTGGGCATAAAAACATGCACCTTAAAAAAATATCGTATTTTTTTCACAAAAATGGCTATAACTCCGTTAATATTAGTCTTTTTGGGGTCGAACTTTGCAAAATTTAAAATCCCATAAAATCAAAACTACGCACCCAAAACTTATAAAAAATACATTTTTGTACTCTGCTATTCATTCCCCTTCGAATTAGATACAATTTGGGCATAAAAACATGCACCTTAAAAAAATATCGTATTTTTTCACAAAAATGGCTATAACTCCGTTAATATTAATCTTTTTGGGGTCAAACTTTGCAAAATTCAAAATCCCGTAAAATCAAAACTACGCACCCAAAACTTATAAAAAATACATTTTTGTACTCTGCTATTCATTCCCCTTAGAATTAGATACAATTTGGGCATAAAAACATGCACCTTAAAAAAATATCGTATTTTTTCACAAAAATGGCTATAACTCCGTTAATATTAGTCTTTTTGGGGTCAAACTTTGCAAAATTCAAAATCCCATAAAATCAAAACTACGCACCCAAAACTTATAAAAAATACATTTTTGTACTCTGCTATTCATTCCCCTTCGAATTAGATACAATTTGGGCATAAAAACATGCACCTTAAAAAAATATCGTATTTTTTCACAAAAATGGCTATAACTCCGTTAATATTAGTCTTTTTGGGGTCAAACTTTGCAAAATTCAAAATCCCATAAAATCAAAACTACGCACCCAAAACTTATAAAAATACATTTTTGTACTCTGCTATTCATTCCCCTTCGAATTAGATACAATTTAGGCATAAAAACATGCACCTTAAAAAAATATCGTATTTTTTCACAAAAATGGCTATAACTCCGTTAATATTAGTCTTTTTGGGGTCAAACTTTGCAAAATTCAAAATCCCATAAAATCAAAACTACGCACCCAAAACTTATAAAAAATACATTTTTGTACTCTGCTATTCATTCCCCTTCGAATTAGATACAATTTAGGCATAAAAACATGCACCTTAAAAAAATATCGTATTTTTTCACAAAAATGGCTATAACTCCGTTAATATTAGTCTTTTTGGGGTCAAACTTTGCAAAATTCAAAATCCCATAAAATCAAAACTACGCACCCAAAACTTATAAAAAATACATTTTTGTACTCTGCTATTCATTGACCTTCGAATTAGATACAATTTAGGCATAAAAACATGCACCTTAAAAAAATATCGTATTTTTTCACAAAAATGGCTATAACTCCGTTAATATTAGTCTTTTTGGGGTCAAACTTTGCAAAATTCAAAATCCCATAAAATCAAAACTACGCACCCAAAACTTATAAAAAATACATTTTTGTACTCTGCTATTCATTCCCCATCGAATTAGATACAATTTGGGCATAAAAACATGCACCTTAAAAAAATATCGTATTTTTTCACAAAAATGGCTATAACTCCGTTAATATTAGTCTTTTTGGGGTCAAACTTTGCAAAATTTAAAATCCCATAAAATCAAAACTACGCACCCAAAACTTATAAAAAATACATTTTTGTACTCTGCTATTCATTCCCCTTCGAATTAGATACAATTTGGGCATAAAAACATGCACCTTAAAAAAATATCGTATTTTTTCACAAAAATGGCTATAACTCCGTTAATATTAGTCTTTTAGGGGTCAAACTTTGCAAAATTCAAAATCCCATAAAATCAAAACTACGCACCCAAAATTTATAAAAAATACATTTTTGTACTCTGCTATTCATTCCCCTTCGAATTAGATACAATTTGGGCATAAAAACATGCACCTTAAAAAAATATCGTATTTTTTCACAAAAATGGCTATAACTCCGTTAATATTAGTCTTTTTGGGGTCAAACTTTGCAAAATTCAAAATCCCATAAAATCAAAACTACGCACCCAAAACTTATAAAAAATACATTTTTGTACTCTGCTATTCATTCCCCTTCGAATTAGATACAATTTGGGCATAAAAACATGCACCTTAAAAAAATATCGTATTTTTTCACAAAAATGGCTATAACTCCGTTAATATTAGTCTTTTTGGGGTCAAACTTTGCAAAATTTAAAATCCCATAAAATCAAAACTACGCACCCAAAACTTATAAAAAATACATTTTTGTACTCTGCTATTCATTCCCCTTCGAATTAGATACAATTTGGGCATAAAAACATGCACCTTAAAAAAATATCGTATTTTTTCACAAAAATGGCTATAACTCCGTTAATATTAGTCTTTTTGGGGTCAAACTTAGCAAAATTCAAAATCCCATAAAATCAAAACTACGCACCCAAAACTTATAAAAAATACATTTTTGTACTCTGCTATTCATTCCCCTTCGAATTAGATACAATTTGGGCATAAAAACATGCACCTTAAAAAAATATCGTATTTTTTCACAAAAATGGCTATAACTCCGTTAATATTAGTCTTTTTGGGGTCAAACTTTGCAAAATTCAAAATCCCATAAAATCAAAACTACGCACCCAAAACTTATAAAAAATACATTTTTGTACTCTGCTATTCATTCCCCTTCGAATTAGATACAATTTGGGCATAAAAACATGCACCTTAAAAAAATATCGTATTTTTTCACAAAAATGGCTATAACTCCGTTAATATTAGTCTTTTTGGGGTCAAACTTTGCAAAATTCAAAATCCCATAAAATCAAAACTACGCACCCAAAACTTATAAAAAATACATTTTTGTACTCTGCTATTCATTCCCCTTCGAATTAGATACAATTTGGGCATAAAAACATGCACCTTAAAAAAATATCGTATTTTTTCACAAAAATGGCTATAACTCCGTTAATATTAGTCTTTTTGGGGTCAAACTTTGCAAAATTCAAAATCCCATAAAATCAAAACTACGCACCCAAAACTTATAAAAAATACATTTTTGTACTCTGCTATTCATTCCCCTTCGAATTAGATACAATTTGGGCATAAAAACATGCACCTTAAAAAAATATCGTATTTTTTCACAAAAATGGCTATAACTCCGTTAATATTAGTCTTTTTGGGGTCAAACTTTGCAAAATTCAAAATCCCATAAAATCAAAACTACGCACCCAAAACTTATAAAAAATACATTTTTGTACTCTGCTATTCATTCCCCTTCGAATTAGATACAATTTGGGCATAAAAACATGCACCTTAAAAAAATATCGTATTTTTTCACAAAAATGGCTATAACTCCGTTAATATTAGTCTTTTTGGGGTCAAACTTTGCAAAATTCAAAATCCCATAAAATCAAAACTACGCACCCAAAACTTATAAAAAATACATTTTTGTACTCTGCTATTCATTCCCCTTCGAATTAGATACAATTTGGGCATAAAAACATGCACCTTAAAAAAATATCGTATTTTTTCACAAAAATGGCTATAACTCCGTTAATATTAGTCTTTTTGGGGTCAAACTTTGCAAAATTCAAAATCCCATAAAATCAAAACTACGCACCCAAAACTTATAAAAAATACATTTTTGTACTCTGCTATTCATTCCCCTTTGAATTAGATACAATTTAGGCATAAAAACATGCACCTTAAAAAAATATCGTATTTTTTCACAAAAATGGCTATAACTCCGTTAATATTAGTCTTTTTGGGGTCAAACTTTGCAAAATTCAAAATCCCATAAAATCAAAACTACGCACCCAAAACTTATAAAAAATACATTTTTGTACTCTGCTATTCATTCCCCTTCGAATTAGATACAATTTGGGCATAAAAACATGCACCTTAAAAAAATATCGTATTTTTTCACAAAAATGGCTATAACTCCGTAAATATTAGTCTTTTTGGGGTCAAACTTTGCAAAATTCAAAATCCCATAAAATCAAAACTACGCACCCAAAACTTATAAAAAATACATTTTTGTACTCTGCTATTCATTCCCCTTCGAATTAGATACAATTTAGGCACAAAAACATGCACCTTAAAAAAATATCGTATTTTTTCACAAAAATGGCTATAACTCCGTTAATATTAGTCTTTTTGGGGTCAAACTTTGCAAAATTCAAAATCCCATAAAATCAAAACTACGCACCCAAAACTTATAAAAAATACATTTTTGTACTCTGCTATTCATTCCCCTTTGAATTAGATACAATTTAGGCATAAAAACATGCACCTTAAAAAAATATCGTATTTTTTCACAAAAATGGCTATAACTCCGTTAATATTAGTCTTTTTGGGGTCAAACTTTGCAAAATTCAAAATCCCATAAAATCAAAACTACGCACCCAAAACTTATAAAAAATACATTTTTGTACTCTGCTATTCATTCCCCTTCGAATTAGATACAATTTGGGCATAAAAACATGCACCTTAAAAAAATATCGTATTTTTTCACAAAAATGGCTATAACTCCGTTAATATTAGTCTTTTTGGGGTCAAACTTTGCAAAATTCAAAATCCCATAAAATCAAAACTACGCACCCAAAACTTATAAAAAATACATTTTTGTACTCTGCTATTCATTCCCCTTCGAATTAGATACAATTTGGGCATAAAAACATGCACCTTAAAAAAATATCGTATTTTTTCACAAAAATGGCTATAACTCCGTTAATATTAGTCTTTTTGGGGTCAAACTTTGCAAAATTCAAAATCCCATAAAATCAAAACTACGCACCCAAAACTTATAAAAAATACATTTTTGTACTCTGCTATTCATTCCCCTTCGAATTAGATACAATTTGGGCATAAAACCATGCACCTTAAAAAAATATCGTATTTTTTCACAAAAATGGCTATAACTCCGTTAATATTAGTCTTTTTGGGGTCAAACTTTGCAAAATTCAAAATCCCATAAAATCAAAACTACGCACCCAAAACTTATAAAAAATACATTTTTGTACTCTGCCATTCATTCCCCTTCGAATTAGATACAATTTAGGCATAAAAACATGCACCTTAAAAAAATATCGTATTTTTTCAAAAAAATGGCTATAACTCCGTTAATATTAGTCTTTTTGGGGTCAAACTTTGCAAAATTCGAAATCCCATAAAATCAAAACTACGCACCCAAAACTTATAAAAAATACATTTTTGTACTCTGCTATTCATTCCCCTTCGAATTAGATACAATTTAGGCATAAAAACATGCACCTTAAAAAAATATCGTATTTTTTCACAAAAATGGCTATAACTCCGTTAATATTAGTCTTTTTGGGGTCAAACTTTGCAAAATTCAAAATCCCATAAAATCAAAACTACGCACCCAAAACTTATAAAAAATACATTTTTGTACTCTGCTATTCATTCCCCTTCGAATTAGATACAATTTAGGCACAAAAACATGCACCTTAAAAAAATATCTTATTTTTTCACAAAAATGGCTATAACTCCGTTAATATTTGTCTTTTTGGGGTCAAACTTTGCAAAATTCAAAATCCCATAAAATCAAAACTACGCACCCAAAACTTATAAAAAATACATTTTTGTACTCTGCTATTCATTCCCCTTCGAATTAGATACAATTTGGGCATAAAAACATGCACCTTAAAAAAATATCGTATTTTTTCACAAAAATGGCTATAACTCCGTTAATATTAGTCTTTTTGGGGTCAAACTTTGCAAAATTCAAAATCCCATAAAATCAAAACTACGCACCCAAAACTTATAAAAAATACATTTTTGTACTCTGCTATTCATTCCCCTTCGAATTAGATACAATTTGGGCATAAAAACATGCACCTTAAAAAAATATCGTATTTTTTCACAAAAATGGCTATAACTCCGTTAATATTAGTCTTTTTGGGGTCAAACTTTGCAAAATTCAAAATCCCATAAAATCAAAACTACGCACCCAAAACTTATAAAAAATACATTTTTGTACTCTGCTATTCATTCCCCTTCGAATTAGATACAATTTGGGCATAAAAACATGCACCTTAAAAAAATATCGTATTTTTTCACAAAAATGGCTATAACTCCGTTAATATTAGTCTTTTTGGGGTCAAACTTTGCAAAATTCAAAATCCCATAAAATCAAAACTACGCACCCAAAACTTATAAAAAATACATTTTTGTACTCTGCTATTCATTCCCCTTCGAATTAGATACAATTTGGGCATAAAAACATGCACCTTAAAAAAATATCGTATTTTTTCACAAAAATGGCTATAACTCCGTTAATATTAGTCTTTTTGGGGTCAAACTTTGCAAAATTCAAAATCCCATAAAATCAAAACTACGCACCCAAAACTTATAAAAAATACATTTTTGTACTCTGCTATTCATTCCCCTTCGAATTAGATACAATTTGGGCATAAAAACATGCACCTTAAAAAAATATCGTATTTTTTCACAAAAATGGCTATAACTCCGTTAATATTAGTCTTTTTGGGGTCAAACTTTGCAAAATTCAAAATCCCATAAAATCAAAACTACGCACCCAAAACTTATAAAAAATACATTTTTGTACTCTGCTATTCATTCCCCTTCGAATTAGATACAATTTGGGCATAAAAACATGCACCTTAAAAAAATATCGTATTTTTTCACAAAAATGGCTATAACTCCGTTAATATTAGTCTTTTTGGGGTCAAACTTTGCAAAATTCAAAATCCCATAAAATCAAAACTACGCACCCAAAACTTATAAAAAATACATTTTTGTACTCTGCTATTCATTCCCCTTCGAATTAGATACAATTTGGGCATAAAAACATGCACCTTAAAAAAATATCGTATTTTTTCACAAAAATGGCTATAACTCCGTTAATATTAGTCTTTTTGGGGTCAAACTTTGCAAAATTCAAAATCCCATAAAATCAAAACTACGCACCCAAAACTTATAAAAAATACATTTTTGTACTCTGCCATTCATTCCCCTTCGAATTAGATACAATTTAGGCATAAAAACATGCACCTTAAAAAAATATCGTATTTTTTCACAAAAATGGCTATAACTCCGTTAATATTAGTCTTTTTGGGGTCAAACTTTGCAAAATTCAAAATGCCATAAAATCAAAACTACGCACCCAAAACTTATAAAAAATACATTTTTGTACTCTGCTTTTCATTCCCCTTCGAATTAGATACAATTTAGGCATAAAAACATGCACCTTAAAAAAATATCGTATTTTTTCACAAAAATGGCTATAACTCCGTTAATATTAGTCTTTTTGGGGTCAAACTTTGCAAAATTCAAAATCCCATAAAATCAAAACTACGCACCCAAAACTTATAAAAAATACATTTTTGTACTCTGCTATTCATTCCCCTTCGAATTAGATACAATTTAGGCACAAAAACATGCACCTTAAAAAAATATCGTATTTTTTCACAAAAATGGCTATAACTCCGTTAATATTAGTCTTTTTGGGGTCAAACTTTGCAAAATTCAAAATCCCATAAAATCAAAACTACGCAACCAAAACTTATAAAAAATACATTTTTGTACTCTGCTATTCATTCCCCTTCGAATTAGATACAATTTGGGCATAAAAACATGCACCTTAAAAAAATATCGTATTTTTTCACAAAAATGGCTATAACTCCGTTAATATTAGTCTTTTTGGGGTCAAACTTTGCAAAATTCAAAATCCCATAAAATCAAAACTACGCACCCAAAACTTATAAAAAATACATTTTTGTACTCTGCTATTCATTCCCCTTCGAATTAGATACAATTTGGGCATAAAAACATGCACCTTAAAAAAATATCGTATTTTTTCACAAAAATGGCTATAACTCCGTTAATATTAGTCTTTTTGGGGTCAAACTTTGCAAAATTCAAAATCCCATAAAATCAAAACTACGCACCCAAAACTTATAAAAAATACATTTTTGTATTCTGCTATTCATTCCCCTTCGAATTAGATACAATTTGGGCATAAAAACATGCACCTTAAAAAAATATCGTATTTTTTCACAAAAATGGCTATAACTCCGTTAATATTAGTCTTTTTGGGGTCAAACTTTGCAAAATTCAAAATCCCATAAAATCAAAACTACGCACCCAAAACTTATAAAAAATACATTTTTGTACTCTGCTATTCATTCCCCTTCGAATTAGATACAATTTGGGCATAAAAACATGCACCTTAAAAAAATATCGTATTTTTTCACAAAAATGGCTATAACTCCGTTAATATTAGTCTTTTTGGGGTCAAACTTTGCAAAATTCAAAATCCCATAAAATCAAAACTACGCACCCAAAACTTATAAAAAATACATTTTTGTACTCTGCTATTCATTCCCCTTCGCATTAGATACAATTTGGGCATAAAAACATGCACCTTAAAAAAATATCGTATTTTTTCACAAAAATGGCTATAACTCCGTTAATATTAGTCTTTTTGGGGTCAAACTTTGCAAAATTCAAAATCCCATAAAATCAAAACTACGCACCCAAAACTTATAAAAAATACATTTTTGTACTCTGCTATTCATTCCCCTTCGAATTAGATACAATTTAGGCATAAAAACATGCACCTTAAAAAAATATCGTATTTTTTCACAAAAATGGCTATAACTCCGTTAATATTAGTCTTTTTGGGGTCAAACTTTGCAAAATTCAAAATCCCATAAAATCAAAACTACGCACCCAAAACTTATAAAAAATACATTTTTGTACTCTGCTATTCATTCCCCTTCGAATTAAATACAATTTAGGCATAAAAACATGCACCTTAAAAAAATATCGTATTTTTTCACAAAAATGGCTATAACTCCGTTAATATTAGTCTTTTTGGGGTCAAACTTTGCAAAATTCAAAATCCCATAAAATCAAAACTACGCACCCAAAACTTATAAAAACTACATTTTTGTACTCTGCTATTCATTCCCCTTCGAATTAGATACAATTTAGTCATAAAAACATGCACCTTAAAAAAATATCGTATTTTTTCACAAAAATGGCTATAACTCCGTTAATATTAGTCTTTTTGGGGTCAAACTTTGCAAAATTCAAAATCCCATAAAATCAAAACTACGCACCCAAAACTTATAAAAAATACATTTTTGTACTCTGCTATTCATTCCCCTTCGAATTAGATACAATTTGGGCATAAAAACATGCACCTTAAAAAAATATCGTATTTTTTCACAAAAATGGCTATAACTCCGTTAATATTAGTCTTTTTGGGGTCAAACTTTGCAAAATTCAAAATCCCATAAAATCAAAACTACGCACCCAAAACTTATAAAAAATACATTTTTGTACTCTGCTATTCATTCCCCTTCGAATTAGATACAATTTAGGCATAAAAACATGCACCTTAAAAAAATATCGTATTTTTTCACAAAAATGGCTATAACTCCGTTAATATTAGTCTTTTTGGGGTCAAACTTTGCAAAATTCAAAATCCCATAAAATCAAAACTACGCACCCAAAACTTATAAAAAATACATTTTTGTACTCTGCTATTCATTCCCCTTCGAATTAGATACAATTTAGGCATAAAAACATGCACCTTAAAAAAATATCGTATTTTTTCACAAAAATGGCTATAACTCCGTTAATATTAGTCTTTTTGGGGTCAAACTTTGCAAAATTCAAAATCCCATAAAATCAAAACTACGCACCCAAAACTTATAAAAAATACATTTTTGTACTCTGCTATTCATTCCCCTTCGAATTAGATACAATTTGGGCATAAAAACATGCACCTTAAAAAAATATCGTATTTTTTCACAAAAATGGCTATAACTCCGTTAATATTAGTCTTTTTGGGGTCAAACTTTGCAAAATTCAAAATTCCATAAAATCAAAACTACGCACCCAAAACTTATAAAAAATACATTTTTGTACTCTGCTATTCATTCCCCTTCGAATTGGATACAATTTAGGCATAAAAACATGCACCTTAAAAAAATATAGTATTTTTTCACAAAAATGGCTATAACTCCGTTAATATTAGTCTTTTTGGGGTCAAACTTTGCAAAATTCAAAATCCCATAAAATCAAAACTACGCACCCAAAACTTATAAAAAATACATTTTTGTACTCTGCTATTCATTCCCCTTCGAATTAGATACAATTTGGGCATACAAACATGCACCTTAAAAAAATATCGTATTTTTTCACAAAAATGGCTATAACTCCGTTAATATTAGTCTTTTTGGGGTCAAACTTTGCAAAATTCAAAATTCCATAAAATCAAAACTACGCACCCAAAACTTATAAAAAATACATTTTTGTACTCTGCTATTCATTCCCCTTCGAATTAGATACAATTTGGGCATAAAAACATGCACCTTAAAAAAATATCGTATTTTTTCACAAAAATGGCTATAACTCCGTTAATATTAGTCTTTTTGGGGTCAAACTTTGCAAAATTCAAAATCCCATAAAATCAAAACTACGCACCCAAAACTTATAAAAAATACATTTTTGTACTCTGCTATTCATTCCCCTTCGAATTAGATACAATTTGGGCATAAAAACATGCACCTTAAAAAAATATCGTATTTTTTCACAAAAATGGCTATAACTCCGTTAATATTAGTCTTTTTGGGGTCAAACTTTGCAAAATTCAAAATCCCATAAAATCAAAACTACGCACCCAAAACTTATAAAAAATACATTTTTGTACTCTGCTATTCATTCCCCTTCGAATTAGATACAATTTAGGCATAAAAACATGCACCTTAAAAAAATATCGTATTTTTTCACAAAAATGGCTATAACTCCGTTAATATTAGTCTTTTTGGGGTCAAACTTTGCAAAATTCAAAATCCCATAAAATCAAAACTACGCACCCAAAACTTATAAAAAATACATTTTTGTACTCTGCTATTCATTCCCCTTCGAATTAGATACAATTTAGGCATAAAAACATGCACCTTAAAAAAATATCGTATTTTTTCACAAAAATGGCTATAACTCCGTTAATATTAGTCTTTTTGGGGTCAAACTTTGCAAAATTCAAAATCCCATAAAATCAAAACTACGCACCCAAAACTTATAAAAAATACATTTTTGTACTCTGCTATTCATTCCCCTTCGAATTAGATACAATTTGGGCATAAAAACATGCACCTTAAAGAAATATCGTATTTTTTCACAAAAATGGCTATAACTCCGTTAATAGGTATTAGTCTTTTTGGTCTCAAACTTTGCAAAATTCAAAATCCCATAAAATCAAAACTACGCACCCAAAACTTATAAAAAATACATTTTTGTACTCTGCTATTCATTCCCCTTCGAATTAGATACAATTTGGGCATAAAAACATGTACCTTAAAAAAATATCGTATTTTTTCACAAAAATGGCTATAACTCCGTTAATATTAGTCTTTTTGGGGTCAAACTTTGCAAAATTCAAAATCCCATAAAATCAAAACTACGCACCCAAAACTTATAAAAAATACATTTTTGTACTCTGCTATTCATTCCCCTTCGAATTAGATACAATTTAGGCATAAAAACATGCACCTTAAAAAAATATCGTATTTTTTCACAAAAATGGCTATAACTCCGTTAATATTAGTCTTTTTGGGGTCAAACTTTGCAAAATTCAAAATTCCATAAAATCAAAACTACGCACCCAAAACTTATAAAAAATACATTTTTGTACTCTGCTATTCATTCCCCTTCGAATTAGATACAATTTGGGCATAAAAACATGCACCTTAAAAAAATATCGTATTTTTTCACAAAAATGGCTATAACTCCGTTAATATTAGTCTTTTTGGGGTCAAACTTTGCAAAATTCAAAATTCCATAAAATCAAAACTACGCACCCAAAACTTATAAAAAATACATTTTTGTACTCTGCTATTCATTCCCCTTCGAATTAGATACAATTTGGGCATAAAAACATGCACCTTAAAAAAATATCGTATTTTTTCACAAAAATGGCTATAACTCCGTTAATATTAGTCTTTTTGGGGTCAAACTTTGCAAAATTCAAAATCCCATAAAATCAAAACTACGCACCCAAAACTTATAAAAAATACATTTTTGTACTCTGCTATTCATTCCCCTTCGAATTAGATACAATTTAGGCATAAAAACATGCACCTTAAAAAAATATCGTATTTTTTCACAAAAATGGCTATAACTCCGTTAATATTAGTCTTTTTGGGGTCAAACTTTGCAAAATTCAAAATCCCATAAAATCAAAACTACGCACCCAAAACTTATAAAAAATACATTTTTGTACTCTGCTATTCATTCCCCTTCGAATTGGATACAATTTAGGCATAAAAACATGCACCTTAAAAAAATATAGTATTTTTTCACAAAAATGGCTATAACTCCGTTAATATTAGTCTTTTTGGGGTCAAACTTTGCAAAATTCAAAATCCCATAAAATCAAAACTACGCACCCAAAACTTATAAAAAATACATTTTTGTACTCTGCTATTCATTCCCCTTCGAATTAGATACAATTTGGGCATAAAAACATGCACCTTAAAAAAATATCGTATTTTTTCACAAAAATGGCTATAACTCCGTTAATATTAGTCTTTTTGGGGTCAAACTTTGCAAAATTCAAAATTCCATAAAATCAAAACTACGCACCCAAAACTTATAAAAAATACATTTTTGTACTCTGCTATTCATTCCCCTTCGAATTAGATACAATTTGGGCATAAAAACATGCACCTTAAAAAAATATCGTATTTTTTCACAAAAATGGCTATAACTCCGTTAATATTAGTCTTTTTGGGGTCAAACTTTGCAAAATTCAAAATCCCATAAAATCAAAACTACGCACCCAAAACTTATAAAAAATACATTTTTGTACTCTGCTATTCATTCCCCTTCGAATTAGATACAATTTGGGCATAAAAACATGCACCTTAAAAAAATATCGTATTTTTTCACAAAAATGGCTATAACTCCGTTAATATTAGTCTTTTTGGGGTCAAACTTTGCAAAATTCAAAATCCCATAAAATCAAAACTACGCACCCAAAACTTATAAAAAATACATTTTTGTACTCTGCTATTCATTCCCCTTCGAATTAGATACAATTTAGGCATAAAAACATGCACCTTAAAAAAATATCGTATTTTTTCACAAAAATGGCTATAACTCCGTTAATATTAGTCTTTTTGGGGTCAAACTTTGCAAAATTCAAAATCCCATAAAATCAAAACTACGCACCCAAAACTTATAAAAAATACATTTTTGTACTCTGCTATTCATTCCCCTTCGAATTAGATACAATTTAGGCATAAAAACATGCACCTTAAAAAAATATCGTATTTTTTCACAAAAATGGCTATAACTCCGTTAATATTAGTCTTTTTGGGGTCAAACTTTGCAAAATTCAAAATCCCATAAAATCAAAACTACGCACCCAAAACTTATAAAAAATACATTTTTGTACTCTGCTATTCATTCCCCTTCGAATTAGATACAATTTGGGCATAAAAACATGCACCTTAAAGAAATATCGTATTTTTTCACAAAAATGGCTATAACTCCGTTAATAGGTATTAGTCTTTTTGGTCTCAAACTTTGCAAAATTCAAAATCCCATAAAATCAAAACTACGCACCCAAAACTTATAAAAAATACATTTTTGTACTCTGCTATTCATTCCCCTTCGAATTAGATACAATTTGGGCATAAAAACATGTACCTTAAAAAAATATCGTATTTTTTCACAAAAATGGCTATAACTCCGTTAATATTAGTCTTTTTGGGGTCAAACTTTGCAAAATTCAAAATCCCATAAAATCAAAACTACGCACCCAAAACTTATAAAAAATACATTTTTGTACTCTGCTATTCATTCCCCTTCGAATTAGATACAATTTAGGCATAAAAACATGCACCTTAAAAAAATATCGTATTTTTTCACAAAAATGGCTATAACTCCGTTAATATTAGTCTTTTTGGGGTCAAACTTTGCAAAATTCAAAATCCCATAAAATCAAAACTACGCACCCAAAACTTATAAAAAATACATTTTTGTACTCTGCTATTCATTCCCCTTCGAATTAGATACAATTTAGGCATAAAAACATGCACCTTAAAAAAATATCGTATTTTTTCACAAAAATGGCTATAACTCCGTTAATATTAGTCTTTTTGGGGTCAAACTTTGCAAAATTCAAAATCCCATAAAATCAAAACTACGCGCACCCAAAACTTATAAAAAATACATTTTTGTACTCTGCTATTCATTCCCCTTCGAATTAGATACAATTTGGGCATAAAAACATGCACCTTAAAAAAATATCGTATTTTTTCACAAAAATGGCTATAACTCCGTTAATATTAGTCTTTTTGGGGTCAAACTTTGCAAAATTCAAAATTCCATAAAATCAAAACTACGCACCCAAAACTTATAAAAAATACATTTTTGTACTCTGCTATTCATTCCCCTTCGAATTAGATACAATTTGGGCATAAAAACATGCACCTTAAAAAAATATCGTATTTTTTCACAAAAATGGCTATAACTCCGTTAATATTAGTCTTTTTGGGGTCAAACTTTGCAAAATTCAAAATTCCATAAAATCTGCTATTCATTCCCCTTCGAATTAGATACAATTTGGGCATAAAAACATGCACCTTAAAAAAATATCGTATTTTTTCACAAAAATGGCTATAACTCCGTTAATATTAGTCTTTTTGGGGTCAAACTTTGCAAAATTCAAAATCCCATAAAATCAAAACTACGCACCCAAAACTTATAAAAAATACATTTTTGTACTCTGCTATTCATTCCCCTTCGAATTAGATACAATTTGGGCATAAAAACATGCACCTTAAAAAAATATCGTATTTTTTCACAAAAATGGCTATAACTCCGTTAATATTAGTCTTTTTGGGGTCAAACTTTGCAAAATTCAAAATCCCATAAAATCAAAACTACGCACCCAAAACTTATAAAAAATACATTTTTGTACTCTGCTATTCATTCCCCTTCGAATTAGATACAATTTAGGCATAAAAACATGCACCTTAAAAAAATATCGTATTTTTTCACAAAAATGGCTATAACTCCGTTAATATTAGTCTTTTTGGGGTCAAACTTTGCAAAATTCAAAATCCCATAAAATCAAAACTACGCACCCAAAACTTATAAAAAATACATTTTTGTACTCTGCTATTCATTCCCCTTCGAATTAGATACAATTTAGGCATAAAAACATGCACCTTAAAAAAATATCGTATTTTTTCACAAAAATGGCTATAACTCCGTTAATATTAGTCTTTTTGGGGTCAAACTTTGCAAAATTCAAAATCCCATAAAATCAAAACTACGCACCCAAAACTTATAAAAAATACATTTTTGTACTCTGCTATTCATTCCCCTTCGAATTAGATACAATTTGGGCATAAAAACATGCACCTTAAAGAAATATCGTATTTTTTCACAAAAATGGCTATAACTCCGTTAATAGGTATTAGTCTTTTTGGTCTCAAACTTTGCAAAATTCAAAAACCCATAAAATCAAAACTACGCACCCAAAACTTATAAAAAATACATTTTTGTACTCTGCTATTCATTCCCCTTCGAATTAGATACAATTTGGGCATAAAAACATGTACCTTAAAAAAATATCGTATTTTTTCACAAAAATGGCTATAACTCCGTTAATATTAGTCTTTTTGGGGTCAAACTTTGCAAAATTCAAAATCCCATAAAATCAAAACTACGCACCCAAAACTTATAAAAAATACATTTTTGTACTCTGCTATTCATTCCCCTTCGAATTAGATACAATTTAGGCATAAAAACATGCACCTTAAAAAAATATCGTATTTTTTCACAAAAATGGCTATAACTCCGTTAATATTAGTCTTTTTGGGGTCAAACTTTGCAAAATTCAAAATCCCATAAAATCAAAACTACGCACCCAAAACTTATAAAAAATACATTTTTGTACTCTGCTATTCATTCCCCTTCGAATTAGATACAATTTAGGCATAAAAACATGCACCTTAAAAAAATATCGTATTTTTTCACAAAAATGGCTATAACTCCGTTAATATTAGTCTTTTTGGGGTCAAACTTTGCAAAATTCAAAATCCCATAAAATCAAAACTACGCGCACCCAAAACTTATAAAAAATACATTTTTGTACTCTGCTATTCATTCCCCTTCGAATTAGATACAATTTGGGCATAAGAACATGCACCTTAAAAAAATATCGTATTTTTTCACAAAAATGGCTATAACTCCGTTAATATTAGTCTTTTTGGGGTCAAACTTTGCAAAATTCAAAATTCCATAAAATCAAAACTACGCACCCAAAACTTATAAAAAATACATTTTTGTACTCTGCTATTCATTCCCCTTCGAATTAGATACAATTTGGGCATAAAAACATGCACCTTAAAAAAATATCGTATTTATTCACAAAAATGGCTATAACTCCGTTAATATTAGTCTTTTTGGGGTCAAACTTTGCAAAATTCAAAATTCCATAAAATCAAAACTACGCACCCAAAACTTATAAAAAATACATTTTTGTACTCTGCTATTCATTCCCCTTCGAATTAGATACAATTTGGGCATAAAAACATGCACCTTAAAAAAATATCGTATTTTTTCACAAAAATGGCTATAACTCCGTTAATATTAGTCTTTTTGGGGTCAAACTTTGCAAAATTCAAAATCCCATAAAATCAAAACTACGCACCCAAAACTTATAAAAAATACATTTTTGTACTCTGCTATTCATTCCCCTTCGAATTAGATACAATTTAGGCATAAAAACATGCACCTTAAAAAAATATCGTATTTTTTCACAAAAATGGCTATAACTCCGTTAATATTAGTCTTTTTGGGGTCAAACTTTGCAAAATTCAAAATCCCATAAAATCAAAACTACGCACCCAAAACTTATAAAAAATACATTTTTGTACTCTGCTATTCATTCCCCTTCGAATTAGATACAATTTGGGCATAAAAACATGCACCTTAAAAAAATATCGTATTTTTTCACAAAAATGGCTATAACTCCGTTAATATTAGTCTTTTTGGGGTCAAACTTTGCAAAATTCAAAATCCCATAAAATCAAAACTACGCACCCAAAACTTATAAAAAATACATTTTTGTAATCTGCTATTCATTCCCCTTTGAATTAGATACAATTTAGGCATAAAAACATGCACCTTAAAAAAATATCGTATTTTTTCACAAAAATGGCTATAACTCCGTTAATATTAGTCTTTTTGGGGTCAAACTTTGCAAAATTCAAAATCCCATAAAATCAAAACTACGCACCCAAAACTTATAAAAAATACATTTTTGTACTCTGCTATTCATTCCCCTTCGAATTAGATACAATTTGGGCATAAAAACATGCACCTTAAAAAAATATCGTATTTTTTCACAAAAATGGCTATAACTCCGTTAATATTAGTCTTTTTGGGGTCAAACTTTGCAAAATTCAAAATCCCATAAAATCAAAACTACGCACCCAAAACTTATAAAAAATACATTTTTGTACTCTGCTATTCATTCCCCTTCGAATTAGATACAATTTGGGCATAAAAACATGCACCTTAAAAAAATATCGTATTTTTTCACAAAAATGGCTATAACTCCGTTAATATTAGTCTTTTTGGGGTCAAACTTTGCAAAATTCAAAATCCCATAAAATCAAAACTACGCACCCAAAACTTATAAAAAATACATTTTTGTACTCTGCTATTCATTCCCCTTCGAATTAGATACAATTTAGGCATAAAAACATGCACCTTAAAAAAATATCGTATTTTTTCACAAAAATGGCTATAACTCCGTTAATATTAGTCTTTTTGGGGTCAAACTTTGCAAAATTCAAAATCCCATAAAATCAAAACTACGCACCTAAAACTTATAAAAAATACATTTTTGTACTCTGCTATTCATTCCCCTTTGAATTAGATACATTTTTGTACTCTGCTATTCATTCCCCTTCGAATTAGATACAATTTGGGCATAAAAACATGCACCTTAAAAAAATATCGTATTTTTTCACAAAAATGGCTATAACTCCGTTAATATTAGTCTTTTTGGGGTCAAACTTTGCAAAATTCAAAATCCCATAAAATCAAAACTACGCACCCAAAACTTATAAAAAATACATTTTTGTACTCTGCTATTCATTCCCCTTCGAATTAGATACAATTTAGGCATAAAAACATGCACCTTAAAAAAATATCGTATTTTTTCACAAAAATGGCTATAACTCCGTTAATATTAGTTTTTTGGGGTCAAACTTTGCAAAATTCAAAATCCCATAAAATCAAAACTACGCACCCAAAACTTATAAAAAATACATTTTTGTACTCTGCTATTCATTCCCCTTCGAATTAGATACAATTTGGGCATAAAAACATGCACCTTAAAAAAATATCGTATTTTTTCACAAAAATGGCTATAACTCCGTTAATATTAGTCTTTTTGGGGTCAAACTTTGCAAAATTCAAAATCCCATAAAATCAAAAGTACGCACCCAAAACTTATAAAAAATACATTTTTGTACTCTGCTATTCATTCCCCTTCGAATTGGATACAATTTAGGCATAAAAACATGCACCTTAAAAAAATATAGTATTTTTTCACAAAAATGGCTATAACTCCGTTAATATTAGTCTTTTTGGGGTCAAACTTTGCAAAATTCAAAATCCCATAAAATCAAAACTACGCACCCAAAACTTATAAAAAATACATTTTTGTACTCTGCTATTCATTCCCCTTCGAATTAGATACAATTTGGGCATAAAAACATGCACCTTAAAAAAATATCGTATTTTTTCACAAAAATGGCTATAACTCCGTTAATATTAGTCTTTTTGGGGTCAAACTTTGCAAAATTCAAAATCCCATAAAATCAAAAGTACGCACCCAAAACTTATAAAAAATACATTTTTGTACTCTGCTATTCATTCCCCTTCGAATTAGATACAATTTGGGCATAAAAACATGCACCTTAAAAAAATATCGTATTTTTCACAAAAATGGCTATAACTCCGTTAATATTAGTCTTTTTGGGGTCAAACTTTGCAAAATTCAAAATCCCATAAAATCAAAACTACGCACCCAAAACTTATAAAAAATACATTTTTGTACTCTGCTATTCATTCCCCTTCGAATTAGATACAATTTGGGCATAAAAACATGCACCTTAAAAAAATATCGTATTTTTTCACAAAAATGGCTATAACTCCGTTAATATTAGTCTTTTTGGGGTCAAACTTTGCAAAATTCAAAATCCCATAAAATCAAAACTACGCACCCAAAACTTATAAAAAATACATTTTTGTACTCTGCTATTCATTCCCCTTCGAATTAGATACAATTTGGGCATAAAAACATGCACCTTAAAAAAATATCGTATTTTTTCACAAAAATGGCTATAACTCCGTTAATATTAGTCTTTTTGGGGTCAAACTTTGCAAAATTCAAAATCCCATAAAATCAAAACTACGCACCCAAAACTTATAAAAAATACATTTTTGTACTCTGCTATTCATTCCCCTTCGAATTAGATACAATTTGGGCATAAAAACATGCACCTTAAAAAAATATCGTATTTTTTCACAAAAATGGCTATAACTCCGTTAATATTAGTCTTTTTGGGGTCAAACTTTACAAAATTCAAAATCCCATAAAATCAAAACTACGCACCCAAAACTTATAAAAAATACATTTTTGTACTCTGCTATTCATTCCCCTTCGAATTAGATACAATTTGGGCATAAAAACATGCACCTTAAAAAAATATCGTATTTTTTCACAAAAATGGCTATAACTCCGTTAATATTAGTCTTTTTGGGGTCAAACTTTGCAAAATTCAAAATCCCATAAAATCAAAACTACGCACCCAAAACTTATAAAAAATACATTTTTGTACTCTGCTATTCATTCCCCTTTGAATTATATACAATTTGGGCATAAAAACATGCACCTTAAAAAATATCGTATTTTTTCACAAAAATGGCTATAACTCCGTTAATATTAGTTTTTTGGGGTCAAACTTTGCAAAATTCAAAATCCCATAAAATCAAAACTACGCACCCAAAACTTATAAAAAATACATTTTTGTACTCTGCTATTCATTCCCCTTCGAATTAGATACAATTTGGGCATAAAAACATGCACCTTAAAAAAATATCGTATTTTTTCACAAAAATGGCTATAACTCCGTTAATATTAGTCTTTTTGGGGTCAAACTTTGCAAAATTCAAAATCCCATAAAATCAAAACTACGCACCCAAAACTTATAAAAAATACATTTTTGTACTCTGCTATTCATTCCCCTTCGAATTAGATACAATTTAGGCATAAAAACATGCACCTTAAAAAAATATCGTATTTTTTCACAAAAATGGCTATAACTCCGTTAATATTAGTCTTTTTGGGGTCAAACTTTGCAAAATTCAAAATCCCATAAAATCAAAACTACGCACCCAAAACTTATAAAAAATACATTTTTGTACTCTGCTATTCATTCCCCTTCGAATTAGATACAATTTAGGCATAAAAACATGCGCCTTAAAAAAATATCGTATTTTTTCACAAAAATGGCTATAACTCCGTTAATATTAGTCTTTTTGGGGTCAAACTTTGCAAAATTCAAAATCCCATAAAATCAAAACTACGCACCCAAAACTTATAAAAAATACATTTTTGTACTCTGCTATTCATTCCCCTTCGAATTAGATACAATTTAGGCATAAAAACATGCACCTTAAAAAAATATCGTATTTTTTCACAAAAATGGCTATAACTCCGTCAATATTAGTCTTTTTGGGGTCAAACTTTGCAAAATTCAAAATCCCATAAAATCAAAACTACGCACCCAAAACTTATAAAAAATACATTTTTGTACTCTGCTATTCATTCCCCTTCGAATTAGATACAATTTAGGCATAAAAACATGCACCTTAAAAAAATATCGTATTTTTTCACAAAAATGGCTATAACTCCGTTAATATTAGTCTTTTTGGGGTCAAACTTTGCAAAATTCAAAATCCCATAAAATCAAAACTACGCGCACCCAAAACTTATAAAAAATACATTTTTGTACTCTGCTATTCATTCCCCTTCGAATTAGATACAATTTGGGCATAAGAACATGCACCTTAAAAAAATATCGTATTTTTTCACAAAAATGGCTATAACTCCGTTAATATTAGTCTTTTTGGGGTCAAACTTTGCAAAATTCAAAATCCCATAAAATCAAAACTACGCACCCAAAACTTATAAAAAATACATTTTTGTACTCTGCTATTCATTCCCCTTCGAATTAGATACAATTTAGGCATAAAAACATGCACCTTAAAAAAATATCGTATTTTTTCACAAAAATGGCTATAACTCCGTTAATATTAGTCTTTTTGGGGTCAAACTTTGCAAAATTCAAAATCCCATAAAATCAAAACTAGCTACGCACCCAAAACTTATAAAAAATACATTTTTGTACTCTGCCATTCATTCCCCTTCGAATTAGATACAATTTGGGCATAAAAACATGCACCTTAAAAAAACATCGTATTTTTTCACAAAAATGGCTATAACTCCGTTAATATTAGTCTTTTTGGGGTCAAACTTTGCAAAATTCAAAATCCCATAAAATCAAAACTACGCACCCAAAACTTATAAAAAATACATTTTTGTACTCTGCTATTCATTCCCCTTCGAATTAGATACAATTTAGGCATAAGAACATGCACCTTAAAAAAATATCGTATTTTTTCACAAAAATGGCTATAACTCCGTTAATATTAGTCTTTTTGGGGTCAAACTTTGCAAAATTCAAAATCCCATAAAATCAAAACTACGCACCCAAAACTTATAAAAAATACATTTTTGTACTCTGCTATTCATTCCCCTTCGAATTAGATACAATTTAGGTATAAGAACATGCACCTTAAAAAAATATCGTATTTTTTCACAAAAATGGCTATAACTCCGTTAATATTAGTCTTTTTGGGGTCAAACTTTGCAAAATTCAAAATCCCATAAAATCAAAACTACGCACCCAAAACTTATAAAAAATACATTTTTGTACTCTGCTATTCATTCCCCTTCGAATTAGATACAACTTGGGCATAAAAACATGCACCTTAAAAAAATATCGTATTTTTTCACAAAAATGGCTGTAACTCCGTTAATATTAGTCTTTTTGGGGTCAAACTTTGCAAAATTCAAAATCCCATAAAATCAAAACTACGCACCCAAAACTTATAAAAAATACATTTTTGTACTCTGCTATTCATTCCCCTTCGAATTAGATACAATTTAGGCATAAAAACATGCACCTTAAAAAAATATCGTATTTTTTCACAAAAATGGCTATAACTCCGTTAATATTAGTCTTTTTGGGGTCAAACTTTGCAAAATTCAAAATCCCATAAAATTAAAACTACGCACCCAAAACTTATAAAAAACACATTTTTGTACTCTGCTATTCATTCCCCTTCGAATTAGATACAATTTGGGCATAAAAACATGCACCTTAAAAAAATATCGTATTTTTTCACAAAAATGGCTATAACTCCGTTAATATTAGTCTTTTTGGGGTCAAACTTTGCAAAATTCAAAATCCCATAAAATCAAAACTACGCACCCAAAACTTATAAAAAATACATTTTTGTACTCTGCTATTCATTCCCCTTCGAATTAGATACAATTTAGGCATAAAAACATGCACCTTAAAAAAATATCGTATTTTTTCACAAAAATGGCTATAACTCCGTTAATATTAGTCTTTTTGGGGTCAAACTTTGCAAAATTCAAAATCCCATAAAATCAAAACTAGCTACGCACCCAAAACTTATAAAGAATACATTTTTGTACTCTGCCATTCATTCCCCTTCGAATTAGATACAATTTGGGCATAAAAACATGCACCTTAAAAAAATATCGTATTTTTTCACAAAAATGGCTATAACTCCGTTAATATTAGTCTTTTTGGGGTCAAACTTTGCAAAATTCAAAATCCCATAAAATCAAAACTACGCACCCAAAACTTATAAAAAATACATTTTTGTACTCTGCCATTCATTCCCCTTCGAATTAGATACAATTTGGGCATAAAAACATGCACCTTAAAAAAATATCGTATTTTTTCACAAAAATGGCTATAACTCCGTTAATATTAGTCTTTTTGGGGTCAAACTTTGCAAAATTCAAAATCCCATAAAATCAAAACTACGCACCCAAAACTTATAAAAAATACATTTTTGTACTCTGCTATTCATTCCCCTTCGAATTAGATACAATTTAGGCATAAAAACATGCACCTTAAAAAAATATCGTATTTTTTCACAAAAATGGCTATAACTCCGTTAATATTAGTCTTTTTGGGGTCAAACTTTGCAAAATTCAAAATCCCATAAAATCAAAACTACGCACCCAAAACTTATAAAAAATACATTTTTGTACTCTGCTATTCATTCCCCTTCGAATTAGATACAATTTAGGCATAAAAACATGCGCCTTAAAAAAATATCGTATTTTTTCACAAAAATGGCTATAACTCCGTTAATATTAGTCTTTTTGGGGTCAAACTTTGCAAAATTCAAAATCCCATAAAATCAAAACTACGCACCCAAAACTTATAAAAAATACATTTTTGTACTCTGCTATTCATTCCCCTTCGAATTAGATACAATTTGGGCATAAAAACATGCACCTTAGAAAAATATCGTATTTTTCACAAAAATGGCTATAACTCCGTTAATATTAGTCTTTTTGGGGTCAAACTTTGCAAAATTCAAAATCCCATAAAATCAAAACTACGCACCCAAAACTTATAAAAAATACATTTTTGTACTCTGCTATTCATTCCCCTTCGAATTAGATACAATTTGGGCATTAAAACATGCACCTTAAAAAAATATCGTATTTTTTCACAAAAATGGCTATAACTCCGTTAATATTAGTCTTTTTGGGGTCAAACTTTGCAAAATTCAAAATCCCATAAAATCAAAACTACGCACCCAAAACTTATAAAAAATACATTTTTGTACTCTGCTATTCATTCCCCTTCGAATTAGATACAATTTGGGCATAAAAACATGCACCTTAAAAAAATATCGTATTTTTTCACAAAAATGGCTATAACTCCGTTAATATTTGTCTTTTTGGGGTCAAACTTTGCAAAATTCAAAATCCCATAAAATCAAAACTACGCACCCAAAACTTATAAAAAATACATTTTTGTACTCTGCTATTCATTCCCCTTCGAATTAGATACAATTTGGGCATAAAAACATGCACCTTAAAAAAATATCGTATTTTTTCACAAAAATGGCTATAACTCCGTTAATATAAGTCTTTTTGGGGTCAAACTTTGCAAAATTCAAAATCCCATAAAATCAAAACTACGCACCCAAAACTTATAAAAAATACATTTTTGTACTCTGCTATTCATTCCCCTTCGAATTAGATACAATTTGGGCATAAAAACATGCACCTTAAAAAAATATCGTATTTTTTCACAAAAATGGCTGTAACTCCGTTAATATTAGTCTTTTTGGGGTCAAACTTTGCAAAATTCAAAATCCCATAAAACCAAAACTACGCACCCAAAACTTATAAAAAACACATTTTTGTACTCTGCTATTCATTCCCCTTCGAATTAGATACAATTTGGGCATAAAAACATGCACCTTAAAAAAATATCGTATTTTTTCACAAAAATGGCTATAACTCCGTTAATATTAGTCTTTTTGGGGTCAAACTTTGCAAAATTCAAAATCCCATAAAATCAAAACTACGCACCCAAAACTTATAAAAAACACATTTTTGTACTCTGCTATTCATTCCCCTTCGAATTAGATACAATTTGGGCATAAAAACATGCACCTTAAAAAAATATCGTATTTTTTCACAAAAATGGCTGTAACTCCGTTAATATTAGTTTTTTTGGGGTCAAACTTTGCAAAATTCAAAATCCCATAAAATCAAAACTACGCACCCAAAACTTATAAAAAATACATTTTTGTACTCTGCTATTCATTCCCCTTCGAATTAGATACAATTTAGGCATAAAAACATGCACCTTAAAAAAATATCGTATTTTTTCACAAAAATGGCTATAACTCCGTTAATATTAGTCTTTTTGGGGTCAAACTTTGCAAAATTCAAAATCCCATAAAATCAAAACTAGCTACGCACCCAAAACTTATAAAAAATACATTTTTGTACTCTGCCATTCATTCCCCTTCGAATTAGATACAATTTGGGCATAAAAACATGCACCTTAAAAAAATATCGTATTTTTTCACAAAAATGGCTATAACTCCGTTAATATTAGTCTTTTTGGGGTCAAACTTTGCAAAATTCAAAATCCCATAAAATCAAAACTACGCACCCAAAACTTATAAAAAATACATTTTTGTACTCTGCTATTCATTCCCCTTCGAATTAGATACAATTTAGGCATAAAAACATGCACCTTAAAAAAATATCGTATTTTTTCACAAAAATGGCTATAACTCCGTTAATATTAGTCTTTTTGGGGTCAAACTTTGCAAAATTCAAAATCCCATAAAATCAAAACTACGCACCCAAAACTTATAAAAAATACATTTTTGTACTCTGCTATTCATTCCCCTTCGAATTAGATACAATTTGGGCATAAAAACATGCACCTTAAAAAAATATCGTATTTTTTCACAAAAATGGCTATAACTCCGTTAATATTAGTCTTTTTGGGGTCAAACTTTGCAAAATTCAAAATCCCATAAAATCAAAACTACGCACCCAAAACTTATAAAAAATACATTTTTGTACTCTGCTATTCATTCCCCTTCGAATTAGATACAATTTAGGCATAAAAACATGCACCTTAAAAAAATATCGTATTTTTTCACAAAAATGGCTATAACTCCGTTAATATTAGTCTTTTTGGGGTCAAACTTTGCAAAATTCAAAATCCCATAAAATCAAAACTAGCTACGCACCCAAAACTTATAAAAAATACATTTTTGTACTCTGCCATTCATTCCCCTTCGAATTAGATACAATTTGGGCATAAAAACATGCACCTTAAAAAAATATCGTATTTTTTCACAAAAATGGCTATAACTCCGTTAATATTAGTCTTTTTGGGGTCAAACTTTGCAAAATTCAAAATCCCATAAAATCAAAACTACGCACCCAAAACTTATAAAAAATACATTTTTGTACTCTGCTATTCATTCCCCTTCGAATTAGATACAATTTAGGCATAAAAACATGCACCTTAAAAAAATATCGTATTTTTTCACAAAAATGGCTATAACTCCGTTAATATTAGTCTTTTTGGGGTCAAACTTTGCAAAATTCAAAATCCCATAAAATCAAAACTACGCACCCAAAACTTATAAAAAATACATTTTTGTACTCTGCTATTCATTCCCCTTCGAATTAGATACAATTTGGGCATAAAAACATGCACCTTAAAAAAATATCGTATTTTTTCACAAAAATGGCTATAACTCCGTTAATATTAGTCTTTTTGGGGTCAAACTTTGCAAAATTCAAAATCCCATAAAATCAAAACTACGCACCCAAAACTTATAAAAAATACATTTTTGTACTCTGCTATTCATTCCCCTTCGAATTAGATACAATTTAGGCATAAAAACATGCACCTTAAAAAAATATCGTATTTTTTCACAAAAATGGCTATAACTCCGTTAATATTAGTCTTTTTGGGGTCAAACTTTGCAAAATTCAAAATCCCATAAAATCAAAACTACGCACCCAAAACTTATAAAAAATACATTTTTGTACTCTGCTATTCATTCCCCTTCGAATTAGATACAATTTAGGCATAAAAACATGCACCTTAAAAAAATATCGTATTTTTTCACAAAAATGGCTATAACTCCGTTAATATTAGTCTTTTTGGGGTCAAACTTTGCAAAATTCAAAATCCCATAAAATCAAAACTAGCTACGCACCCAAAACTTATAAAAAATACATTTTTGTACTCTGCCATTCATTCCCCTTCGAATTAGATACAATTTGGGCATAAAAACATGCACCTTAAAAAAATATCGTATTTTTTCACAAAAATGGCTATAACTCCGTTAATATTAGTCTTTTTGGGGTCAAACTTTGCAAAATTCAAAATCCCATAAAATCAAAACTACGCACCCAAAACTTATAAAAAATACATTTTTGTACTCTGCCATTCATTCCCCTTCGAATTAGATACAATTTGGGCATAAAAACATGCACCTTAAAAAAATATCGTATTTTTTCACAAAAATGGCTATAACTCCGTTAATATTAGTCTTTTTGGGGTCAAACTTTGCAAAATTCAAAATCCCATAAAATCAAAACTACGCACCCAAAACTTATAAAAAACACATTTTTGTACTCTGCTATTCATTCCCCTTCGAATTAGATACAATTTGGGCATAAAAACATGCACCTTAAAAAAATATCGTATTTTTTCACAAAAATGGCTATAACTCCGTTAATATTAGTCTTTTTGGGGTCAAACTTTGCAAAATTCAAAATCCCATAAAATCAAAACTACGCACCCAAAACTTATAAAAAATACATTTTTGTACTCTGCTATTCATTCCCCTTCGAATTAGATACAATTTAGGCATAAAAACATGCACCTTAAAAAAATATCGTATTTTTTCACAAAAATGGCTATAACTCCGTTAATATTAGTCTTTTTGGGGTCAAACTTTGCAAAATTCAAAATCCCATAAAATCAAAACTAGCTACGCACCCAAAACTTATAAAAATACATTTTTGTACTCTGCCATTCATTCCCCTTCGAATTAGATACAATTTGGGCATAAAAACATGCACCTTAAAAAAATATCGTATTTTTTCACAAAAATGGCTATAACTCCGTTAATATTAGTCTTTTTGGGGTCAAACTTTGCAAAATTCAAAATCCCATAAAATCAAAACTACGCACCCAAAACTTATAAAAAATACATTTTTGTACTCTGCTATTCATTCAAATATTAGTCTTTTTGGGGTCAAACTTTGCCAAATTCAAAATCCCATAAAATCAAAACTACGCACCCAAAACTTATAAAAAATACATTTTTGTACTCTGCTATTCATTCCCCTTCGAATTAGATACAATTTAGGCATAAAAACATGCACCTTAAAAAAATATCGTATTTTTTCACAAAAATGGCTATAACTCCGTTAATATAAGTCTTTTTGGGGTCAAACTTTGCAAAATTCAAAATCCCATAAAATCAAAACTACGCACCCAAAACTTATAAAAAATACATTTTTGTACTCTGCTATTCATTCCCCTTCGAATTAGATACAATTTGGGCATAAAAACATGCACCTTAAAAAAATATCGTATTTTTTTACAAAAATGGCTATAACTCCGTTAATATTAGTCTTTTTGGGGTCAAACTTTGCAAAATTCAAAATCCCATAAAATCAAAACTACGCACCCAAAACTTATAAAAAATACATTTTTGTACTCTGCTATTCATTCCCCTTCGAATTAGATACAATTTAGGCATAAAAACATGCACCTTAAAAAAATATCGTATTTTTTCACAAAAATGGCTATAACTCCGTTAATATTAGTCTTTTTGGGGTCAAACTTTGCAAAATTCAAAATCCCATAAAATCAAAACTACGCACCCAAAACTTATAAAAAATACATTTTTGTACTCTGCTATTCATTCCCCTTCGAATTAGATACAATTTAGGCATAAAAACATGCACCTTAAAAAAATATCGTATTTTTTCACAAAAATGGCTATAACTCCGTTAATATAAGTCTTTTTGGGGTCAAACTTTGCAAAATTCAAAATCCCATAAAATCAAAACTACGCACCCAAAACTTATAAAAAATACATTTTTGTACTCTGCTATTCATTCCCCTTCGAATTAGATACAATTTAGGCATAAAAACATGCACCTTAAAAAAATATATTAATATTAGTCTTTTTGGGGTCAAACTTTGCAAAATTCAAAATCCCATAAAATCAAAACTACGCACCCAAAACTTATAAAAAATACATTTTTGTACTCTGCTATTCATTCCCCTTCGAATTAGATACAATTTAGGCATAAAAACATGCACCTTAAAAAAATATCGTATTTTTTCACAAAAATGGCTATAACTCCGTTAATATTAGTCTTTTTGGGGTCAAACTTTGCAAAATTCAAAATCCCATAAAATCAAAACTACGCACCCAAAACTTATAAAAAATACATTTTTGTACTCTGCTATTCATTCCCCTTCGAATTAGATACAATTTGGGCATAAAAACATGCACCTTAAAAAAATATCGTATTTTTTCACAAAAATGGCTATAACTCCGTTAATATTAGTCTTTTTGGGGTCAAACTTTGCAAAATTCAAAATCCCATAAAATCAAAACTACGCACCCAAAACTTATAAAAAATACATTTTTGTACTCTGCTATTCATTCCCCTTCGAATTAGATACAATTTAGGCATAAAAACATGCACCTTAAAAAAATATCGTATTTTTTCACAAAAATGGCTATAACTCCGTTAATATTAGTCTTTTTGGGGTCAAACTTTGCAAAATTCAAAATCCCATAAAATCAAAACTACGCACCCAAAACTTATAAAAAATACATTTTTGTACTCTGCTATTCATTCCCCTTCGAATTAGATACAATTTAGGCATAAAAACATGCACCTTAAAAAAATATCGTATTTTTTCACAAAAATGGCTATAACTCCGTTAATATTAGTCTTTTTGGGGTCAAACTTTGCAAAATTCAAAATCCCATAAAATCAAAACTAGCTACGCACCCAAAACTTATAAAAAATACATTTTTGTACTCTGCCATTCATTCCCCTTCGAATTAGATACAATTTGGGCATAAAAACATGCACCTTAAAAAAATATCGTATTTTTTCACAAAAATGGCTATAACTCCGTTAATATTAGTCTTTTTGGGGTCAAACTTTGCAAAATTCAAAATCCCATAAAATCAAAACTACGCACCCAAAACTTATAAAAAACACATTTTTGTACTCTGCTATTCATTCCCCTTCGAATTAGATACAATTTGGGCATAAAAACATGCACCTTAAAAAAATATCGTATTTTTTCACAAAAATGGCTATAACTCCGTTAATATTAGTCTTTTTGGGGTCAAACTTTGCAAAATTCAAAATCCCATAAAATCAAAACTACGCACCCAAAACTTATAAAAAATACATTTTTGTACTCTGCTATTCATTCCCCTTCGAATTAGATACAATTTAGGCATAAAAACATGCACCTTAAAAAAATATCGTATTTTTTCACAAAAATGGCTATAACTCCGTTAATATTAGTCTTTTTGGGGTCAAACTTTGCAAAATTCAAAATCCCATAAAATCAAAACTAGCTACGCACCCAAAACTTATAAAAATACATTTTTGTACTCTGCCATTCATTCCCCTTCGAATTAGATACAATTTGGGCATAAAAACATGCACCTTAAAAAAATATCGTATTTTTTCACAAAAATGGCTATAACTCCGTTAATATTAGTCTTTTTGGGGTCAAACTTTGCAAAATTCAAAATCCCATAAAATCAAAACTACGCACCCAAAACTTATAAAAAATACATTTTTGTACTCTGCTATTCATGGGGTCAAACTTTGCAAAATTCAAAATCCCATAAAATCAAAACTACGCACCCAAAACTTATAAAAAATACATTTTTGTACTCTGCTATTCATTCCCCTTCGAATTAGATACAATTTAGGCATAAAAACATGCACCTTAAAAAAATATCGTATTTTTTCACAAAAATGGCTATAACTCCGTTAATATAAGTCTTTTTGGGGTCAAACTTTGCAAAATTCAAAATCCCATAAAATCAAAACTACGCACCCAAAACTTATAAAAAATACATTTTTGTACTCTGCTATTCATTCCCCTTCGAATTAGATACAATTTAGGCATAAAAACATGCACCTTAAAAAAATATCGTATTTTTTCACAAAAATGGCTATAACTCCGTTAATATTAGTCTTTTTGGGGTCAAACTTTGCAAAATTCAAAATCCCATAAAATCAAAACTACGCACCCAAAACTTATAAAAAATACATTTTTGTACTCTGCTATTCATTCCCCTTCGAATTAGATACAATTTAGGCATAAAAACATGCACCTTAAAAAAATATCGTATTTTTTCACAAAAATGGCTATAACTCCGTTAATATTAGTCTTTTTGGGGTCAAACTTTGCAAAATTCAAAATCCCATAAAATCAAAACTACGCACCCAAAACTTATAAAAAATACATTTTTGTACTCTGCTATTCATTCCCCTTCGAATTAGATACAATTTAGGCATAAAAACATGCACCTTAAAAAAATATCGTATTTTTTCACAAAAATGGCTATAACTCCGTTAATATAAGTCTTTTTGGGGTCAAACTTTGCAAAATTCAAAATCCCATAAAATCAAAACTACGCACCCAAAACTTATAAAAAATACATTTTTGTACTCTGCTATTCATTCCCCTTCGAATTAGATACAATTTAGGCATAAAAACATGCACCTTAAAAAAATATCGTATTTTTTCACAAAAATGGCTATAACTCCGTTAATATTAGTCTTTTTGGGGTCAAACTTTGCAAAATTCAAAATCCCATAAAATCAAAACTACGCACCCAAAACTTATAAAAAATACATTTTTGTACTCTGCTATTCATTCCTCTTCGAATTAGATACAATTTGGGCATAAAAACATGCACCTTAAAAAAGTATCGTATTTTTTCAAAAAAAATGGGTATAACTCCGTTAATATTAGTCTTTTTGGGGTCAAACTTTGCAAAATTCAAAATCCCATACAATCAAAACTACGCACCCAAAACTTATAAAAAATACATTTTTGTACTCTGCTATTCATTCCCCTTCGAATTAGATACAATTTAGGCATAAAAACATGCACCTTAAAAAAATATCGTATTTTTTCACAAAAATGGCTATAACTCCGTTAATATTAGTCTTTTTGGGGTCAAACTTTGCAAAATTCAAAATCCCATAAAATCAAAACTACGCACCTAAAACTTATAAAAAATACATTTTTGTACTCTGCTATTCATTCCCCTTCGAATTAGATACAATTTAGGCATAAAAACATGCACCTTAAAAAAATATCGTATTTTTTCACAAAAATGGCTATAACTCCGTTAATATAAGTCTTTTTGGGGTCAAACTTTGCAAAATTCAAAATCCCATAAAATCAAAACTACGCACCCAAAACTTATAAAAAATACATTTTTGTACTCTGCTATTCATTCCCCTTCGAATTAGATACAATTTAGGCATAAAAACATGCACCTTAAAAAAATATCGTATTTTTTCAAAAAAATGGGTATAACTCCGTTAATATTAGTCTTTTTGGGGTCAAACTTTGCAAAATTCAAAATCCCATAAAATCAAAACTACGCACCCAAAACTTATAAAAAATACATTTTTGTACTCTGCTATTCATTCCCCTTCGAATTAGATACAATTTAGGCATAAAAACATGCACCTTAAAAAAATATCGTATTTTTTCACAAAAATGGCTATAACTCCGTTAATATTAGTCTTTTTGGGGTCAAACTTTGCAAAATTCAAAATCCCATAAAATCAAAACTACGCACCTAAAACTTATAAAAAATACATTTTTGTACTCTGCTATTCATTCCCCTTCGAATTAGATACAATTTAGGCATAAAAACATGCACCTTAAAAAAATATCGTATTTTTTCACAAAAATGGCTATAACTCCGTTAATATAAGTCTTTTTGGGGTCAAACTTTGCAAAATTCAAAATCCCATAAAATCAAAACTACGCACCCAAAACTTATAAAAAATACATTTTTGTACTCTGCTATTCATTCCCCTTCGAATTAGATACAATTTGGGCATAAAAACATGCACCTTAAAAAAATATCGTATTTTTTCAAAAAAATGGGTTTAATATTAGTCTTTTTGGGGTCAAACTTTGCAAAATTCAAAATCCCATAAAATCAAAACTACGCACCCAAAACTTATAAAAAATACATTTTTGTACTCTGCTATTCATTCCCCTTCGAATTAGATACAATTTAGGCATAAAAACATGCACCTTAAAAAAATATCGTATTTTTTCACAAAAATGGCTATAACTCCGTTAATATTAGTCTTTTTGGGGTCAAACTTTGCAAAATTCAAAATCCCATAAAATCAAAACTACGCACCTAAAACTTATAAAAAATACATTTTTGTACTCTGCTATTCATTCCCCTTCGAATTAGATACAATTTAGGCATAAAAACATGCACCTTAAAAAAATATCGTATTTTTTCACAAAAATGGCTATAACTCCGTTAATATTAGTCTTTTTGGGGTCAAACTTTGCAAAATTCAAAATCCCATAAAATCAAAACTACGCACCTAAAACTTATAAAAAATACATTTTTGTACTCTGCTATTCATTCCCCTTCGAATTAGATACAATTTAGGCATAAAAACATGCACCTTAAAAAAATATCGTATTTTTTCACAAAAATGGCTATAACTCCGTTAATATAAGTCTTTTTGGGGTCAAACTTTGCAAAATTCAAATTCAAAATCAAAACTACGCACCCAAAACTTATAAAAAATACATTTTTGTACTCTGCTATTCATTCCCCTTCGAATTAGATACAATTTGGGCATAAAAACATGCACCTTAAAAAAATATCGTATTTTTTCACAAAAATGGCTATAACTCCGTTAATATTAGTCTTTTTGGGGTCAAACTTTGCAAAATTCAAAATCCCATAAAATCAAAACTACGCACCCAAAACTTATAAAAAATACATTTTTGTACTCTGCTATTCATTCCCCTTCGAATTAGATACAATTTAGGCATAAAAACATGCACCTTAAAAAAATATCGTATTTTTTCACAAAAATGGCTATAACTCCGTTAATATAAGTCTTTTTGGGGTCAAACTTTGCAAAATTCAAAATCCCATAAAATCAAAACTACGCACCCAAAACTTATAAAAAATACATTTTTGTACTCTGCTATTCATTCCCCTTCGAATTAGATACAATTTAGGCATAAAAACATGCACCTTAAAAAAATATCGTATTTTTTCACAAAAATGGCTATAACTCCGTTAATATTAGTCTTTTTGGGGTCAAACTTTGCAAAATTCAAAATCCCATAAAATCAAAACTACGCACCTAAAACTTATAAAAAATACATTTTTGTACTCTGCTATTCATTCCCCTTCGAATTAGATACAATTTAGGCATAAAAACATGCACCTTAAAAAAATATCGTATTTTTTCACAAAAATGGCTATAACTCCGTTAATATAAGTCTTTTTGGGGTCAAACTTTGCAAAATTCAAAATCCCATAAAATCAAAACTACGCACCCAAAACTTATAAAAAATACATTTTTGTACTCTGCTATTCATTCCCCTTCGAATTAGATACAATTTGGGCATAAAAACATGCACCTTAAAAAATATCGTATTTTTTCAAAAAAATGGGTTTAATATTAGTCTTTTTGGGGTCAAACTTTGCAAAATTCAAAATCCCATAAAATCAAAACTACGCACCCAAAACTTATAAAAAATACATTTTTGTACTCTGCTATTCATTCCCCTTCGAATTAGATACAATTTGGGCATAAAAACATGCACCTTAAAAAAATATCGTATTTTTTCACAAAAATGGCTATAACTCCGTTAATATTAGTCTTTTTGGGGTCAAACTTTGCAAAATTCAAAATCCCATAAAATCAAAACTACGCACCCAAAACTTATAAAAAACACATTTTTGTACTCTGCTATTCATTCCCCTTCGAATTAGATACAATTTGGGCATAAAAACATGCACCTTAAAAAAATATCGTATTTTTTCACAAAAATGGCTGTAACTCCGTTAATATTAGTCTTTTTGGGGTCAAACTTTGCAAAATTCAAAATCCCATAAAATCAAAACTACGCACCCAAAACTTATAAAAAAACACATTTTTGTACTCTGCTATTCATTCCCCTTCGAATTAGATACAATTTGGGCATAAAAACATGCACCTTAAAAAAATATCGTATTTTTCACAAAAATGGCTGTAACTCCGTTAATATTAGTCTTTTTGGGGTCAAACTTTGCAAAATTCAAAATCCCATAAAATCAAAACTACGCACCCAAAACTTATAAAAAACACATTTTTGTACTCTGCTATTCATTCCCCTTCGAATTAGATACAATTTGGGCATAAAAACATGCACCTTAAAAAAATATCGTATTTTTTCACAAAAATGGCTATAACTCCGTTAATATTAGTCTTTTTGGGGTCAAACTTTGCAAAATTCAAAATCCCATAAAATCAAAACTACGCACCCAAAACTTATAAAAAACACATTTTTGTACTCTGCTATTCATTCCCCTTCGAATTAGATACAATTTGGGCATAAAAACATGCACCTTAAAAAAATATCGTATTTTTTCACAAAAATGGCTGTAACTCCGTTAATATTAGTCTTTTTGGGGTCAAACTTTGCAAAATTCAAAATCCCATAAAATCAAAACTACGCACCCAAAACTTATAAAAAACACATTTTTGTACTCTGCTATTCATTCCCCTTCGAATTAGATACAATTTGGGCATAAAAACATGCACCTTAAAAAAATATCGTATTTTTTCACAAAAATGGCTATAACTCCGTTAATATTAGTCTTTTTGGGGTCAAACTTTGCAAAATTCAAAATCCCATAAAATCAAAACTACGCACCCAAAACTTATAAAAAATACATTTTTGTACTCTGCTATTCATTCCCCTTCGAATTAGATACAATTTAGGCATAAAAACATGCACCTTAAAAAAATATCGTATTTTTTCACAAAAATGGCTATAACTCCGTTAATATTAGTCTTTTTGGGGTCAAACTTTGCAAAATTCAAAATCCCATAAAATCAAAACTAGCTACGCACCCAAAACTTATAAAAAATACATTTTTGTACTCTGCCATTCATTCCCCTTCGAATTAGATACAATTTGGGCATAAAAACATGCACCTTAAAAAAATATCGTATTTTTTCACAAAAATGGCTATAACTCCGTTAATATTAGTCTTTTTGGGGTCAAACTTTGCAAAATTCAAAATCCCATAAAATCAAAACTACGCACCCAAAACTTATAAAAAATACATTTTTGTACTCTGCTATTCATTCCCCTTCGAATTAGATACAATTTAGGCATAAAAACATGCACCTTAAAAAAATATCGTATTTTTTCACAAAAATGGCTATAACTCCGTTAATATTAGTCTTTTTGGGGTCAAACTTTGCAAAATTCAAAATCCCATAAAATCAAAACTACGCACCCAAAACTTATAAAAAATACATTTTTGTACTCTGCTATTCATTCCCCTTCGAATTAGATACAATTTGGGCATAAAAACATGCACCTTAAAAAAATATCGTATTTTTTCACAAAAATGGCTATAACTCCGTTAATATTAGTCTTTTTGGGGTCAAACTTTGCAAAATTCAAAATCCCATAAAATCAAAACTACGCACCCAAAACTTATAAAAAATACATTTTTGTACTCTGCTATTCATTCACCTTCGAATTAGATACAATTTAGGCATAAAAACATGCACCTTAAAAAAATATCGTATTTTTTCACAAAAATGGCTATAACTCCGTTAATATTAGTCTTTTTGGGGTCAAACTTTGCAAAATTCAAAATCCCATAAAATCAAAACTACGCACCCAAAACTTATAAAAAATACATTTTTGTACTCTGCTATTCATTCCCCTTCGAATTAGATACAATTTGGGCATAAAAACATGCACCTTAAAAAAATATCGTATTTTTTCACAAAAATGGCTATAACTCCGTTAATATTAGTCTTTTTGGGGTCAAACTTTGCAAAATTCAAAATCCCATAAAATCAAAACTACGCACCCAAAACTTATAAAAAATACATTTTTGTACTCTGCTATTCATTCCCCTTCGAATTAGATACAATTTGGGCATAAAAACATGCACCTTAAAAAAATATCGTATTTTTTCACAAAAATGGCTATAACTCCGTTAATATTAGTCTTTTTGGGGTCAAACTTTGCAAAATTCAAAATCCCATAAAATCAAAACTACGCACCCAAAACTTATAAAAAATACATTTTTGTACTCTGCTATTCATTCCCCTTCGAATTAGATACAATTTAGGCATAAAAACATGCACCTTAAAAAAATATCGTATTTTTTCACAAAAATGGCTATAACTCCGTTAATATTAGTCTTTTTGGGGTCAAACTTTGCAAAATTCAAAATCCCATAAAATCAAAACTACGCACCCAAAACTTATAAAAAATACATTTTTGTACTCTGCTATTCATTCCCCTTCGAATTAGATACAATTTGGGCATAAAAACATGCACCTTAGAAAAATATCGTATTTTTCACAAAAATGGCTATAACTCCGTTAATATTAGTCTTTTTGGGGTCAAACTTTGCAAAATTCAAAATCCCATAAAATCAAAACTACGCACCCAAAACTTATAAAAAATACATTTTTGTACTCTGCTATTCATTCCCCTCGAATTAGATACAATTTGGGCATAAAAACATGCACCTTAAAAAAATATCGTATTTTTTCACAAAAATGGCTATAACTCCGTTAATATTAGTCTTTTTGGGGTCAAACTTTGCAAAATTCAAAATCCCATAAAATCAAAACTAGCTACGCACCCAAAACTTATAAAAAATACATTTTTGTACTCTGCCATTCATTCCCCTTCGAATTAGATACAATTTGGGCATAAAAACATGCACCTTAAAAAAATATCGTATTTTTTCACAAAAATGGCTGTAACTCCGTTAATATTAGTCTTTTTGGGGTCAAACTTTGCAAAATTCAAAATCCCATAAAATCAAAACTACGCACCCAAAACTTATAAAAAACACATTTTTGTACTCTGCTATTCATTCCCCTTCGAATTAGATACAATTTGGGCATAAAAACATGCACCTTAAAAAAATATCGTATTTTTTCACAAAAATGGCTATAACTCCGTTAATATTAGTCTTTTTGGGGTCAAACTTTGCAAAATTCAAAATCCCATAAAATCAAAACTACGCACCCAAAACTTATAAAAAATACATTTTTGTACTCTGCTATTCATTCCCCTTCGAATTAGATACAACTCAAGTAGCACAAAAGTCAAAAATACACCAAAATATTTAGTGTATATTTTGCACTTTCGTGATATGCATTTTGAATATAAAAAATACACTACTTTTTAGTGCAGTTTTTAGACATTTAATTCTGTTTCAGTGTAAATAATACCCATGTTCTCGTATATAATGAACACCGCTTGCACAAAACTTGTACCGATTTTTGGTATATAAGTTTTGCCAGTGGTATACAAATTGTTCTGTTTACTGGGATATAATATACTCCTTGGTGTATTTAAATCCGAAACATAGATTTTTTCTATTTAAAATTTAAACCCAAGTTTATTTTTTCAATCAGAAATAGCTTGAAATTTACACCGTTTCTTATTTTATGAAAGGAAGTGTCTATAAGAATTTTAAATTCATTAAATGAATCTAAGTATTCACCTACATAATAAAAAAAAATTATAGACGTAATAAAATCATGAATAAATATGATTCTGAGTGACTTATTTTAAAACAAAGCACATTCTGTCGATAGATTTTTGGCCCTACCCCGTCTAAAATTCGAGCGCCTCGAAAATTTTAATAATTGAAAGATTTTTTATTCGATTTGTAATTTTTTTTTTTTTTTAATTATAGTTTTTGGTTGTTTTAAAACTTTTTTAAAGACTTTTTGTTAAAAACAAGTCGAAGGCACAAAAAACGTGGCATAATTAAGACAGTATATATATTAAAATAACTAATCATTGTTTTTATTTAAATATGGCGGCCACCCGTATCTCAATTTTTCCTATTATTCCTTAAAAAATATGGCCGTTGTCCAAAATATACACAAATTCCTGAATTTGGAATAAAAAATGAGCCAATTTGAAAGAAAAAGAAAGAAAATACACAATTGTAAAAGTTTTATACAATATGCTCTTTTCAGTGCATTTATTATGCTGAAAACTGTATAAAATATTGACTGATTTATATTACATCGAGAAATTATACAAAAAACGCACCGAAATTAAAGGAGCAATGAGAAAAATGCACCACTGTTAAAAATATGTAAAAAAATATTTTTTTCGGTATATTTTATTTTCCGTGTAAATGGTATAAGAAATGTGCAAATTTTTGTAAAAAAATAAGTTTTGTAAACAATAAAAACAAATTTATAATATATTCATATATATTTTTTAATTCTGTTCTTGTCGCTCAGCAACAACATTTTCTTCATATTTATAGACGTTTTGTGCCTCCGGATCCTCTTCTCCATCCTTTTTGTCCAAATTTGCATCTGACTTTATCTTTTTTGGTACTTTCGGCTCAACTTCCTCTTAAAATATTTGTGGTCAACGTTTGCGTTTACACCACTGATAAATAGAGATATAATATTGCTTAACTTGGAATCAAATCTAGGAAAGCTCATATGATTTTCTGATCGATTAAATTTTCCAACAACATTACATTTTGTACAAATGTCTTGTGTCTTAACACCTGTAAAGTTAAATGATATTAATTTAATTGAATTTCAATCAGCTTTTGTACTTACATTTGATAAATGCCCGAGCTGGAGTTTCTTTAAGAATTAAATGGTGGCTGAATAATTTCAACTACACTTTGTTGTTTATTTTTATGTATTTAAGTGCATTTTATTTAAATATGGTGTTAAAGCTTCACCAAAACATGTTTGGCAAATAAAAATGGTTTAATTTATCTACAATATACAGTGCAAAAAATATGCTATATTGGTTGTTTGCAGAAACGATTAATTTTATATACCATTAATGGTATATTTTAAAAACAACTGAGAACCGGTTAATTTTTTGCACCAAATTTCAAAATAAATGTTGAAATTATGCACAGAAAATACAATGGTGTTTTTTTACACCAGTATTTTTGACAAATACACCAAAATCTTAAGTTTTTCTTCAGTTTTTTCAATCATACACCAAAATTAATGAATTTACACCAATTTATGCACAAGTGTGCCACTTGAGAATTTAGGCATAAAAACATGCACCTTAAAAAAATATCGTATTTTTTCACAAAAATGGCTATAACTCCGTTAATATTAGTCTTTTTGGGGTCAAACTTTGCAAAATTCAAAATCCCATAAAATCAAAACTACGCACCCAAAACTTATAAAAAATACATTTTTGTACTCTGCTATTCATTCCCCTTCGAATTAGATACAATTTAGGCATAAAAACATGCACCTTAAAAAAATATCGTATTTTTTCACAAAAATGGCTATAACTCCGTTAATATTAGTCTTTTTGGGGTCAAACTTTGCAAAATTCAAAATCCCATAAAATCAAAACTACGCACCCAAAACTTATAAAAAATACATTTTTGTACTCTGCTATTCATTCCCCTTCGAATTAGATACAATTTAGGCATAAAAACATGCACCTTAAAAAAATATCGTATTTTTTCACAAAAATGGCTATAACTCCGTTAATATTAGTCTTTTTGGGGTCAAACTTTGCAAAATTCAAAATCCCATAAAATCAAAACTACGCACCCAAAACTTATAAAAAATACATTTTTGTACTCTGCTATTCATTCCCCTCGAATTAGATACAATTTGGGCATTAAAACATGCACCTTAAAAAAATATCGTATTTTTTCACAAAAATGGCTATAACTCCGTTAATATTAGTCTTTTTGGGGTCAAACTTTGCAAAATTCAAAATCCCATAAAATCAAAACTAGCTACGCACCCAAAACTTATAAAAAATACATTTTTGTACTCTGCCATTCATTCCCCTTCGAATTAGATACAATTTGGGCATAAAAACATGCACCTTAAAAAAATATCGTATTTTTTCACAAAAATGGCTGTAACTCCGTTAATATTAGTCTTTTTGGGGTCAAACTTTGCAAAATTCAAAATCCCATAAAATCAAAACTACGCACCCAAAACTTATAAAAAACACATTTTTGTACTCTGCTATTCATTCCCCTTCGAATTAGATACAATTTGGGCATAAAAACATGCACCTTAAAAAAATATCGTATTTTTTCACAAAAATGGCTATAACTCCGTTAATATTAGTCTTTTTGGGGTCAAACTTTGCAAAATTCAAAATCCCATAAAATCAAAACTACGCACCCAAAACTTATAAAAAATACATTTTTGTACTCTGCTATTCATTCCCCTTCGAATTAGATACAATTTAGGCATAAAAACATGCACCTTAAAAAAATATCGTATTTTTTCACAAAAATGGCTATAACTCCGTTAATATTAGTCTTTTTGGGGTCAAACTTTGCAAAATTCAAAATCCCATAAAATCAAAACTACGCACCCAAAACTTATAAAAAATACATTTTTGTACTCTGCTATTCATTCCCCTTCGAATTAGATACAATTTAGGCATAAAAACATGCACCTTAAAAAAATATCGTATTTTTTCACAAAAATGGCTATAACTCCGTTAATATTAGTCTTTTTGGGGTCAAACTTTGCAAAATTCAAAATCCCATAAAATCAAAACTACGCACCCAAAACTTATAAAAAATACTTTTTTGTACTCTGCTATTCATTCCCCTTCGAATTAGATACAATTTAGGCATAAAAACATGCACCTTAAAAAAATATCGTATTTTTTCACAAAAATGGCTATAACTCCGTTAATATTAGTCTTTTTGGGGTCAAACTTTGCAAAATTCAAAATCCCATAAAATCAAAACTAGCTACGCACCCAAAACTTATAAAAAATACATTTTTGTACTCTGCCATTCATTCCCCTTCGAATTAGATACAATTTGGGCATAAAAACATGCACCTTAAAAAAATATCGTATTTTTTCACAAAAATGGCTATAACTCCGTTAATATTAGTCTTTTTGGGGTCAAACTTTGCAAAATTCAAAATCCCATAAAATCAAAACTACGCACCCAAAACTTATAAAAAATACATTTTTGTACTCTGCTATTCATTCCCCTTCGAATTAGATACAATTTAGGCATAAAAACATGCACCTTAAAAAAATATCGTATTTTTTCACAAAAATGGCTATAACTCCGTTAATATTAGTCTTTTTGGGGTCAAACTTTGCAAAATTCAAAATCCCATAAAATCAAAACTAGCTACGCACCCAAAACTTATAAAAATATATTTTTGTACTCTGCCATTCATTCCCCTTCGAATTAGATACAATTTGGGCATAAAAACATGCACCTTAAAAAAATATCGTATTTTTTCACAAAAATGGCTATAACTCCGTTAATATTAGTCTTTTTGGGGTCAAACTTTGCAAAATTCAAAATCCCATAAAATCAAAACTACGCACCCAAAACTTATAAAAAATACATTTTTGTACTCTGCTATTCATTCCCCTTCGAATTAGATACAATTTAGGCATAAAAACATGCACCTTAAAAAAATATCGTATTTTTTCACAAAAATGGCTATAACTCCGTTAATATTAGTCTTTTTGGGGTCAAACTTTGCAAAATTCAAAATCCCATAAAATCAAAACTACGCACCCAAAACTTATAAAAAATACATTTTTGTACTCTGCTATTCATTCCCCTTCGAATTAGATACAATTTAGGCATAAAAACATGCGCCTTAAAAAAATATCGTATTTTTTCACAAAAATGGCTATAACTCCGTTAATATTAGTCTTTTTGGGGTCAAACTTTGCAAAATTCAAAATCCCATAAAATCAAAACTACGCACCCAAAACTTATAAAAAATACATTTTTGTACTCTGCTATTCATTCCCCTTCGAATTAGATACAATTTGGGCATAAAAACATGCACCTTAGAAAAATATCGTATTTTTCACAAAAATGGCTATAACTCCGTTAATATTAGTCTTTTTGGGGTCAAACTTTGCAAAATTCAAAATCCCATAAAATCAAAACTACGCACCCAAAACTTATAAAAAATACATTTTTGTACTCTGCTATTCATTCCCCTTCGAATTAGATACAATTTGGGCATAAAAACATGCACCTTAAAAAAATATCGTATTTTTTCACAAAAATGGCTATAACTCCGTTAATATTAGTCTTTTTGGGGTCAAACTTTGCAAAATTCAAAATCCCATAAAATCAAAACTACGCACCCAAAACTTATAAAAAATACATTTTTGTACTCTGCTATTCATTCCCCTTCGAATTAGATACAATTTGGGCATAAAAACATGCACCTTAAAAAAATATCGTATTTTTTCACAAAAATGGCTATAACTCCGTTAATATTAGTCTTTTTGGGGTCAAACTTTGCAAAATTCAAAATCCCATAAAATCAAAACTACGCACCCAAAACTTATAAAAAATACATTTTTGTACTCTGCTATTCATTCCCCTTCGAATTAGATACAATTTAGGCATAAAAACATGCACCTTAAAAAAATATCGTATTTTTTCACAAAAATGGCTATAACTCCGTTAATATAAGTCTTTTTGGGGTCAAACTTTGCAAAATTCAAAATCCCATAAAATCAAAACTACGCACCCAAAACTTATAAAAAATACATTTTTGTACTCTGCTATTCATTCCCCTTCGAATTAGATACAATTTAGGCATAAAAACATGCACCTTAAAAAAATATCGTATTTTTTCACAAAAATGGCTATAACTCCGTTAATATTAGTCTTTTTGGGGTCAAACTTTGCAAAATTCAAAATCCCATAAAATCAAAACTACGCACCCAAAACTTATAAAAAATACATTTTTGTACTCTGCTATTCATTCCCCTTCGAATTAGATACAATTTAGGCATAAAAACATGCACCTTAAAAAAATATCGTATTTTTTCACAAAAATGGCTATAACTCCGTTAATATTAGTCTTTTTGGGGTCAAACTTTGCAAAATTCAAAATCCCATAAAATCAAAACTAGCTACGCACCCAAAACTTATAAAAAATACATTTTTGTACTCTGCCATTCATTCCCCTTCGAATTAGATACAATTTGGGCATAAAAACATGCACCTTAAAAAAATATCGTATTTTTTCACAAAAATGGCTATAACTCCGTTAATATTAGTCTTTTTGGGGTCAAACTTTGCAAAATTCAAAATCCCATAAAATCAAAACTAGCTACGCACCCAAAACTTATAAAAAATACATTTTTGTACTCTGCCATTCATTCCCCTTCGAATTAGATACAATTTGGGCATAAAAACATGCACCTTAAAAAAATATCGTATTTTTTCACAAAAATGGCTATAACTCCGTTAATATTAGTCTTTTTGGGGTCAAACTTTGCAAAATTCAAAATCCCATAAAATCAAAACTACGCACCCAAAACTTATAAAAAATACATTTTTGTACTCTGCTATTCATTCCCCTTCGAATTAGATACAATTTAGGCATAAAAACATGCACCTTAAAAAAATATCGTATTTTTTCACAAAAATGGCTATAACTCCGTTAATATTAGTCTTTTTGGGGTCAAACTTTGCAAAATTCAAAATCCCATAAAATCAAAACTACGCACCCAAAACTTATAAAAAATACATTTTTGTACTCTGCTATTCATTCCCCTTCGAATTAGATACAATTTAGGCATAAAAACATGCACCTTAAAAAAATATCGTATTTTTTCACAAAAATGGCTATAACTCCGTTAATATTAGTCTTTTTGGGGTCAAACTTTGCAAAATTCAAAATCCCATAAAATCAAAACTAGCTACGCACCCAAAACTTATAAAAAATACATTTTTGTACTCTGCCATTCATTCCCCTTCGAATTAGATACAATTTGGGCATAAAAACATGCACCTTAAAAAAATATCGTATTTTTTCACAAAAATGGCTATAACTCCGTTAATATTAGTCTTTTTGGGGTCAAACTTTGCAAAATTCAAAATCCCATAAAATCAAAACTACGCACCCAAAACTTATAAAAAATACATTTTTGTACTCTGCTATTCATTCCCCTTCGAATTAGATACAATTTAGGCATAAAAACATGCACCTTAAAAAAATATCGTATTTTTTCACAAAAATGGCTATAACTCCGTTAATATAAGTCTTTTTGGGGTCAAACTTTGCAAAATTCAAAATCCCATAAAATCAAAACTACGCACCCAAAACTTATAAAAAATACATTTTTGTACTCTGCTATTCATTCCCCTTCGAATTAGATACAATTTAGGCATAAAAACATGCACCTTAAAAAAATATCGTATTTTTTCACAAAAATGGCTATAACTCCGTTAATATTAGTCTTTTTGGGGTCAAACTTTGCAAAATTCAAAATCCCATAAAATCAAAACTACGCACCCAAAACTTATAAAAAATACATTTTTGTACTCTGCTATTCATTCCCCTTCGAATTAGATACAATTTAGGCATAAAAACATGCACCTTAAAAAAATATCGTATTTTTTCACAAAAATGGCTATAACTCCGTTAATATTAGTCTTTTTGGGGTCAAACTTTGCAAAATTCAAAATCCCATAAAATCAAAACTACGCACCCAAAACTTATAAAAAATACATTTTTGTACTCTGCTATTCATTCCCCTTCGAATTAGATACAATTTGGGCATAAAAACATGCACCTTAAAAAAGTATCGTATTTTTTCAAAAAAAATGGGTATAACTCCGTTAATATTAGTCTTTTTGGGGTCAAACTTTGCAAAATTCAAAATCCCATAAAATCAAAACTACGCACCCAAAACTTATAAAAAATACATTTTTGTACTCTGCTATTCATTCCCCTTCGAATTAGATACAATTTAGGCATAAAAACATGCACCTTAAAAAAATATCGTATTTTTTCACAAAAATGGCTATAACTCCGTTAATATTAGTCTTTTTGGGGTCAAACTTTGCAAAATTCAAAATCCCATAAAATCAAAACTACGCACCCAAAACTTATAAAAAATACATTTTTGTACTCTGCTATTCATTCCCCTTCGAATTAGATACAATTTAGGCATAAAAACATGCACCTTAAAAAAATATCGTATTTTTTCACAAAAATGGCTATAACTCCGTTAATATTAGTCTTTTTGGGGTCAAACTTTGCAAAATTCAAAATCCCATAAAATCAAAACTACGCACCCAAAACTTATAAAAAATACATTTTTGTACTCTGCTATTCATTCCCCTTCGAATTAGATACAATTTAGGCATAAAAACATGCACCTTAAAAAAATATCGTATTTTTTCACAAAAATGGCTATAACTCCGTTAATATAAGTCTTTTTGGGGTCAAACTTTGCAAAATTCAAAATCCCATAAAATCAAAACTACGCACCCAAAACTTATAAAAAATACATTTTTGTACTCTGGTATTCATTCCCCTTCGAATTAGATACAATTTAGGCATAAAAACATGCACCTTAAAAAAATATCGTATTTTTTCACAAAAATGGCTATAACTCCGTTAATATTAGTCTTTTTGGGGTCAAACTTTGCAAAATTCAAAATCCCATAAAATCAAAACTACGCACCTAAAACTTATAAAAAATACATTTTTGTACTCTGCTATTCATTCCCCTTCGAATTAGATACAATTTAGGCATAAAAACATGCACCTTAAAAAAATATCGTATTTTTTCACAAAAATGGCTATAACTCCGTTAATATAAGTCTTTTTGGGGTCAAACTTTGCAAAATTCAAAATCCCATAAAATCAAAACTACGCACCCAAAACTTATAAAAAATACATTTTTGTACTCTGCTATTCATTCCCCTTCGAATTAGATACAATTTGGGCATAAAAACATGCACCTTAAAAAAATATCGTATTTTTTCAAAAAAAATGGGTATAACTCCGTTAATATTAGTCTTTTTGGGGTCAAACTTTGCAAAATTCAAAATCCCATAAAATCAAAACTACGCACCCAAAACTTATAAAAAATACATTTTTGTACTCTGCTATTCATTCCCCTTCGAATTAGATACAATTTGGGCATAAAAACATGCACCTTAAAAAAATATCGTATTTTTTCAAAAAAAATGGGTATAACTCCGTTAATATTAGTCTTTTTGGGGTCAAACTTTGCAAAATTCAAAATCCCATAAAATCAAAACTACGCACCTAAAACTTATAAAAAATACATTTTTGTACTCTGCTATTCATTCCCCTTCGAATTAGATACAATTTAGGCATAAAAACATGCACCTTAAAAAAATATCGTATTTTTTCACAAAAATGGCTATAACTCCGTTAATATTAGTCTTTTTGGGGTCAAACTTTGCAAAATTCAAAATCCCATAAAATCAAAACTACGCACCCAAAACTTATAAAAAATACATTTTTGTACTCTGCTATTCATTCCCCTTCGAATTAGATACAATTTGGGCATAAAAACATGCACCTTAAAAAAATATCGTATTTTTTCAAAAAAAATGGGTATAACTCCGTTAATATTAGTCTTTTTGGGGTCAAACTTTGCAAAATTCAAAATCCCATAAAATCAAAACTACGCACCCAAAACTTATAAAAAATACATTTTTGTACTCTGCTATTCATTCCCCTTCGAATTAGATACAATTTAGGCATAAAAACATGCACCTTAAAAAAATATCGTATTTTTTCACAAAAATGGCTATAACTCCGTTAATATTAGTCTTTTTGGGGTCAAACTTTGCAAAATTCAAAATCCCATAAAATCAAAACTACGCACCCAAAACTTATAAAAAATACATTTTTGTACTCTGCTATTCATTCCCCTTCGAATTAGATACAATTTAGGCATAAAAACATGCACCTTAAAAAAATATCGTATTTTTTCACAAAAATGGCTATAACTCCGTTAATATTAGTCTTTTTGGGGTCAAACTTTGCAAAATTCAAAATCCCATAAAATCAAAACTACGCACCCAAAACTTATAAAAAATACATTTTTGTACTCTGCTATTCATTCCCCTTCGAATTAGATACAATTTGGGCATAAAAACATGCACCTTAAAAAAATATCGTAATTTTTCACAAAAATGGCTATAACTCCGTTAATATTAGTCTTTTTGGGGTCAAACTTTGCAAAATTCAAAATCCCATAAAATCAAAACTACGCACCCAAAACTTATAAAAAATACATTTTTGTACTCTGCTATTCATTCTCCTTCGAATTAGATACAATTTTGGCATAAAAACATGCACCTTAAAAAAATATCGTATTTTTTCACAAAAATGGCTATAACTCCGTTAATATTAGTCTTTTTGGGGTCAAACTTTGCAAAATTCAAAATCCCATAAAATCAAAACTACGCACCCAAAACTTATAAAAAATACATTTTTGTACTCTGCTATTCATTCCCCTTCGAATTAGATACAATTTGGGCATAAAAACATGCACCTTAAAAAAATATCGTATTTTTTCACAAAAATGGCTATAACTCCGTTAATATTAGTCTTTTTGGGGTCAAACTTTGCAAAATTCAAAATCCCATAAAATCAAAACTACGCACCCAAAACTTATAAAAAATACATTTTTGTACTCTGCTATTCATTCCCCTTCGAATTAGATACAATTTGGGCAAAAACATGCACCTTAAAAAAATATCGTATTTTTTCACAAAAATGGCTATAACTCCGTTAATATTAGTCTTTTTGGGGTCAAACTTTGCAAAATTCAAAATCCCATAAAATCAAAACTACGCACCCAAAACTTATAAAAAATACATTTTTGTACTCTGCTATTCATTCCCCTTCGAATTAGATACAATCTGGGCATAAAAACATGCACCTTAAAAAAATATCGTATTTTTTCACAAAAATGGCTATAACTCCGTTAATATTAGTCTTTTTGGGGTCAAACTTTGCAAAATTCAAAATCCCATAAAATCAAAACTACGCACCCAAAACTTATAAAAAATACATTTTTGTACTCTGCTATTCATTCCCCTTCGAATTAGATACAATTTGGGCAAAAACATGCACCTTAAAAAAATATCGTATTTTTTCACAAAAATGGCTATAACTCCGTTAATATTAGTCTTTTTGGGGTCAAACTTTGCAAAATTCAAAATCCCATAAAATCAAAACTACGCACCCAAAACTTATAAAAAATACATTTTTGTACTCTGCTATTCATTCCCCTTCGAATTAGATACAATTTGGGCAAAAACATGCACCTTAAAAAAATATCGTATTTTTTCACAAAAATGGCTATAACTCCGTTAATATTAGTCTTTTTGGGGTCAAACTTTGCAAAATTCAAAATCCCATAAAATCAAAACTACGCACCCAAAACTTATAAAAAATACATTTTTGTACTCTGCTATTCATTCCCCTTCGAATTAGATACAATTTGGGCATAAAAACATGCACCTTAAAAAAATATCGTATTTTTTCACAAAAATGGCTATAACTCCGTTAATATTAGTCTTTTTGGGGTCAAACTTTGCAAAATTCAAAATCCCATAAAATCAAAACTACGCACCCAAAACTTATAAAAAATACATTTTTGTACTCTGCTATTCATTCCCCTTCGAATTAGATACAATTTTGGCATAAAAACATGCACCTTAAAAAAATATCGTATTTTTTCACAAAAATGGCTATAACTCCGTTAATATTAGTCTTTTTGGGATCAAACTTTGCAAACATGCACCTTAAAAAAATATCGTATTTTTTCACAAAAATGGCTATAACTCCGTTAATATTAGTCTTTTTGGGGTCAAACTTTGCAAAATTCAAAATCCCATAAAATCAAAACTACGCACCCAAAACTTATAAGAAATACATTTTTGTACTCTGCTATTCATTCCCCTTCCAATTAGATACAATTTGGGCATAAAAACATGCACCTTAAAAAAATATCGTATTTTTTCACAAAAATGGCTATAACTCCGTTAATATTAGTCTTTTTGGGGTCAAACTTTGCAAAATTCAAAATCCCATAAAATCAAAACTACGCACCCAAAACTTATAAAAAATACATTTTTGTACTCTGCTATTCATTCCCCTTCGAATTAGATACAATTTGGGCATAAAAACATGCACCTTAAAAAAATATCGTATTTTTTCACAAAAATGGCTATAACTCCGTTAATATTAGTCTTTTTGGGGTCAAACTTTGCAAAATTCAAAATCCCATAAAATCAAAACTACGCACCCAAAACTTATAAAAAATACATTTTTGTACTCTGCTATTCATTCCCCTTCGAATTAGATACAATTTGGGCATAAAAACATGCACCTTAAAAAAATATCGTATTTTTTCACAAAAATGGCTATAACTCCGTTAATATTAGTCTTTTTGGGGTCAAACTTTGCAAAATTCAAAATCCCATAAAATCAAAACTACGCACCCAAAACTTATAAAAAATACATTTTTGTACTCTGCTATTCATTCCCCTTCGAATTAGATACAATTTGGGCATAAAAACATGCACCTTAAAAAAATATCGTATTTTTTCACAAAAATGGCTATAACTCCGTTAATATTAGTCTTTTTGGGGTCAAACTTTGCAAAATTCAAAATCCCATAAAATCAAAACTACGCACCCAAAACTTATAAAAAATACATTTTTGTACTCTGCTATTCATTCCCCTTCGAATAAGATACAATTTAGGCATAAAAACATGCACCTAAAAAAAATATCGTATTTTTTCACAAAAATGGCTATAACTCCGTTAATATTAGTCTTTTTGGGGTCAAACTTTGCAAAATTCAAAATCCCATAAAATCAAAACTACGCACCCAAAACTTATAAAAAATACATTTTTGTACTCTGCTATTCATTCCCCTTCGAATTAGATACAATTTTGGCATAAAAACATGCACTTTAAAAAAATATCGTATTTTTTCACAAAAATGGCTATAACTCCGTTAATATTAGTCTTTTTGGGATCAAACTTTGCAAACATGCACCTTAAAAAAATATCGTATTTTTTCACAAAAATGGCTATAACTCCGTTAATATAAGTCTTTTTGGGGTCAAACTTTGCAAAATTCAAAATCCCATAAAATCAAAACTACGTACCCAAAACTTATAAGAAATACATTTTTGTACTCTGCTATTCATTCCCCTTCCAATTAGATACAATTTGGGCATAAAAACATGCACCTTAAAAAAATATCGTATTTTTTCACAAAAATGGCTATAACTCCGTTAATATTAGTCTTTTTGGGGTCAAACTTTGCAAAATTCAAAATCCCATAAAATCAAAACTACGCACCCAAAACTTATAAAAAATACATTTTTGTACTCTGCTATTCATTCCCCTTCGAATTAGATACAATTTGGGCATAAAAACATGCACCTTAAAAAAATATCGTATTTTTTCACAAAAATGGCTATAACTCCGTTAATATTAGTCTTTTTGGGGTCAAACTTTGCAAAATTCAAAATCCCATAAAATCAAAACTACGCACCCAAAACTTATAAAAAATACATTTTTGTACTCTGCTATTCATTCCCCTTCGAATTAGATACAATTTGGGCATAAAAACATGCACCTTAAAAAAATATCGTAATTTTTCACAAAAATGGCTATAACTCCGTTAATATTAGTCTTTTTGGGGTCAAACTTTGCAAAATTCAAAATCCCATAAAATCAAAACTACGCACCCAAAACTTATAAAAAATACATTTTTGTACTCTGCTATTCATTCTCCTTCGAATTAGATACAATTTTGGCATAAAAACATGCACCTTAAAAAAATATCGTATTTTTTCACAAAAATGGCTATAACTCCGTTAATATTAGTCTTTTTGGGGTCAAACTTTGCAAAATTCAAAATCCCATAAAATCAAAACTACGCACCCAAAACTTATAAAAAATACATTTTTGTACTCTGCTATTCATTCCCCTTCGAATTAGATACAATTTAGGCATAAAAACATGCACCTTAAAAAAATATCGTATTTTTTCACAAAAATGGCTATAACTCCGTTAATATTAGTCTTTTTGGGGTCAAACTTTGCAAAATTCAAAATCCCATAAAATCAAAACTACGCACCCAAAACTTATAAAAAATACATTTTTGTACTCTGCTATTCATTCTCCTTCGAATTAGATACAATTTTGGCATAAAAACATGCACCTTAAAAAAATATCGTATTTTTTCACAAAAATGGCTATAACTCCGTTAATATTAGTCTTTTTGGGGTCAAACTTTGCAAAATTCAAAATCCCATAAAATCAAAACTACGCACCCAAAACTTATAAAAAATACATTTTTGTACTCTGCTATTCATTCCCCTTCGAATTAGATACAATTTAGGCATAAAAACATGCACCTTAAAAAAATATCGTATTTTTTCACAAAAATGGCTATAACTCCGTTAATATTAGTCTTTTTGGGGCCAAACTTTGCAAAATTCAAAATCCCATAAAATCAAAACTACGCACCCAAAACTTATAAAAAATACATTTTTGTACTCTGCTATTCATTCCCCTTCGAATTAGATACAATTTAGGCATAAAAACATGCACCTTAAAAAAATATCGTATTTTTTCACAAAAATGGCTATAACTCCGTTAATATTAGTCTTTTTGGGGTCAAACTTTGCAAAATTCAAAATCCCATAAAATCAAAACTACGCACCCAAAACTTATAAAAAATACATTTTTGTACTCTGCTATTCATTCCCCTTCGAATTAGATACAATTAAGGCATAAAAACATGCACCTTAAAAAAATATCGTATTTTTTCACTAAAATGGCTATAACTCCGTTAATATTAGTCTTTTTGGGGTCAAACTTTGCAAAATTCAAAATCCCATAAAATCAAAACTACGCACCCAAAACTTATAAAAAATACATTTTTGTACTCTGCTATTCATTCCCCTTCGAATTAGATACAATTTGGGCATAAAAACATGCACCTTAAAAAAATATCGTATTTTTTCACAAAAATGGCTATAACTCCGTTAATATTAGTCTTTTTGGGGTCAAACTTTGCCAAATTCAAAATCCCATAAAATCAAAACTACGCACCCAAAACTTATAAAAAATACATTTTTGTACTCTGCTATTCATTCCCCTTCGAATTAGATACAATTTGGGCAAAAACATGCACCTTAAAAAAATATCGTATTTTTTCACAAAAATGGCTATAACTCCGTTAATATTAGTCTTTTTGGGGTCAAACTTTGCAAAATTCAAAATCCCATAAAATCAAAACTACGCACCCAAAACTTATAAAAAATACATTTTTGTACTCTGCTATTCATTCCCCTTCGAATTAGATACAATTTGGGCATAAAAACATGCACCTTAAAAAAATATCGTATTTTTTCACAAAAATGGCTATAACTCCGTTAATATTAGTCTTTTTGGGGTCAAACTTTGCAAAATTCAAAATCCCATAAAATCAAAACTACGCACCCAAAACTTATAAAAAATACATTTTTGTACTCTGCTATTCATTCCCCTTTGAATAAGATACAATTTAGGCATAAAAACATGCACCTAAAAAAAATATCGTATTTTTTCACAAAAATGGCTATAACTCCGTTAATATTAGTCTTTTTGGGGTCAAACTTTGCAAAATTCAAAATCCCATAAAATCAAAACTACGCACCCAAAACTTATAAAAAATACATTTTTGTACTCTGCTATTCATTCCCCTTCGAATTAGATACAATTTTGGCATAAAAACATGCACCTTAAAAAAATATCGTATTTTTTCACAAAAATGGCTATAACTCCGTTAATATTAGTCTTTTTGGGATCAAACTTTGCAAACATGCACCTTAAAAAAATATCGTATTTTTTCACAAAAATGGCTATAACTCCGTTAATATTAGTCTTTTTGGGGTCAAACTTTGCAAAATTCAAAATCCCATAAAATCAAAACTACGCACCCAAAACTTATAAAAAATACATTTTTGTACTCTGCCATTCATTCCCCTTCGAATTAGATACAATTTGGGCATAAAAACATGCACCATAAAAAAATATCGTATTTTTTCACAAAAATGGCTATAACTCCGTTAATATTAGTCTTTTTGGGGTCAAACTTTGCAAAATTCAAAATCCCATAAAATCAAAACTACGCACCCAAAACTTATAAAAAATACATTTTTGTACTCTGCTATTCATTCCCCTTCGAATTAGATACAATTTAGGCATAAAAACATGCACCTTAAAAAAATATCGTATTTTTTCACAAAAATGGCTATAACTCCGTTAATATTAGTCTTTTTGGGGTCAAACTTTGCAAAATTCAAAATCCCATAAAATCAAAACTACGCACCCAAAACTTATAAAAAATACATTTTTGTACTCTGCTATTCATTCCATTTCGAATTAGATACAATTTGGGCATAAAAACATGCACCTTAAAAAAATATCGTATTTTTTCACAAAAATGGCTATAACTCCGTTAATATTAGTCTTTTTGGGGTCAAACTTTGCAAAATTCAAAATCCCATAAAATCAAAACTACGCACCCAAAACTTATAAAAAATACATTTTTGTACTCTGCTATTCATTCACCTTCGAATTAGATACAATTTAGGCATAAAAACATGCACCTTAAAAAAATATCGTATTTTTTCACAAAAATGGCTATAACTCCGTTAATATTAGTCTTTTTGGGGTCAAACTTTGCAAAATTCAAAATCCCATAAAATCAAAACTACGCACCCAAAACTTATAAAAAATACATTTTTGTACTCTGCTATTCATTCCCCTTCGAATTAGATACAATTTGGGCATAAAACCATGCACCTTAAAAAAATATCGTATTTTTTCACAAAAATGGCTATAACTCCGTTAATATTAGTCTTTTTGGGGTCAAACTTTGCAAAATTCAAAATCCCATAAAATCAAAACTACGCACCCAAAACTTATAAAAAATACATTTTTGTACTCTGCTATTCATTCCCCTTCGAATTAGATACAATTTAGGCATAAAAACATGCACCTTAAAAAAATATCGTATTTTTTCACAAAAATGGCTATAACTCCGTTAATATTAGTCTTTTTGGGGTCAAACTTTGCAAAATTCAAAATCCCATAAAATCAAAACTACGCACCCAAAACTTATAAAAAATACATTTTTGTACTCTGCTATTCATTCCCCTTCGAATTAGATACAATTTAGGCATAAAAACATGCACCTTAAAAAAATATCGTATTTTTTCACAAAAATGGCTATAACTCCGTTAATATTAGTCTTTTTGGGGTCAAACTTTGCAAAATTCAAAATCCCATAAAATCAAAACTACGCACCCAAAACTTATAAAAAATACATTTTTGTACTCTGCTATTCATTCCCCTTCGAATTAGATACAATTTGGGCATAAAAACATGCACCTTAAAAAAATATCGTATTTTTTCACAAAAATGGCTATAACTCCGTTAATATTAGTCTTTTTGGGGTCAAACTTTGCAAAATTCAAAATCCCATAAAATCAAAACTACGCACCCAAAACTTATAAAAAATACATTTTTGTACTCTGCTATTCATTCCCCTTCGAATTAGATACAATTTGGGCATAAAAACATGCACCTTAAAAAAATATCGTATTTTTTCACAAAAATGGCTATAACTCCGTTAATATTAGTCTTTTTGGGGTCAAACTTTGCAAAATTCAAAATCCCATAAAATCAAAACTACGCACCCAAAACTTATAAAAAATACATTTTTGTACTCTGCTATTCATTCCCCTTCGAATTAGATACAATTTGGGCATAAAAACATGCACCTTAAAAAAATATCGTATTTTTTCACAAAAATGGCTATAACTCCGTTAATATTAGTCTTTTTGGGGTCAAACTTTGCAAAATTCAAAATCCCATAAAATCAAAACTACGCACCCAAAACTTATAAAAAATACATTTTTGTACTCTGCTATTCATTCCCCTTCGAATTAGATACAATTTGGGCATAAAAACATGCACCTTAAAAAAATATCGTATTTTTTCACAAAAATGGCTATAACTCCGTTAATATTAGTCTTTTTGGGGTCAAACTTTGCAAAATTCAAAATCCCATAAAATCAAAACTACGCACCCAAAACTTATAAAAAATACATTTTTGTACTCTGCTATTCATTCCCCTTTGAATTAGATACAATTTAGGCATAAAAACATGCACCTTAAAAAAATATCGTATTTTTTCACAAAAATGGCTATAACTCCGTTAATATTAGTCTTTTTGGGGTCAAACTTTGCAAAATTCAAAATCCCATAAAATCAAAACTACGCACCCAAAACTTATAAAAAATACATTTTTGTACTCTGCTATTCATTCCCCTTCGAATTAGATACAATTTGGGCATAAAAACATGCACCTTAAAAAAATATCGTATTTTTTCACAAAAATGGCTATAACTCCGTTAATATTAGTCTTTTTGGGGTCAAACTTTGCAAAATTCAAAATCCCATAAAATCAAAACTACGCACCCAAAACTTATAAAAAATACATTTTTGTACTCTGCTATTCATTCCCCTTCGAATTAGATACAATTTAGGCACAAAAACATGCACCTTAAAAAAATATCGTATTTTTTCACAAAAATGGCTATAACTCCGTTAATATTAGTCTTTTTGGGGTCAAACTTTGCAAAATTCAAAATCCCATAAAATCAAAACTACGCACCCAAAACTTATAAAAAATACATTTTTGTACTCTGCTATTCATTCCCCTTTGAATTAGATACAATTTAGGCATAAAAACATGCACCTTAAAAAAATATCGTATTTTTTCACAAAAATGGCTATAACTCCGTTAATATTAGTCTTTTTGGGGTCAAACTTTGCAAAATTCAAAATCCCATAAAATCAAAACTACGCACCCAAAACTTATAAAAAATACATTTTTGTACTCTGCTATTCATTCCCCTTCGAATTAGATACAATTTGGGCATAAAAACATGCACCTTAAAAAAATATCGTATTTTTTCACAAAAATGGCTATAACTCCGTTAATATTAGTCTTTTTGGGGTCAAACTTTGCAAAATTCAAAATCCCATAAAATCAAAACTACGCACCGAAAACTTATAAAAAATACATTTTTGTACTCTGCTATTCATTCCCCTTCGAATTAGATACAATTTGGGCATAAAAACATGCACCTTAAAAAAATATCGTATTTTTTCACAAAAATGGCTATAACTCCGTTAATATTAGTCTTTTTGGGGTCAAACTTTGCAAAATTCAAAATCCCATAAAATCAAAACTACGCACCCAAAACTTATAAAAAATACATTTTTGTACTCTGCTATTCATTCCCCTTCGAATTAGATACAATTTAGGCACAAAAACATGCACCTTAAAAAAATATCGTATTTTTTCACAAAAATGGCTATAACTCCGTTAATATTAGTCTTTTTGGGGTCAAACTTTGCAAAATTCAAAATCCCATAAAATCAAAACTACGCACCCAAAACTTATAAAAAATACATTTTTGTACTCTGCTATTCATTCCCCTTCGAATTAGATACAATTTGGGCATAAAACCATGCACCTTAAAAAAATATCGTATTTTTTCACAAAAATGGCTATAACTCCGTTAATATTAGTCTTTTTGGGGTCAAACTTTGCAAAATTCAAAATCCCATAAAATCAAAACTACGCACCCAAAACTTATAAAAAATACATTTTTGTACTCTGCCATTCATTCCCCTTCGAATTAGATACAATTTAGGCATAAAAACATGCACCTTAAAAAAATATCGTATTTTTTCAAAAAAATGGCTATAACTCCGTTAATATTAGTCTTTTTGGGGTCAAACTTTGCAAAATTCGAAATCCCATAAAATCAAAACTACGCACCCAAAACTTATAAAAAATACATTTTTGTACTCTGCTATTCATTCCCCTTCGAATTAGATACAATTTAGGCATAAAAACATGCACCTTAAAAAAATATCGTATTTTTTTCACAAAAATGGCTATAACTCCGTTAATATTAGTCTTTTTGGGGTCAAACTTTGCAAAATTCAAAATCCCATAAAATCAAAACTACGCACCCCAAAACTTATAAAAAATACATTTTTGTACTCTGCTATTCATTCCCCTTCGAATTAGATACAATTTAGGCACAAAAACATGCACCTTAAAAAAATATCTTATTTTTTCACAAAAATGGCTATAACTCCGTTAATATTTGTCTTTTTGGGGTCAAACTTTGCAAAATTCAAAATCCCATAAAATCAAAAGTACGCACCCAAAACTTATAAAAAATACATTTTTGTACTCTGCTATTCATTCCCCTTCGAATTAGATACAATTTGGGCATAAAAAACATGCACCTTAAAAAAATATCGTATTTTTTTCACAAAAATGGCTATAACTCCGTTAATATTAGTCTTTTTGGGGTCAAACTTTGCAAAATTCAAAATCCCATAAAATCAAAACTACGCACCCAAAACTTATAAAAAATACATTTTTGTACTCTGCTATTCATTCCCCTTCGAATTAGATACAATTTGGGCATAAAAAACATGCACCTTAAAAAAATATCGTATTTTTTCACAAAAATGGCTATAACTCCGTTAATATTAGTCTTTTTGGGGTCAAACTTTGCAAAATTCAAAATCCCATAAAATCAAAACTACGCACCCAAAACTTATAAAAAATACATTTTTGTACTCTGCTATTCATTCCCCTTCGAATTAGATACAATTTGGGCATAAAAACATGCACCTTAAAAAAATATCGTATTTTTTTCACAAAAAATGGCTATAACTCCGTTAATATTAGTCTTTTTGGGGGTCAAACTTTGCAAAATTCAAAATCCCATAAAATCAAAACTACGCACCCAAAACTTATAAAAAATACATTTTTGTACTCTGCTATTCATTCCCCTTCGAATTAGATACAATTTGGGCATAAAAACATGCACCTTAAAAAAATATCGTATTTTTTCACAAAAATGGCTATAACTCCGTTAATATTAGTCTTTTTGGGGTCAAACTTTGCAAAATTCAAAATCCCATAAAATCAAAACTACGCACCCAAAACTTATAAAAAATACATTTTTGTACTCTGCTATTCATTCCCCTTCGAATTAGATACAATTTGGGCATAAAAACATGCACCTTAAAAAAATATCGTATTTTTTCACAAAAATGGCTATAACTCCGTTAATATTAGTCTTTTTGGGGTCAAACTTTGCAAAATTCAAAATCCCATAAAATCAAAACTACGCACCCAAAACTTATAAAAAATACATTTTTGTACTCTGCTATTCATTCCCCTTCGAATTAGATACAATTTGGGCATAAAAACATGCACCTTAAAAAAATATCGTATTTTTTCACAAAAATGGCTATAACTCCGTTAATATTAGTCTTTTTGGGGTCAAACTTTGCAAAATTCAAAATCCCATAAAATCAAAACTACGCACCCAAAACTTATAAAAAATACATTTTTGTACTCTGCTATTCATTCCCCTTCGAATTAGATACAATTTGGGCATAAAAACATGCACCTTAAAAAAATATCGTATTTTTTTCACAAAAATGGCTATAACTCCGTTAATATTAGTCTTTTTGGGGTCAAACTTTGCAAAATTCAAAATCCCATAAAATCAAAACTACGCACCCAAAAACTTATAAAAAATACATTTTTGTACTCTGCCATTCATTCCCCTTCGAATTAGATACAATTTAGGCATAAAAAACATGCACCTTAAAAAAATATCGTATTTTTTTCACAAAAATGGCTATAACTCCGTTAATATTAGTCTTTTTGGGGGTCAAACTTTGCAAAATTCAAAATGCCATAAAATCAAAACTACGCACCCAAAACTTATAAAAAATACATTTTTGTACTCTGCTTTTCATTCCCCTTCGAATTAGATACAATTTAGGCATAAAAACATGCACCTTAAAAAAATATCGTATTTTTTCACAAAAATGGCTATAACTCCGTTAATATTAGTCTTTTTGGGGTCAAACTTTGCAAAATTCAAAATCCCATAAAATCAAAACTACGCACCCAAAACTTATAAAAAATACATTTTTGTACTCTGCTATTCATTCCCCTTCGAATTAGATACAATTTAGGCACAAAAACATGCACCTTAAAAAAATATCGTATTTTTTCACAAAAATGGCTATAACTCCGTTAATATTAGTCTTTTTGGGGTCAAACTTTGCAAAATTCAAAATCCCATAAAATCAAAACTACGCACCCAAAACTTATAAAAAATACATTTTTGTACTCTGCTATTCATTCCCCTTCGAATTAGATACAATTTGGGCATAAAAACATGCACCTTAAAAAAATATCGTATTTTTTCACAAAAATGGCTATAACTCCGTTAATATTAGTCTTTTTGGGGTCAAACTTTGCAAAATTCAAAATCCCATAAAATCAAAACTACGCACCCAAAACTTATAAAAAATACATTTTTGTACTCTGCTATTCATTCCCCTTCGAATTAGATACAATTTGGGCATAAAAACATGCACCTTAAAAAAATATCGTATTTTTTCACAAAAATGGCTATAACTCCGTTAATATTAGTCTTTTTGGGGTCAAACTTTGCAAAATTCAAAATCCCATAAAATCAAAACTACGCACCCAAAACTTATAAAAAATACATTTTTGTATTCTGCTATTCATTCCCCTTCGAATTAGATACAATTTGGGCATAAAAACATGCACCTTAAAAAAATATCGTATTTTTTCACAAAAATGGCTATAACTCCGTTAATATTAGTCTTTTTGGGGTCAAACTTTGCAAAATTCAAAATCCCATAAAATCAAAACTACGCACCCAAAACTTATAAAAAATACATTTTTGTACTCTGCTATTCATTCCCCTTCGAATTAGATACAATTTGGGCATAAAAACATGCACCTTAAAAAAATATCGTATTTTTTCACAAAAATGGCTATAACTCCGTTAATATTAGTCTTTTTGGGGTCAAACTTTGCAAAATTCAAAATCCCATAAAATCAAAACTACGCACCCAAAACTTATAAAAAATACATTTTTGTACTCTGCTATTCATTCCCCTTCGCATTAGATACAATTTGGGCATAAAAACATGCACCTTAAAAAAATATCGTATTTTTTCACAAAAATGGCTATAACTCCGTTAATATTAGTCTTTTTGGGGTCAAACTTTGCAAAATTCAAAATCCCATAAAATCAAAACTACGCACCCAAAACTTATAAAAAATACATTTTTGTACTCTGCTATTCATTCCCCTTCGAATTAGATACAATTTAGGCATAAAAACATGCACCTTAAAAAAATATCGTATTTTTTCACAAAAATGGCTATAACTCCGTTAATATTAGTCTTTTTGGGGTCAAACTTTGCAAAATTCAAAATCCCATAAAATCAAAACTACGCACCCAAAACTTATAAAAAATACATTTTTGTACTCTGCTATTCATTCCCCTTCGAATTAGATACAATTTAGGCATAAAAACATGCACCTTAAAAAAATATCGTATTTTTTCACAAAAATGGCTATAACTCCGTTAATATTAGTCTTTTTGGGGTCAAACTTTGCAAAATTCAAAATCCCATAAAATCAAAACTACGCATCCAAAACTTATAAAAACTACATTTTTGTACTCTGCTATTCATTCCCCTTCGAATTAGATACAATTTAGTCATAAAAACATGCACCTTAAAAAAATATCGTATTTTTTCACAAAAATGGCTATAACTCCGTTAATATTAGTCTTTTTGGGGTCAAACTTTGCAAAATTCAAAATCCCATAAAATCAAAACTACGCACCCAAAACTTATAAAAAATACATTTTTGTACTCTGCTATTCATTCCCCTTCGAATTAGATACAATTTGGGCATAAAAACATGCACCTTAAAAAAATATCGTATTTTTTCACAAAAATGGCTATAACTCCGTTAATATTAGTCTTTTTGGGGTCAAACTTTGCAAAATTCAAAATCCCATAAAATCAAAACTACGCACCCAAAACTTATAAAAAATACATTTTTGTACTCTGCTATTCATTCCCCTTCGAATTAGATACAATTTAGGCATAAAAACATGCACCTTAAAAAAATATCGTATTTTTTCACAAAAATGGCTATAACTCCGTTAATATTAGTCTTTTTGGGGTCAAACTTTGCAAAATTCAAAATCCCATAAAATCAAAACTACGCACCCAAAACTTATAAAAAATACATTTTTGTACTCTGCTATTCATTCCCCTTCGAATTAGATACAATTTAGGCATAAAAACATGCACCTTAAAAAAATATCGTATTTTTTCACAAAAATGGCTATAACTCCGTTAATATTAGTCTTTTTGGGGTCAAACTTTGCAAAATTCAAAATCCCATAAAATCAAAACTACGCACCCAAAACTTATAAAAAACACATTTTTGTACTCTGCTATTCATTCCCCTTCGAATTAGATACAATTTGGGCATAAAAACATGCACCTTAAAAAAATATCGTATTTTTTCACAAAAATGGCTATAACTCCGTTAATATTAGTCTTTTTGGGGTCAAACTTTGCAAAATTCAAAATTCCATAAAATCAAAACTACGCACCCAAAACTTATAAAAAATACATTTTTGTACTCTGCTATTCATTCCCCTTCGAATTAGATACAATTTGGGCATAAAAACATGCACCTTAAAAAAATATCGTATTTTTTCACAAAAATGGCTATAACTCCGTTAATATTAGTCTTTTTGGGGTCAAACTTTGCAAAATTCAAAATCCCATAAAATCAAAACTACGCACCCAAAACTTATAAAAAATACATTTTTGTACTCTGCTATTCATTCCCCTTCGAATTAGATACAATTTGGGCATAAAAACATGCACCTTAAAAAAATATCGTATTTTTTCACAAAAATGGCTATAACTCCGTTAATATTAGTCTTTTTGGGGTCAAACTTTGCAAAATTCAAAATCCCATAAAATCAAAACTACGCACCCAAAACTTATAAAAAATACATTTTTGTACTCTGCTATTCATTCCCCTTCGAATTAGATACAATTTAGGCATAAAAACATGCACCTTAAAAAAATATCGTATTTTTTCACAAAAATGGCTATAACTCCGTTAATATTAGTCTTTTTGGGGTCAAACTTTGCAAAATTCAAAATCCAATAAAATCAAAACTACGCACCCAAAACTTATAAAAAATACATTTTTGTAATCTGCTATTCATTCCCCTTCGAATTAGATACAATTTAGGCATAAAAACATGCACCTTAAAAAAATATCGTATTTTTTCACAAAAATGGCTATAACTCCGTTAATATTAGTCTTTTTGGGGTCAAACTTTGCAAAATTCAAAATCCCATAAAATCAAAACTACGCACCCAAAACTTATAAAAAATACATTTTTGTACTCTGCTATTCATTCCCCTTCGAATTAGATACAATTTGGGCATAAAAACATGCACCTTAAAAAAATATCGTATTTTTTCACAAAAATGGCTATAACTCCGTTAATAGGTATTAGTCTTTTTGGTCTCAAACTTTGCAAAATTCAAAATCCCATAAAATCAAAACTACGCACCCAAAACTTATAAAAAATACATTTTTGTACTCTGCTATTCATTCCCCTTCGAATTAGATACAATTTGGGCATAAAAACATGTACCTTAAAAAAATATCGTATTTTTTCACAAAAATGGCTATAACTCCGTTAATATTAGTCTTTTTGGGGTCAAACTTTGCAAAATTCAAAATCCCATAAAATCAAAACTACGCACCCAAAACTTATAAAAAATACATTTTTGTACTCTGCTATTCATTCCCCTTCGAATTAGATACAATTTAGGCATAAAAACATGCACCTTAAAAAAATATCGTATTTTTTCACAAAAATGGCTATAACTCCGTTAATATTAGTCTTTTTGGGGTCAAACTTTGCAAAATTCAAAATCCCATAAAATCAAAACTACGCACCCAAAACTTATAAAAAATACATTTTTGTACTCTGCTATTCATTCCCCTTCGAATTAGATACAATTTAGGCATAAAAACATGCACCTTAAAAAAATATCGTATTTTTTCACAAAAATGGCTATAACTCCGTTAATATTAGTCTTTTTGGGGTCAAACTTTGCAAAATTCAAAATCCCATAAAATCAAAACTACGCACCCAAAACTTATAAAAAAATACATTTTTGTACTCTGCTATTCATTCCCCTTCGAATTAGATACAATTTGGGCATAAAAACATGCACCTTAAAAAAATATCGTATTTTTTCACAAAAATGGCTATAACTCCGTTAATATTAGTCTTTTTGGGGTCAAACTTTGCAAAATTCAAAATTCCATAAAATCAAAACTACGCACCCAAAACTTATAAAAAATACATTTTTGTACTCTGCTATTCATTCCCCTTCGAATTAGATACAATTTGGGCATAAAAACATGCACCTTAAAAAAATATCGTATTTTTTCACAAAAATGGCTATAACTCCGTTAATATTAGTCTTTTTGGGGTCAAACTTTGCAAAATTCAAAATCCCATAAAATCAAAACTACGCACCCAAAACTTATAAAAAATACATTTTTGTACTCTGCTATTCATTCCCCTTCGAATTAGATACAATTTAGGCATAAAAACATGCACCTTAAAAAAATATCGTATTTTTTCACAAAAATGGCTATAACTCCGTTAATATTAGTCTTTTTGGGGTCAAACTTTGCAAAATTCAAAATCCCATAAAATCAAAACTACGCACCCAAAACTTATAAAAAATACATTTTTGTACTCTGCTATTCATTCCCCTTCGAATTAGATACAATTTGGGCATAAAAACATGCACCTTAAAAAAATATCGTATTTTTTCACAAAAATGGCTATAACTCCGTTAATATTAGTCTTTTTGGGGTCAAACTTTGCAAAATTCAAAATCCCATAAAATCAAAACTACGCACCCAAAACTTATAAAAAATACATTTTTGTAATCTGCTATTCATTCCCCTTTGAATTAGATACAATTTAGGCATAAAAACATGCACCTTAAAAAAATATCGTATTTTTTCACAAAAATGGCTATAACTCCGTTAATATTAGTCTTTTTGGGGTCAAACTTTGCAAAATTCAAAATCCCATAAAATCAAAACTACGCACCCAAAACTTATAAAAAATACATTTTTGTACTCTGCTATTCATTCCCCTTCGAATTAGATACAATTTGGGCATAAAAACATGCACCTTAAAAAAATATCGTATTTTTTCACAAAAATGGCTATAACTCCGTTAATATTAGTCTTTTTGGGGTCAAACTTTGCAAAATTCAAAATCCCATAAAATCAAAACTACGCACCCAAAACTTATAAAAAATACATTTTTGTACTCTGCTATTCATTCCCCTTCGAATTAGATACAATTTGGGCATAAAAACATGCACCTTAAAAAAATATCGTATTTTTTCACAAAAATGGCTATAACTCCGTTAATATTAGTCTTTTTGGGGTCAAACTTTGCAAAATTCAAAATCCCATAAAATCAAAACTACGCACCCAAAACTTATAAAAAATACATTTTTGTACTCTGCTATTCATTCCCCTTCGAATTAGATACAATTTAGGCATAAAAACATGCACCTTAAAAAAATATCGTATTTTTTCACAAAAATGGCTATAACTCCGTTAATATTAGTCTTTTTGGGGTCAAACTTTGCAAAATTCAAAATCCCATAAAATCAAAACTACGCACCTAAAACTTATAAAAAATACATTTTTGTACTCTGCTATTCATTCCCCTTTGAATTAGATACATTTTTGTACTCTGCTATTCATTCCCCTTCGAATTAGATACAATTTGGGCATAAAAACATGCACCTTAAAAAAATATCGTATTTTTTCACAAAAATGGCTATAACTCCGTTAATATTAGTCTTTTTGGGGTCAAACTTTGCAAAATTCAAAATCCCATAAAATCAAAACTACGCACCCAAAACTTATAAAAAATACATTTTTGTACTCTGCTATTCATTCCCCTTCGAATTAGATACAATTTAGGCATAAAAACATGCACCTTAAAAAAATATCGTATTTTTTCACAAAAATGGCTATAACTCCGTTAATATTAGTTTTTTGGGGTCAAACTTTGCAAAATTCAAAATCCCATAAAATCAAAACTACGCACCCAAAACTTATAAAAAATACATTTTTGTACTCTGCTATTCATTCCCCTTCGAATTAGATACAATTTGGGCATAAAAACATGCACCTTAAAAAAATATCGTATTTTTTCACAAAAATGGCTATAACTCCGTTAATATTAGTCTTTTTGGGGTCAAACTTTGCAAAATTCAAAATCCCATAAAATCAAAAGTACGCACCCAAAACTTATAAAAAATACATTTTTGTACTCTGCTATTCATTCCCCTTCGAATTGGATACAATTTAGGCCTAAAAACATGCACCTTAAAAAAATATAGTATTTTTTCACAAAAATGGCTATAACTCCGTTAATATTAGTCTTTTTGGGGTCAAACTTTGCAAAATTCAAAATCCCATAAAATCAAAACTACGCACCCAAAACTTATAAAAAATACATTTTTGTACTCTGCTATTCATTCCCCTTCGAATTAGATACAATTTGGGCATAAAAACATGCACCTTAAAAAAATATCGTATTTTTTCACAAAAATGGCTATAACTCCGTTAATATTAGTCTTTTTGGGGTCAAACTTTGCAAAATTCAAAATCCCATAAAATCAAAAGTACGCACCCAAAACTTATAAAAAATACATTTTTGTACTCTGCTATTCATTCCCCTTCGAATTAGATACAATTTGGGCATAAAAACATGCACCTTAAAAAAATATCGTATTTTTCACAAAAATGGCTATAACTCCGTTAATATTAGTCTTTTTGGGGTCAAACTTTGCAAAATTCAAAATCCCATAAAATCAAAACTACGCACCCAAAACTTATAAAAAATACATTTTTGTACTCTGCTATTCATTCCCCTTCGAATTAGATACAATTTGGGCATAAAAACATGCACCTTAAAAAAATATCGTATTTTTTCACAAAAATGGCTATAACTCCGTTAATATTAGTCTTTTTGGGGTCAAACTTTGCAAAATTCAAAATCCCATAAAATCAAAACTACGCACCCAAAACTTATAAAAAATACATTTTTGTACTCTGCTATTCATTCCCCTTCGAATTAGATACAATTTGGGCATAAAAACATGCACCTTAAAAAAATATCGTATTTTTTCACAAAAATGGCTATAACTCCGTTAATATTAGTCTTTTTGGGGTCAAACTTTGCAAAATTCAAAATCCCATAAAATCAAAACTACGCACCCAAAACTTATAAAAAATACATTTTTGTACTCTGCTATTCATTCCCCTTCGAATTAGATACAATTTGGGCATAAAAACATGCACCTTAAAAAAATATCGTATTTTTTCACAAAAATGGCTATAACTCCGTTAATATTAGTCTTTTTGGGGTCAAACTTTGCAAAATTCAAAATCCCATAAAATCAAAACTACGCACCCAAAACTTATAAAAAATACATTTTTGTACTCTGCTATTCATTCCCCTTCGAATTAGATACAATTTGGGCATAAAAACATGCACCTTAAAAAAATATCGTATTTTTTCACAAAAATGGCTATAACTCCGTTAATATTAGTCTTTTTGGGGTCAAACTTTGCAAAATTCAAAATCCCATAAAATCAAAACTACGCACCCAAAACTTATAAAAAATACATTTTTGTACTCTGCTATTCATTCCCCTTTGAATTATATACAATTTGGGCATAAAAACATGCACCTTAAAAAATATCGTATTTTTTCACAAAAATGGCTATAACTCCGTTAATATTAGTTTTTTGGGGTCAAACTTTGCAAAATTCAAAATCCCATAAAATCAAAACTACGCACCCAAAACTTATAAAAAATACATTTTTGTACTCTGCTATTCATTCCCATTCGAATTAGATACAATTTGGGCATAAAAACATGCACCTTAAAAAAATATCGTATTTTTTCACAAAAATGGCTATAACTCCGTTAATATTAGTCTTTTTGGGGTCAAACTTTGCAAAATTCAAAATCCCATAAAATCAAAACTAGCTACGCACCCAAAACTTATAAAAAATACATTTTTGTACTCTGCCATTCATTCCCCTTCGAATTAGATACAATTTGGGCATAAAAACATGCACCTTAAAAAAACATCGTATTTTTTCACAAAAATGGCTATAACTCCGTTAATATTAGTCTTTTTGGGGTCAAACTTTGCAAAATTCAAAATCCCATAAAATCAAAACTACGCACCCAAAACTTATAAAAAATACATTTTTGTACTCTGCTATTCATTCCCCTTCGAATTAGATACAATTTGGGCATAAAAACATGCACCTTAAAAAAATATCGTATTTTTTCACAAAAATGGCTATAACTCCGTTAATATTAGTCTTTTTGGGGTCAAACTTTGCAAAATTCAAAATCCCATAAAATCAAAACTACGCACCCAAAACTTATAAAAAATACATTTTTGTACTCTGCTATTCATTCCCCTTCGAATTAGATACAATTTAGGCATAAAAACATGCACCTTAAAAAAATATCGTATTTTTTCACAAAAATGGCTATAACTCCGTCAATATTAGTCTTTTTGGGGTCAAACTTTGCAAAATTCAAAATCCCATAAAATCAAAACTACGCACCCAAAACTTATAAAAAATACATTTTTGTACTCTGCTATTCATTCCCCTTCGAATTAGATACAATTTGGGCATAAAAACATGCACCTTAAAAAAATATCGTATTTTTTCACAAAAATGGCTATAACTCCGTTAATATTTGTCTTTTTGGGGTCAAACTTTGCAAAATTCAAAATCCCATAAAATCAAAACTACGCACCCAAAACTTATAAAAAATACATTTTTGTACTCTGCTATTCATTCCCCTTCGAATTAGATACAATTTAGGCATAAAAACATGCACCTTAAAAAAATATCGTATTTTTTCACAAAAATGGCTATAACTCCGTTAATATTAGTCTTTTTGGGGTCAAACTTTGCAAAATTCAAAATCCCATAAAATCAAAACTACGCACCCAAAACTTATAAAAAATACATTTTTGTACTCTGCTATTCATTCCCCTTCGAATTAGATACAATTTAGGCATAAAAACATGCACCTTAAAAAAATATCGTATTTTTTCACAAAAATGGCTATAACTCCGTTAATATTAGTCTTTTTGGGGTCAAACTTTGCAAAATTCAAAATCCCATAAAATCAAAACTAGCTACGCACCCAAAACTTATAAAAAATACATTTTTGTACTCTGCCATTCATTCCCCTTCGAATTAGATACAATTTGGGCATAAAAACATGCACCTTAAAAAAACATCGTATTTTTTCACAAAAATGGCTATAACTCCGTTAATATTAGTCTTTTTGGGGTCAAACTTTGCAAAATTCAAAATCCCATAAAATCAAAACTACGCACCCAAAACTTATAAAAAATACATTTTTGTACTCTGCTATTCATTCCCCTTCGAATTAGATACAATTTAGGTATAAGAACATGCACCTTAAAAAAATATCGTATTTTTTCACAAAAATGGCTATAACTCCGTTAATATTAGTCTTTTTGGGGTCAAACTTTGCAAAATTCAAAATCCCATAAAATCAAAACTACGCACCCAAAACTTATAAAAAATACATTTTTGTACTCTGCTATTCATTCCCCTTCGAATTAGATACAATTTGGGCATAAAAACATGCACCTTAAAAAAATATCGTATTTTTTCACAAAAATGGCTGTAACTCCGTTAATATTAGTCTTTTTGGGGTCAAACTTTGCAAAATTCAAAATCCCATAAAATCAAAACTACGCACCCAAAACTTATAAAAAATACATTTTTGTACTCTGCTATTCATTCCCCTTCGAATTAGATACAATTTAGGCATAAAAACATGCACCTTAAAAAAATATCGTATTTTTTCACAAAAATGGCTATAACTCCGTTAATATTAGTCTTTTTGGGGTCAAACTTTGCAAAATTCAAAATCCCATAAAATTAAAACTACGCACCCAAAACTTATAAAAAACACATTTTTGTACTCTGCTATTCATTCCCCTTCGAATTAGATACAATTTGGGCATAAAAACATGCACCTTAAAAAAATATCGTATTTTTTCACAAAAATGGCTATAACTCCGTTAATATTAGTCTTTTTGGGGTCAAACTTTGCAAAATTCAAAATCCCATAAAATCAAAACTACGCACCCAAAACTTATAAAAAATACATTTTTGTACTCTGCTATTCATTCCCCTTCGAATTAGATACAATTTAGGCATAAAAACATGCACCTTAAAAAAATATCGTATTTTTTCACAAAAATGGCTATAACTCCGTTAATATTAGTCTTTTTGGGGTCAAACTTTGCAAAATTCAAAATCCCATAAAATCAAAACTAGCTACGCACCCAAAACTTATAAAGAATACATTTTTGTACTCTGCCATTCATTCCCCTTCGAATTAGATACAATTTGGGCATAAAAACATGCACCTTAAAAAAATATCGTATTTTTTCACAAAAATGGCTATAACTCCGTTAATATTAGTCTTTTTGGGGTCAAACTTTGCAAAATTCAAAATCCCATAAAATCAAAACTACGCACCCAAAACTTATAAAAAATACATTTTTGTACTCTGCCATTCATTCCCCTTCGAATTAGATACAATTTGGGCATAAAAACATGCACCTTAAAAAAATATCGTATTTTTTCACAAAAATGGCTATAACTCCAGTAGTATGTTTTGGTATGTTCTGGGACAGAGGGTGCACAGGGTGCCAACAGGGTGCTATCTTAATGCATGAGTATAACTGAGAGGGTGCTATAGTCAAACACGGGGTGCGATTGTACGTGGTTGGTGTGAATGAGAGGGTGCTATGGCAAAGCAATTGTGCATTGAAATGTGTACGAGTAAAATTCCTAAAGTATAACTGAGAGGGTGCTATAGTCAAACACGGGGTGCGATTGTATGTGGTTGGTGTGAATGAGAGGGTGCTATGGCAAAGCAATTGTGCATTGAAATGTGTACGAATATAAGTGATAAAAATACACTGCTTCGTGATGTGCGTCCTGGCTGCAGGTACCTAGTTGAAATGTGTACGAGTAGAAGTTATGAAAATACACTGCTTCGTGATGTGCGTCCTGATTGCAGGTAGTTGATGCTTATGGATGATAATGCGAGATCAATGGAAAAGGATCTTTTTGTCGATCCTTTTTTTCATTTGACATACTACTACATACATCCTTTTTTTTATTTGACACATTTTTTTTTTCTATGCTCACAAATATTTTCTATTTTAGTGAGAAAAAAAAAGTCTTTTCTTCAAAAGAAGTAAAACAAAATATGTTCATTTTATTTTCATTTTGTAAATTTATTTTCATTTTATAGGTATCTAATTTTTATTTTCATATTATAATTTACAACATTTTGTTTACACAGAAATATATAATATAATATTTAATGCTGCTTTACAAGGTCCATGACAATTTTTATTTTTTTAATTTCGATTTTTAGTTCTTCAATTATTACATCAACATAATTTTTCGTGACAGCGTCTTCTTTCTCTTGTGGCTCCTGTAGGTTTTGTAGACGCTTCCAGTTCAAATTGTAGTTGCCATTTTGCATTTTCAGAAATCCTTCACCGGGTGGTCCTGGATTTCCTTGCTCTCCACGTTCTCCAATCGGTCCTGGTCGACCTCTTTTTGAAGCATGATGAGAAAATCTTCCAAATTTGTCAACACTCATCTTTATTCAATAATATTATATTCTCTTAATTCTTCTATAATAGAATTAATTTCGTTCGAATGATTATTATTTCCTGCTTGATATGATGCGATAAGAAGTCTCAATCTAACTACGAGTTCATTAGGATCATCCCAGAAGATATAGTCTTTTTTGTTTTTAGTTAACTCCATTAATCCATTTCCTTTGTGCACAGAAGCATTATTGTTGCTTTCGGTGAATTTACTTATAATTTCCTTATATTTTTTTCCGCGGTTTCCTACTACATGTTTTGAAGAATTATGTGAACGTCTGTATGCATTTGTATCTTCTAATATATCCTTATATATTTTTAAATCTTTACTAAAAGTAAACATTTTGTTTACACAGAAATATATACTATAATATTTAATGACGAAGCTGCTTTGCAAGGTCCGAGACAATTTTTTTAATTTCGTTTTTTAATTCTTCAATTATTACATCAACATAATTTTTCGTGACAGCGTCTTCTTTCTCTTGTGGCTCCTGTAGGTTTTGTAGACGCTTCCAGTTCAAATTGTAGTTACCATTTTGCATTTTCAGAAATCCTTCACCGGGTGGTCCTGGTTTTCCTTGCTCTCCACGTTCTCCATTCGGTCCTGGTCGACCTCTTTTTGAAGCATGATGAGAAAATCTTCCAAATTTGTCAACACTCATCTTTATTCAATAATATTATATTCTCTTAATTCTTCTATAATAGAATTAATTTCGTTCGAATGATTATTATTTCCTGCTTGATATGATGCGATAAGAAGTCTCAATCTAACTACGAGTTCATTAGGATCATCCCAGAAGATATAGTCTTTTTTGTTTTTAGTTAACTCCATTAATCCATTTCCTATGTGCACAGAAGCAGTATTATTGCTTTCGATGAATTTACTAATAATTTCCTTATATTTTTTTCCGCGGTTTCCTAGGACTTGTTTTGAAGAATTATGTGAACGTCTGTATGCATTTGTATCTTCTAATATATCCTTATATATTTTTAAATCTTTATCGTTGTAGATCTTTTCACATGGATTCTTTTTGAATATTAATTCATATAATCCATTTGTTCCCTCATAGATTTTGTCCTTTATTTGTATTTTTTTTCCGATAATTTTAAATTCTCCATCACCAATTAACCATTTTCCATTTTTAACCTGGACACCATACACATTATCGAGTGTATTTGATTCATTCGAAAGTAGATCAACATATTTTTGTGGCATTTCATTGTAAGAATCGTCTTCTTCTATTTGAGTAGCAAAGTCCCGAACCTTATAACGTTTACGAACTCGTGAACGACTATTTCTACTATTGTTATAATTAATATTTTTTGGAGTTTCTGAAGTAATACCACTCGCATTAGGGGTAGCAAAATCGTCATCAAAAGTTGTTTTCAATTTATTTAATGGAGTTTCAAAGAAGTTTTGTTTTTCATTTGATTTTGTAAGAAGTTCTTTGAGAGGGTTAGTGATTGGTCTAAAGGTTTCTTCCAATTGTGTTTCGAATGCTTCCTTTCCATTCTTCAATTCTTTATATTTCTTTCGAAGAGCGTCAGTAGTTTTAATGAGCTCATTTGTTAGTTCCTCATTTATATACATCATACCGAAGCTGTATTATTTTTGCAGCAATCTGTTAATAATTTTCGAATATTATGAATGAAGTTTTCAATTGGTTTTAATGATATTTTAATATTGAGTTTCGAAGTTTTGATTGATGAACAACGTTTTTTAAACCATGTTGAATGATTTTGTACTGTTGCAGACTGTACACTGAATTCCTTTGTACTACTCTTATAGAACATTACTGAACGTTTGATGTAAACTGCGTTTGTGAAGTGCTTTTTATAGAAATAGGATATGATGTTTTTAGATCATCAACTTCTTTTCAGCAGCTCTTGAAACTGTTTTTGATTCGCTCTTAAACAGCTTTTAAACCGCTTTTGAACTGCTTTTGAACCGCTTTTATACCGCTTTAAACCGCTTTCAAACCGCTTTCAAACTGCTTTCAAACCGCTTTCAAACCGCTTTCAAACCGCTTTAAACCGCTTTTGAACTGCTTTTGAACCGCTTTAAACCGCTTTGAAACCGCTTTCAAACCGCTTTGAACCGCTTTTAAACCGCTTTTGAACCGCTTGGAACCGCTTTTAAACCGCTTTAAACCGCTTTTGAACTGCTTTTGAACCGCTTTTATACCGCTTTAAACCGCTTTCAAACCGCTTTAAACTGCTTTTAAACCGCTTTTGAACCGCTTTAAACTGCTTTTAAACCGCTTTTGAACCGCTTTAAACTGCTTTTGAACCGCTTTAAACAGCTTTGGAACTGCTTTTATCTGTTTTGAGGTGTTTCGAATTGATCATAAAGAAAATTGTCACACGTGCATCCGTTTAGAATGAGCATCTTTTTATAATTTGAGAAAGTGATCAAAGCCCTTTCTATATCGTCCTTCGTTCAATGAGCTATCCTTATCAATAACCAAAAATCCATGTTCATCACTCCAACACTCCGCACATAGTTTTTGAAAGATATTAAATAGCATATCAGAATTGACATGATCATTGTGAATATGTTTCAAGTTCATGTTATCTTGTTTGAAAACAATTAAAAAATTTGCATTATCTCGTATTAAATGCTTAGGAATTCTCGTATATGTTTGACATAAATAAAAACTATCGATTAAATGATGTCGTCCCATACTAAAATAGTTTCTTATAGTATCTTGTTTTTCACATGCAATGTCGTCAAAGATAAATACAGAATTCGGTTTTGCTTTTTCAGGTGATATAACTTCAGTGTTATTGGAAAACGTAAAGAATCCCATATTTTTTATTGGTTTGACAGCGTTTCGTAAAAATTCATATTTTGGTTGATGTAATGATTTTGAGTAAATATATATATTTTCAAATTTTAATCCATTTGGATGTTGTAGTAAACTCATCATAGCATTCGTTTTCCCACAATTTGATGGTCCTGTAATTAAACCTCTTATGCTATTGGGTAATAGTTTTCCATGTTTTCTTGGTTCATTACTTTTACTCAAATCCATATTTTTTACTGGTAGAAGTTGTTGTTGTTTAATGAAACGCATGATGAAAGATACTAAACAATTTCCTTAAAATATAAGGATTATATTTAAAAATTCTCATTACGTTACAACCCGTTCATTTGTTAATATATAGAAAAAGTTAGTTTTATTTCTATAAAAATGTTTGATTTTTCAAATCAGTTTGTCAGTAAACCAAAAGTCGTGAGTGGAGACGGTTTAATAAATACAGTAATCAATAAGTTACCTGTAGAACTACATCTTCCTGGTTATCAATATTGTGGACCTGGAACCAAACTTCAAAAACGTTTAGCAAGAGGTGATCCTGGAATAAATTTACTTGATCAGGCATGCAAACAACACGATATATCCTATTCTAAATTTGAAAATACATCTGAACGACATACAGCAGATAAGGTTTTAGCTGAAGAAGCCTGGAAACGAGTAACATCGAAGGACGCAGGTATAAGTGAACGGGCAAATGCTATGATAGTTACTAATCTTATGAAAGCAAAAGTAAAACTAGGAATGGGTTGCTCAAAAAGTGAAAAAACAAATAATTCGAAAAAAATAAAGTCTAAAAACGTACTTACCTTTAATAAAACAATTAAAAATCTTGGTAGAATTCTTCAAAAGAAAAAACCACATAATCTCGAAAAAGCTATAAAAGTAGCTTTGTCAGTTGCTAAGAAAACGGTTCAGAACAATGGAAAAAACATTAAAACACCGAGAGTTATTTCAGTACCGAAAATTGGTGGTGTTATTCCATTTCTTGTACCCCTCTTCGCTGGACTTTCAGCTCTTGGAGCCTTATCCGGAGGTGTAACAGGAATCGCTAAAGCTATCAACGAGGCTAATAACGCAAAAAAGGAACTGGATGAAAAAAAACGTCATAATAAGAGAATGGAAGCTATTTCAGTAGGTAACGGCTTGCATCTGAAACCATATAGAAAAGGTCTTGGTCTTTATTTAAGTCCGCAGTCAAAAAACTTATAAAATCGCTACCCAAGCGTGCATTGAATGAAGTGGATTTGAGAAATTTTGCCAAGAAGATACTACCACATTTCAGAGGAGTTTTTATGCGTGACAATTTACCAAAGAGTAAACCATTTAAAAATGAATGTGGAATAGTGAATCTAGATTCTTCGAATGGAGCAGGAACACATTGGGTAGCGTATTATAAAAAGGGCAAACACATAGAATATTTTGATAGTTTTGGAAATCTTCAACCACCGCTTGAAATAATCGAGTATTTAGGTAAAAATATTAAATATAACTATATTAAGTATCAAGATTATGATTCAGTAAATTGTGGACATTTATGTTTAAAATTTTTATATAAGTGCTATTATCAATAAATAACAAACTATTCATAAAAAACTTTCATTGTCTTTTTTATTGTCATGTCGCTAACACTATCTTTAAGCGGGAATACTTCTAATCTAACGGCGGAGTATTTTCCACCTTTATATTTAAATCAAGATTACGTGTGTGGTCTAATAGATTTTCAAACATATAATTCCATACCAAATGTTGATGACCGAAATAATCTGCTTCATATTGGATCACATGTTATCGAAATTCCAACAGGGTCATATGAAATAGATGACATTCAAACTTTTATCAAATCCAAATTAGAACGAAAAAAATTACCAATTTCAATGAAAATCAAAGCAAACAATAACACATTGAAATGTGAAGTGAGAAGCACAGAAGCATTACACTTTGAAAAAGAACGATCGATAGGCAAATTATTGGGATTCAGTAAACGAGTTCTGGAAGCTGATTTATTACACATTTCAGACTTACCTGTTGATATAAATAAAGTAAATGTTATACGAGTTGAATGTAATATTATAACTGGATCGTATCTCAACAATATCCCAGTACATACAATACATGAGTTCTCACCAGAGACAGGACCTGGATATAAAATCATTGAAGTTCCGAGGAACGTCATCTATTTACCCGTGAATGTCAAACGAATAAGTTCAATTTCCTTGAAGCTTGTTGATCAAGACGGAGAGTTGATAAATTTAAGAGGAGAAACAATAACCATTCGCTTACATTTAAAACCATCGTTCCATAATGTTAATTTATAATAATATAACCCAACACAACGGAGATAATTCAATTAGTTCTACAAGGACAACAAAGCTGACAAGACCAAATCTTTCACCCGAAAATAAATCATATCTTCAGTCTTTGGGCTTTGTTTTAAAAATAAAATAAAAGAGTTATTAAAAAATAAATCAAAAATGAGTGGAATATTGAATATAACCCAAACACCTGGTTATGATAATAGCATTTCCAAAATTGAGTACCACAGTTACTCACCATTTTTGCAGTCATACAATTCAAGTGATGAAATACGTATTTCTATTCAACAACAAGATCTGAGTATTCTCCCCAGTGAAAGTTTCATTTACATAGAAGGAACACTTAAGAAATCAGATGACTTAATTTCAGAGACAGGAAGATTATCTAATAATGCAATGGCATTTCTTTTTGAAGAAATACATTATGAATTAAATGGAGTGGATATTGAATGTAATAAAAATGTTGGAATCACAACTTCTTTAAAAAATTACATATCCTTTAATGAAATTGAAAGTAAAAATCTACAAAATGCATCATGGTATGGAAAGGAGAACATTTTGGTTTCATCTGGCACGTTTAACTTTTGTGTCCCATTAAAAAATCTATTAGGATTTGCTGAAGATTATAAAAAGATAATAACAAATGCGAGACATGAATTGATTTTAATTCGTACTCGAACTGATGAGAATGCATTCATTTCGGAAAAAGATGATTTGAGAATCAAAATTTTAAAAATGCAATGGAGAGTTCCTCACATCACTCTAGCAGATGTGGAAAAACTTAACCTATTGAAGCAAATACAAACAAAACCAATTCAAATTCATTTTAGAAACTGGGAAATGTATGAATATCCTTCACTTCCAGCAGCCACCGATCATATATGGACAATTAAAACTTCTAGTCAACTCGAAAAACCTAGATATATTATAATTGGTCTACAATCAAATCGAAAAAATCAAAAAGGTAAAGATGTGAGCAAATTCGATCATTGCACATTGAGTAATGTTAAGGTACATCTGAACTCAGAATCATATCCCCGTGAAGATTTGAATGTTGATTTTACTACTGGACGATATGCTATTCTATATGATATGTATAGCAGATTTCAGCAATCCTATTACAACAAGCAATCGCAACCGCTATTGTCACGAGAAGAATATAAAGAAATTGCACCAATTATAGTAATTGATTGTTCGCGACAAAACGAATCCATTAAATCTGCTCCTGTGGATGTAAAACTTGAAATCAAAACAACAGCAACTGTACCACAAAACACATCGATATATTGCATGATTATTCATGATCGTATTGTTGAGTACAGTCCATTAACGGGCGAAGTCAGAAAACTTACATAATTGAACCTGCTGCAACGAAAAAAAAAAAAAAAAAAAAAAAAAAAAACAGGAATAAACATGTTCAGAAATAATCTGATAAGAAAATCAATATAAACTCTACTCTCAGCTGCATAGAAAAAAAAAAATATATACCTAACGTCTGAAAGGTCTATTATCAAAACACATATATACATACTCACCCATATTTGTCTTAGAACATAAAAGGAGCTATATATAAATATAGGTATCTATATATAAACATTTTTTTTTTTGGATGCGTCTTAAAAGATGAAAAAATAAGATATTTACCCACGCGTAATTTTAAGAAAATGGAGTTCGAGTAAATAATAGGGAACAAAAAAAAAAAAAAAAAAAAAAAAGTAAATAAACAATATTAAACCAAGCGCAATTAAATAAAATGGAGTTGGAGGAGAGAAAATCTGTATAAATTGGACGGTTCGAGTTTAAATTTTATTAGTAGCATCCGAAAAGTCAACTCTGTTTTATATTCACATTCAAAATGAATCAAGAAATCCAACAAGAAATTTCAGAAATTGAAAACGTATCTGAATTCAATACTCTTATTAATATAAGAGAGTTAGAACAAAATCATAGATATCCAATTATGGGCATCAAAAAAGTGCAAACTAAATTTGGAGAAAAGCTGGTTGTAGATCTGGGTGGACACGATGTAAGTATATTTTGTTATTGCATTTATCTTACTATATTTGTTCCTTTTTGTTTTAAACAACTAAATTTATATTTTTTTTTTTCTTACTTTTTTCAGATATTCCTTCCAGCACGATACAACAAGCTATCTGAAAAAACCATTCAATCTATTCATTCGCAGACAGCAACATTTTGTATTATTTACAAAGGCCCCTTTGGACGATCAGTGAAATTAGAAATTACAAAATTCCTTCCATAATTGTGAACAAAAAATAGAAATAAAAATAAAACTTTTTTCTTTAAAATTCAACATAAATATTTTTTATTTAATTTTTATTTATTTATTTTTTTTTTTATTCTTTTTTTTTTTTTTATTTTTTTCATCATTCAGTAAAGTGTCATTGAGTTGTCATGAAACGAAAAGTATGAATTTTTAAATCTATGGAATATTTTTATGACCCCAGGCATATGTACTCTTACCATCTGCTCGTATATACCTTTTCGTGTCATCACAACTCAATGTTTTCTTATTTAACATTTGCGTATATATACAATGCTGTTTACTTCTAAATATATACATTTTCTTAAAAATATTTTGTTTCTTAATTAAACAATTTCTATAATCTCTTAATTCTAAATTATTTGTAATGTATTTTCTTATTCCCTTAGCTTTTTTTGTCACCTCACCGGTTTCAACTCTGAAGCAATATAATTTGGCTCTTAATCCCACGAAATCTGTCATAATTTTTGAGTTATTCTCGTCTTTAAAGAGTCCTAATACCTTGCCATTATTTAAAGGGAAATTATGTATGTTATCAATAGGATACTCAGAAGTATCAAACCTAGATCTCTCAGGATTGACAACATCATTATAAATATCTGCATAAAAGTCTTCTGTAAAAATGGAATAAATAAATGAATCTGTATCCATATAATTTAAACGAATTTTATCGCTGAACTTCGGTTTCATATATTCATAATGAAAATCGTACATCAACCACTTGGAGAGTTCTAGAACGACAAAACCTAAGTAAATAGGCTTATCAAGTGTGACACTTCCCTTACTCATCTCAATAGCACACATATTTGGTGTAAATACGCTAACGCTATGGAAACTTGGATGGGCAATCAGCTTTCTTGCTGAAAATTGGTTTCTTTGCGGATCCCATTCTGAAACAATTTTCACTCTTCTCCGCTTTTCCACATTCTCCATAGTTTTCCCATAAACACTATTGTTCATTAACTTAAAGAAGTCTTTTTCAAACTTGTTTTTGGCTTTTTTTCTAAAATCAGTATTAAGTGTTATATACTTCTCAAGCCAATTCGATTGGCTAAATTTCATCACACGATGTACTTTACTTAATACCATACCGTTAGAAATACATTGCTGCAACGTTTTCAAATGAATTGTATACTTTTTCTTCGAGTTAAGGTGAGCAATTAGCTTTGGAATTTTACATCCTGGGGTGACTATGTTTTCAGGGCAAAACGGTAGATCATTGTGTGAGTCATGAATACTCGATGGATAATCTAAGTCCACTTCTAATACGTATCCAACATCATCACCTTTAATGTTTAATATGTGCTCTGAAGTATAGAGCTCAGGATTATCCCATTGAAAATTGCCATATGGAAGAGATTGTGACATTGCCCATCCATACAAATTATTAGCATCAAGATACATTAAATATTCAGATGACAAATTTGGATTGTAGGTAGACATATATTTATTGTTAGCTACACTATTTCTGTGACTACATTGACATAAACCACCTCTTATTCCGCTTTTAAAGAAGTTGTACATATCAATATCGGTTAGTAGCTCTAATTTTATTTTTGTCGTTTTGAGCATAGCATCCCATGATAACCCAGGAGCTGTAAAATAATGACAAGGATCGAGTTCATAAATCGAAATACAAAGTTTTCTAAAACTTTCAAAAATATCCGCTAATAGAAGAACATCACTTTTGAGATACAGAACCATATAATCTTTCAATGTTTTACAATTAAAGTGACTCCATACCTTAAGAGCATGATTATATTCCTCATCTAAACATTCTTTATCTACCATTTTATTGTAAAACTTAGATTTAGATGGCAAAGAGGTTTCCTCAAATCGATCCCATGAATCTAAATGATCATAGGGGAAAACACCTTTCCTTTGCATCAAATTGAATGATTCGATGTTATGGAAAACGCTCTTGGTAAGCTTCAAATCATCAGGTGATAAATTTTTAGCTAAGGATGAAATGCTCGATTGAAGAAACCTATTAGAATCTAAAAACCGTATCTCGAAAGTGTTTTTAGCGTCTAAATATATCCGTTTGGATAAAGAAATATAATTTTCTTTATTCAATGGAATTATTGAAACATCACCTTGTATATTCGATAGACTCTTAACAAAAAGATGACAATCATATCCAGAAAAATTATGAAAAAGTACGGGGAAAAATTTAGGTACTCTAAAATTTAGATTACAATGACCGTGAGCTGGTCCTCTATACATCCCAGTGAGGTGACAATGGTCTCTTACCCTTACATCAGTAATCTTAAAATTTAACTTACATATATGACAGCATGGTGAATGTCTTTGATGAAAATCTTCTCTTATTGAGAGCATGGGTATGTCTTTTGGTTTTTGAATAACTTCTTTATAGAGATGAGTAAGATCTTCCACCAGCATCTCAACAAATTTATCTGATGAGTTCTCACCTAAAAAAAAAAAAATATAAAAACAAAACAAATATGTTATAAAAATAAAAAAGTATTCAAGCAAAAAGAAAATTTTTTTTAAATATGATTCTTACCGACAAAAGTTCTTTCCAAATTATATTTTTCATCAAATGTACATTTGATGAAGTAAGAAAATGCACAGGGTACATGTTGTTGAATATCCGTTGTTGATGAAAAGCTCGGGTTTGGTTGCTGCTGACTTATTGGGAGCAAAATGGATTCGAAATCAGCGTACACAACAAATGGAACTTCCAGTTTACGTCCATATTTTTCAAATTTAACTGAAGATTTATCTCCCTCTGGCATTATTGTAATTACCTTACAACACTCACTTTTGTGGTTTTTCATCACGTCATCACTTGCGAAATATTGTAAACAGCCATTACACAGATGACCATTTCTCATGTTTGTGGTTAGTTGTGATCTTATTAAGCGAGAAATATTCTTGATCCATACATAATGTTTTGTCCCATCATTATTCTCACAAAAGAGTAAATTTATGTGTTTACTTTGTTCTTTTTTTGTGTGATAAAATGGACCAATAATTTGGAGATTATTTTTCTCACTTATCTCATATCCGAACACGTTCACGCTGATCTCAGGGTTGTTTTCCTCGAAGATTTTAACATCTCTTACTGCCAGAGGGAATATCATGTTTTTGAAGTTCAAAAGTCTCCCATTCACTTCAATTACATCATCAGCAATATTGTTTTCACACCTGTATGATGAAGTTCTCTGTGGTCTTGCTATTTCATCATTTTCATACATAGCAGCTACGATGCACCATTTGAAGCAGAATTCATCCCGGTTTTCGACGTTTATGCATGCGTGTTTATTTTTTATTATATCTGGTAAGGTAAAATGAATTGAGCCTCCTAGAGGTTGATATTTGTTTAAATTAATTTCAAGTCTGATGAATGAAAGCAAAGCCCATCCGCTATCTTTTTCTTGAAATTCCTCTAGTTTAATTTTGATTTCTTCAATCAATATTTGGAGTTTCTCTTCTATTTCGTTATTACTCAGCATTACACACATCTTCGTCTGCATGCTTTTAACATCGGAAATCAGCTCATCAGAATTTGGGTCCGACTTAACAAAATCGCCGAAAAGTTCAATATTAATCTTGAATGATCTTAATATTCCCATTTCATTTTCCAACAGTTCTTTGATCAATGATTTCTGCTTAGCAAATAAGATATTAACATCTAAGATACTTTCATCGATTATCTTTATGCTATAGGTCTTAATCCGATTCCTGAATGCTTGGTTGATCACGCTCACATTTTCAGAAAAAAGTTGCATGATTAATGCCTTGTGAGAAGCTTTTCTCTGATGTTGGGTCATTTTATTTCTTTCAACATTGATATTGCATATCTCGCAACGCTCATTATCTTGCGGTAGTTCATACCCATTTCCAGATGTTACTAGATCGATAAGGTTTTTATGTGAGGCTTTTAGTTCGTGCTCTCTCACTTTGTTCTCTTCTATATCCTCATCACAGATCTCACATCTTATAGTAGGTATCCTCTGAATGTTTTCTACCGCAAATTCTCCATCGTCGCCCTCAAAGAGTGTATCCAAAATGTTCTTGTGAGAAGATGTTGACTCATGCTCTTGCATTTTGTTTTCCTCAACATCCACATTGCAGATGTAACACCTTTCAAAAATAACTCTCGGTTTTTTGTTTTGAATCGCTCTCGATGTTGAGGGCTGTGGTGAAAGTTCCCTTTTCCTGCTGTTTTTATCAACATTTGCTTCAAATGAAATCCGTGGTTTCTTAAAGCTCACAGCTCTCGATGTAGAAGTGGAAGGTTGTGGAGAAAGCTCCCTTTTTTTAGTACACCTTTCATAAGTTACCACATCAACTCCAGCTGAATGGTGGTTTTTCGTATGTTCCACAAGTTTATCCTTCCTTGAAGACAACCAATAAAGGGTGGATTCTATGATCTTGAATTACAAAAAACAAAATACCCGGATACATACCTCATTGAAAAAATACTTAAAAAGAAAAAAGATCAATATTACGTCAAATGGCTTGGTTTCTCATCTGAACATAATTCGTGGATATCTCTACCATAAGACGACTTATTAGCTGTGTTTTTTTTTTTTTTTTTTTTTGGAACTGCCATCCGTATCCTTAGTTGGCGTTTTCATACATTACACATATTGCTGAAAATAATAAATGGCAGTTTTATGTTTAACTGGAAGAGTCTACAAAACCTAAAGGAACCACAGAGAAGGAAGACGTTGTAGATGAAGAAAAAAAAATCGAAGAAATAAAAAAAAACCCAACAAAAAAGAAAAACAGCATTGAACTGAAAAAAAAAACAACTGAAAAAAGAGAAGCAACTGGATACAAAAAAAAAATAACACAAAATGATTTATATGTTTTTTAAATTTTTATTTATATTGAAAAAAAAAAATATGTGCATTTATAAAATAAAAAATATAAAAAGAATTTAAAGAAAAAAATTGTTAAAATTAATTTGGGGTGGGGGTTCGACCTCGAACCCATCCTCTATCGCCAGCAGGTAAAGCATCTTCGCCCCATGGTAGAGCGCCACTAGTCTTCCAAAGTCCGGTTTTTCTCGGAGCATCCGCAGATACTCCCTGAACAACATCTGCAGCTCCATGTGCTCCCAGCACACGGAGTAGAAGTGTTCAATATATAACTCGAGTTCAGTGAACATTTTTTATTTTTTTAATTGTTATAGCTAATTGAAATTGTTTTTCTTAACTGATGGAAATCATAAAAATTGGGGAGTATTTAAACGAAATTTCAAATTTCTAACTCTAAATACTCTCCTCCTCTTTTTTAATTTTAAGATATGTAGGGAGGTACATATTTGAGACATTTTTTTTTTTTCTCACTAAAATAGCCAATACCAATACAATTAGTGAGCATAGAAAAAAAAATGTGTCAAATGAAAAAAAGGATCAAGGATTTTTGTTTTTTCTCATTCATCTAAAAACTAAAAAGATCCTTTTCCATTGATCTCGCATTATCATCCATAAGCATCAACTACCTGCAATCAGGACGCACATCACGAAGCAGTGTATTTTCATAACTTCTACTCGTACACATTTCAACTAGGTACCTGCAGCCAGGACGCACATCACGAAGCAGTGTATTTTTATCACTTATATTCGTACACATTTCAATGCACAATTGCTTTGCCATAGCACCCTCTCATTCACACCAACCACATACAATCGCACCCCGTGTTTGACTATAGCACCCTCTCAGTTATACTTTAGGAATTTTACTCGTACACATTTCAATGCACAATTGCTTTGCCATAGCACCCTCTCATTCACACCAACCACGTACAATCGCACCCCGTGTTTGACTATAGCACCCTCTCAGTTATACTCATGCATTAAGATAGCACCCTGTTGGCACCCTGTGCACCCTCTGTCCCAGAACATACCAAAACATACTACTAACTCCGTTAATATTAGTCTTTTTGGGGTCAAACTTTGCAAAATTCAAAATCCCATAAAATCAAAACTACGCACCCAAAACTTATAAAAAATACATTTTTGTACTCTGCTATTCATTCCCCTTCGAATTAGATACAATTTAGGCATAAAAACATGCACCTTAAAAAAATATCGTATTTTTTCACAAAAATGGCTATAACTCCGTTAATATTAGTCTTTTTGGGGTCAAACTTTGCAAAATTCAAAATCCCATAAAATCAAAACTACGCACCCAAAACTTATAAAAAATACATTTTTGTACTCTGCTATTCATTCCCCTTCGAATTAGATACAATTTAGGCATAAAAACATGCGCCTTAAAAAAATATCGTATTTTTTCACAAAAATGGCTATAACTCCGTTAATATTAGTCTTTTTGGGGTCAAACTTTGCAAAATTCAAAATCCCATAAAATCAAAACTACGCACCCAAAACTTATAAAAAATACATTTTTGTACTCTGCTATTCATTCCCCTTCGAATTAGATACAATTTGGGCATAAAAACATGCACCTTAGAAAAATATCGTATTTTTCACAAAAATGGCTATAACTCCGTTAATATTAGTCTTTTTGGGGTCAAACTTTGCAAAATTCAAAATCCCATAAAATCAAAACTCCGCACCCAAAACTTATAAAAAATACATTTTTGTACTCTGCTATTCATTCCCCTTCGAATTAGATACAATTTGGGCATTAAAACATGCACCTTAAAAAAATATCGTATTTTTTCACAAAAATGGCTATAACTCCGTTAATATTAGTCTTTTTGGGGTCAAACTTTGCAAAATTCAAAATCCCATAAAATCAAAACTACGCACCCAAAACTTATAAAAAATACATTTTTGTACTCTGCTATTCATTCCCCTTCGAATTAGATACAATTTGGGCATAAAAACATGCACCTTAAAAAAATATCGTATTTTTTCACAAAAATGGCTATAACTCCGTTAATATTAGTCTTTTTGGGGTCAAACTTTGCAAAATTCAAAATCCCATAAAATCAAAACTACGCACCCAAAACTTATAAAAAATACATTTTTGTACTCTGCTATTCATTCCCCTTCGAATTAGATACAATTTAGGCATAAAAACATGCACCTTAAAAAAATATCGTATTTTTTCACAAAAATGGCTATAACTCCGTTAATATAAGTCTTTTTGGGGTCAAACTTTGCAAAATTCAAAATCCCATAAAATCAAAACTACGCACCCAAAACTTATAAAAAATACATTTTTGTACTCTGCTATTCATTCCCCTTCAAATTAGATACAATTTGGGCATAAAAACATGCACCTTAAAAAAATATCGTATTTTTTCACAAAAATGGCTGTAACTCCGTTAATATTAGTCTTTTTGGGGTCAAACTTTGCAAAATTCAAAATCCCATAAAACCAAAACTACGCACCCAAAACTTATAAAAAACACATTTTTGTACTCTGCTATTCATTCCCCTTCGAATTAGATACAATTTGGGCATAAAAACATGCACCTTAAAAAAATATCGTATTTTTTCACAAAAATGGCTATAACTCCGTTAATATTAGTCTTTTTGGGGTCAAACTTTGCAAAATTCAAAATCCCATAAAATCAAAACTACGCACCCAAAACTTATAAAAAACACATTTTTGTACTCTGCTATTCATTCCCCTTCGAATTAGATACAATTTGGGCATAAAAACATGCACCTTAAAAAAATATCGTATTTTTTCACAAAAATGGCTGTAACTCCGTTAATATTAGTCTTTTTGGGGTCAAACTTTGCAAAATTCAAAATCCCATAAAATCAAAACTACGCACCCAAAACTTATAAAAAATACATTTTTGTACTCTGCTATTCATTCCCCTTCGAATTAGATACAATTTAGGCATAAAAACATGCACCTTAAAAAAATATCGTATTTTTTCACAAAAATGGCTATAACTCCGTTAATATTAGTCTTTTTGGGGTCAAACTTTGCAAAATTCAAAATCCCATAAAATCAAAACTAGCTACGCACCCAAAACTTATAAAAAATACATTTTTGTACTCTGCCATTCATTCCCCTTCGAATTAGATACAATTTGGGCATAAAAACATGCACCTTAAAAAAATATCGTATTTTTTCACAAAAATGGCTATAACTCCGTTAATATTAGTCTTTTTGGGGTCAAACTTTGCAAAATTCAAAATCCCATAAAATCAAAACTACGCACCCAAAACTTATAAAAAATACATTTTTGTACTCTGCTATTCATTCCCCTTCGAATTAGATACAATTTAGGCATAAAAACATGCACCTTAAAAAAATATCGTATTTTTTCACAAAAATGGCTATAACTCCGTTAATATTAGTCTTTTTGGGGTCAAACTTTGCAAAATTCAAAATCCCATAAAATCAAAACTACGCACCCAAAACTTATAAAAAATACATTTTTGTACTCTGCTATTCATTCCCCTTCGAATTAGATACAATTTGGGCATAAAAACATGCACCTTAAAAAAATATCGTATTTTTTCACAAAAATGGCTATAACTCCGTTAATATTAGTCTTTTTGGGGTCAAACTTTGCAAAATTCAAAATCCCATAAAATCAAAACTACGCACCCAAAACTTATAAAAAATACATTTTTGTACTCTGCTATTCATTCCCCTTCGAATTAGATACAATTTAGGCATAAAAACATGCACCTTAAAAAAATATCGTATTTTTTCACAAAAATGGCTATAACTCCGTTAATATTAGTCTTTTTGGGGTCAAACTTTGCAAAATTCAAAATCCCATAAAATCAAAACTACGCACCCAAAACTTATAAAAAATACATTTTTGTACTCTGCTATTCATTCCCCTTCGAATTAGATACAATTTAGGCATAAAAACATGCACCTTAAAAAAATATCGTATTTTTTCACAAAAATGGCTATAACTCCGTTAATATTAGTCTTTTTGGGGTCAAACTTTGCAAAATTCAAAATCCCATAAAATCAAAACTAGCTACGCACCCAAAACTTATAAAAAATACATTTTTGTACTCTGCCATTCATTCCCCTTCGAATTAGATACAATTTGGGCATAAAAACATGCACCTTAAAAAAATATCGTATTTTTTCACAAAAATGGCTATAACTCCGTTAATATTAGTCTTTTTGGGGTCAAACTTTGCAAAATTCAAAATCCCATAAAATCAAAACTACGCACCCAAAACTTATAAAAAACACATTTTTGTACTCTGCTATTCATTCCCCTTCGAATTAGATACAATTTGGGCATAAAAACATGCACCTTAAAAAAATATCGTATTTTTTCACAAAAATGGCTATAACTCCGTTAATATTAGTCTTTTTGGGGTCAAACTTTGCAAAATTCAAAATCCCATAAAATCAAAACTACGCACCCAAAACTTATAAAAAATACATTTTTGTACTCTGCTATTCATTCCCCTTCGAATTAGATACAATTTAGGCATAAAAACATGCACCTTAAAAAAATATCGTATTTTTTCACAAAAATGGCTATAACTCCGTTAATATTAGTCTTTTTGGGGTCAAACTTTGCAAAATTCAAAATCCCATAAAATCAAAACTAGCTACGCACCCAAAACTTATAAAAATACATTTTTGTACTCTGCCATTCATTCCCCTTCGAATTAGATACAATTTGGGCATAAAAACATGCACCCTAAAAAAATATCGTATTTTTTCACAAAAATGGCTATAACTCCGTTAATATTAGTCTTTTTGGGGTCAAACTTTGCAAAATTCAAAATCCCATAAAATCAAAACTACGCACCCAAAACTTATAAAAAATACATTTTTGTACTCTGCTATTCATTCAAATATTAGTCTTTTTGGGGTCAAACTTTGCAAAATTCAAAATCCCATAAAATCAAAACTACGCACCCAAAACTTATAAAAAATACATTTTTGTACTCTGCTATTCATTCCCCTTCGAATTAGATACAATTTAGGCATAAAAACATGCACCTTAAAAAAATATCGTATTTTTTCACAAAAATGGCTATAACTCCGTTAATATAAGTCTTTTTGGGGTCAAACTTTGCAAAATTCAAAATCCCATAAAATCAAAACTACGCACCCAAAACTTATAAAAAATACATTTTTGTACTCTGCTATTCATTCCCCTTCGAATTAGATACAATTTAGGCATAAAAACATGCACCTTAAAAAAATATCGTATTTTTTCACAAAAATGGCTATAACTCCGTTAATATTAGTCTTTTTGGGGTCAAACTTTGCAAAATTCAAAATCCCATAAAATCAAAACTACGCACCCAAAACTTATAAAAAATACATTTTTGTACTCTGCTATTCATTCCCCTTCGAATTAGATACAATTTAGGCATAAAAACATGCACCTTAAAAAAATATCGTATTTTTTCACAAAAATGGCTATAACTCCGTTAATATTAGTCTTTTTGGGGTCAAACTTTGCAAAATTCAAAATCCCATAAAATCAAAACTACGCACCCAAAACTTATAAAAAATACATTTTTGTACTCTGCTATTCATTCCCCTTCGAATTAGATACAATTTAGGCATAAAAACATGCACCTTAAAAAAATATCGTATTTTTTCACAAAAATGGCTATAACTCCGTTAATATTAGTCTTTTTGGGGTCAAACTTTGCAAAATTCAAAATCCCATAAAATCAAAACTAGCTACGCACCCAAAACTTATAAAAATACATTTTTGTACTCTGCCATTCATTCCCCTTCGAATTAGATACAATTTGGGCATAAAAACATGCACCTTAAAAAAATATCGTATTTTTTCACAAAAATGGCTATAACTCCGTTAATATTAGTCTTTTTGGGGTCAAACTTTGCAAAATTCAAAATCCCATAAAATCAAAACTACGCACCCAAAACTTATAAAAAATACATTTTTGTACTCTGCTATTCATTCAAATATTAGTCTTTTTGGGGTCAAACTTTGCCAAATTCAAAATCCCATAAAATCAAAACTACGCACCCAAAACTTATAAAAAATACATTTTTGTACTCTGCTATTCATTCCCCTTCGAATTAGATACAATTTAGGCATAAAAACATGCACCTTAAAAAAATATCGTATTTTTTCACAAAAATGGCTATAACTCCGTTAATATAAGTCTTTTTGGGGTCAAACTTTGCAAAATTCAAAATCCCATAAAATCAAAACTACGCACCCAAAACTTATAAAAAATACATTTTTGTACTCTGCTATTCATTCCCCTTCGAATTAGATACAATTTAGGCATAAAAACATGCACCTTAAAAAAATATCGTATTTTTTCACAAAAATGGCTATAACTCCGTTAATATTAGTCTTTTTGGGGTCAAACTTTGCAAAATTCAAAATCCCATAAAATCAAAACTACGCACCCAAAACTTATAAAAAATACATTTTTGTACTCTGCTATTCATTCCCCTTCGAATTAGATACAATTTAGGCATAAAAACATGCACCTTAAAAAAATATCGTATTTTTTCACAAAAATGGCTATAACTCCGTTAATATTAGTCTTTTTGGGGTCAAACTTTGCAAAATTCAAAATCCCATAAAATCAAAACTACGCACCCAAAACTTATAAAAAATACATTTTTGTACTCTGCTATTCATTCCCCTTCGAATTAGATACAATTTAGGCATAAAAACATGCACCTTAAAAAAATATCGTATTTTTTCACAAAAATGGCTATAACTCCGTTAATATAAGTCTTTTTGGGGTCAAACTTTGCAAAATTCAAAATCCCATAAAATCAAAACTACGCACCCAAAACTTATAAAAAATACATTTTTGTACTCTGCTATTCATTCCCCTTCGAATTAGATACAATTTAGGCATAAAAACATGCACCTTAAAAAAATATATTAATATTAGTCTTTTTGGGGTCAAACTTTGCAAAATTCAAAATCCCATAAAATCAAAACTACGCACCCAAAACTTATAAAAAATACATTTTTGTACTCTGCTATTCATTCCCCTTCGAATTAGATACAATTTAGGCATAAAAACATGCACCTTAAAAAAATATCGTATTTTTTCACAAAAATGGCTATAACTCCGTTAATATTAGTCTTTTTGGGGTCAAACTTTGCAAAATTCAAAATCCCATAAAATCAAAACTACGCACCCAAAACTTATAAAAAATACATTTTTGTACTCTGCTATTCATTCCCCTTCGAATTAGATACAATTTGGGCATAAAAACATGCACCTTAAAAAAATATCGTATTTTTTCACAAAAATGGCTATAACTCCGTTAATATTAGTCTTTTTGGGGTCAAACTTTGCAAAATTCAAAATCCCATAAAATCAAAACTACGCACCCAAAACTTATAAAAAATACATTTTTGTACTCTGCTATTCATTCCCCTTCGAATTAGATACAATTTAGGCATAAAAACATGCACCTTAAAAAAATATCGTATTTTTTCACAAAAATGGCTATAACTCCGTTAATATTAGTCTTTTTGGGGTCAAACTTTGCAAAATTCAAAATCCCATAAAATCAAAACTACGCACCCAAAACTTATAAAAAATACATTTTTGTACTCTGCTATTCATTCCCCTTCGAATTAGATACAATTTAGGCATAAAAACATGCACCTTAAAAAAATATCGTATTTTTTCACAAAAATGGCTATAACTCCGTTAATATTAGTCTTTTTGGGGTCAAACTTTGCAAAATTCAAAATCCCATAAAATCAAAACTAGCTACGCACCCAAAACTTATAAAAAATACATTTTTGTACTCTGCCATTCATTCCCCTTCGAATTAGATACAATTTGGGCATAAAAACATGCACCTTAAAAAAATATCGTATTTTTTCACAAAAATGGCTATAACTCCGTTAATATTAGTCTTTTTGGGGTCAAACTTTGCAAAATTCAAAATCCCATAAAATCAAAACTACGCACCCAAAACTTATAAAAAACACATTTTTGTACTCTGCTATTCATTCCCCTTCGAATTAGATACAATTTGGGCATAAAAACATGCACCTTAAAAAAATATCGTATTTTTTCACAAAAATGGCTATAACTCCGTTAATATTAGTCTTTTTGGGGTCAAACTTTGCAAAATTCAAAATCCCATAAAATCAAAACTACGCACCCAAAACTTATAAAAAATACATTTTTGTACTCTGCTATTCATTCCCCTTCGAATTAGATACAATTTAGGCATAAAAACATGCACCTTAAAAAAATATCGTATTTTTTCACAAAAATGGCTATAACTCCGTTAATATTAGTCTTTTTGGGGTCAAACTTTGCAAAATTCAAAATCCCATAAAATCAAAACTAGCTACGCACCCAAAACTTATAAAAATACATTTTTGTACTCTGCCATTCATTCCCCTTCGAATTAGATACAATTTGGGCATAAAAACATGCACCTTAAAAAAATATCGTATTTTTTCACAAAAATGGCTATAACTCCGTTAATATTAGTCTTTTTGGGGTCAAACTTTGCAAAATTCAAAATCCCATAAAATCAAAACTACGCACCCAAAACTTATAAAAAATACATTTTGGGGTCAAACTTTGCAAAATTCAAAATCCCATAAAATCAAAACTACGCACCCAAAACTTATAAAAAATACATTTTTGTACTCTGCTATTCATTCCCCTTCGAATTAGATACAATTTAGGCATAAAAACATGCACCTTAAAAAAATATCGTATTTTTTCACAAAAATGGCTATAACTCCGTTAATATAAGTCTTTTTGGGGTCAAACTTTGCAAAATTCAAAATCCCATAAAATCAAAACTACGCACCCAAAACTTATAAAAAATACATTTTTGTACTCTGCTATTCATTCCCCTTCGAATTAGATACAATTTAGGCATAAAAACATGCACCTTAAAAAAATATCGTATTTTTTTCACAAAAATGGCTATAACTCCGTTAATATTAGTCTTTTTGGGGTCAAACTTTGCAAAATTCAAAATCCCATAAAATCAAAACTACGCACCCAAAACTTATAAAAAATACATTTTTGTACTCTGCTATTCATTCCCCTTCGAATTAGATACAATTTAGGCATAAAAACATGCACCTTAAAAAAATATCGTATTTTTTCACAAAAATGGCTATAACTCCGTTAATATTAGTCTTTTTGGGGTCAAACTTTGCAAAATTCAAAATCCCATAAAATCAAAACTACGCACCCAAAACTTATAAAAAATACATTTTTGTACTCTGCTATTCATTCCCCTTCGAATTAGATACAATTTAGGCATAAAAACATGCACCTTAAAAAAATATCGTATTTTTTCACAAAAATGGCTATAACTCCGTTAATATAAGTCTTTTTGGGGTCAAACTTTGCAAAATTCAAAATCCCATAAAATCAAAACTACGCACCCAAAACTTATAAAAAATACATTTTTGTACTCTGCTATTCATTCCCCTTCGAATTAGATACAATTTAGGCATAAAAACATGCACCTTAAAAAAATATCGTATTTTTTCACAAAAATGGCTATAACTCCGTTAATATTAGTCTTTTTGGGGTCAAACTTTGCAAAATTCAAAATCCCATAAAATCAAAACTACGCACCCAAAACTTATAAAAAATACATTTTTGTACTCTGCTATTCATTCCTCTTCGAATTAGATACAATTTGGGCATAAAAACATGCACCTTAAAAAAGTATCGTATTTTTTCAAAAAAAATGGGTATAACTCCGTTAATATTAGTCTTTTTGGGGTCAAACTTTGCAAAATTCAAAATCCCATACAATCAAAACTACGCACCCAAAACTTATAAAAAATACATTTTTGTACTCTGCTATTCATTCCCCTTCGAATTAGATACAATTTAGGCATAAAAACATGCACCTTAAAAAAATATCGTATTTTTTCACAAAAATGGCTATAACTCCGTTAATATTAGTCTTTTTGGGGTCAAACTTTGCAAAATTCAAAATCCCATAAAATCAAAACTACGCACCTAAAACTTATAAAAAATACATTTTTGTACTCTGCTATTCATTCCCCTTCGAATTAGATACAATTTAGGCATAAAAACATGCACCTTAAAAAAATATCGTATTTTTTCACAAAAATGGCTATAACTCCGTTAATATAAGTCTTTTTGGGGTCAAACTTTGCAAAATTCAAAATCCCATAAAATCAAAACTACGCACCCAAAACTTATAAAAAATACATTTTTGTACTCTGCTATTCATTCCCCTTCGAATTAGATACAATTTGGGCATAAAAACATGCACCTTAAAAAAATATCGTATTTTTTCAAAAAAATGGGTTTAATATTAGTCTTTTTGGGGTCAAACTTTGCAAAATTCAAAATCCCATAAAATCAAAACTACGCACCCAAAACTTATAAAAAATACATTTTTGTACTCTGCTATTCATTCCCCTTCGAATTAGATACAATTTAGGCATAAAAACATGCACCTTAAAAAAATATCGTATTTTTTCACAAAAATGGCTATAACTCCGTTAATATTAGTCTTTTTGGGGTCAAACTTTGCAAAATTCAAAATCCCATAAAATCAAAACTACGCACCTAAAACTTATAAAAAATACATTTTTGTACTCTGCTATTCATTCCCCTTCGAATTAGATACAATTTAGGCATAAAAACATGCACCTTAAAAAAATATCGTATTTTTTCACAAAAATGGCTATAACTCCGTTAATATAAGTCTTTTTGGGGTCAAACTTTGCAAAATTCAAATTCAAAATCAAAACTACGCACCCAAAACTTATAAAAAATACATTTTTGTACTCTGCTATTCATTCCCCTTCGAATTAGATACAATTTGGGCATAAAAACATGCACCTTAAAAAAATATCGTATTTTTTCACAAAAATGGCTATAACTCCGTTAATATTAGTCTTTTTGGGGTCAAACTTTGCAAAATTCAAAATCCCATAAAATCAAAACTACGCACCCAAAACTTATAAAAAATACATTTTTGTACTCTGCTATTCATTCCCCTTCGAATTAGATACAATTTAGGCATAAAAACATGCACCTTAAAAAAATATCGTATTTTTTCACAAAAATGGCTATAACTCCGTTAATATAAGTCTTTTTGGGGTCAAACTTTGCAAAATTCAAAATCCCATAAAATCAAAACTACGCACCCAAAACTTATAAAAAATACATTTTTGTACTCTGCTATTCATTCCCCTTCGAATTAGATACAATTTAGGCATAAAAACATGCACCTTAAAAAAATATCGTATTTTTTCACAAAAATGGCTATAACTCCGTTAATATTAGTCTTTTTGGGGTCAAACTTTGCAAAATTCAAAATCCCATAAAATCAAAACTACGCACCTAAAACTTATAAAAAATACATTTTTGTACTCTGCTATTCATTCCCCTTCGAATTAGATACAATTTAGGCATAAAAACATGCACCTTAAAAAAATATCGTATTTTTTCACAAAAATGGCTATAACTCCGTTAATATAAGTCTTTTTGGGGTCAAACTTTGCAAAATTCAAAATCCCATAAAATCAAAACTACGCACCCAAAACTTATAAAAAATACATTTTTGTACTCTGCTATTCATTCCCCTTCGAATTAGATACAATTTGGGCATAAAAACATGCACCTTAAAAAATATCGTATTTTTTCAAAAAAATGGGTTTAATATTAGTCTTTTTGGGGTCAAACTTTGCAAAATTCAAAATCCCATAAAATCAAAACTACGCACCCAAAACTTATAAAAAATACATTTTTGTACTCTGCTATTCATTCCCCTTCGAATTAGATACAATTTGGGCATAAAAACATGCACCTTAAAAAAATATCGTATTTTTTCACAAAAATGGCTATAACTCCGTTAATATTAGTCTTTTTGGGGTCAAACTTTGCAAAATTCAAAATCCCATAAAATCAAAACTACGCACCCAAAACTTATAAAAAACACATTTTTGTACTCTGCTATTCATTCCCCTTCGAATTAGATACAATTTGGGCATAAAAACATGCACCTTAAAAAAATATCGTATTTTTTCACAAAAATGGCTGTAACTCCGTTAATATTAGTCTTTTTGGGGTCAAACTTTGCAAAATTCAAAATCCCATAAAATCAAAACTACGCACCCAAAACTTATAAAAAAACACATTTTTGTACTCTGCTATTCATTCCCCTTCGAATTAGATACAATTTGGGCATAAAAACATGCACCTTAAAAAAATATCGTATTTTTCACAAAAATGGCTGTAACTCCGTTAATATTAGTCTTTTTGGGGTCAAACTTTGCAAAATTCAAAATCCCATAAAATCAAAACTACGCACCCAAAACTTATAAAAAACACATTTTTGTACTCTGCTATTCATTCCCCTTCGAATTAGATACAATTTGGGCATAAAAACATGCACCTTAAAAAAATATCGTATTTTTTCACAAAAATGGCTATAACTCCGTTAATATTAGTCTTTTTGGGGTCAAACTTTGCAAAATTCAAAATCCCATAAAATCAAAACTACGCACCCAAAACTTATAAAAAACACATTTTTGTACTCTGCCATTCATTCCCCTTCGAATTAGATACAATTTGGGCATAAAAACATGCACCTTAAAAAAATATCGTATTTTTTCACAAAAATGGCTGTAACTCCGTTAATATTAGTCTTTTTGGGGTCAAACTTTGCAAAATTCAAAATCCCATAAAATCAAAACTACGCACCCAAAACTTATAAAAAACACATTTTTGTACTCTGCTATTCATTCCCCTTCGAATTAGATACAATTTGGGCATAAAAACATGCACCTTAAAAAAATATCGTATTTTTTCACAAAAATGGCTATAACTCCGTTAATATTAGTCTTTTTGGGGTCAAACTTTGCAAAATTCAAAATCCCATAAAATCAAAACTACGCACCCAAAACTTATAAAAAATACATTTTTGTACTCTGCTATTCATTCCCCTTCGAATTAGATACAATTTAGGCATAAAAACATGCACCTTAAAAAAATATCGTATTTTTTCACAAAAATGGCTATAACTCCGTTAATATTAGTCTTTTTGGGGTCAAACTTTGCAAAATTCAAAATCCCATAAAATCAAAACTAGCTACGCACCCAAAACTTATAAAAAATACATTTTTGTACTCTGCCATTCATTCCCCTTCGAATTAGATACAATTTGGGCATAAAAACATGCACCTTAAAAAAATATCGTATTTTTTCACAAAAATGGCTATAACTCCGTTAATATTAGTCTTTTTGGGGTCAAACTTTGCAAAATTCAAAATCCCATAAAATCAAAACTACGCACCCAAAACTTATAAAAAATACATTTTTGTACTCTGCTATTCATTCCCCTTCGAATTAGATACAATTTAGGCATAAAAACATGCACCTTAAAAAAATATCGTATTTTTTCACAAAAATGGCTATAACTCCGTTAATATTAGTCTTTTTGGGGTCAAACTTTGCAAAATTCAAAATCCCATAAAATCAAAACTACGCACCCAAAACTTATAAAAAATACATTTTTGTACTCTGCTATTCATTCCCCTTCGAATTAGATACAATTTGGGCATAAAAACATGCACCTTAAAAAAATATCGTATTTTTTCACAAAAATGGCTATAACTCCGTTAATATTAGTCTTTTTGGGGTCAAACTTTGCAAAATTCAAAATCCCATAAAATCAAAACTACGCACCCAAAACTTATAAAAAATACATTTTTGTACTCTGCTATTCATTCCCCTTCGAATTAGATACAATTTAGGCATAAAAACATGCACCTTAAAAAAATATCGTATTTTTTCACAAAAATGGCTATAACTCCGTTAATATTAGTCTTTTTGGGGTCAAACTTTGCAAAATTCAAAATCCCATAAAATCAAAACTACGCACCCAAAACTTATAAAAAATACATTTTTGTACTCTGCTATTCATTCCCCTTCGAATTAGATACAATTTGGGCATAAAAACATGCACCTTAAAAAAATATCGTATTTTTTCACAAAAATGGCTATAACTCCGTTAATATTAGTCTTTTTGGGGTCAAACTTTGCAAAATTCAAAATCCCATAAAATCAAAACTACGCACCCAAAACTTATAAAAAATACATTTTTGTACTCTGCTATTCATTCCCCTTCGAATTAGATACAATTTGGGCATAAAAACATGCACCTTAAAAAAATATCGTATTTTTTCACAAAAATGGCTATAACTCCGTTAATATTAGTCTTTTTGGGGTCAAACTTTGCAAAATTCAAAATCCCATAAAATCAAAACTACGCACCCAAAACTTATAAAAAATACATTTTTGTACTCTGCTATTCATTCCCCTTCGAATTAGATACAATTTAGGCATAAAAACATGCACCTTAAAAAAATATCGTATTTTTTCACAAAAATGGCTATAACTCCGTTAATATTAGTCTTTTTGGGGTCAAACTTTGCAAAATTCAAAATCCCATAAAATCAAAACTACGCACCCAAAACTTATAAAAAATACATTTTTGTACTCTGCTATTCATTCCCCTTCGAATTAGATACAATTTGGGCATAAAAACATGCACCTTAGAAAAATATCGTATTTTTCACAAAAATGGCTATAACTCCGTTAATATTAGTCTTTTTGGGGTCAAACTTTGCAAAATTCAAAATCCCATAAAATCAAAACTACGCACCCAAAACTTATAAAAAATACATTTTTGTACTCTGCTATTCATTCCCCTCGAATTAGATACAATTTGGGCATTAAAACATGCACCTTAAAAAAATATCGTATTTTTTCACAAAAATGGCTATAACTCCGTTAATATTAGTCTTTTTGGGGTCAAACTTTGCAAAATTCAAAATCCCATAAAATCAAAACTAGCTACGCACCCAAAACTTATAAAAAATACATTTTTGTACTCTGCCATTCATTCCCCTTCGAATTAGATACAATTTGGGCATAAAAACATGCACCTTAAAAAAATATCGTATTTTTTCACAAAAATGGCTGTAACTCCGTTAATATTAGTCTTTTTGGGGTCAAACTTTGCAAAATTCAAAATCCCATAAAATCAAAACTACGCACCCAAAACTTATAAAAAACACATTTTTGTACTCTGCTATTCATTCCCCTTCGAATTAGATACAATTTGGGCATAAAAACATGCACCTTAAAAAAATATCGTATTTTTTCACAAAAATGGCTATAACTCCGTTAATATTAGTCTTTTTGGGGTCAAACTTTGCAAAATTCAAAATCCCATAAAATCAAAACTACGCACCCAAAACTTATAAAAAATACATTTTTGTACTCTGCTATTCATTCCCCTTCGAATTAGATACAATTTAGGCATAAAAACATGCACCTTAAAAAAATATCGTATTTTTTCACAAAAATGGCTATAACTCCGTTAATATTAGTCTTTTTGGGGTCAAACTTTGCAAAATTCAAAATCCCATAAAATCAAAACTAGCTACGCACCCAAAACTTATAAAAAATACATTTTTGTACTCTGCCATTCATTTCCCTTCGAATTAGATACAATTTGGGCATAAAAACATGCACCTTAAAAAAATATCGTATTTTTTCACAAAAATGGCTATAACTCCGTTAATAATTAGTCTTTTTGGGGTCAAACTTTGCAAAATTCAAAATCCCATAAAATCAAAACTACGCACCCAAAACTTATAAAAAATACATTTTTGTACTCTGCTATTCATTCCCCTTCGAATTAGATACAATTTAGGCATAAAAACATGCGCCTTAAAAAAATATCGTATTTTTTCACAAAAATGGCTATAACTCCGTTAATATTAGTCTTTTTGGGGTCAAACTTTGCAAAATTCAAAATCCCATAAAATCAAAACTACGCACCCAAAACTTATAAAAAATACATTTTTGTACTCTGCTATTCATTCCCCTTCGAATTAGATACAATTTAGGCATAAAAACATGCGCCTTAAAAAAATATCGTATTTTTTCACAAAAATGGCTATAACTCCGTTAATATTAGTCTTTTTGGGGTCAAACTTTGCAAAATTCAAAATCCCATAAAATCAAAACTACGCACCCAAAACTTATAAAAAATACATTTTTGTACTCTGCTATTCATTCCCCTTCGAATTAGATACAATTTAGGCATAAAAACATGCACCTTAAAAAAATATCGTATTTTTTCACAAAAATGGCTATAACTCCGTTAATATTAGTCTTTTTGGGGTCAAACTTTGCAAAATTCAAAATCCCATAAAATCAAAACTACGCACCCAAAACTTATAAAAAATACATTTTTGTACTCTGCTATTCATTCCCCTTCGAATTAGATACAATTTAGGCATAAAAACATGCACCTTAAAAAAATATCGTATTTTTTCACAAAAATGGCTATAACTCCGTTAATATTAGTCTTTTTGGGGTCAAACTTTGCAAAATTCAAAATCCCATAAAATCAAAACTAGCTACGCACCCAAAACTTATAAAAAATACATTTTTGTACTCTGCCATTCATTCCCCTTCGAATTAGATACAATTTGGGCATAAAAACATGCACCTTAAAAAAATATCGTATTTTTTCACAAAAATGGCTATAACTCCGTTAATAATTAGTCTTTTTGGGGTCAAACTTTGCAAAATTCAAAATCCCATAAAATCAAAACTACGCACCCAAAACTTATAAAAAATACATTTTTGTACTCTGCTATTCATTCCCCTTCGAATTAGATACAATTTAGGCATAAAAACATGCGCCTTAAAAAAATATCGTATTTTTTCACAAAAATGGCTATAACTCCGTTAATATTAGTCTTTTTGGGGTCAAACTTTGCAAAATTCAAAATCCCATAAAATCAAAACTACGCACCCAAAACTTATAAAAAATACATTTTTGTACTCTGCTATTCATTCCCCTTCGAATTAGATACAATTTGGGCATAAAAACATGCACCTTAGAAAAATATCGTATTTTTCACAAAAATGGCTATAACTCCGTTAATATTAGTCTTTTTGGGGTCAAACTTTGCAAAATTCAAAATCCCATAAAATCAAAACTACGCACCCAAAACTTATAAAAAATACATTTTTGTACTCTGCTATTCATTCCCCTTCGAATTAGATACAATTTGGGCATAAAAACATGCACCTTAAAAAAATATCGTATTTTTTCACAAAAATGGCTATAACTCCGTTAATATTAGTCTTTTTGGGGTCAAACTTTGCAAAATTCAAAATCCCATAAAATCAAAACTACGCACCCAAAACTTATAAAAAATACATTTTTGTACTCTGCTATTCATTCCCCTTCGAATTAGATACAATTTGGGCATAAAAACATGCACCTTAAAAAAATATCGTATTTTTTCACAAAAATGGCTATAACTCCGTTAATATTAGTCTTTTTGGGGTCAAACTTTGCAAAATTCAAAATCCCATAAAATCAAAACTACGCACCCAAAACTTATAAAAAATACATTTTTGTACTCTGCTATTCATTCCCCTTCGAATTAGATACAATTTAGGCATAAAAACATGCACCTTAAAAAAATATCGTATTTTTTCACAAAAATGGCTATAACTCCGTTAATATAAGTCTTTTTGGGGTCAAACTTTGCAAAATTCAAAATCCCATAAAATCAAAACTACGCACCCAAAACTTATAAAAAATACATTTTTGTACTCTGCTATTCATTCCCCTTCGAATTAGATACAATTTAGGCATAAAAACATGCACCTTAAAAAAATATCGTATTTTTTCACAAAAATGGCTATAACTCCGTTAATATTAGTCTTTTTGGGGTCAAACTTTGCAAAATTCAAAATCCCATAAAATCAAAACTACGCACCCAAAACTTATAAAAAATACATTTTTGTACTCTGCTATTCATTCCCCTTCGAATTAGATACAATTTAGGCATAAAAACATGCACCTTAAAAAAATATCGTATTTTTTCACAAAAATGGCTATAACTCCGTTAATATTAGTCTTTTTGGGGTCAAACTTTGCAAAATTCAAAATCCCATAAAATCAAAACTAGCTACGCACCCAAAACTTATAAAAAATACATTTTTGTACTCTGCCATTCATTCCCCTTCGAATTAGATACAATTTGGGCATAAAAACATGCACCTTAAAAAAATATCGTATTTTTTCACAAAAATGGCTATAACTCCGTTAATATTAGTCTTTTTGGGGTCAAACTTTGCAAAATTCAAAATCCCATAAAATCAAAACTACGCACCCAAAACTTATAAAAAATACATTTTTGTACTCTGCTATTCATTCCCCTTCGAATTAGATACAATTTGGGCATAAAAACATGCACCTTAAAAAAATATCGTATTTTTTCACAAAAATGGCTATAACTCCGTTAATATTAGTCTTTTTGGGGTCAAACTTTGCAAAATTCAAAATCCCATAAAATCAAAACTACGCACCCAAAACTTATAAAAAATACATTTTTGTACTCTGCTATTCATTCCCCTTCGAATTAGATACAATTTAGGCATAAAAACATGCACCTTAAAAAAATATCGTATTTTTTCACAAAAATGGCTATAACTCCGTTAATATAAGTCTTTTTGGGGTCAAACTTTGCAAAATTCAAAATCCCATAAAATCAAAACTACGCACCCAAAACTTATAAAAAATACATTTTTGTACTCTGCTATTCATTCCCCTTCGAATTAGATACAATTTAGGCATAAAAACATGCACCTTAAAAAAATATCGTATTTTTTCACAAAAATGGCTATAACTCCGTTAATATAAGTCTTTTTGGGGTCAAACTTTGCAAAATTCAAAATCCCATAAAATCAAAACTACGCACCCAAAACTTATAAAAAATACATTTTTGTACTCTGCTATTCATTCCCCTTCGAATTAGATACAATTTAGGCATAAAAACATGCACCTTAAAAAAATATCGTATTTTTTCACAAAAATGGCTATAACTCCGTTAATATTAGTCTTTTTGGGGTCAAACTTTGCAAAATTCAAAATCCCATAAAATCAAAACTACGCACCTAAAACTTATAAAAAATACATTTTTGTACTCTGCTATTCATTCCCCTTCGAATTAGATACAATTTAGGCATAAAAACATGCACCTTAAAAAAATATCGTATTTTTTCACAAAAATGGCTATAACTCCGTTAATATAAGTCTTTTTGGGGTCAAACTTTGCAAAATTCAAAATCCCATAAAATCAAAACTACGCACCCAAAACTTATAAAAAATACATTTTTGTACTCTGCTATTCATTCCCCTTCGAATTAGATACAATTTGGGCATAAAAACATGCACCTTAAAAAAATATCGTATTTTTTCAAAAAAAATGGGTATAACTCCGTTAATATTAGTCTTTTTGGGGTCAAACTTTGCAAAATTCAAAATCCCATAAAATCAAAACTACGCACCCAAAACTTATAAAAAATACATTTTTGTACTCTGCTATTCATTCCCCTTCGAATTAGATACAATTTGGGCATAAAAACATGCACCTTAAAAAAATATCGTATTTTTTCAAAAAAAATGGGTATAACTCCGTTAATATTAGTCTTTTTGGGGTCAAACTTTGCAAAATTCAAAATCCCATAAAATCAAAACTACGCACCTAAAACTTATAAAAAATACATTTTTGTACTCTGCTATTCATTCCCCTTCGAATTAGATACAATTTAGGCATAAAAACATGCACCTTAAAAAAATATCGTATTTTTTCACAAAAATGGCTATAACTCCGTTAATATTAGTCTTTTTGGGGTCAAACTTTGCAAAATTCAAAATCCCATAAAATCAAAACTACGCACCCAAAACTTATAAAAAATACATTTTTGTACTCTGCTATTCATTCCCCTTCGAATTAGATACAATTTGGGCATAAAAACATGCACCTTAAAAAAATATCGTATTTTTTCAAAAAAAATGGGTATAACTCCGTTAATATTAGTCTTTTTGGGGTCAAACTTTGCAAAATTCAAAATCCCATAAAATCAAAACTACGCACCCAAAACTTATAAAAAATACATTTTTGTACTCTGCTATTCATTCCCCTTCGAATTAGATACAATTTAGGCATAAAAACATGCACCTTAAAAAAATATCGTATTTTTTCACAAAAATGGCTATAACTCCGTTAATATTAGTCTTTTTGGGGTCAAACTTTGCAAAATTCAAAATCCCATAAAATCAAAACTACGCACCCAAAACTTATAAAAAATACATTTTTGTACTCTGCTATTCATTCCCCTTCGAATTAGATACAATTTAGGCATAAAAACATGCACCTTAAAAAAATATCGTATTTTTTCACAAAAATGGCTATAACTCCGTTAATATTAGTCTTTTTGGGGTCAAACTTTGCAAAATTCAAAATCCCATAAAATCAAAACTACGCACCCAAAACTTATAAAAAATACATTTTTGTACTCTGCTATTCATTCCCCTTCGAATTAGATACAATTTGGGCATAAAAACATGCACCTTAAAAAAATATCGTAATTTTTCACAAAAATGGCTATAACTCCGTTAATATTAGTCTTTTTGGGGTCAAACTTTGCAAAATTCAAAATCCCATAAAATCAAAACTACGCACCCAAAACTTATAAAAAATACATTTTTGTACTCTGCTATTCATTCTCCTTCGAATTAGATACAATTTTGGCATAAAAACATGCACCTTAAAAAAATATCGTATTTTTTCACAAAAATGGCTATAACTCCGTTAATATTAGTCTTTTTGGGGTCAAACTTTGCAAAATTCAAAATCCCATAAAATCAAAACTACGCACCCAAAACTTATAAAAAATACATTTTTGTACTCTGCTATTCATTCCCCTTCGAATTAGATACAATTTGGGCATAAAAACATGCACCTTAAAAAAATATCGTATTTTTTCACAAAAATGGCTATAACTCCGTTAATATTAGTCTTTTTGGGGTCAAACTTTGCAAAATTCAAAATCCCATAAAATCAAAACTACGCACCCAAAACTTATAAAAAATACATTTTTGTACTCTGCTATTCATTCCCCTTCGAATTAGATACAATTTGGGCAAAAACATGCACCTTAAAAAAATATCGTATTTTTTCACAAAAATGGCTATAACTCCGTTAATATTAGTCTTTTTGGGGTCAAACTTTGCAAAATTCAAAATCCCATAAAATCAAAACTACGCACCCAAAACTTATAAAAAATACATTTTTGTACTCTGCTATTCATTCCCCTTCGAATTAGATACAATTTGGGCATAAAAACATGCACCTTAAAAAAATATCGTATTTTTTCACAAAAATGGCTATAACTCCGTTAATATTAGTCTTTTTGGGGTCAAACTTTGCAAAATTCAAAATCCCATAAAATCAAAACTACGCACCCAAAACTTATAAAAAATACATTTTTGTACTCTGCTATTCATTCCCCTTCGAATAAGATACAATTTAGGCATAAAAACATGCACCTAAAAAAAATATCGTATTTTTTCACAAAAATGGCTATAACTCCGTTAATATTAGTCTTTTTGGGGTCAAACTTTGCAAAATTCAAAATCCCATAAAATCAAAACTACGCACCCAAAACTTATAAAAAATACATTTTTGTACTCTGCTATTCATTCCCCTTCGAATTAGATACAATTTTGGCATAAAAACATGCACCTTAAAAAAATATCGTATTTTTTCACAAAAATGGCTATAACTCCGTTAATATTAGTCTTTTTGGGATCAAACTTTGCAAACATGCACCTTAAAAAAATATCGTATTTTTTCACAAAAATGGCTATAACTCCGTTAATATTAGTCTTTTTGGGGTCAAACTTTGCAAAATTCAAAATCCCATAAAATCAAAACTACGCACCCAAAACTTATAAGAAATACATTTTTGTACTCTGCTATTCATTCCCCTTCCAATTAGATACAATTTGGGCATAAAAACATGCACCTTAAAAAAATATCGTATTTTTACACAAAAATGGCTATAACTCCGTTAATATTAGTCTTTTTGGGGTCAAACTTTGCAAAATTCAAAATCCCATAAAATCAAAACTACGCACCCAAAACTTATAAAAAATACATTTTTGTACTCTGCTATTCATTCCCCTTCGAATTAGATACAATTTGGGCATAAAAACATGCACCTTAAAAAAATATCGTATTTTTTCACAAAAATGGCTATAACTCCGTTAATATTAGTCTTTTTGGGGTCAAACTTTGCAAAATTCAAAATCCCATAAAATTCAAAACTACTCACCCAAAACTTATAAAAAATACATTTTTGTACTCTGCTATTCATTCCCCTTCGAATTAGATACAATTTGGGCATAAAAACATGCACCTTAAAAAAATATCGTATTTTTTCACAAAAATGGCTATAACTCCGTTAATATTAGTCTTTTTGGGGTCAAACTTTGCAAAATTCAAAATCCCATAAAATCAAAACTACGCACCCAAAACTTATAAAAAATACATTTTTGTACTCTGCTATTCATTCCCCTTCGAATAAGATACAATTTAGGCATAAAAACATGCACCTAAAAAAAATATCGTATTTTTTCACAAAAATGGCTATAACTCCGTTAATATTAGTCTTTTTGGGGTCAAACTTTGCAAAATTCAAAATCCCATAAAATTCAAAACTACTCACCCAAAACTTATAAAAAATACATTTTTGTACTCTGCTATTCATTCCCCTTCGAATTAGATACAATTTTGGCATAAAAACATGCACCTTAAAAAAATATCGTATTTTTTCACAAAAATGGCTATAACTCCGTTAATATTAGTCTTTTTGGGATCAAACTTTGCAAACATGCACCTTAAAAAAATATCGTATTTTTTCACAAAAATGGCTATAACTCCGTTAATATAAGTCTTTTTGGGGTCAAACTTTGCAAAATTCAAAATCCCATAAAATCAAAACTACGCACCCAAAACTTATAAGAAATACATTTTTGTACTCTGCTATTCATTCCCCTTCCAATTAGATACAATTTGGGCATAAAAACATGCACCTTAAAAAAATATCGTATTTTTTCACAAAAATGGCTATAACTCCGTTAATATTAGTCTTTTTGGGGTCAAACTTTGCAAAATTCAAAATCCCATAAAATCAAAACTACGCACCCAAAACTTATAAAAAATACATTTTTGTACTCTGCTATTCATTCCCCTTCGAATTAGATACAATTTGGGCATAAAAACATGCACCTTAAAAAAATATCGTATTTTTTCACAAAAATGGCTATAACTCCGTTAATATTAGTCTTTTTGGGGTCAAACTTTGCAAAATTCAAAATCCCATAAAATCAAAACTACGCACCCAAAACTTATAAAAAATACATTTTTGTACTCTGCTATTCATTCCCCTTCGAATTAGATACAATTTGGGCATAAAAACATGCACCTTAAAAAAATATCGTAATTTTTCACAAAAATGGCTATAACTCCGTTAATATTAGTCTTTTTGGGGTCAAACTTTGCAAAATTCAAAATCCCATAAAATCAAAACTACGCACCCAAAACTTATAAAAAATACATTTTTGTACTCTGCTATTCATTCTCCTTCGAATTAGATACAATTTTGGCATAAAAACATGCACCTTAAAAAAATATCGTATTTTTTTCACAAAAATGGCTATAACTCCGTTAATATTAGTCTTTTTGGGGTCAAACTTTGCAAAATTCAAAATCCCATAAAATCAAAACTACGCACCCAAAACTTATAAAAAATACATTTTTGTACTCTGCTATTCATTCCCCTTCGAATTAGATACAATTTAGGCATAAAAACATGCACCTTAAAAAAATATCGTATTTTTTCACAAAAATGGCTATAACTCCGTTAATATTAGTCTTTTTGGGGTCAAACTTTGCAAAATTCAAAATCCCATAAAATCAAAACTACGCACCCAAAACTTATAAAAAATACATTTTTGTACTCTGCTATTCATTCTCCTTCGAATTAGATACAATTTTGGCATAAAAACATGCACCTTAAAAAAATATCGTATTTTTTCACAAAAATGGCTATAACTCCGTTAATATTAGTCTTTTTGGGGTCAAACTTTGCAAAATTCAAAATCCCATAAAATCAAAACTACGCACCCAAAACTTATAAAAAATACATTTTTGTACTCTGCTATTCATTCCCCTTCGAATTAGATACAATTTAGGCATAAAAACATGCACCTTAAAAAAATATCGTATTTTTTCACAAAAATGGCTATAACTCCGTTAATATTAGTCTTTTTGGGGTCAAACTTTGCAAAATTCAAAATCCCATAAAATCAAAACTACGCACCCACTCAAGTAGCACAAAAGTCTAAGATAAACCAAAATATTTGGTGTATTTTTTGCACTTTCGTGATATGCATTTTGAATATAAAAAATACACCATTTTATCGTATAAAATAAACTCCGGTGGTTAAAAAAATATACCGATTTTGGTGTATAAATGGCACTAGTGGTATATTAAATGATCTGTTTTTGGTGAAAATTATCCCTTTGAAATTGAAAAATACACAATAAATCTATGGATAAAATACACCATTTAAATTATTCTGATTTAAAATTTGAACCAAAGTTTATTTTTTATCTCAAACAGTTTGATGAATTCTAATTCACACCATTTCTTATGAAATAAATGAAAATGAATTTTTATTCACTTTCATAATATTGCCATAAGAAACCAATGGTTAAATATGATTTTGTTTGCCAAATTTTAAAACGAAACACATTCTATCTACTAATTTTAGATGCTACCCCCTCTAAAAATCGAGCGCCTCAAAAATGTCAGTGAATTAATGATTTTTTTTTTCGATTTAAGAATCAATTTTTCAAAAATTATAATTTTTGTGTTGTTTTACATTTTTTTAAGAAAAGTTATTTTATAATGAATCGAAAAAACTAAGAATGCGGGACTATTAGGTCGATAAATATACTATTTTAATAAAATAATTAATCGATGTCTTCTATTTTTAAATGGCCTCCAATGAAAAATATGGCGTCTCCCACATATGCATTTTGGTGAATTTTATGTCCACAGGGTGTGCTTCCTACACCAAACAGAGTGTACAAAATAAACCGTTTTGGTTGATTTCAGAATCAAATAATTTTATGCACCATTAATGGTATATTATAAAAACAACTGAATATCGGTGTATTTTTTGCACGGAAATCTCAAAAAAAATGTTGAAATTTTGTACAGAAAAGACAGTGGTATAATTTTTATACCACTAATTTTGAGAAATACACCATATTTTTTCAATTTTCTCAATTTTACACCAAAATTAATGAATTTACACCAATTTATACACAAGTGTGCTACTTGAGCAAAACTTATAAAAAATACATTTTTGTACTCTGCTATTCATTCCCCTTCGAATTAGATACAATTTAGGCATAAAAACATGCACCTTAAAAAAATATCGTATTTTTTCACAAAAATGGCTATAACTCCGTTAATATTAGTCTTTTTGGGGTCAAACTTTGCAAAATTCAAAATCCCATAAAATCAAAACTACGCACCCAAAACTTATAAAAAATACATTTTTGTACTCTGCTATTCATTCCCCTTCGAATTAGATACAATTAAGGCATAAAAACATGCACCTTAAAAAAATATCGTATTTTTTCACAAAAATGGCTATAACTCCGTTAATATTAGTCTTTTTGGGGTCAAACTTTGCAAAATTCAAAATCCCATAAAATCAAAACTACGCACCCAAAACTTATAAAAAATACATTTTTGTACTCTGCTATTCATTCCCCTTCGAATTAGATACAATTTGGGCATAAAAACATGCACCTTAAAAAAATATCGTATTTTTTCACAAAAATGGCTATAACTCCGTTAATATTAGTCTTTTTGGGGTCAAACTTTGCCAAATTCAAAATCCCATAAAATCAAAACTACGCACCCAAAACTTATAAAAAATACATTTTTGTACTCTGCTATTCATTCCCCTTCGAATTAGATACAATTTGGGCAAAAAAATGCACCTTAAAAAAATATCGTATTTTTTCACAAAAATGGCTATAACTCCGTTAATATTAGTCTTTTTGGGGTCAAACTTTGCAAAATTCAAAATCCCATAAAATCAAAACTACGCACCCAAAACTTATAAAAAATACATTTTTGTACTCTGCTATTCATTCCCCTTCGAATTAGATACAATTTGGGCATAAAAACATGCACCTTAAAAAAATATCGTATTTTTTCACAAAAATGGCTATAACTCCGTTAATATTAGTCTTTTTGGGGTCAAACTTTGCAAAATTCAAAATCCCATAAAATCAAAACTACGCACCCAAAACTTATAAAAAATACATTTTTGTACTCTGCTATTCATTCCCCTTCGATAAGATACAATTTAGGCATAAAAACATGCACCTAAAAAAAATATCGTATTTTTTCACAAAAATGGCTATAACTCCGTTAATATTAGTCTTTTTGGGGTCAAACTTTGCAAAATTCAAAATCCCATAAAATCAAAACTACGCACCCAAAACTTATAAAAAATACATTTTTGTACTCTGCTATTCATTCCCTTCGAATTAGATACAATTTAGGCATGCACCTTAAAAAAATATCGTATTTTTTCACAAAAATGGCTATAACTCCGTTAATATTAGTCTTTTTGG